>NC_057944.1:26993599-28193599 GCF_018555375.3 Anguilla rostrata
AACATTTTAAATGGTAAATGCAACTGATATAGAGCAGAAGGGACTAGTAACGATCTGTAGCTTGGAACAAATGACTGAGACAATGTTTTGCACAGAAAACTGACCACCTGGTTTTAGATGTTAAACTGCGCAGCCAGAAGTGATTAAACAGTCTTAGAAACAGAATGATATAAACCACAGCCTCCATACAGATTCCTGTGCATTACCATAAATCCCAAATGCTCTGCACAGACTCAAACAGGGATTAAAAATAAGATAATGGTAAACTTGGGTGATGAGGCTTAGAAATGCAATATCAGCATAAACGTGTGTGATGGATTGTCATGTGGGAGCAAATCTGCTTTGCAGGATAATGTGAAAAACAAGGACACACTGTCAACAGGTGAGTACTGGAGGAATGGCACTGTTAGCCTGAGTTGCTTGGCCCTTGTCCAGAGCCCTTGGCCCAGCTCTTAATGAGAGGCACTCTCTGTGGGTGCGTTAACAAAGGTTCATGAAAAAGAGGCCAAGGAACCATGGTAACCAAGGGACACTTATAATACCTGGCAGGGCCCTGGTCCCTTCATGTGTTAATGTGAGCATTCACCGTCACACTGGGGTCTCAGTGAGTTTACTAAGTGTACACAAACAACAGCAGTGGATTAATCGCTCTTCATTTTCAGAATGTTTATTTGGAATTTAAAGACTCATGAATTATTCAAACCCCTCTTCTTTTTTTCTATTAATTTACACTTTTGACAGCTCCATCTTTTGAAGATTCAAAATAAAGGAACTTATAACAAATGTCATAAGCATTGGGGCAGCGTACTAGTTAGGACCGAAGAAGCTATGTGAGAAGAAGCTAACTGTGCCATAGCATACTTTAACTGACCAAAAAACCAGCTGACCCTGTGGCTCTCCAGGACCAGGGTTGAGGACTCCAGCAGACCCTGCAACCCTCCAGGACCAGGGTTAAGGACCCCAGCAGACAATGCGGATCCCCAGGACCAGGGTTGGGGACCCCAGCAGACCCTGTGGCTCTACAAGACAAGGTTGGGGACCCCAACAGAGCTTCCGGCTCTCCAGGATCAAGGTTAGGGACCCCAGCAGACCCTGTGGCTCTCCAGGACTAGGGTTGAGGACCGCAGTTTTAGTATACATAAGGGGTTAGGGAGAAGTCGACTTCTCACTGCTCTAAATGGAGAGATGGTGCAGGGCACCCAGATTTAGTCCTGGCTTCCACTGTGTGTGCTAGTCTACAGGTCAGGATGCTAACTGAAGGTATGTGTTTTACAATAATTTTATCCTTAATCTTATGTTAATATAATGCACATTGGATTCATTTGCTAATTGTCCGTGAATGCTGTACCTTCAGTGATTGGGGCCTGGTTTCAAACAGTAATTGTCTTTAACTTTTCATTTAAAATAGTTGCATATTTTTATTCTGTTAACAGAGTTTATTTTAGGCAATCGCTGAACTCTACAAACCATGTCGGTGCTGATAAAGAATAACAGTTGATTTAAATTGTGTCAATGTTAAGAGTGAATGTTGATTGAATCTAATCCCAAGTGTCAAGCCTTTTGTGATTTCACCTGATTCTCCCTGTCAGGCTATCAATTAATCAATACAAAATGTACCCTCTCTCTAAAGGAATCATTTAGACAGGGGTTAGATGGCCCATTGCTGAAAATTACTGCTCTTTGTGCTTTAGAACTGAGCTGACAGATTTAAAGTCTTAGAATGCGAGCATGTGGCATTTATTCATCTTGGTATGCAGAGCTATTTCTGACATGATGTGGCTTAAGAGGGTAAATCATCCCTCAAGACATTAAAAGTGTCCAATTAAGAACAGTTACAATGAATTATGTTGTACGTCATTTGCAGTTATGGTCATATTTATGTCTGGAACAAAAGCCAGCGCACAGTGCTGGTCAGTTGCTAAATGTAACCAGTAAACAGTCATATTATGGTCAAGCACCGCTAACCTGGGAGGGACAGAACCACAACTCAACCACACCGAATTAGCGTTAAGACACACCTAGCAAGCATCTCAGTACCATGGCACAAATACACCAAGTTAGCACTAACAAACCTCCATAATACATCACTGATTATTTGTGGTTTTGAGTGCACTGGGTTACAAACAGATGAATAGTGTCATTATACATGCATGAATGAAAGGGGAAGGAAATGGAAAAAAAAAACAATTCCAGTAAAAAAACATCAAACTAAAGGGACAGACGAGCACAATAAGTGCCCAGGAGCCGTCAGGCTAATGGATGAAAGGCTCTATTAATTCCTAGTACAGAAACCACTTAGGTTTTTAATTTTCTAAATTCTCAGCATGCATGACAATGCAAACAGACGCATGTCCCTGGTGCTATACAAATGTTTAAAAATGACTTTTGCACTGAAACAGACTAAAATTACAGTGCATATATTGCCTGTTTTACTGCGACCTCTTACAGCCATATTGCATTCTAACTCAGTCGAAAAAATCCAACCCAGAAAGTCCATCCATTCGAGGAAACCGGAGTACCCAGAGGAAGCCCACGTGGACACGGGGAGAACATGCATACTCCACACAGAAAGGCCCCAAGCCGAGATTCAAACCCACAACCTGCTGGCTCTGAGGCAACATTGCTACCCACTGCACCACCATGCCACCCCCTAGAAAGTCAAAATAGTGCCAATTCTTCCTGTTGCTGTACTGTTCACGTTTTTGTCACAGTGTTAAATATGTTTAATTCTTTACATAGTTCAAAAAGCAGTACTCTAATTTTATATAGCAGCATGATAACTGTAATCTCATGTATCAGTATGGTACAATGCTGTGAAAAAAGTATTTGCCCCTTTCCGGATTTCCACCATTATTGGCTATTTGTAACATTGAATGGGTTCAGATTTTTAGACAAAATGTAATATTAGACAAAGGGAAACTGAGTTAAGGCAAAACACATTTTTTAAATTATAATTTAATTGATTTAATAAAGTTATAAAACACCCATATCACCCATGTGAAAAGTAATTGCCGCTTAGTTACTCAATCAACCAATTAACAAAATATAATTGAAAATTAGATTCAGCTGACTGAACACAGCCATTCAACTAACCCTGTTGAATCTAAACCTCACTCATATTTAACCTTACCATTACAGGGAAGAAGTCACCACAAAATTATTTAATGACCTTTGTTCATTAAAAAAATGATTTTGTCTAATATTTTATTTTGTCAAAACATCTGAACCTATTCAATGTGGAAAAAAAATGCAATAAGAGGAAATCAGGATGGGAAATACTTTCTCACAGCATATATCAGTATTTTAGCTATAATTTAATACATCCGTATGATAACTGTAATCTCTTATATCAGTATTTTAGCAAAATCTCAATTATCAGTATTATAATAATCTCATACATCAGTATGATAGTTATAATCTATTATATCCGTATGACTGTTATAACCTCATATATCAGTTTGACATTTACAGTATCTGGAAAGTGAATACATTTTGTTGTGTAGAAAGGTAAAACTACCTTTCTAACCTCTCTAGCGTTCTGTGTGCCAGTACATTATCTATCTTTAGCTGTAGCACATGGAGTCTTTTTCTTACAGAAAAAAAAATGATGTGGGATGTGAAAATCCTTCCATAGATCAGTCATAAATGCTGCACAAAATATTTAGTTCAGGTATTTAATAAGAGCCCAGAACTGCTGAAAGAGCACATCACTTAAACTAGCATAATAAATAAATAAATAAATAAAATAATGAAGACATGGATATGCTGGAGGTTTTCTGAAGCATCTGGAAGCCAATTTAAAGAATTTAAAGAGTTATTTATTGATTGGATTAATAAATGATTACTTACATTAATAAATGATTCTTTACATTATCATCACATTATTTTTTAAATAGGTGGCTCTCGTTTTGTAGCCATAAACCTTTGTCCAAATGAATCAGTAATCACACTTGCAGTAATTCAGATCTCATTAAAATATATATATATATATTTTTTTTTAACTGTCTGCTTGTTTATACATACAAAAAAATAATAAAATAAAATAAATTCACGCAGCTGCCTCTCTGAATGTAGCGGCACGCTTTTCTGTAGAAGCCGCACGCGTGCTGGGTCCTCACACATGCCGCCGTGTGCTCTCCCTCAAGCCGCGTGCTCTCCCTCGAGCCGCACGCTGTCGCGATGCGTGATGTGTCGTGCCGCCACCTCGGAGCGCTTCCAGATGATTGTGCTGCATCGGCCCCGCTCACTCGAGCCGAAGGGCCGTTTTGGGGCTGCGTGTTTACGCTGGCCCGTAGAAAGAGAGCTCTCACCGGGTCAGCACTCTGTTTGCTCGCGGACTGACAGCACCGAGCCGGATCCGACTCCTGCACCCCCCCCCTCCCCCCCACAAAAGTTAATATCTAAAAAAGCCAAGTCAATGCCGTGCTTTTTGCATTTCAAAGTGGGCAAACTGTGTGTTAGACAGCCCGAGGGCATGCAGCACACGGATTTAAATTCAGCCCTCTCTCTCACACACTCTCCTCTCTCTCCCCTGGATTACCAAAACTGTTTTTCTTATTGAAATGTGTAGAGCAGTGGAATCAGAGCAGCTGCAGTATTAATGCTTCCCTGTTTTCAGCACATGGCTTTTATGACCTCACAAAGAATCATGAGATCTGAAAAGACCTTTTATGACCTCAGGAAGAATCACAGGATCTGAAAACAGCTTTTATGACCTCGCAAAGAATCACAGGATCTGAAAACAGCTTTTATGACCTCACAAAAACAAAACCACCTATGGCCAATTCACCTATAGGAGGAGGGGTAGCTTGTTATCATTGCATTACATTACATTACATTACAATAGATTATATTATTCCTTTACTTATTTCATATTTATATGAAACTGAGTGAAGAGGTACTAGAAATTATTGTTACAATGTTTTTGTGTTTTATATGCCGGCTTTGCATATATTGCCTTAAACTGAGCAATTTGATGTTGAGGCATTCTTTAAACTTTCAGAGCTAGATACTCAAATCCAAATCCGGCCCTGGTTTTATTTTCCCCCAGGTAATTAACTGAACAATTAGTGCCACTGATTGCCCAGACTGTATTGACATCTTACTCCCAGGCAAAGAGAAGGTGGAAAACACGCAGTTCTTAGACCTCAAGGGCCAGGATTTGAGTAACAGGGCTTTAGAGAATAAAGTCTTCATGCTAGCTATAGATATAGTGAGGTCCAAACTTTGTGCAAATGGAGTACATGGATGTCTGAAACTACACAGTTTTATGCTTTATAGTTTTCTCCACTAATTTATATTCTGTTACAGATTACAGATGAACTAAAGCAGGTGACTATGTTGTGTTACCATATTAAAGTGTCTTTCACTATAAAAAACTAGACATGTCCTTTGTCCTTTGTCTTCAGTAACAGATGTGAGTCAGAATGCCCCATGGCTATTATTGTATATTCTTAGCAATAATAATAACGTACAGAATTTTAATTTTTCCCTTTGCATTCATTGGTATAGAAAGGCTGGTGACCTGTTGAGAGAATAAAATAAATAAATGCAAAAATACCCTCCCCAGGAGAAGTTAATAAATTAAATTTTGAAACCATGAAATTGGAAAAGGTAATAAGCAAATGTAAATTATGAAGGGACAAAGTTTTCTTGTACTCATGACTCTGTTGCCCTAGTAGTTTTAGCTCACTCGCAGAAGCTTACCCTTTAAACACCAGGGACAGTTCTTAAATTAAATAACATACTCGCTTGGAGGCTATACGCAAATGGATATTAGTACTGAAATGTTCAGCCCAGTTGCAAGATGATTAAATGGCCACCTGATGTTACCAGTGTGAGGGGCATTTCTGCTCACTAGCACAGTTGCTGCTCATCAGCACAGTTGCTGCTTGCTAGCACAGTTGCTGCTCGCTAGGGCAGTTTCTGCTTGCTAACACAGTTGCTGATCACCAGTAAAGTTGCTGATCACTAGCACAGTTGCTGCTCACTAGGGCAGTTGCTGCTTGCTAGCACAGTTGCTGATCACAAACTTTTGTGGCCCAAACCCACTGTCCAGCTGTTCCTCTTCCTTACCCTCCCACCTGCACCAACTGACTGATGCACAAATGCATCACATTACAACCCTTTCCTTCCGCTTTCAAAATAAAACTACATTAGATAAATTATTGTTTTCTAATAAGTCAAAATTAATGGATAAAATTAAAATTTAGTAAACACATTATACCACATGGCGGCATAATTATTTCTTCATGAATATCCACTGATCAGGATCTAAATTTTGACAAAGCAGAATCCAGTGTTGATGGCACCAGACATAAGTGGATGACACAGCATTGCAGAACTGCATGTTATTGAAACTTATATTGAAAAATATATCACCCTCCTGTTCATCTTGAAAAACATGACAGGACACTCCTCTCATTTTTTTCCTCATAGGGTTCCTACCCCATTTGGAGAATATGATAATGCAGGCACAAAAGTGTCACTCTGCTGGACAGTTACCCAGTCAAAGCCCCTTTAAGGATGCACTAAAAATATTTATGTCGACCTGAATTTCACCGGTTTTGAAACACACAGGAGCTCTGCCTCTGAATACATAACACTGGTGCCTTCTGAGTCTGAATGAAGCTTTTGCATCATATTTGCATGAGCATCTTATTAGAAAGAGGAAGTTTATACAGCAAACAGCAAACACATCTGTTGCAGAAAAAAGAAAAAAGAAACACATCTGGCCACTATCAACAATAATTAAAAGGGAAACTAAAGCGTCCCAGCGTCCTGGCGCCTGAATATTTACTAAGTCTGTCTGAATATTTCTTCTCACAAGAAGAAGAGTCAGTCATTTATGGAATCAGACGCTCTCCTCGAGCTGTATTGAGCTGATGCTTCTCTGCAGTGTTGTCCAGCTTTTCTTTGATCAGATATTTAATGGGAAATACCATTTAACAAACCTGTCACAAGGTGATGATTTGGCATGTTTATAGCCATTATTAGTATTATTATCCATCCGTTATCTATACCCGCTTATTCCTGGTCAGGGTCACATGGGGTGCTGGAGCCTATCCCAGTGTGCATTGGGCAAGAGGCAGGAATACACTCTGGGCAGGTCACCAATCTATCGCAAGGCACACACACCATTCACTCACACACATATGGGCAATTTAGAGTCCCCAATTAGCCAACTCAGGACCTGCTTGCGGTGAAACAACAATGCCACCCGCTGTGCCACCGTGCAACCCCTATTATTATTATCATTATTATTATTATTATTATTGTAATTTTTCAATTACATATATGTGTGTGTGTGTGTATCCATACTGCTTACAATTTTCCCAATGTCTCATTTGCTTTTTAAATTGTGCAAATAAATAAATTAAATGAAACTAAGGCACTAGTGTGAAAAATCCTTCACTGTGAAGAAAGAACATGTGTCCCTGTGAAGAAAGAACATGTGTCCTTGTGAAGGAAGAATATGTGCTAAAGAGAAAATACATAATGACCTTGATCCTCACTCCTACATAAAAGCTCTGCTGCAAATTCATAACCATTGATATGGTTATGCACTTTCATTAATAACTGCGTTTCCAGGAAACCACAGATAGCAATTCATTATATGATATGCAAGTGTTTAACTAGTGTCACCAAGGCCTAAAACACTGGGTATGTAATGACTTAATAATCAGTTGCTATAACATACACTAATAAACCAAAGGAATGGTGAGACTGCCATAATTGCATGTATTTACATAAACTCAAGCTAATTAGAAATTCCAACAAGTTACTCCAGATATTAGAGAGGGAGAGAAACCAGCATAGTATATAGAAAGTCATTTAATTGCCTAGGTACACACAAAAATGTTAAGTCTTAACTAATGCAATGTATTCTCATACATTTTACTATGATACAAATAAACACTATCATATTTATATATTAAATTAGATTATGATTTGCACAGAAATAAGTTTTGTGTTTCAAAACTGCATTCCCTCAACACAAATAACACACAGAACAATATGGGCAATTATTAAATTATGAATATTAAAATGATTGCAATACAGATGATTATATTGACCACATGCTTCAAGAATTGTTTCCTAATATTGTGTGTAACCCTTAGTAATTACACTAAACCCTCCTGAATATACTGTGTGCATGTGTGTGTGTGTGTGTGTGCTCGTGTGTTTATATGCCATATAACACTTTTGAAGTGTATATGTTGCCGAATATGTTTTATCGGCATTTTCCACACCCCTGCCTCAGATCCTATTCAGGCATTTGAGCAGATGACGAGCTCTCTGTATGGTCTGACTGGCCTTACATGCTCATGCAGAGCCCAGTCACCACATGTTCTCATTCAGCCTCCCAGCAGCAGGGCTTGCCCTTAACAATCAGCTCTGGATCTGGCCTAAAGAAATGTCAGCCCTTGTCATATGACAACTACTGCAAGGGGGGGGGGTTAAAAACAAGGACTAAGAGGCAGTCATCCTTTCGTGGTCAAATCCCCCAGAATTCTCACCATAATTGCTAAGCGTCTGTGAAACATTTCGCACTCAAGTGAAGGCAATTTTAGTGCTCATTGGCCACGTTACGCAGGCATGAATTTCAGCTTGGTATTTCCCTAAAATGTACACTCAAGCACAGTTTTTTTGGAGGGAGGTGGGGGAATACATCCATCAGTTTTATATTATGTTTTTAATCCTCAGGTCTGGACTGTGCTGATGAGGATAAAGCCTGTCCTCCAGCACAGTTAATATTTGTGTGACATTAAACTTGAAGCAGAATCATTTTTCTTGAAGTGTTTTCCAAACATCATGGAGAGGTAGAAAAAAAAAGTAGAACTAAGGCACTCTTCTAAAGTTAAAAAGCTTTAATAAGAGCACCAAAGAGCACCTTTGACTAGGCCTACTCTACTGAACGCCTAAGCTCCTACTACGTTTGTACGCTGTAGCCCTATATTTATCTATTTCATCACGGAGAGGTGACTTTAAAATAAGCACACACTTATAAAACAGACCCCAGGAGATGGATAGCAGTGACACAGCTATGAGCCACTTTTTAACTAAATGCGGGATTTCCGAAACGCGAGAAGGTGGACACCCATGTATCTAACAGAGACGGCAGGCTTAAATGTGTTCCGGGCTTACTGTAAAGCAGCCTGAAAGAAGGCCTGTTCACTTCTGTTCTGCAAAGCCGGTTGGAGTGCACTTGAGCTTGTTGTTGTTCTGTTTTCATCTGCTCCATGATATTCCAATAAACAAAGTCACCTTTGTTTAAAATAAGTACAGGTTCCTCCTTTTGCCAATTCCATGGCTCGTCTCTTTTAATTCAAATTCAGCAGCACAGCGCCATTCTGATTTGGACAGTTGACAAATGTAGTGTTTTTTTTTTTTGTTTTTTTTCTTCAAATTTGCCGCAGAATTCGGCATACTGCTGTACAAAGAGATTTGTCAGAACCATTACATCCCTCTGGGAATGGAGTAAATCAGACTCTTTGCTTGGGAGTAAAGCATTACACGGAAGCCAGTGGCTCCTCTTCCCTTTGTCTCATGTTTAACATCTTGCTTGAGCTTTCAGCAGATAAAGTTCTTCATTTACCATATGTTAGAAACCTGTCAGACAGTCATTAAGATATAAACTTCTGAACTCTCTCAAGCTGTTAGTTCTCAGCACATTCATTTATTATTCCTTTCAATCAGGACTTACAGTGCACGCAGGAAATACACACATGCATTGCACAGCTTAGGCAATACAAACCTTTGATTTAAACCTGCTTCACTGCACACCTGAGATCTGCACCTGCTGAACTGCACACCTAATATCTACATCTGCTGAACTGCACACCTGAGATCTGCACCTGCTGAACTGCACACCTGAGATCTACATCTGCTGAACTGCACACCTGAGATCTGCACCTGCTGAACTGCACACCTGAGATCTACACCTTCTTAACTGCACACCTGAGATCTACATCTTCTTAACTGCACACCTGAGATCTATACCTGCTTAACTGCACACCTGAGATCTACACCTGCTTAACTGCATACCTGAGATCTATGCCTGCTAAACTGCACATCAGATCTTTTTACATAACACTCAACCATTATAATTTTCTTACAATAAAATATAAAATGTAGCACAAAAATGATATACATTTCTATAAAAAAGTCTGTGATTTCTCCAGTGGTCCTCAATAGTTTTAAACTGGTTTAAAAACACTTCTGTATTTTTTTTACACACAGTAAAAAAAAAGACACAGTCTTTTATTTTGAACATCACCTCATCTTTTGAGAAACAAAGCTTGGTGACATGTTCCATTTATGATATTATAGTCACTGATCCAACAGTCCACAGCAATGCACTAAATAGAATGCGAACCAGTCTGACACAGGACAACCTTTCATATGTTCTCCAGTCAAATCTCTTTCCTTCTTATTTATTTATTTTATTTATTTTCAAGAACAGGGAACTGTGTTTGATCCTGAACACTTTGAACACACTGTCAGGCTTAGGCTTTTATGAGGAAGAAAATGTATCAGCTACAGAAATGAAATGCTTACGCAACACACTGCCATCTCTGTCCTTCGTCTTTTATTGAGAATGATGGGAGAAAGAAATAATGAAGGGCTGGAAAATCTCTCCGAAAAATGACACATTTGCAGAATTGTACCCTGGGCTTGCCAGTTCAAATCTGGCGCCTGTAATGTACTGTTGCATTTGATGACGGACAATGTGACACTGGTGATAAATCCTAGAGCAGTCTTCTGCTGCATAATTGCCACTCAAGAAAAGCCTGCGTGCAGAATGCCAGACAGAAGCTGGAGAGTTAGTGGGCACCACTAGCACTCTCAGTTCTTCGTGCTTCTCTCTCAGGTATCGTTAAAAGCAGCCATGAATATGCATTGAATATGTGCATATGTCAGATATATATACATATATATATATATATATATATATATATATATATATTTGTGTGTGTGTGTGTGTGTGTGTTTTATTTCAATTGTACTTAGTCACACTGGGACAGCTGACACTGAACTTTAGCCTCACTTGTTCAAATGACACTTAACTTTATTCACACTTCTACAATTGACAATGTACTTCAGTCACACTTGTAACACTTGCATAACCCACACTGGATTTTAGTCACACTCATAAAACTTGTATAACTAACACTGGACTTTGGTCACGCTTGTAACACTAGTACAACTGACACTGGATTTTAGTCACACTTGTACAATTGACAATGCATTTCAGTCGCACCTTTTTTACAACTGCCAGTGGACTTTAGTCACTCTTGTAAGACTTGTATAACAGACATTGTACTTCAGCCACATTTGGACTCTTTGGGTTCTGTGTTGGTTGAAAATAAACCTGGGTGTGAATAATTTCTCATTGGTTGAAAGTGGTCAAAGAGACATAGCATGTGTCATGGCTGCAACATGCAACTGGCATGGTCTGTTGCAGTGTTCAAAATGCCTGGCTGGTACATTTCATTATTTAAGAGTACTACCAGGGCAAAACAATTCAGACTGTGCAGACCACACCATGAAATCAGAAAAATATATGTGCATTTAAAAAATTGATAACGCCATGGCAAATGAACACTTCACATTAATATCAAACTATAGATGAGCTCAGAAGAAGAGAAGGAAGCATTCAGATGATTAATATTCACAAGCTGTGGTCTGTGGTTTGTATAACCAAAAGATGTAGATCTAAATCTTGATTAATTAAGCGCTTAACAACACCCATCCATATTTTGTTAACGTGCCATTTAAAAGGACAGCCCAAAGTGACGGAAATCCATGGCTCACTGCAGATGATTGTAACTCTGTGTCATGTCTGACTTATGGTTTGGTGCAAAATGAATGTACAATAATTAACTCTTGTCAGAGTGGTCTTATGCTTTTATGGCACTTCCAAGTTTTTCTATTTTTCGTTTGACATATTAAATCCTTTGGATACATGTGCATTAATGATGATATGGTTTGAGTGATTTCAGTGGCAGGGAAAGGAGAATTTTAAATAAGGCCTTGGTCGAAATGGATAGGGTTGCTCCATCATTACATCTGAAGACTGCTTGAATGAGCAAACCCCTCTGTTTCAGTCAGGCTTGGATTTAAGTCATTACACAGACATTTTTCACTGTGTCAAAAGATATATAAAAGGCTGTCTGGAAATTGTCCTATAATTTCTATGGTGCCATTATTCAGCAAGAGAAAACAGATGAATGTTCCGTCATCTCTGCTCAGTCCTCCATTCTCAACTTACATCCCACAGCATTCAAAGCAGATGTGGCGAAGAAAAGCACTGACACTTCAAAACATGTTCCAGCCTAACGCCAACGCTTACTTAAATGGAAAGTCATCCATTAAAATCAGTCAACTTTAAGCGGGTAGAAAAAATAAAATGGTGTCTATCCTGGGAGGCAGTGCCACAACAGTTTTTCTAATTAAGCAAGTAATTAAAGGCTGGTGCATTCTGTTAATTTAGTTTGTACTGTTGATTTACAAAATAAATATTTCTGCATAGGCAAGCTGAATATCTGTAAGTAAGGCACTGCTACTGTAGCCTTGGGGATGGTGCTTCACCTGCATATCCCACTGCATAGATAATATACAGAAATGTAATCTGAATTTGTTCCAGACAACAATAAAAAAAAATACTCATTCAAAATCAACAGTGCTGCATAACTCAAACCGTGTGGTCAGTTGAATTCGCCAAAGTCCATCCCCAGAGTCAAAGCCAATACACTCAAGCTGTAAGACATTTTTGTTCTTTTTCTTTTCCCTAGTGGATTCCATATGTGACATACTATCTCTGTGTATGTCAGTATATGAGATACAGCTTGTTAACTGCATGGGCTATAACCAATGGGTCAGTTGACCATGTAATTGGTCATCAATACGGTGCAGAGATTTGCTGGTATGCCATCTACTTACAGTGATGGGAGTAGGGAGTAAAGTAGTCACTGGTTCTCCTGTAGTACTGGAGAATTTTGTAGCAGTAAAATTGTGCATGGACATGTTCTTGTCCAGAAACATGGCATAAATTACCAGACATGGCCTTCCATGTCTCAAGACACGCCATGAAATTTAAATGGGGGCAGAGTTCAGATATTCCTGATCACATATGTGGCCCAGGAGTGTGCAGAAGTTTCTGGAAAAACGTGTTGACATGGGGAAACTACCGTTTACAACCGACATTAATTTTAAATGGGGGCAGAGTCCAGATATTCCTGTTCACATATGTGGCCCGGGAGTGTGCAGAAGTTTCTGGAAAAACGTGTTGACATGGGGAAACTACCGCTTACAACCGACACCCAAAAATTTCACTGAAATTTAACAGGTCGGATATCTTCCAGAAACTGCATGTGTTGATAATCACTGTCTCTCTTGTAGTACTGTGTGCTGCCAGTAGGGATCTGGAAGGATCGGATACAGCAGGGACAGGTAAGAAGGACAGTCCTACTCCTACTGCTGTTGTGCTGGAGCTTGGACCTCTTTTAAAAATAAAACAGGAGACATTAGCAAAGCAAAGTGCACATCAAAAAAGAAAAATAGAGAAGCCAGCGGTATGTTAAAAGCCGTTCTAATGTTGCATCTGTTTCTGCATTAATCTATCAGTTTTCTCTCCTGCAGTGCAGTCCCTGTATAGTCCATGGCTTTCTACTCATCAAGTTTTCAAATTATCTCACAAGATGAGGCAGAACACTGCAGTTCAATTTTACTAATTGTAACAATAACCATAATGACCAAGGAGAGACAAGACACACCAAATGAACATGGCAAGAAAATAGAAATAGAAAACACACACACACATGAACACACACACACACACACACACACCTGCACACACACACACGCATACAAGCACACACATACACAAGCACACACACACACATGCACAAACACACATGCATGAACACACACGCACACACACACATAGAGGCACGTACACAAGAACAAACATGCATACACACAGACACATTTTCAGTAAGAGCAAGAGGAGGTTAATTTGTATTAGAAAGAGAAAAAAAGAAAGTGAAAATAAAACAAAAAAGCACAGCTCAAAGAAACAGGAAGGTCCACTAAGTACAGAAAATTATTGGTGGAATTTTCAGACTGTAGTATATCCCTAACCCAACCTTTAAATGATGGTGGAGCAGATTACTCCAACAAAAGCCAGAATCTTGAAAAACGTACAATAATTAACTCCTGTCAGAATGGTCTCACACTTTTATGGCACTTCCCATTTTTCTATTTTATGTTCACATATAAAAATCTTTTTTGATACATATGCATACATCATGATATGGTATGATAACAGTAACAATGGTGACTGTGGACTATACTGGGAATGTATGCATTGAGGCTAAATTAATCTTTTAAAGCACCATTCCATCAGAATCTGACCACCATCACCAGTGAGGCAAAATAACCTTTAAAAGCCAAGGAAGCCAAGGAAGCCGAAACTACAGGCTTCATTGATAAGTGCAGTGCATTAGCTTAATTTGTTCAAATGTGAACCAGCCTTGAATCGTATATGATGAGCCACTTGAATCAGCAACTGTGCTAGCTAGCAGCCATATCACTCTGTACCCTTCTATGGTCAAGCTGGTGAGGCAAAGTTGGAGGTTACTGCTAGAATTAGAGACTATGAGGGGAAACTTGCTGCTGAAAGAGGTGATGGAGGGCCAGTAGGGGGCACTTTTCCTTCTGTAAAAATATAAATACAATGTCCCAGCACAGTGATGGGAACACTGTGACATAGGAGGTGCTATCATTCAGATGAGCTAAAACCAAGGTCCCGACTCACTGTGGTCATTAAAGATCCTATGCCACTTTTCCAAATAAAAGGAGTGTTAATCAGGGGTGTCCCAGAATAATTCAGACAAAACCGGGTCTTTACATCAGGCCACCTAATCACTCCCAATATCTAACTGGCTACACAATCCCCCGCATTCACTATCTATGTTGAATCCCCCGGTCATCAATACAAAAGAGAACCGAGTTCTCAGATGAACAACCAGGCAAAATAAAGCAAATCTGACAAGTTAAATACAGTAAAATTAGCTTGGTACTGGGAAACTATGCTGGCGTGCATTTTTCAGTATTTTACTCTCTATGTGCCCCTCTTTATGAATTATTCAGAAATATGGCAGTCGTCCATTAATCAAAATTGTCAGAATAAGCCATTCATTTTACAGTGTTTAGGTGCAATGTTGAAAAAGACCTCTGATTTTATAAACTCAGCGTTGTGAGACTCAGAGTGCATGAAATCTTTGAACTCAAGACAGGTTTCCTGTTATTGTGGTCATACACTACTCTGACCCTTCAGTCAAACAAATTTTGTCTCTTTGACAAATTCTAAGGGTTTTTCCAGTTTCTTGCCATTCTTCAAGTCACATGAAGCAGATAGCTAAGATTTTCATTAAGTTGCAATAATATAAAAAACAGTCTTTGTAGTTCAATGGAACTTTAAAAAGAATAAAATAATCTGTTTGCTGGGTCACTGCTACTATTTACACAACAATTTGTTTAGTTTCATGAACTGTGAAGTTCTACCTTTCAATTTAAGGTCATGTTGTAAGGGGTAAAGTAAAGTAATTAAATTTGTGCTAAATTAAAAGTAGCAAAGCTGAAAAAACAGCAGCTGTTATATTTTTCTCAAACCAGAAGACAACAATTATAGCATTTTTTAACAGTAAAAAAAAACTATGTTTAAATACATTTCCTTTTCAGTCTTGGCTGCAGAAAACTGCTCCTAAGGGTTCCGTACCAGAGATAATGTTCAAAGGGATACATTTGTTTAGTTTCTGCCAATTTCATGACACCCTTAGGATTGTAAATGTGTGTACATTTCCTCGTATTTCATTCATGTCCTGGTTTCCTCTACAGACCCACAATTTATCTTTCTTAATGTTAAAAAAAACACCTGGCAGGAATTTCAACAATGACTTTGTCCATCGCACAGGACCGACAGCAAAAGCACTTCATTAGGAGAAGTGTTTCTGTGCCAGTGCTTCAGCCAAAAGACGTTACCTTCTTCTGGGTGAAGAAGGTGTCTTTGATGTGAAGTTGGGGAGAAAGTTAGGAAACCCTCCCTTATCTGCTCTCTATCCCATGACGGCAGTAAGAGGGGCTGAAGGACTTAGGTGATGTAAGTCAGAGTACAAGCTTCCCCAGAACCATACTAAGCCATGCTGTCACAGTCAAGCTTGAAACAGATGATACAAAGAGAATCCGGGAAGGCTGGCGAAAAGCTCATTTGCCCGAAAGCGCGAGAGCGCTGGAGCGTTCGCAGCGGCCAGCGAGCTCGGCGGAACACGCGGAACAGTGCTGCAGCTCTCCGAGCCTCATCACACCGTCCGCAGTACCCGGGGCTGATGAAAAATGAAAGAGGGATGGTAACAGCACATTTCACCCTGGCTGGTTCATAAGTGTGAGTGTTGAGGTCCGTTTAGAATTTAAGAATGGATTCTAATTCGATTCATGAACTGGAATTAAAATTTGAATTAAAAACCCACCAGCATGCAGAATCTGAATTTGAATTATAGGAAGTAGAATTCAATTGAATGACATTCAGACATATTCTACTTAAATCGTAAAACATTTAAGCATCATTCATTTTGACAAAAATGCCAACGCCAGCTTCTAAAATCATCCGCCACTTATGACAAACAATGCAATTTAAAATACTACTTTAGTGTTGTGAAAATAGTCTGTTAATCAACTGCTTTTCTTTATTCATCTGAGTAATACATTCTGGGAAATATATTTTTCAAATATTAAACAAAATGAAAATTGTATATCATTGACTAAAACTCAATACAGTTCACTTATTAGAAATCTACCGTGCTTGTACAACAGACTTAAAGAATTTTAAGGGCACATTAAACATTCACGTTAATGAGAAACTATTACATTGACAGCTGTAACATTTCTATACTTCTACATAGAAAAATGGTCAGGGTTAAATCAACTCTTACAGAGTACATATGGCCCCAGTTGCTTTCATATTATTAACACCGGACATTTTACTGTGTACACCATGCTCCCCAGCCATTCAACTTAAGCTGCTGGTCTCGTATTTAACCCCTTCTGAGATATTGTACGGTTTATGCGGGCTTATATGTCTGGGCCTGTACCTCTTTTACATAACATAACTGATCACATCC
The DNA here is from genome assembly GCF_018555375.3 of Anguilla rostrata. NCBI lineage: Eukaryota > Metazoa > Chordata > Actinopteri > Anguilliformes > Anguillidae > Anguilla > Anguilla rostrata. The sequence continues at coordinate 27,010,783 of NC_057944.1, forward strand.
TACAGGTCTGGCTTCCTTAGCTGACAAAGCTGTCATCTGCAGCCAGTGTGATCATCGACACAGCTGTCCACTCAGGCAGAAGCATTTGTAAGCAATCCTTTCTGGCTGAATGATATTCAGTGTGTGTATCCTCGTATAGATTTTGTTCAGAGAGAGAAAAGATTCGCATGTTTTAACCAGGCAGCAGTACCACTCCACTTCTGGCAGCTAGCCTTGGTCATTAATCATGAGTTTTATATGGGAGAAAAGAGCAGCACCATTATCACTGGTAGGAATGCAGAGTGCTTTGGGTCATTTCTCATCATACAGGTCATAATTGCACTTTGGCATGACTGAAAGGTTTGGGCGTGCAGTGCCTGTCTGCCCTTGGACTACTGAACAAACCCTGACTGCTCATAACCGCTGCCATGGTAAGCAGGCTTCGGCAGTGTAGAGCACTGTGGATATTGCACATTTTATGGAGAAGAAATATATATTTTCACTTTTAGAAGTTGTACTAAAGGAAAGAATGCAGACGGCCAGTTTTAACCCCTCTGACCAATAATGGCAATATCGAGTGGCTCATCTGAACCAATAACAGCAATGTCGAGTGGCTCATCTGAACCAATTACAGCAATTTTGAGTGGCTCATTTGAACCAGCAACAGCAAAGTCGAGTGACTTACCTGAACCAATAACAGGAATGTCGAGAGGCTCATCTAAACCAATAACAGGAATGTTGAGTGACTAATCTTAATCAATAACAGGAATGTGGAGTGGCTCATCTGAACCAATTACAACAACTTTGACAGGCTCATTTGAACAAGTAACAGCAATGTCGAGTGACTTATCTGAACCGATAACAAGAATGTCAAGTGGTTCATCTGACTAATAACAAGAATGTAAATAGATAACAGATTGGCCAGCACTGTTAATTTCATTGATGAAAACTATGATGTAAAATGTTTGTCAATGAATTTTTTTTTCCTATGATGAAAACGAGATGACAAAAAAATCAACCTTTGTTGCCAAAAAAAAAAGGGGGGGTGGGGATCGACACCTGCTTGTTGAAACATGTACTGTAATGAGGCCAACGTTACATTAAGTGTCATGTGACTTGCATTTCTGGCACAAGCTGATTTTGAATTGAATTGAATATGTTGAACTGCATAAATGTCCATTCTTTTATCTTCTTCTTCTTCATATTATTATTATTATTATTTTACTTGTATTAATCTATTAGTTATATAATACTATAACATCACATATGTAACTAGCTAAACTCATTAATAGCACATTTTTAAATTGAAAATATTTACCATATCAAATTCCCTTCTATAATTTTGATTCTCCTACTCGGTCTGTACTCACTCCAAAAAAAAAAAAAAAAAAAAGTTTTTTTCTCATAAAATGAAGTTGTTGTATCTAAGAAATAACCTAATAGAGCAAAATGTGGTCGATGACTTAAAGAAATACCAACAGTTCCAGAATTGGTAATGTTCCTCCCATATTTCTCCAGAAATTAGCCAGAAACTAGTGCCTGTGTCAAGCTGTTTATATACTGTCTAATAATAACAAGAGTTATGAGATTCCTGGAATAAATTATGATGACTGTAGCAAGGTAAGTCAGTAATAATTTCTTGGAACATTCCAGTGATAATATAATTCTGAAAAATGTTTCAATAGAATTATACTAAAACTGACTAGAACTAAAATGCAATTTAGTCAGAAGACTATGATTGAAACTAAATCCAAATTTGTAGTCAAAATTAACACTGATGGCCAGCTGGGTTCCAGCTCAATTGTAATATTACACTAAGACAAATGGAATGAAAGTAATAGGAATGCAGCTTTTGTGCTGTCTGTCTCTCAAGCACTTTCCTGTCTCACTACAGATAAAGCATTTGTACAGTTTCAGTCTCTCAAGCACTTTTCTGACTGGTTACAGAGAGAGCATTATGCAGTCTCAATCTCTCAAGCACTTTTCTGACCGGCAACAGAGAGAACTTTATGCAGTCTTAGTCTCTCAATTACTTTTCTAACTGGTTACAGAAAGAGCTTCTGTGCAGTCTCTAAAGCTCTTTTCTGACTGGCTACAGAGAGAGTTTTGTGCAGTCTCAATCTCTCAAGCACTATTCTAAATGGCTATAGAGAGCATCTGTGTAGTCTCAGTCTCAAAAGATCTTTTCTGACTGGCTACAGAGTCCCAGTGCTCCCCAGTTCTCACTTTTCTCATGCTTAATCCACCCACCTACAAACCACCAAATCACCATCCCCTATTCCACTGGCAGGGGAAGGATATGCTCCTGGTAATCTGTAGTAGGCAATGACAGGTAAGTCAGCCCCATATGGCATAATTATTTTTACATAATTATTCACATTTTGAGATGTTCTCCATGGGCAAAACAATTCCATCATGAGGTTAAAGCAATTGGGCGATAATAAGCAAAATTATTTTGGGAATTGTAACGACCCTCCCAGACAGACAGAAGCTCTTAATAGTTAGCATGTGAGACATCTCAGAAGGGAATACAGTTTCGATCCTGCAGCATTTCCAGAAAATGCACAAATGATTTACTGATGCCTGACACTTTCCTGACACCGTACTTCCCTAGAAATGTGTCAGGTGCCCGTCTCTTCAAAACACATTGAGAATTGTATGCAACAAAACATAAGAAATTAATACAGTACTTTTTACACATGAATGATGACTCATTACTTGTGTGATATGATGGCACAAGACACCTTTGTGTGTGCTGTGTTTGTGTGTGTGTGTATATAGTTATGCATTGAATAAACAAATTCATAGGTGTCCCGGGTTATATTACTGATATTTGAAAAGGATTCAAATATAGCAAAATTCTAAAATTTTCTTTTGTCACAGTTTTCATTTATCTAAAACAATTACAGCTCCACTTAAAGGTATGCTATGCAAGATTTTTAACCTCGCTGTGGTCCATTGTTTACGATCAAAGTCCCTTCCTCCATCCTCAACCCGGCCCACTCACCTCTGGTTTTCCATTTTATATCAAGTTTCATACCATAGTTATAAAACTGGATATAAATATCATTATAATTACTCCATAGCTGCCATAGAGTAAAACAATTTCCAAGTTTGATTCTGGTGTTTGAACAAGCCTTGTCAGCTTGTTATTTTGCTTCACTTTACCTCCACCATTCCAGTAGCTAGCTCATTACAGACACTCTGCAGAAACCGCATCCCACCCCACAGGATCTGTAGCCACACCCACCCCTCCCCACACAGAAAAAAGTGTCACGCACAGAAAAGTCCCAAACACACCTTAGAATAAAAAATACAGACATATGAGCATGGATTTGGAAAATGTGTACAAAGACAAAGATTGCCAGTGTATCATAGAATTGAGTATGGCTATTTTATAATACTTTAAAGGTACAAAATCATGCATCGTATACCTTCATACAATTCATCATTAGCTGAAAATTGATAGAATCTTTTCAAACTTTATTTAAACTTTCAACACTTGTGGAAGCATGGATAGAAAATAAGGCAAGGCAATTTTTTCATTGCATTCATGTTCACGGTTAGTCAGAGAGCCATGTAACAATGTCACAATGGCATTTACAGCATTGTTGCCTTGCATAAGGCAGGGTGATAGCTATGAATGTATACACACGGAATCTGAAGGTTCATTCACTGAACCTTCAGATTTTCACTATAGAATCTGTTATTATCATCAAGGTGAAATACATGGCATTGCCAGGAGGATAAAGACAGCCATACCTAGTGCCCTGAGAAAGGCAAAGGTCTTCTGGAAGAAAATCCAGACATATTTCATATCTCAAATAACATTTTCCCTTCACTTTGGCTAATAAATAATAGAAAATGCTAGTTTTTAGTGTTAGGTGTGGAATATTTGTCATAGTTTATTTCACCAAGTCAGACTTTAAGAATAACGGATTAAAGCCAGTATCTTGAAAACCAGCATTTAGTTTTGGCCAGAGAGCAGAGTTACAAGAGAACCCATTTTCCACAACAACAAGAAGCAAGAAATGGCAGAGATCTGACAGACTAAATGTAAATGATATTTGACACCACGGTTTTGTGATCAGATAAAAATAAAAAGTATCTTTGCGGACTTGTTCAGTAGTAGTGCATTTAGTGCCAAATAAGTAAAGCTCTGTTGAATTCAATTTGATCCCACAAAACTGGACACAGATCAGTTTTACTTGGAGTTGTTTTTTTTTTTTTGTTCTCGTCTTTTCTACCCTGGGCAAGGAAGAGTGAAATGTGAGCCAAGTTTTATTGGCTAAAAAAATCCAGGTTTCTTGGCTAAGAACCTCACACAGGGTCAAATGCAGCCATGTCAGGATAATAGGCATAGAACACATCCAAGTGCACCATAGTTCCTGAATGACCCAAACAATCTCCAAACGTCAGTTAAATAGAACATCTGTGATCTTAATAGCGCAGTGTTTTCCAATGCAATGTTGAAAGCACAGTGTTTCTCTGTACAGTGTTAATACAGCAGTGTTGATGGCAGTGTTTTTCAGAGCAGAGTTGATAGCACAGTGTTTTGTTAGTGCAGTGTTGATAGCACATTGTTTTTCTGCAGTACAGACAGCACCTTTTCCTGTGCAGTGTTGTTACTGTAACACTGTGTTTTTCTGTATGTTGCAGATAGCAGTGTTTTCCTGTGAACTGTTGATTTCACAAGTTACTTTATGTGTGTAGGAAACAGCTGCTCATGTATCACGGTGTTGCTAGCGCAGTGCTTTCCTATGCAGTGTTAATAGCAGTGTTGATAGCACAGTGTTTTTCTGTGCAGTGTAGATAGCAAAGTGCTTTTCTGTGCAATGTTCAAAGCACAATGATGATAGCACAGTGTTTTTCTGTGCAGTGTTAACTTCACACACCATGAATTTACGAGTTTAGGAAATATCTGCTCAAACATATTACTAAATGTCCTTTGTATACACAAGCCACTGTCTAATAAAATTGGAATACACACTGGTTTCTAACACCTAGAGCTAAAACATTTAGTAAATTTGGTCTTATTAGTGTTTTTTGCTCAAAGCACATCTTTGCTTATTGTATTGAACATAGTAAATGGTATCTGCTCCATGAAAACATTGAGCTAATCCTAGACTTTCCACAAGCTCACACTTAATAACAGCAAATGTAGAGAGACAGAAAATTGGAGGGTTGGAGGGAGTGACAGTTGATACTTTCCTTTGAGCACCAATCACTGATTTATATTTCACGATTATTATCCCCCCTTTTCATAATGGATTCAGTTTGCCTGGTGTAAATGTTCAATATGTGGTAGGAAAGTGCGGCCACTATCCTGTTACAGTAACTGTTGTATTGTTTGCATGTAATTATCTACCATAAATGCTATCACAGAGCAGGCACTTCATATTGACAAATTTCCTGATAGGAACAGAAATAAACATCCTGGGGAAATTACCCGTGGACGTAAACAGAGTGCAAATTTGCCATTGACCCTCATCTCAAGTTCATTCATTTGTCACCCTGAGAAAGAAAAAAAAAATCTATCTGCCTGTCACAGATGAAACCATCAGTAATCGTGCATCAGCAAAGTCATGCATGGTAAAACAGTGTGACAACATTTTTTTTGAGTGCTGCAATTCAGGAAACTACAAATCATATTTAGATGCAGTGCAATGCCATGTAGAAACCACTGGCAGGGCCTGAGAGGTAACGTTTAAAAGGAATACTTTGCTCGTAACCCCGTCCATTTAAAGTACCTCAGTGGACCGCAGTGACTTTGCACTGACCATATGCCTCAGCTGGCTGTTTATGGAGAGAATTTCCCCTAGCTCCTGCTTTTCAAATCTCCCAGATGTTTTCCAGGTTTGGCTTGCTGTCTCTATTCATTGCTTTGCATGGCTTGCCATCATGGCTGCGATATACCGTAGTGAAAGGCTCATCTGTCTCTGTCAACAGAAAGTGAGACATCAACTTTTGCATTTCTGACTAAACCTTCAAACATAGCTGCTGCACTCAATTGCATATTATTTTACATAATCCTTGAAATTTTACTTTGAAAATGTGTGAATACGTCCTCTGCAGACAAACAGTTGTTTTTGGGTATAAATACATGAGACATATTTACAGGGGCAAACTGAAAACTGCATAGTTTTTGTAGATATTCCTCCGAACACAAATTATGCATGCATTAAGAGTCATCTTCTGATTAAAAATTTAAACACAAGAAAAATGTTAAATTGTTCATCAATATTATGGGTCATATTGCAGACACTTCATATTTTATTGTCTAGATACAAATGTTCTGAGGGTTTCCTTTCTGCTTTACAGCTTATATCACGCACATTAATAATAAAGAGGGCATGGCTTTGTGTGTCTTGATCCAGTGTGTTGGCATTTCAGTTTTAACAATGAATTTATTTGACTTTATTTGAGGGAAAAAAAAAAGAAGAGTCAATTTAGTGGACAAATGTATCGGCTGCTTGGCTTGTAATATGCGTATGCATTGGTTTGTCATTGACACATCTGTTGGTTTGTCATTAACATCTATATTGGTTTGTCACTGACAAATATATTGGTTTGTCATTTTTGCATGCATTGGTTTGTAATTGGTGATTCTATTGGTTTGATTCTCTTGAAAAATGGTTTGCGTCACATATATATTGGTTTTCTATACAAACGTATTGGTTAGTCATTTGCACATATATTGGTTTGTCATTAATGCTTGTATTTTGTTTTGTTATTTACACATCTATTGGTGTGATTGTCATGTATATTGGTCAGATATGTAAATAGCAAACCAATATACATGCATACGACTAACCTAACCTAGCAAGGCAGGTTAAATACCTTGTTCAGTGAATCGAACCTGTGACCTTTAGGTTACAAGACCAGCTCCTAACCCATTATACTACAGTAACAGAACTACTAGTGAACCCCACACATCAGAATGTACTAAACATACAGATGTAGATCAAAAAATGAATACTTGGGGGGAAAAAAAAAACAAAACAAAACAAAAAAAACTCGCAAACAACCTATTTAAAGCCCTATTTGACCCCTGTTGAAGACCCAGGCACTGCAGTATATATGTGTGCGTTCAGGATACAACTGGGATTTCCTTAAATTTACATAATTTACCCAGCATGCAAATATAATTCATTTACTGAACGTCCAGACCACTTGCACAGAAGCCAACTGCATTTGCATTATGGCAAAGAAATGCCATTCCCAAACTCCCTAGTTGATTCCTACATGACTGAGCGCAAAATACAGAATCAACGACTTACTGTACATCCCTGCATGACCACTCACACAGAACTTCAATATCAGCATCCAAATAATGTAAACTGGTTCTCTGTGTCTAATACAACTATTCAAAAAGGACTATTTGGATTGGATTTTAAGGTATTTTAAGGGAATTAGTAGAATTTATGATTTAAGCAACTGGATATTTTAATATTTATACTTTAAATAGATGCATAGTGGAATAGTCAAAATTCCAATTATTATGAAATAGTTGATCGTAATATTTATTCAAATATGAAATAAAAAATTAATTTTCAACCTTTTGCCCCCTCCTTTGGACCAGCAGACACAGAGATGACACTGCCAAGTCTCACAAAATGGCAGCTGCCCGGACACAAAGGCCTGAGGTCCTTATGTCAGGTACAATCTATGAATTAACTATACACCTCTAATTTATATGGGTGGTTCAGTTCTAATTGTTCTAACTATGTTTTTTAGTCCTGGAAATTTGCAACATTTATTTCTGCATCTTAATTAAGTTTGATTGAGCTGTTAATTGAATCCTGATCTGAATTTGAGATCTCTTATCTACAAAAGCTGAGAAATGAGATGAAGAATGTGTTTGGACTTATCCAAAGATAACAGTAATAATTTCTTTATCCTATTAAATGTATTTCATAGTTTTACCCTTGTATAATTTAAACATTAGTAGTACAGATTACCATTCTATTTACATTTAATAGTTAAATGTTATAGGGCATAAAACATTGTATTGTCCTTGATAAATAACAAAGTAGGCATTTTGATAAATAATGAAGTAGGTATTGCCAGCTTTTAAATAAATTTTGTCCTGATTAAGGACATAACTAGTTATATTTCATGGTTCAGAGCTCCATGTTATCCAGGTTAATCTGATCAAATTCAATTTCAAGTGCAGGCTTGCAGGAGCTTAAATATTTTTTCAGTGTGCTGCTTTGAGAACTTAGTGAACTTTCTGAAATAGTTTCCGAACCACAGAAGAATGCCCAGTGTTATAACAACTCTTACCGAGTTCATATGAGTCCACAAGTGACCATGTGTACTCTATTACGGAGTAAGAACACTCGATCAGTGAATATTTTTTCTGTGCACCTGACCTGATGACATGTAGAAAACATTTCTGAGGAGACCGAACCAAGCATGCAATAATAACTCCGATTTCTATACATTTGAATAGAGAAGCTGATAAGACTCTGCTCTCCAAACAAGTAGGATTTTGCAGGCCATGGCTGTACCGCTGTGGACCTTGGTGTATATTCATAGGCTCTGAATGTAAATTTTAATGAAGAGAACATGCTTTACCTTAGCTTTCAGGGGTTATGCAAGGGATTTATTTTCCTGCATTACATTTTATAATTGTAATGATTCTGTTTAATTGTGACCTCCGAGCTGTTTGGCGCCTCCCTGCAGTGAATCACCTCAAGCGGGCTGTCAGACCAGCCGTCATTTCTGTGTGAGCCAGCTGGTTTAAGGGCTTCACCCGAAGTCTGTCTGAAGACAGGCATGAATATTGTTGAGACACATACAATATGAAGCACAAGCGCTGTCCCCGCCTTCCATCAGACCGTGAATCTGTTATATTGCAGCAAAGCGAGAGTGCTGACCAACCCCCCCCCCCCCCCTCCCGAAAGCTTCATTCCAAAGCAAGCGCAATGTGCCCAGTCCGGTAATTAGTGTCACTGCTGCTGAAATAGTCATTGTGTAGAAAAAGTAATTGCCAAGGACGGACTCTCCATTACCTGTTCTCCAAAAGCCTTTCAGAGATAAATCTAAGATCAAAAGTGTTTCCTTTTGTCCTCCCCTATTTGGTTTTCTCCTCTCAATCTGTGGATATGGTTTTCTCTCTTTGCTAGGCCCTCTCTGTGTGAGCCAAGCTCCTCATCCATCCTTAATTCTTCCTGATCTCAGTGCTGCTTTTGATAATTTAGATCAGTCAACTCTGTGCTGTGGGAGCCTTTGTTAACCTGGGCTACTGGTATTTGGATGATGTTTTATCCAGCTTAGCATGTCTCCCGAGAAGGCTCCCTCTTTCTTCATTACAACCTCTTATCTGCAGTACCCCAAGGCCATATTTTGGTCCCCCTCTGTGTTCTTTATCATACTGCTTGAGCTCTGGGTTGTCCCTGCTTTAAGACAAGGAATCATATATTGTGTCTCCTACACAGAATGCGTTCTGCCCAACTGCTAGCACATTCAACTGCTGGTTGTGTCCTGTCTTTTAAATTGTAAGACACTGGGCACTGACCGACACTCATATGTTTGGCATATATTCTGGTACATTACTAATTATTTTCTGTTGCGTTTCATATTCATCTACATATGTTGCTTGATTGATATTATTAATGACATTTTTTCATGTTATTATATTCAGTCTAATAATAATAATAATAATAATAATATGCTTACAATTATTTTGTGAATAAATCATTATACATGTGATCCCATTATTGTATTAAAGTCATAATCAATATTACATTCTGTGCCAGACTGGGTTAAAAACCCAGTTGGTTCTCTGGATCCAAACGTTTCCTGCAGGGCCACATTGTAAAAAGTTAGTCAGCATAATTATTTCCAAGTGTGAAGACATCTCATTACACATATTCCTTCAGGATCCATTTTTATTCAGAGAGATTAATAATAAAAGAGGGCAGTAATAGAACAACCAATTAGCTATAGTTTCATATTCCCAGGGTCTGCAGCAGCAAGTCTGCAGCCTGTTTCCACTGCAGGAAACCAAATATATATTCTGCTGGTTTTTAAATGCAAAAACTATATTTTGCATGGTCTTTATCTGCCAATGAGATTTTAGCAAAGCATGAAGACCCAAACTTTTACGCAGGATACTGCCCTAGCTATAACATAGGATAATGCCCATGTGTTTACACAGACAGGTTTTTACACAGGATAGCACCCGGAAAATGCTGAGCTTAACACAGAATAATGCCCAGTTTTTATACAGGATAACATGCTAGCTTTAATACAGAATAAAGCCTGACATTTTACACAGGACAATGCCCAACAATTTACATAGGATAACGGCCAGCTCTTACATGAGAAAAAGGCCAAGCTTTTACACAGGGTAATGCACAAGCTTGTATACAGTACAACACCCAAGCCTTTACCCAGTATGATGTTTGCGTTTTTACCCAGCATAATGCTTGAGCTTTTACCCAGTATAATGCCCACGGTTATTCTCGGGTCTCTCTGCTGATTCTGTACTCCTTTGTCCCTCAGTTGGCACTGAAGGTTAGTTTGGCACAGAGGACTGATGGAAAGGTCCAGAATGCTACACGCTGCGTGCGTCCCTGTGCTGACCGTCCTCGGTCTCTCCTTAACTTTCTCCATGCCAAGAAAAGAAAAATCCTCGCACGTCTACTCCTGCTGAGCAGAGGAAGCAACTCTGCACATTCAGCAGCACAGAACGGAGTTTCAGACCATTCACTCTCAGAGTCTATGATGATTAATAAAGACTGTCCCCTTTTTCAAAGAATTCTCACTTACTGTATTAATAACAATGCAACATGGATTGGACTACAGCAGGGAGGGCATTTCTGTTCCATCTGATGGGTGGCTCAGGCATGCTCATGGGCCCCACCGTCTGGTATCTGTTACGGCACTGTTCCAGTGCATGGATGGGCCCCACAGTCTGATATCTGTTACGGCACTGTTCTAATGTGTGGATGGGAACCATGGTCTGATATCTGTTACGGCACTGTTCTAATGTGTGGATGGGAACCATGGTCTGGTATCTGTTATAGCACTGTTCCAGTGCGTGGATAGGCCCCACAGTCTGGTGTCTGTAAAGGCACTGTTCCGTTGTGTGGAAGTGACCCCAAGGTAATAAGTGTTGAGGCATGGTTCCAGTGCATTGATGGGCACCACGGTCTGGTATCTGTTAAGGCACTGTTCTCGTCCCTAGTCCCTATGTATTGAACTGCACATGAATAGCCTTACTCCCAATCATGTGCGTGTGAGTCAGTAACAAAGGAATGTGATGACTGTTGCAGTATGAGCATTATTTGGGATTCCAAATCAAAGAGAAAAGGGGTGAACAAGTAAAAATTATGTTCCTGGAGGGCCGATGTGGTTAGGGCCACCTACGAGGTCACACATTCTAGTTTGTCTTAAAGACCATGTTTTCAGACTGAGTGCAAAAACAGTCTCAGTGAATAAAGCAGTTTTCAAAGCAAATGTCAAGTATCATTGGTACAGGAAAAACAATCATGGTGTTGCAACTGCAGTGAGTACATTACATTTATTTGACAGACACTTTTATCCAAAGCAACGCACAATAAGTGCATACCGAAGGTCATTGCGACAACTACAAAACACAGGCCTGATAAGGTACAATACTCGTTATGTACCACCTATTCATAGCCATGAACACATTAGGTCCAGGTCACACAGTAAGCATAGGCCAGGTCAGAAAGTTATGGTAAGTCAAACTAGGAGGCATGACAACAAGCTACAACATCAAGATAATGATACAAGCGCAATATAACAAGTATACAAGTGCAATATAAGTACTGATATATTATACATGTACATGTATTTTATGTACATGTATTTTATCATTTCAGGAAACAATCTGCCTGCCCATTACATAGTCACTGATATATTGGTGAAACCTGCTTGCAGAAAACAATCCTATGTAATACAATAAAACTAAAACAGCCTTATATAATAGCAGTAAACCAAAAACAGCTCTATATATTACCACCTGATTCTTTTTCATAAATTGTGAAGTACAATATGCAAATATATGCTGTGCAAAAAATGCAGTTTTTTGCAATTCAAATGTAAAAATGTGTACTGTACTTGTTTCAGAAGGGCCATAATATCTTAAAAAAAAAATTTTCCCTTTTGCATTGGACCAGGAGGAGTAAAATCAGTGGCTAAAAGCTTTAAAGCCGACACTTAGGGCATCTTTTTTCTGGATCTTCTCCTTATGGGTTTCTCATGTTTCTAAAATGTAAGCAAGCATATTAATTAGGGCCGTGCATCACAGTCATGCTATATGGGACAGAAGATTGATGAGATTGTGTTGGAATTAATGAGTCATCAGTACATATATCAGATGTTGAGCAAACACTGTCTCAAAAGCTCAGCGATACTGAAAGAAGCCTTTCCTAAAGGAACTAACGGGCATATCGTAAGGCAAAGCATAAAAGTAATAATGCGATTTGTAGTTGGTGCTGTCCTTGGGTGTGGCTTAGGCAGTGAGGCCTGTAATGATTGGCTGGCTGGATGTAGTCGCTGAGCACACAGATGGACAGAGTGATACTGTGAATGGGGCAATTACCCCAGCCATAATAACTGCTAAGTAATCTCACACACCATGTCACCCCTCTTCTCTGGGCTTGCCTGCATCGCCCCTGGCCACCGACGCAAACTTGAAATTTAATCAACCCGAGCATCAGTCATTCCATGGTGTGCCAACTTGACAAAATTGTGCTGGTATTAATTTAAATAAAAATTGAAACACGCATGACATGAAAAACCATCAATATGAGATCAGGACAAAAATTTAACATTTTAGATGTGACAAAATGTAAATATGCTGCTATATTTCAATTTCATTTTAATTAAAACATCACATCAATGGACTATTTTGTAATAATTTATCTTAGGAGCAGATATTCTCCCCTCTCCCCCCCCCCTTCACTTCCCTTCCCTGACACACTCCAGTCATCTCACCAAGGCCATGTTTGCCTTTCCAAAGAAAGTGACTGCATTTCCCTTGATGTTGTTAGTGTCCTTTTTTTCCAAAAGTACCATAAAAACTGTCTATTTTGAGGGATCAGAATGAAATGCTAATGAAGTATTTTAATTTTATTACTTTATATACCCAGACCACAGACTGACGTTCATTCAGCAGCTACTGCTGTTCTGTTGCACATGTACTTTAGTCTTTAGTCTTTTCCGTGATATCAAAGAAAAGGGTTGCAGTTTAGCATAATGGGAAAGAAAACTGGACTTGCAACTCTGAGGCTATTGGTTTTATTCTCAGGTGAGTAGGTTCTGTTTTACCCATGAGCAAGGTACTAAACCTGTGTTACTTCAGTAAAAGTTATTGTACTGGGTGACAGCGTTTGCTTAATGCCTCAGAATGTAAAAAGAAAACTCCCTGGTGCTTGGAGACTCTGTAATGTCTCGCATCAAACCTCATGTTGACATTAAATCGACAGCGTCAAAATGTCATGTGGACATTGTGAATGGGGTTGATTTTTTTTTGACAGGCAGAAATGATAATAAAGAGGCACAGCACCATGTCCAGATGTAAATGGCCAGGGCTGCATTCATTTTACAGAGCTGCCACATTCGTACCGCCTTCTCCTTTTCATCAATACCCCTGAATGCAACCGTCTGCCATCAAACAGACATTACAGTGCCTCCAGCTCTGAGATGAATAGATACAAAAATGGCTTCTATGTAGACCCCCCCGCTATGAAGACTCTCATGATATTTATTTATTTATTGACTTCTAGGCAATTTAAGCTGCAAAATTGTCATGATATGGATGATACATGATTAGGGTGGGGTTGAATGAGATACAGGGGGATTGTTATGATCACAAGCATGTACCTCTTTTTTTAATAATGCTGTTTGTCATAAAATGTGGTTTTGTATTTTACTGTGACTATTATGGAGATGTAAGCTGCCATGCACAGAAATTTTCTGTGTAAAAAAGAGACAAAGATCTCACTGTCTGTCTGTCCGCCCTGCAGATACTAAAATTAAAATAGCAATGATAAAATGAAACGTTGAGTTTTAAATCAGAGGTTTCAAGGTCTCCAAAGCACAATGAGTGAAAATCTGTGAAAGGGAGGAGAATGTGTCTCATGTAACATGTTGATCTAATTGCCATTAAGTTCTCATCTCAGTTTTAATCAATTCATCCTACATTTGCAAACTAGCTTGTAATCATATGTCCAAAACCAGTATAACACATAGTATTATCAAGGTGCCATAATTTCAGAGTGAAGGGAGATTTAAAAAAAAATAAAAATACATAACAAAACACCTGCTTTGTGAAGGGCTTGGGTCATTCTTGGTTTAAGACAAGACGTTCATTTGCACCTACAAGTTGGGCAATTAGAAGAGAGTGACTAGAAGCCTGATAATTGTGGAGAAAATGAGAAAGAGCTCTTCTAAATGAAGCCCTGCACAGATCATGGATCTCTGATGACATTGGCCCTTAACCGCCTGAAGTCAGAATCTTCATCGATGAGCAGAAGATTCATAATTCATTTCAAATGCACCGAATATGTTTAGCCTCCACACCTTGAGTCAAAATCAGTGAACAGGACTCATTTGAAACAGCATCCATGGAATATCATAATAATGTATCATAAGTTTGTTTAAGGGATTCACTGCCATGATGTATTTGATTTGGTGTCTGTTTTTTCAGGCGAGGTTTGGCTACAGAGTCTGCATCTACCTGTCTTGCACAATGCATTGCTTTCTTTTTATTGTAGAAAATAAACTGGCTATATTGCTTTCTGTATACATTCACAGTGCTCTGATATGCCGAATACACTGGCAAACGTACTTATCAACCTAGCACTGTCACACTAGAGGGAAAGATATAAACACAATAAAAAGGTGTTTTTTTCTTTTTTTAAAAGCTGTTTTCGCATGGTGTTTTTGTTAATTTAGATTTCCTTAGTGTTATAGATAATGCTGCAACCCAAATGTGCAATCTTGATGAAATAATGTTTCAGAAACACTTTTTTTATTGTCTGCTGAGTTAAAATTCCAGTTTTTTTTGTTTGTTTTTTTTTTTACAAGAATATTGTGTTTCTCTGAAATTTCCTTGAAGCCATCCAAAGTGTCAAAACACAGTAATCTGCCGTGACAGACTGAATGGGGAGATGGGAGCCGAGGTGCTGCTGTTCATCTCCGCAGCTCTCTCGATCCCCGCTACAAGCCAGCGCTAGCTCCTTAACGAGCGGGCGTATCGCACGGCCCTCTTCACCGCCAGCTGCGCTGTCCCTTTAAGAGGAGCCTGCCGGCGTCGGCGACGTTCAGAAAACTCAGAGGCCACGGAAAGGTTCCCTTCATCTCATCTCACATCCCATCTCACAGTCAACAAAATTAGCTCTGAAATTAGCTCAAGACTCGGAACGCATCACTGTCGGCGATGGTGTGGGAGGCCGCGATGCCTTCCCGTTTTGTTCGGCTGCTGATTTTTTTCATGCAGGGCGTTGCTGCAATTTGGGTTTTTTATGGGCTCATGAGGTTATTCTCTGTGGTGGAAAAAGGGAAGTTTTCTTCTTTTTTTCATTTTTTTTCAGGAGGCCTCATTAAGCCTACCAGCCTCTTCTTGGGGTAGTTCTGTCCTAATAAACACTTTAGTTTCCCTGAAGAAAAAAAAAAATCATTATCTAACCACAGATTGACCCAATTCTAAATGATCTTTAATCTCCAATTCTGATACATACAGACCTCTGGGGGTCAATCAGGATGATGGAGGCACAAGTAGTTGTAGACAGAATGACAGAGACAGAGGTAGTAACAGTCAGGATGGCAGCGTCAGAGGTAGTTGTAGTCAGAATGAGGTAGTTACAGTCAGGATGGCAGAGGCACAGGTAGTTATGGTACAGCCAGAATGACAATGACACAGGTAGTAACAGTTAAATTAATTCAAAAGTATAGCTGGAAGAAAGTTTCCAGCGGTGTCTCCATGCTTTCTGTAGGTAGGAAGGGCAAACAACCCCATCTCGGAGCATAAATCCCTCCAGCTTGAGCAAAATTCTGCTGGGTGGCTGGGCAGCTCATTCACTGTGCATTACAGAGTGTTTCTCTCTATGTACCCTGGCCTAAATCTAGCAGCGCAGAGTTATGGCCCACAGCAGAAAAAGCAGCAGTCCCCACTGACACCCGCATAGAGCACCAGGGAGCTCGGCCGCCCATGCCTCAGTACACAGCTGAATGATTAATACCTCAGCACACACTCACACACACATGCAAGTGCACACAGCATGCATGACAGACATACTGTACACGCATGTGCACGCACGTACACACACACACACACACACACACATACACACACCCACATAAATACGCATGCGCACCCGTGCATGCACATATACACACACACACACACACACACACGCACACCCACATAAACACGCATGCGCACTCGTGCATGCACATATACACACACACGCACACACACTTGCAAGAGCACACAGCATGCATGACAGACATACTGTACACACGTGTGCGCACACACACATACAATGACATACTTGCACACACACACGCACATAAACATGCATGCACACTTGTGCATGCACATACACACACACACACCTGCTTGCAGACACACACTATAGATTGTCACAGCATTCTGCTCTGCAGTAACACAGAGGAACACTTGTACAGTACAGTTAGTTCAAGGTAGTAAATCACTGATATGCCATGTTTCCAACTAGTACAGCTCAGACTATTCAATGTGCTATTATCCATACATGATAGTACGGATCATTTTAAAGAGCAACACTACAAATTCTACTCCTAGAACCCCCCGTCTTGCCCTCCCCCACCTCTAGTAATACCTATCCTGCTGTGATCATATACCTGCATCTCAACCCCATGTAAATATTTCCATGGAACAATCCAGTTGCTTTGTGGGCATTGATTTAAATTTTTCCTCTTGCCTACAGTCTTCCTTTGCAGGATTTTACTCATTATTTCTCCACCTGCTGTTCTTGTAAATCTTGTTCATGGGGGACAGAGCGACAGAAAGAGGAAACGGGCATCAGTTTGAGCCCCGCTCCGCCCGCCAAGTCACTTGCACGAATGCATCCCGTCGGCTCGAGATTGGCCATTTTCTTTCTCGCCCCCCCCCCACCTCTGTTCTATGAGTTTGACTGACAGAGCGGTGGCCACTATCATCCCGCTGCAGACGCAATCCCCGCTGGCTAATCGCGAGGCCAAAGAAGCGGAAAGGGGGCCGTGAAAAAGACTCCCCTTAAATAAAATAATGACTGTGCCCTATCTGCGCAAAAAGGGACACAAACGTCATAGCGCTGTCACGTCCAGAACCTTCCGCCGCTCTGAATAAATTGGCCATGCTCAGTTGGCGTACTTGGCTGCCCAAACATCTTAAGATTTAATCATTTATTGCTCTTCCCACACATTCAGGGCGGTGCATGGCACAGCCAGTTACACTGTGCTGCGTCGATATCATAATGGATCTTAAAGTGCCACCCTTAAATTCACACCACTGATGTTACGGCTGGGTAAATGAAGAGCCAGAGACAGGATACCAGTATTTACACATTGAATAAATATTGATGCGTAACAAAGCAGAATGCATGTACGCATACCTCTGTGACATAAACTTTTCCAGAACGAGTGCTATATTGACTTGCTTCAAAATAACCTGCATCGCTCAGCCTATGGTTGGTCTAATTGGCTAACATATACCCTCCTTTGTACTCCTGGCTTTACCTTTTGAATGTCTCAGTTAAGTAATTTTGATTGATCTGTTGAATGAATACAGATATTTAAGTATCATATTCACATGCAATCTGCTACAGTTAAACTCATTATGCAAAAAAATTTACAGTCGGTGGAATGTTTCTGTAAATATTTAAATAGTCAAGAGAATGCAAGTTGTTTAATGGACACATGCTTGTTCATATCTGTCCGTTTAAAATTCAGCACTGCTGCATAATTGTTTTGTAGACCCCACAGAACAACTAAATATCATTAACCAATTCATTTCACCATGTTTGCATTTCTAATGGTCTAAGTAGGAATATGTTTCTCTGAGGTATAAGGGGTTTCGGTAAGGTATTTGTATTCATTTTTGTCTTGTAAACACAATAACCTATCTCTGGAACAAAGGACTAACTGGTGAAATGTGTTGGCAATTCCAGACTGATGATTCAATCAACAGCTCATCTATTCACTGAAAGGTTAGCTGGGGGGAAATCCTGCATACATAATATATCCCTGGAACCAGGCTTTAAATAAATGGAAATGAAGCACGGAATGTTGTTTTTTTCCTGCGTGTGTGAAAACTCTACACAAATAAACAATTACTGATACTCTTCAATGAAGCTGAGGACCAGAGCCACACTATATATATATATATATATATATATCTTTCAGTAATGTGAGCAAAATGTGAAAGTACTATCTGCACTGCATGATTTAAATATTTAAATATCATCACCTTGCCTAAGAATGATGTTCCTGTGTTTTTATCTGTCAATCCAAGTTTGGGAACAGAAACACTGACAATGGAATTTAGCTAGCAACACTGATAGAAAATAAACATGGCGGCATGACAACAACATTTCCGTGCTATTCTTTGCTTTAATTGAAAAATATCAGCTATTACAGTGACATGCTAATGTTGATAAGCAGCTGCCTGGTGGTGAACGTTAGTGGAGATGGCATGCTAATCAGCTATAGAGTCCAACTAAATGATGCTAGATTCAACTGCTAGATTGTGCTTCACCACAAGTCCACTTAAAAATTGTGTGATATCTTTGTTTCTAAATGACAAAAATAAATAAATTCACAAAAATAAATGTTGACTGACAAATTGACTGAAACAGTGCCAGTGGCAAATGCTGACTAATATATGTTTTGAGTCCATCGACCTGCAGACCGCGGGCAGCCTGTTTCCCACACCACAAGACCCCTTACACCTGCGACACCAGGCCACTTGCCCTCATTCAGAATGCTGCTGCTAGGCTGCCCTTTCGTCTTAATTAACCTTGCCTCTCCTTGTTTCCCTCCACTGACTTCCAATCGCAGCCACATCAAATCCAAGGCCCTGGTGTTAGGCTACTGAGTACTGAGAGGCATGGCTCCTTAATACCTGCAGCTGATCTTAAGACCTTAAACTCCAGCACACACTCACCTCCCAGCAACCTCTGAGCTGGTTGTATCGTCTCCCGGGTGGAGTTGCACACTCACTCACCACCTTTTAGATGCGGATGGTAAGACATCAACTCAGCTCCTGTAACCTGCTTGTTTGCTCTCCTGACCATTCAGTATCTTCACTGTAATGCCGTAGGTTTTTGCTTCGCTTATTGGTATGCTAAAGCAGTGTTAGCATTATGCTCTGTAATAACAGTGTTACTGGAGTTCCAGTTTAGCATTGCTTTGGCACCCTTAAGCTGAATTGCTTCAGGAAGTATGCAGTAGTATAAATGGGTTGTATGTTAAAATTAAACATAAAATGTCTGCTAAATGAATTGCAAGTAATATTTTATAATATAGGAACTGGATATAGTTTGTTGTCCCCAACTCTCCAAAGATTCCAATGTATCCAGCTTGGATATTGTACATGACAAGACATTCACTTACATTTGTCAGCAGTCGTATTGTCACTTTGGCCTAAACCCATTCTTCACTATGCTACAGTACTTTACACAGATTTTCACTCATTGCGAGTCCAATATCTGGAGATGGGGTGAGCTTTCATTTGTACAAGTCAAAGATCTAGAGATAGAACTAAAATCAAACCAGAATTGAATGCCCTGATGAATCACATGCCCTACCCCCCAACCCACCCCCAGAAAAAAAGAATTAAGAATAGGAAAACTATTTCCATTTGCAATACTAATCTGAAAAAATAAAATAACATTTGCAAAGACAGCTTGAGAATTTGTTGCAAAACTGTAAAACAGGCTACTTGGACTACAGATCAGAATCAGCCTCATCATGTAGTCCCTGCATTATAAAATTCATATCTGAATTTATGTAACAACGATCGATCATTATGGCAGATACTTGTGTCAATATTTGCGATGGACTGCAGCTAAACAAACCCCTCATTATTCTTCTTTCAAAGATGAAGAGGCACATAATCTGCTGTTACTCTTGAGAATACACATGATGTGCTTTTTCTAGCTTTAATATGTTTGTTACAATGCAATCTTCTATCTCAATGTAGTCATCTTAAGGATGAATCATAAAAATAAAAAAAATCATATTTCACTGTCTCGGCTTGCCATTGTGCAGTCTTCATAAACATTGAACGTTAGCTGTACACCCTAACATTCAGTTCATTATTAAGATGTTTTCATAGTCAATCATGCAAATGAAATGCAAAAAAATAGATATTTGTTTAGCATAGCAAGTGATGTAGTGCTAAAGTTTCAGCTTAACTCGTGAGAAGAAACAATAAAAGTGACAAGTTAATGTGACAAATTAATTTACAGTGAGGATCAAAAAGTGTACCCAGCTCATACCTTAACATAATATTTTATGCCCTTCTATTTTGTCAAATGTCGCATTTATCCAATGGATAGGCCCCGTTTATGTTTGAA
Organism: Anguilla rostrata; assembly: GCF_018555375.3. NCBI lineage: Eukaryota > Metazoa > Chordata > Actinopteri > Anguilliformes > Anguillidae > Anguilla > Anguilla rostrata. Next base: position 27,031,344 of record NC_057944.1, read on the forward strand.
CAATTTTGTATTTGTGATGATGAAGGAACAATTTTGTATTTGTGATGATCTGAAACAAAGTAATTATGCAGTTTTTATTGATTCATTTGTTCAAGAAATATCAACATGATGCATAACTGTGTCTAAGTTGTTCTCTAAAAGGAGCATTTGCACTACCTTCTTTTTCATTCCAGATAAAGTATATTTGCCAAGTTCTTGAGGTGAGCAGGTGGGAAATATCAGGGTAACTGAGGGAAATAACAGCTATAAGCTTGCTAAGTAACCCTGGTGCCCTGCTAAGACACCAGTTCTACTGTAATGTTCTACTATAGTTTGTTTGAAATCCCAATCACGCCAGTGCCAAATCTGGCAGCCGCCATGCAGAGTGCCACATCATTGGCTGCACTGTTGCCCAGGCAACGTTGAACTAGTGGAGTTGGCCACATCTTATCATGCGAAAGCAAGTGTGCTGGTTGGTGGGGCGCCTGCTGTGTGATTGTGCCAACTGCGCATAAAGTGTACTCGTACTAAACAATAACGGCCCAGCTCAGAGTGGTAACGCTTGCTTCAGAGGAACTGCATGCTGGGAGGATTCATTTAGCATGCGGAATCTCTGTTATTCGCTTAACTTATGTGGAGTTAAACAGGTACAGACTGCTGTTCATGAAGTTCCACACAGCTGGAGTAAATGAGACAGATACAGCCCACATACACATGCACATAGACACACACTCACACACACTGGCACACACACAAACACACACGGCCACACACACAGACTTGCATGAACGCACGCACGCACGCACGGACACACACAAAAATGCACACACACACGCTCATGCACACACAAACACACACTCACATGCTCTCACACACAAATACACACTCTCCCATGCACGCGCGCACACACATTCAAAAACACACACACCTGGTAACCATCATGAAATATGTTCTGTAAGTCTGTATGCAGCTCACATGGAATGCCTTCCTGCGATGTTTGGGGAACATTTTCATCAAAATGTTATCTAACTGGAATCTTCCCCAACATTGTGTGACCTGGGATTTCATTTTGGCATCTTGAGACAAGAGAAACACAAGATCCGTGATGCGATTCCAAAGAACAGCTGTGATGAAGTTTAAAGAGCTGTTCTTATTTGAACAGTTAGAATGCACAAAGTTCATGTTCACATTATCATGGATGACATGGTTTGAAAGGATTCTCATGAAAATACTCTTGAACCTGTGGTAAATACTGGTCGACTGCTCATGTGAATACAGAAGTGTGTAGGTCTTGTACACTTGAAATGGATTTGAATTTATTTGCCCCCAAAACAAGGCCAAAACGTTTCCATTTTCCTTAGACCTATAGTATTTATATGATTCTGAAACATGTTCAGATCCAGTGTGTGGACGGACCCACAAGGTCTAGTATCTGGTCAGACACTGTTCCAGTGTGTGGATGGCTCCACAGTCTGGTAACTGTAAAAGCACTGTATCAGTGTGTGGATGGGCTGCAGTCCATACCATGCCAGTGCTGGCTGTGGCTGCCGCACCATCAGCCAGGGAGGGAGGGACAACAGTCAGTGGACTGTCCACTTCTCATCGCTCATCAGCGACATCCTCCGGCCAAAAGAGCATCTGCAGCCAGGCTGCACAAGCCACACATTAAGGCCCGAAACATACCCTACGCAAGTATGCAAACACAGACGCTTCAAGCTAGGCAAAGTTGGTTTCACACGTAGTTGCGTTCCAAAATGTGTCACCTGAAATTCTTAACGCAATGCAAGTGCAGGCTGCAGTTTCTAGCGTTGCAGCAAAGGGCATTATATCAGGTAACAATAGTATGAATCCTTCTTCTTCTTGTGTTTTATCCGCTCAGTCTTTTGCAACTGTCCTGGATCGCCCCCTTGAGGACTGGGGTTTATTACCTCCACACGGACATGAAAACGCACGTTGAGTATGTGCAAGTGAGCCGTGCGTTTGCAATGCGTCGGCCTGGCTCCCTCAATCGACAGCAGTGGATCAACACAGACAACTTCAGCACCCCAAAATGGCAGAAAATAAGTATCGAATAAAAAATACTAATAAAAATCCTTAATATTTACGCACAATTAATGTAACAAGGGGAAGCTACAAAGGATCAGGACAGAGAAAAGAAGATGAAGAAGAAACTCCCGTGGGCTGGAGAAACGGACAGGAGGTGAAACAGTCTGCAAACAATCCGTGGAGCTCAGTCAGCGGAAGGAAGGCCGAGATTTATGTGTGCTGCGAGTCTTTTCAGCTTTACTCCTTTTGTTTTTCCGATATTAATTGATGTCATTAATAAAATATGATTGCGCAGCACAAACTGGTAACTTTGTTTTCATTTTTTAATGTCTAAAACTTTTTTTTCATTTTAATGAGATTCTCACTTAATGAAAGCCTTCTCTAAAAAAGGGTATAATTGTTTCTGAGGGGGAGAAGAGGGGTTGTTCCATTTGAAAGCGCTGTTCTTGCAATGGACTGTGCAGTTTCTTGTAGCATGTTGATTATTACATTAATCATCAACAAAGAAGATAGTTATTAATTTCCGAGATGGTCAACATCTTCATTTGTCTCTAGCATATCCACAAAAACACAAGAGCTCAGATGATGTTCACCTTGCAGAATTCACCACTAGTGCAGGTATTTACCTGGAACAGTGAGGACAATTTTTTTTAAAATCTGCATCCCATATTGTTGATACACAGTATGTGTAAATATCATTCTAGAGAGAAAATTATTGCATTCTGTTTTGACCAGTATCTATATCTGTAGCTTTACCAGTATTGTATCTGGACCCATACTGGTATCTGTATGTACCTGTAGGTGTACTGTAGGTATACGGTGAGAACTAGGTATGCTTCATTGGCAGGAAAATGGCCAGTGCTGTTGGGCTGAATGGCCTGTCCTCCTCATCACATTATACTATGTTACATTGTGTTATCTGAAGCTGAACCAGCATTTTATTTATTTCTGCACTTGTATCTGTATCTCATACAGCCATTCAGTTTAAGTAACTTGCTCAAGGGTAACACGCTGGAAATTTTACCTACAACCTTCCTAGTCCAGTTCCCTAACCATTATTAGGATAACACAAGCCATAGGCAGCAGCAACTGTAATACCTATGAAACATATGCAATAATGTGTATGTAAGCAGTATGCAGGTACACTGTACCTGCACAGTTATTAGGACCAAAAATAAATACATTTTCTGCCCGTTGCTTGGCAATGATCTGCAGAGTACCGTTCAGCGTACTTCTCAGGTATCTACAAAAACATTACTAAATAAAAGGATGTTAAATAATGAAAGAGGTCTATTTTTTGGATGGAATTGGCCTTGTGTTTCTTCCAATTGTAACTGCCAACAACTGCAAAGGACCTGGCATCAGAAAGACTAGGCTGCTTATCACTCTTTCTGAGAACTCATACTCCACTCAACAATGAATGCAGCACTCAGCTTGGGAAGAGTACTCGCTCTAGTTATCTAACAACGTGAGTGCCAGCCCAGACGTGGTGAATAGAGTGGACACACACACACACACACACACAAACACACACACACACACTCACATACAAACACACATGCAAACACACTTGCACTTGTACACACATGCAAACACATAAAAGAAAATCATACATGAGAATACATGCACACACACAAACACACACGCAAACATATACAAACACACACACACAAACATACACTTACAAACACACACGAGCATACTTACACTATGTAGTGCTACACATGTGGTTCATGGCTATGCATGGTAAAAAGCTGGCTTTATTTTAGAATGTCTGTTTCAAGAACATTGGCTTTGATTCAATCAGAAATTGTCCTTAAATTAAATTAGTGTTAGTTTCCAGTTTTGGCACAAACACAATTTGACAAGTGTGCACAGGTGTGCCAGCTCACTTCAGGACGCTCTATTTTGTGAGGGCTGCTCAGTCCTGCGGAAAATTGTGATCGGTTTCTTTCCTACAGAGAAAAGATTGGACAGCATAGACCACAACAGCTAAAGACATTCATTATTTATTTTAATTGTGTCATTTAAGTGGCTGTGCTGGTGTGTTTTAGCTGAGTTCAGCATCCCCTAAAGCTAATTCACCAAACTCTGCTGGGGAAAAATAACACATGGATTTATTTCAAGTCGAAGTCAAGTCAAAAGGTTGAATGAATCCAGACCTTAAGTTCTGTCAACGAGGCATTGATTAAGCACTGCTCATGACCCAGTCTGATAATACCACCAATACCATCACAATTCCGCCACCAAACACTGTGCCCTGTATCCACGTTATGCTCTCTACCACAACCGTGTTAGTTTGTGCTGACCCTGAACACAGTACTGCATGGTACTGTGTTGGGCTGGAGTCTCTTGGAAGGACCTTGACGCCACCCTCCAGCAGATGTTCAGCTCCGTGCTGACAGGAACACAGCAGGCTCTGATGGCCTCACTATCCTAGAGACAACACGCACCGCGCCTGCTGCACGCTACGCAGGTCAACCTGTGACAGCTCGTTATGTGGGAATATACCAATCTGGAAGATTCTTGGCTTAGATATTCCAATATTTCATTTTGTCCTACACTTATCACTACAGTTGGATGTCAACCAATGAGCACAAATGACACAAGAGCAGGTTTTTTTTTCCGGTTTCATGATTTTTACATATCAAATATCTAAACGAGCATATCAAAATATAACTAGTATACCCTCACCAAAAAAGAACATCCACCACTACTATCTGTATTCTACTGTACCAACATTTGTAAAGAACTCAGTACCTGCATTTGTAAAGGAAATTACAGGCATTTTGAAAAGAACACCATACCTGTATTCTGTAGAGAATGATGTACCTGTACTGTGAAAAGTACACTGGTACTGTGCATAGAACAATGTACCCGTTTCTGTAAATAAAACTGTACCAGCGGTATATTCTGGAAAGAACACTGTGCCTGCATTCTGTAGAGAGTTTGACTGAAGAGGTTGAATTTGACACAAGACCATCTTGTAGACAGCTGTCTCATCAGTCTGATTTCAGGCCTTTGTGTCAGACAATAAGTGACACGAAGGAAAGACAGATATTTGGCAGGTGGAGGGAGTGTGTGGATGTGCTAGCTCTTATCTGCTGGCCATCCATCTCCCATAGAGACCTTTCTGATATCCCTGACCCCCTGGTGACCATCTTCCTCCCTGCAGTTCTGTCCTGTGGGAGTCATGGGCAGCTTTGTGATGGCATCATTAATGCATGTTTTCCCCAGCATGTACGTTCATGGTTTGAAGTGCAAAATCCTGCCACAAATAAATATCTTCACTTCCAAGAGCTCTAACCGAGGCAAATTAGCATGCAACGAAGACCAGCTCTTCAAGTTTGAGAGCTGTTGGGAAATTATGAGAATTAAATTGTTTTTTTTACAGATTCTGTGAATATGCACTTCTGGGTAAATCTAGGAAACAAATGGTTATTTAGCATAATTAGTGTTTTTAGAAAGCAAATGCAAACATTGAAACTTCCTGCAAGATATGTATTGAGCCGAGCCACTAGTGGAACAGTGTTAATTCTTTTCCCAATAAGTGGCAAAATAAGAGTTTCTAAATGACTCTTTTGTGGCAATGCCGTCTCTTAGCCCACTTATCCTAAATTCTGATTCAATAAATCATCTGGTCAGTTCTCTATTTAGGTTGCTTCATGCATAAACTTTGAGGGCTCTAGGGTGTTTGGAAGGCAACCATCATCTCTTCTTGAGCTGCCATCAACAAGAGCAGCTCCTGCTTTGATATGGGTTGCGATTTGCAGCATATTCTTTTGAAATGAGAAACACACTGCAACAATTCATATGACTATTTATTAATAGCTAACTTTTATGAACTATGAACACAGTGGCTGTGTGTGTGTGCGTGCGTGTGTTTTTGACTCACCCTATAAAAGGAGGACATGAGGGGGCAGCAATAAGATCCAATACATTCACCCTGTGAAATGATTTTATTGGCATACGCACTGGCGCTAAGCCATAGTGCCTGATGTGTGTAACCCATCAGTTCTAGTCAGGTTCCCCTGCGGACCCCTGAGCAACATACTTAACCCAAACAGCAGCGGTAAACATGCAGCTGTGTAATTGGCTCTTATGGAAAACGTAGGTCACCTTGGGTGCCTTTCAATAAATAATGTAACATGCACTGTGAAGAACTGTGCGGACTGCATGGTTGTACTACTGAGGTGATGTAAACTCTTAATTGCACTCCTGCATGCAAACTTCAGCTCCTGTGCGTGTCAGAATGCAAAAAACCATTAAAAAATTTGCCACAGGCTAAAGAACTGTTTTTCTCCAGTAGTTTGTCCTTAGTGCTAAACCAAAAAAAAATACTATTTCTTCAGTACACACACACACTCTCTCTCTCTCTCTCTCTCTCTCTCTCTCTCTCTCTCACACACAAACACATATCTCTCTCTCTCTCTCTCTCTCTCTCACTCTCTCACACACACACGCATACAAACACACACACACACACACACACACACGCACACAGAATTATTGTGATTATTGCTCTAGCCAGGGAAAAAAAAGATGCTCATCTTAAGATTGAGCTCCAGAGGGTTCTGTGCAATATCAGTATCTATAAAAATACTATTTGAACCTGCTTCTCATCTGCAGAAACTGTATTAAGTATTTCTTGAGGGATACTGTTAAGAAAACACACTGAATATCAAAAGCACAACAAGAGCAGAGCATGCAGAAGAGAGGAGGGATTGCATGGGGTTACCAGCAGGGTGCCAGGCAAGCCTTTGCATTATTCTCTGTAACCAACATGTACATAAGAACACAGACCATCACATGCAGCAGAAACGCGGGAACACGCTACAGCTCTTTGCAGCATATTCCCCAGAGAGTTAATCTAATTCTAACTGCTCCACCAGCAGCCTAGTGCGCGATGCTGTGGAGGGAGTTGTGCATGGAAGTGGATGCCTTGACACTTTCGATCCAGCACATCAGGAGAACGGGCCGGCGGTGTGGCCCGAGTGCGGGCCTGCACAGGCCGCTTGCGTTTAAAAGACACCCTGCCAGGAGTTTGCCAGTGCCAATCGACTGCTTCATGCAGCAGAAGAAAGAGAGTCTCGTGTTGCATATTTCATGGGCTTATGAAACTATAACAAGCAAAACAATAAATACAAGATGCAGTAGATGTTGTAGAAAAATATAAAAGAAAACAGCCTGCAAAAAAAAGTGGCTCATCATTTTATCCAACTCTGACATGTAACATTTTAATTTGCTTTGCACCAGCACACGTGTGCACGTGTGGATACTTGTGTTCCAATTGATTATATTTAATTTGCTTTTATTCCCATGAGTATTGTGTAACAGTGTACAGTTTTTAAAAGGTGACTTATTTGCTTTATTGCTTGCCATTAAAAACATGAGAGCGAACATTATAACAAGGTCCCGCAGGAGAATGGTTTAATCAACTGAATTCGACCAGCAGAACTACCTGAGAGATGTGAATTTCACTGAGGATTACCGGAGAGCCCAATCCCATAAAGACTGCAAAGCAGTAAAAGAGAGGTGGGGAACCACACTTAAAAACTTCCCCAGGGCAAATTAAACATCTTCGTTTCATCACTTTTTGTGTGCGTCTGACAATGACAGCCAGTTCTATTAGCTCAACTGAGCCATGTTCAGATTACATTTTATGTCAAAATTAGTAATTATGTTCAATAAAAACACATTAAAAACATCTATATGACATTTCTGTGCATTAATCACGTGTGCCATGTTTCATTTCTTATTAACAAGATCAACAGTGTATAAATCTATTTCCATGGGCCTTCTGTAGTTTAGCATTTGCAGGATAATATTATAATAATAATAATCTTAAAAATTAGATCCTACAGGCAAGCTATATGGATACAGTCCAGCATCTGTGATTCTAGAAACAGCATCTTTGGATATAGTGCAGCCTCTGTGATCCTATAAAAGGCATCTATGCATACAATCCAGCATCTGTAATCCTATAAACAACTACTATGCATACAATCCAGCATTGGTGAGCCTAAAGACAACATCAATGGATATAATCCAGTTTCTGTGATCCTATAAACAGCATAAATGGATATAATCCAGAATCTGTGATCCTATAAACAGTATCAATGGATATAATCCAGTTTCTGCGATCCTATAAACAGCATCAATGGATATAATCTGTGATCCTATAAACAGCATCGATGGATACAATCCAGCATCTTTTTGAAGGACAATATTTACAGCAGAGCACGTGTGGGTTTAACATACCTTTCGTGACCCAAAAGTTTGGTGAGGAAAAACCCGCCATCGGCCAGGAAGGGGAAGAGAGGAAAAAAGGAGAAAAGAACATGGTTACCAAACGTTGAACATTCCATCATGTTTTTCCTTGAATAACTAGAATGTGTACAAATGTTATGGAATCATTTATTGTAAAGTTTCTATTTTATCAGGGGTTCTGACTTGGAATAGTGAATATTATAGATAAAGTATCATTACATACACATTTTTTAAATGCCCCTCCAGATATATTTTAAAACCTTAAAAAAAATATTATATATCGAATTAACATTTGTTTAATATGGTTTTTCCACCAAAGTCATGCTTCCAAGAGAAGTTAGCCATTTAAAAAAAACACATTTTTGAGTAGAGGGGGTCTTTATGCTTAATTTTATCCTTCTGGAAGTATTTTGTCAGGCAAGTGAGAATTAAGTGAAATACTGTATGTCTGTTAGCTCCCTTAATACCAAACACAACCGACATCAAGTGCTAAAACTCCTCACTTATCCAACGTGTAAAGTATACTTTATTTGCTCACTGTTATCAGACACCTATTACCAATTAAATCACCAAGTCCACTGATAAGCAAAACAGCCTGTGCCAAGACAGCAGAGCCCGTAACACCAAAAAGGCACGACACCAAGGAAAGAACAAAGAGCTTAAATCCAGGGCAAAGAAAGGGCTGGAGCATGTGCAACAGGCCACACTTTGATGTGTTTCAAAGAGGGACACTCTCTCTCTCAATATCTCTCTCTCTCTGTCCCTTTCCCTCTCTCTGAATAAGGGAAGGACTACATACATACACAGACACACACACACTATATATATATATATATATATATATATATGCAGTCTGAATGTATTTGGACAATGACTCATTTCCTGTTGTTTCAGCTCCTGCACATTGGATATGAAATTAAACAATAAATATGAGGTCAGAGTACTGTCAGCTTTAATTTGAGGGTATTTGCATCCACACTGGGTGAACAGTGTGTGAATTACAGTCCTTTTTATACATAATTCCCCCATTACTTATGGACTGCACTGTGGTTTTGTGTTCGTGTTTGTGTTCATGTGCATAAGGAATAAACCACAACGGGCTGTTCCATTATTGGAAAATAATGTACGGGGGTGGTGATGCGGCCGAGGTGAAGCCAAGGTCACTTAACCATCCACAAAGTACATTATTTTCCAATAACGGGACAGTGCAAAGTGGTTCATTCCGCTTATACAACAGTTACCAACAATGGTTACATATTAATTACTTTTATGTTTATTAATCTGTCAATTGAGATATTCCTCCATGGGCATATTGATTTACCGTTGTCTAGCAAACAGCTGTTTGATAGTTCTATAGGAACCACTGCTAAGCAAAAACCTCTCGTTGTTAATTCTATGAAACCAGTGATTCTATCAGGACGAAATTAGTTTATTCTCATTTTTGTGCCATGCAATAAGCACCAATTTTTGTCATTACATTATTAAAGAAAATTGCATGAAACCATAACTCAATCAAATTTATCTCCCTCTGTCTTTTTAAAACGTTTTGGTAAGGCAGACACAGCGTCTTTCTACAGGTTAGAATGCAAACTTTATGCTCGGTCCACCTTCACTCACATTACACATTACTTAGCTTATATTGAAATTCAGTTGAATTTTAGGTGGTCTCATGGAATGCTTCTTATCCCAGATAGCTACCTAGCCAGCTAATGTGATTGAATTATATTCAAAACAGCAGTTAAAATAAAAATGCAATTGTTCACAAACACAATGAACAGGCTACGAGTTAAATATTTTCCAAATACAGGACAATTCTGTATTTTACAGTTGGCAACCCTAAATTATTATGCTTGAGTTGGCAGTGGCTGGACATATCCCAACACTGACTGCTTGCCCCCGTTTGTTATATCACTATTTCTAAACCCATCAGCTAAATCAGAATTAAAATAATTAGAAAGTCTGTCAGAGAGATTCGTTTTTATAGAGTCTGACCACCATAATATAGAACTGTGATTAATCTTGTGCCTGCTTTACTTCATAACTGTCCGTTTATTCAAAATTAAAGCACACCATTGGACCAATCAAAATCAAGTATTTAGATATGACATATTTTACATTTTTATGTATATGCCCTGGCATGGAGTGATTTATATCTCTTATACTATGGCCACAACTAAAATGCATGACACATTTTTTATTTTAAAAACTTTTAATCAGTTCTAAACTTAAAACCATTATGTACACCAGCAGCGCACAAACTATGAGTTGTGACCCAAGTTTGGGTTGAGGTTGAGATATTTATTTTAGTCATGAAATCATTGAGTTTCCCGGGATTTACATCATACATAGCTCTCCCAGAAGTCATTCATTTACAATGGAGAGAGAGGTGACCCACGTAATTACTACTGCACTCTGCCAAACTGCTTATAATTGTCCTTGATCTGCTTGCTCGGCTAACAAGTTCAAGTTCTTGTTTAGGCCGGAGGCGTACAAACTATGGGTTAGTCAGCCAAACTTAGGTCACGGGGGATATCTATTTGGATGTGGTATAGCGTAGCTTACAGAAACACTGCAATTAGGCCTGAATGAAAAAGGTGTTAGTATTCATTAATATTATTCTGTGTTTTTATAAATAAATGCTAAAAAAGAAAACTAGTTAAAATACACTTGTATTGTTCGCATTTAACAGTGTATTTCATATGATCACATAAAAGTCCTTCTATACACGACTACAAATTGATAATTGGATATTCCAAATTGGGGTAGGGACATGTTCAGGCCCACATTGTGCCAATTAAAAAAAGAAAAAGAAAAGAAGATAATATTAAATCAGTGGATATTACTCATGCAGGATTATCCAGGGGACAGTTGGTGCCACCTGTGCTCCCATAGTGACGCACACACACACACACACACACACACACAATTGCCAGCCTTAACCCTGACCTGATCTTGCCAAGGTCTTTGTTGCCTAGGTCTAGTTCCCAAAAGCCCATTACTGGCTAAACGGTGAAATCTTGAAATCAGTATTATTTATCAGCATATCCACAGTTTGGAATGCCCCATATTTATGAACGCTTGTTATTAAAATCTCCGCTATACATAGAGGAGAACAGAGGTAAGCGTGTGCTCTCCTCCGAAGCACATGACATCAGCCAGCGCTTCTTATCGTGCCGCAGTTCACGAGTTGAGCTCGACAGGCAGACGCGTCTGCACCTGCGGGGGTATGCAGGTGTGCAGTCCCAGCTGGCAGAAACCCTCCCATCCCTGGGTGATGCTACAGCCAACTGGGCATCACTCCGCTGGGCTGCCAGCCGCAGTCAACACTGGCACAGCCTGGATTCAACACCAGACCATCCGTGCACTCAAGAGGATGAGCAAACCAGCAGCCCAGCTGTCTTTATTCTGTTTCATTTATTTATCTCATCTATGCTTTTATATTTTATTGTGTAAAACCCTTTGTGCACTATGTAAGAAATATAAAAATATATATTATTATTATTATTATTATTATTATTATTATTATTATTATTATTAATGTTTCAGTCAGTTCAAAGACCAGCAGGATTGTTCTGTTTCTTAAATAGCCAGACTTAATTCAATTGGTTTGTATCAATTTACCCTGACATGGAATGGCTTATAGCAGGAGGGCCTCACCTGGCACTCCTGGGACCCCCAGGGCATTGTTCTGAGTGTAGGGTCACTGGAGGGTCACCCAGGACCTGCCCACTCAGAACACGGTTACTGCAGGCATAAGATCCTAGTGAAACACATTTACCCCTGCCACTCACATGGTTCCCAATGTGATTGGAAAATGGATGGAGGTTAGCTGGACAAATCCATGTGTAGTATGGGGGGGAGGGGGAGTTAAGGCGAATTCCACCATATACATCTCATTGCAAACTTCCGCTGTCTTACATTACAGGCATTTAGCAGATGCTCTTATCCAGAGTGACTTACACAACATTTACATAGCATTTACACTGCAACCATTTATACAGCTGGACATATACTGAAGCAATGCAGGTTAAGTACCTTGCTCAAGGGTACAATGGCACTGTCCTACCCAGGAATCAAACGTGTGACCTTTAGGTGACAAGACTAGTTCCTTACCCATTTACCCACCACCCAGCTTCACAACCATTTTTACTTCAGCTCTCTGTGCTGGCCTGATGCCGTGCAACCGTGATGCCCTTGAACATGAGGTCTCCTCCACCCAGAAAAATTAAACAGACAAAATATGACACGCAACACCGTGATATTTATGATACATGAGGACAATGAAATTGTCTTTCAAAATTAATCTTGGATTACCATAAATATTAATGAAAACATTGTCAACTAGTTAACCTGATGACTTTCCATTTATGCTTTACTTTCTCTTTGCCGAAAAGCACTTGGCTGAGTACACTTTATAAGCAGCGCTGTATAAATATCTCTATAATTATTCTACAAGTATTATGTAATTATATTTACTTTAAATAAAGCCCAGATAAAATTTAACATTTAAGTGCTGAACACTAATCTGTTATGAACACATTTTCATACTAAATCTTTTTCCTTTTTTTTTTTTTTTTTAGTAGAGATGAACATTAATATTGTATGGTGCATGCAAGTTTAATAAGGAAAGTGAAAGCCTCTCGGAGTGCAATTTTGCTAAATTGGCTGTTAATGAGGAAGTGCAAACACCTGTGTCCTGAATGGAGCGGAGGAAGTTTGCCGTGCTGCTTCGTAGCATTCTATTAGTATGAATGAACAAATTCCCATTTGAGCGGCATGTGCACGTTTCCTCGGCTTTGTCCTCTCGGCACGCCATTTTAATAATGCAAACTCCGGTTATAGTTCCGCTTTGAAAGGCTTCCTGACGTGTGTTTAAATGCACTGGTTGTGGAGCGTTCCTTTCAAGGTGACAGTTTGGTGAAATTGTAGGCATGGTTTTGTAGAGAGTACATCTCAAGCTCTAATGAATGAGTGAAGTGTATGTGTCTGTAAGCTGCTTTTTAAAGTCATTAGTGGCTAAGGTTCAGAGAGAATTTTTCCCTGCCTTTTCTGCTGAAATGGAGAGTTCCTTTGGGGATCATTGGTTACGATGAGTCGAAAGCTGAGAGTTGAAAGCTTGGCACAAGCCCTGCAGTAGTGGAGCACATTCATCTCATAATTTAACCACATCTTTCTATTTTTAGAATAACTCTTTATGTTTTTTGGACTTGTTACTGGTGTTGCATAAGGAAGATAATGATGACAACAACTTAATTTCGTTGTACACTGTGCAATGACAATAAAGGAATCTATCTATCTATCTATCCATCTATCCATCTATCTGTCTGTCTATCTATCTATCTATCTATCTATCTATCTATCTATCTATGACAGAAAAGACAGAAGAAAAATACTAATTATCAAGAGCCAATAAGCAATGGGAAAGCCCACATGGGAACCCCAGAAACAAAGACCCAACTCTCTGCAATCTGCAAAGAAAAAGGGGCAGAGCTGAGCTTCACTCTTCATTCTTATCAGATGGCATTGTGGATAAGAGACAGCTTTCTGTGCAGTGCAAGAGAGTCCTTCTGCCCAATGAAGGCCATTCCTAGCTTTATCAGTTGTACAGTTTTTATATAATTTTTAAAAATAACTTTTTACTTTTATAGGAGTTCTTAGAAGCACAAAGATGGAAAAAAAAAAAACCCCACCATATTTTTCCTTAAGACTGTTCATAACCATATCTCAAATCATTTCCAAAGCTTGCTGATTTACTTACAATCCCAATAGGGTGCAGGTTATAGAATGCAGATTTCTGTCATTATGTTAAATTGAATTTGCCCTAAATTTTCAATAGTTGTTGTCCTTTGCAAAGTTAAGATTTTTTTTTTTCCATTTGCTAACCATGTGGTCTCCACTGAGTGCCATTTTTATTATTTTTGTATCAATATTTTGGATTGATACGACAATTAATGATTTGTTGAATGTGTTTTTCCTCCATGTTGATTAAAACCAAAACTATCTTGCTTGTTTGCCATTGTCACCTATATTTGATGGCCTGTCCATCAAATATAGGTGTAGATTGTGACATTGGATCGTGTCTTTGCATGTTTACCCATGAGCACCATCGCAGGGCTTCTGTCTGTGTCTTGTGAGGGGGAATTCCTGTGGTCTAAAGTCACAACATAGGTGACCCTGTTCTCTTTAATTCAGCCTGTTTTCAGAAGCTGGTTCTACTTCCCCACTGTTCTGCAGATAGCCTGGGGAGGACGTTTTGTGTTTGGCTTTGCTACAGGTCATCATAAACTCTTCACGTGAATACCAAGGACTCTGGTTCTCCTTCATTCTCTCTTACATACACAAAGCAAGCAACTCCAAAATTCCTTCATCCACTCATCCTTAGGTCTCCATGGTCTTTCCATGTTTTTGTAAGAGTTTAGTCATTGTTTAAGATGTCCTTGTAATGTGCTACTGAAAGAAAACCACATTTATCCCTATTTGAAACAAATTTATTTTAACTTTTACAGATTATGCCCTGTCAAAATTTGATGGATGGCCACTCAAGGTGTTAAAAGAGGCAACGTAGAACAAGCTAAACAATGAAAGCAAGCTGTACTGAAAAGCCATGCCAGTGTGAGACACAATGCATTTTTAAAGCTATTTGTGAAGTGGAGATGCAAAATGACTGAATAGGTTTACCTTTTCAACATGGCATGTTAATCAACAACCATTATTAGGAATATACCATGTGTGTTAGCATTAGTAGTCCCCTTTAGGATTTGGTATAATTTAGATGTTATTGATTCCGGTTACCATTCTGATTCTGCTTATGAAATTTGGTTCTTATCGAATCCTAGTTCCGATTCTTGTCATATCATTTGATTGCAACAGAAACCAACATGTGTTGTATGCAATGTGGGGGCTTATTACAGGCGCACTGATGCATATGTATTACATAACTAGTGATGCAGATGTAAGCGCAGCTGGTCCTGGCTGATTAAAATTCTTTGCATTCCACTCATTGTGAACGCCACTGAAAATACATTTTCAAGATTTGATAAGCGGATTTCAAAATGCACATTTTTAGACAAATTCGTGGTTCTTGGAAATTTGAAACCGGTTGCAATTCGGAACTGGCTCTCGATACCCAACCCATAGTTTCCTCGATCCCAAGTTTCACTTTACAGAGCCCACTCCAGATATTGATGAACTAAACAAAGGGGGCCTACTAACAACCCCACAAAAGCTGCCAGGTAACACCGGATTCAGGTAACACCATGCTTACTAAAGTAATGCATAATACATGGTATTCCAGAACTAAAACATAGTAGCATTTTACCCTGGTATTACGGTAAACATAGTAGTCAACCACGGTAATAAATAATCATGAAACCGATGGTAGTGAACCATGGTAATAAAAAACCATGGCTATAAACCATAAGTAATAATAATAATAATAATAATAATAATAATAAAAAACATGACCCAGCGTGTGTGTGTGTGTGAGCGTGAGCGTGTGTGTGCGAGCATGTGTGTGTGTGTGTGTGTGTGTGTGTGAGGCTCCTCTGTGTTATTTCAGACTCAAGGGCCGCAGGCGCAGTGGCTCTCTCGCCCCTGAAGGTAACTCAATTCTGAGCGCACAGCTCAGCTCTGCTGTGGAAGAACATGCTTACTTCTAACGGTACATGTTCTTTTACCTCAGGCAGATAAGGGTCCAGTTCTGCAGCTCTCTGTACGGCCAGGAGCTCCTCGCTGGCTACAGGCAGGTACTGTATCATGTTGATTGTATTTCCAGCTCTACTTTGCCTCTGGACGTCCAGCCCAGAGAGGCAGAGCTTGCTCCGAGGGCCAGTTAATGTTTCCCTGAGCACCATCGAAGCCAGACTTTGCAGCCTTGTAATCTCGTCTGCATGTGTTATTGTTTTTTTAGAAGGCTGAGACGTGGCTCGGTTATGACGCTCTAAAGCGGCTTATGGTCAGCCTGTACCGCTAAAGGGCACCCCTACAAGAGCCGGGGGAACCTCTCCCGTCCACAGAGCACAGCTAGCGGCTCCTCTTTACTCCTCCTCCCTTAAGGGGCAGCTGGGATATGAAATAGGTCATACTTGTTGCATCAGGGCAGTTCCTAGCCAGCCTTCTGAGGCAGACGTTGAAGCAGACTCTGTCAGGCTTTTGAGTGCAGTGTTGTGGTATACTTCGGGGTGTCCGTTCCTGCACTCTGCCCCCTCCCAGAGCGCTACGGTTCTCGCTTGGTCCGCAGAGGTCGGACGTGCGGTAGCAGAACGTTTCTGTCAGAGCGTCGGGGTATCCATCTGCCTGAAGGCTGTCATTATGTTGTGAACAGATGACTGATGTAGGCCACTTCCTTCAGTTCAGGTTTCTCTGGCTTCAGCTTTACATTGTAAATCTGTAAATCTTTGGAATTTACAATTTCCTGTCATGGTCCTCTGTTGGTTCTTCATCCTCATCTCCCTCTCCCACAATAACACTATATTCTGCAATGATTTTAACTCGGGGAAGCCCCTCCACCCCTGGTTTAGATCTCTATGAAAGATCCGAGGCGCCACGCACAACCGACCACAGTGCCCCACAGGTCTGGAGAAGGTTATAAGGCAGCTGGGTTCTGCTTCTCGCTCCTCAAATCGATGTCCATCTTTGCCCTCATCCAGAGATGACACTCCTGATTTGATCTGACAGCACATGTTCCACACTAGACAGAAGTTAGTCAGTGCTTATTTCCACTGGAGCCAGATCTCTCTCTCTCTTCTGTAGACTTGTCAGTTCCTCTCTGAGTGGCTTGTATAGAGGCACTGGAAGCCTTCTCTTTGGTAGCTGGAGAGGCCACACTCATCTGCTTCCAGCTCCAGTTTTCCACGCCGGACTCCGTCTCCACGGAATGCATCAGCATTTTTCCCGTTTCATCTGCTCGTCAGCCGAGCTCCTGCATCCTCCGCTGACAGGGAATCACGGCGCCGCGCTGCGATCAGATCCATCGCTCAGACGGCTGTTCTGCCCGGAACGTGTCTGCGCATTTCTGTTAACTAAGATCAACCCGTCTGCATCACTTCCTGTTGCGTGGGTTAGTGATTTTCATGGAGCTCTTTCTGAGCACTGTCACAGCGTTTTTATTATACGCTGCTAACACCTGACAGCACGTCTCTAAGCACAGGTTCATTATGAGGCTTACAGGGACCATGCTGCAACTAGCGCTACAGCCTGGCTGAAATCTCACTCACTTCCTGTTTGCCATCATGGCCGTGTGCGAAGCCGCAGCGCCTGTGGCTTTCTCCTGCTCTATGCCGACGCTCTCGAACCCTAAGGCCTAATGTAAGGCACAGGACGTCCGCTCCATGCTCTGAACCCACTGTGCCCAATCTGCATCACCCGAGCCCTGTTTCTCTCCCCTGACCCTGTGCTTTAGCAAACGAGAGCACAGTTGGTGCTTTACCTGCACCACCTGCATTTTTGGCCATATGCTTGGAATTTAGCCTTTTTTTCTGCAAGGTCACCAGCAACAGTATGCGCACTGAATGATGTCATCTTCAGCAGTCTCCTCTCCCTCTCTGCTTCTACACACTCATATGCATATTCAGTCCCATCCAGTAATAGAGCCAGTGCTATTGGCAAAGGTTTGCAGCCATCGTAATTAGCTCTGTGAGATATGTATTCAAACTTCCACCTTGACCTGATTGTGGCCAAATACCTTAAATCTCTATTGCTTTATTTATCTTGGGGTCACAGAATGAAATTAATGCAGCAAGCACTTCATCTACATTAACTGTACATCCTGTTCCTAAAAAAACTAAGTATTCAGTGTTTGTCTCCTTTTCTCTCCAATCAGGTAGTACAGTAGTTCCACCTTGTATGCAGCATCTTTATCCTCTACTGTAAGATCTATATACAAACCAAACTCCACTATCCACCATTTCCAAGATTACTGAAAAGTGGCTGTCATCAAAGTCTATAATCCCCATTTTAAAGCACTCTCCATGACCACTCCGGGATGTCATGGTGACACTGGACTGTATGGTGCTGGTAATTTTTTTTTTTTTTTTTAGTTTTCAGCTTTAGCTTTTAGGGTGGTAGGGTAGCAGCACTTGTCAGCAGTTAGCGCACAGCATTGGCACTTAAGAGCAAATCATTTCTTCAAGTCCCTGCCACCATGCAATATGTATGATGTGGTTTTCATGTGAAACAACAACTTTGTGGTACATCATTTACTGAGCCTTGCTTAGTAAATTCCTAACATAGCAGCAGTCATTCTTCGGAAAGCTGAAACTGGGTCCACTGCGTGCCGTTATAAACAGTCCCACAAGTTGCTATGGACACCCCAACTGACAGGGTGTCTGGGTGACAAACTCAACCAAGTCTAGCTTTTCCTTCTAGCTTTCCCCCACTGGGATCAATAAAGTATATCAATCCATCATACAAATCAATAACTCATGCATTGTTATCCTGAAATGCCGTTTTACAAAATGATTTTGATTTCAAAGTTAAAGACCTGGTTAATTCTTGAACAATGTTTCCCTATTCAAATGGTTCAAGGCAATCAGTTTTCTCAAATCATTTGAGTAAACTTAAATCTATAGTGTTTAGCCATGTGGCTAGCTCACAACCAACAGAAAAAAAAAATTATTTCACAGTTTCATATCACATCTGCATTCAAGTGCAGCAGTCAATAAGTTTTTTTTTGTCCTTCAAAAATATGTCTCATTTACATAGCATACTTGATTGACAATTAATAAAAGCTCTACCTTGCAAAATATCAGAATGAAAAAAAACCACTTGAAAATACAGACCTGTAATTTGGCAAGTGCAGTTGTCTCCAGGGACACAATTCACACTATACTGACAAGTGTTACAAATGCGTGCAATAATGCACCTTATCAATTTAAATATTGCTACCACTAATAGTAGCTTGTTGCGCGCATGGTGACCTAAAAATCATAATGTGCAATATTGACTTCAGAGGAAAGAATAACACAGACTCCGCACAGATTCAGAGATTCCAGCGGCAGACAGGACTCAGGTAGAAGTGGAAAAGAGTGGCGAAGCCGTCAAGAGGAGCCGTGGCGCTCCGTGAGTTACATGACTCCTTTGAAGATGGAACCGAAGGTCATCTTTGATCTCATCAAACAGATCTACTGCAGCTTTACTCTACAGAAATTGTATGTTTGACGGGGAAATGCACTCCTTTCGAACTCATACTTTCTAATGCTGATGATATCTCCTTCTGTCAATGATCATAGCAGCCATAGTGGCACTCGGGAGTGCGATGCCACTGCCTCATTATTCCACGTCAGAAAAAAAAACCATGCATTTACTTTTGAGGTCATGAAATGAAAAGCAATTATTATTATTAATAATAATAATAATAATAATAATAGGTTATATGCCACTTTGTCAGAATACCAGAATATATTTCAGTGTTGGGTTTCATATTATTTCAAATGCTTTTCTGATGATAGACATTCAGAAAATGCATATGAAATGACTGCAGGTGGAAACATCACTGAAATGAAAACGATTCACAGAGCCCATTTTTACATTTACACACAACACCAAGGCACATTCCTGAAAGAAAAGGAAACTGTTCTGTCTGTCACCAAGACGCGGGGATGGCAGATGAAGATGTGATCACATGACTGATGTTTTTGAATCAAACCAAAATTGGAAATTGTCTTCATGCAATATCCCAAGAGTGAGAGCTAATATCATTCTATAGAAGGCAGCGGTTGGAGGAAAGAATTGCACATTTTTTTCCACTACAGGTATTATAGAATTAAATATTAGCTAAGATGAGATGAGGGTTTATTTGTTTTAGCCAGAAATTGAAAAATATATACATATATTATTTAACAATAAGAGAGTAATATGAAAAGCATATATAAATAGCCTAAGAAGCTGTTTATAAAGGAACAGGGAGAAGTTTCTCACAGAATCACAGAATAGCCAGCATTCTTCCTGTCAGAATTCTCAATAAAAAATAAGTTGGATACTTCCAGTGCCCACTTAGCTTTGCTGAATAGGAACTGCAATAGGAGCACACGTTCACCTTCACCTTACCTTTTGAAGGAGTGGAGGACTTTAGTATGTCTTAATATATATTTTTCCTTTTCTCTTTCACTCTCCCCAATCGTCTCACGATTTCTTTCTTTCTCTCTTTCTCGCCCTCCCCCCGTTCTCCCCTCTGGACATCAGTAGTGATAATCATTATGATCCCTGATGTGAAATCACAGCCATTGTTATTGTATCATTTACACAAGCGCGCATAAATAAATACATAAATAAACAGTGGCCCGAGAACAGAGAATTCCCCAGTCACATGAGCTGCTTTCCGTGCATTTCATATTATTCATCAGCTTCCCTTCTACAGGCTCTGTGTGAATGCACAGGAGTGCCCCACGGCCCCTCAGCTCCTCCTTGCATATATTTGAACTCAAATAATTACAGTTTGGTTTCGTCGGTCAGTGCTGATGGAAAAGGACACGCAGATTAATATGAAATAGGCGCGGTGTTTAATATTCCGCCGTACTCTATCACGCTGCCTGTCGACTGCGCATTGGTTGGGTCAACATTGGGGTCCGGGATTAGATTTGTGAAACATTTCTGGTGTTTGGGGTTTATCCTTTAATTTAAAATGTGTCCTTTGTGAGCTGCCATTTGAACGAAGGAGCAATCAGATCAGATCACTAGCCAGTAGTTTACTGAATATTTAATGGTAGTGGTTTTGCTTATGACCAAGGGAAATATGAAAGGGCAGAAATATGAAGCACAGGAAGCCATGCATGAGAGCCAATAGTGCTCCATGCCTCATTTATGAAAATATGTGCCGATATTTAGCAGAACTACTATGGAGCACATGCGCTCTGAAATGTGCACAGATTATTCCTGGCTACGATTTCAGCCAGATCGTTTCAAATAAATATCAGAAGGAAGATGCTGGAAATAAGCAAGTGTGAGATACTCTGCAAGTGAAGCATATCATGCAAATTTGTGCTCAGAATTCTTGCAAGTATATGGCTGTACTGCACATTAACACATGAAGTCTGTGAGTCACAGAGTACAGAGTTTATCTGAGGTGCACTTGGTCCCCTTATGCTGGAGAGTCTTATTCAGTTATTTTCTTCAAAGGCTTTCATGCAACCAAAAAAGGATTTCTTTGATGCGCAAAAATAAATGATACATTGCTCTTGTACTTAACATCAGGAAAGAGTAGATTATTCCAGAAATATTTTTGGATACAATTTTTGTAATTTGATAGTCCTGTCAGAGTACTGTACTTTTCAACAGGAAGTGGAGTGAAAAGGAAAAGTTTAGATTGGGCAGTAGGTTACATATCCTTGAGCGATACTTATGGGGTTGTAAATGGCTGTTGGTGAGGGCATGGCTTCTTGCATGCACTCCACCAGGCTACTCACTCTCACTCACATCATATACCCCCCTGTGCCTTAAAGCAGCTGCTGTATATACAGGTATACATTTGGGCTGAAAGATGACTTCAATACCACACAGCCATGTAAGGCTTATATATCACGGAATGATGAATAATAAAGCAATAAATACCCAAACTCAAGAAGCTCTGAATTGCTCTACATAAAAGAGGGCAAAGAATCTTCAAAACTAATAATGCAGCCTTTATAACCTCAGAGACAGACTCCATGAAGACCAGAGACTTTGTACGACCGAAAATGATTGGCTAGTCACATGTTAAAAGCATAATGATGCCGCTTCAAGGTCTAGCATTACTCTTGAGAAAGACGAAACGTCTGGTCTTTCACTGAAGATGGGATTCCAGGTATTCACCAGGTATTCAGCGAAAATGAGCTGTTTCAATCCTCCCTCTCGTGTCATAAAATCATTAAATTCACTTCAGGTGTTCAGACCGTGAATGACTGATTCATTCTGAAGCGGGAATCGGGGAGTCCTGCACTGTGCCTTCCATTCTCAGCCAATTGCATTTCCTCCTCTGTCGTGATGAGGAAAGACCCTGACAGAGATAAACAAAATGGTCTAATAAGCTGGCTAAAAATGCGATGGAGCCAAAGGAGACAGACGTGAGGCAGAAAGAGCACCCTCCGGGGAGATATTTCTTCCCAAAGATTAAAAAAAGAGTGTAATGACTTCTGTGCTCAGAACTGATGTGCACTCTCCACCCCTACTGAATATAAACCCCCAACCCACAGCCAAACAGAATGAAAATAATTGCATTCATAAACTTTTTTTGTGTGACAATATTGGCTGTGCTTTCATGTGCCCCATCCATTTAAATTACAATTTCGGAGTTATTTGCATAAACAGACGGATGAACACACGTGTTTTACTTTTCACGGAAATGGAGGATAAACTCCTTAATGGAGGCATACATATTCAGAGGAAGTCTACTGCAACGCCTAATTCTGTACCTCTGAATTTTGTCATGAATTTTAACTACTGACTACTACAATGAATTTTCTCAATATTTTCACACAAAATACATGTAGGTTGCTGCCAGGAGTGTAATATAGTAGAACACAGGATATAGTTAATGGACAATGACACTGTAGGTTGCATGTCAGCACTATTACCATTTTTGTTTATCTGAAGAGACCGCACATTGCTATGAATGCTCTCTGATTCCTTTGGACAAATGCAGGTTTGTCATAACCAGCTCATTTATGCATTATGAAGCCAGGATTCAATTAACACCTGTAGCTAGCTTTGACTTTATTTTGTCTTCACAAGCATAGTTTGGTGAGTTCAATTTTGCTGAACCACAATTTATCAACCTTAAGTACCAATGTTGATTGAATCCTGTTTCATTTGAGCTTGTGAGAGCCAAATTCAGGTATCCTTCTACACAGCTAATAAATCAACATGACATTACATTTATTTAGCACTCTTATCCAGAGCAGCATACAATATAAGAGAACATAAATGTACTCCACCAGTGAGTATAAATGCAACATCACTAAAGCACAGATGCAAATTAACTATGCTAACCAAGAGCAGTAATGCAAATCATAAATGCATAGGAATAACATTCATAAACAAAACATAAAACCCATAAAACCACAGGAAATCCCATAAACCTGCATTAATGTATTAGTGTTGTGGGGTGAGGATGGGAGGGGAGCTGGGAGCTGAAGACTCTGTCCTGACCACCATTGGAAGTCCCACTAGGGGGCAGTACAGACAGACACTGTGACTGGGAGGAGCAATCACATGGGGAAGGGGACCCAGATATCCTCAAAGCTGTGGGGTGCAGAGATCTGTGATCTGGACTCCAACTGATTTTGTTTGTGTTGGAATTCCCTGTGTTAATTCTGAACTAATAGTCTAGATTTCTATCATACTTTCAGCCTTGGAGTTTCTACCCCCACAAAAGAAAATGGTCCAAGACCATACAGGTATGTATATTACCTTGAACCAGATAGGTCATTGAGAACACATTCTCTTTTACAGTGACGACCTGGCAATGGTAATCGACCTGGTATATAATCCCATATACAGGAGTAATGTTTTAGTGCTGTTAGTAATATATTTGTGTTATTATATTGGCAACCTTAAGGTAAACCTTACATTGTTTTGCATTAATTAAAATATGGTATATACAGAGAGCAGTTCATTACTGCTCTGGTGAATTCATTCATCATTGAAGCCAACATATACACTGTGTAATAAATATATGTATGTTGACTGAATACAGAACAGTCTTGTTTTTAGAGATTCTTTTAACGGTTTACTTGTACAGTAAAGGCCCAGTCAATCAAAATTCAGTTTAAATGGTCTTAACAGTATCACTGGCATTGACTGATTTTGGAGAAAAATATAAACATGAAACAATATGAGGGTCATATTACGGCAAAATTAAAAAATAAATGAGTTGAGATACAGATTGAAAAAAACGCTGATAATATGTAATAGCTAAAACAAAATTAGTTTAAAACACTTAAAAAGAAAATGCACCATGGCATAAAGACAATGCAATTTCAGATTAAGTTCCAATAAAATGTATGACGAGATTACAAAGTGACACATCAATAAGAAAAGAGCAACAGGCCTGTTCACTGCATAAGGTTAAACGTGTGTGACGACGGTGACACGCGGGCAATCACATTCTCACAAGCCCAGTTCCATTTCATCACGATCCTGTCACTTCACCAGTGCCTGTGAATATTTTCTACGTGAGCTTCCTCACCCTCTCCTGGCCAGACTGCGCACACAGCTTTTAATCAATGCTTACACGAGCCGGGATAAATGACTCAGTCCCCTGGCCGAGACCGGCAATTATTACATTTACCAGGCTGCTTCTGCCTGCCTTGGTTTAAATGGACAGACAATACACTGTAAACAGCAACACCTGGAAATCCTGAAAGGGATCAGATATGCCTTCTCAATTTCAGTCAGTAATTGGTCAAACCAATCCTTTACTTATATATTTATTGATTTAGATTAATTTACGCCATATTATCCTTAGGGACCTAGTGCACATTGTGTTAGATGGAACAGTATTAGGAAAAATAAAAATTTACTTTTTAATCAACATTTCCTAGTACTCAAACACATACGCAACCGAAGTATACATAATCTATTGGAGAATCGCTTGCTCAATCCTTTAAGCATTAGTACATGAATCGAAAACACCGGTGTTTTAGCATCTAGCGGTCTCGCACAAGCGGGTGAGTACAATAAATGCAATAAACACTGGCAAAAAAATGCACAATGTGTGCACAATGTCTTCAGCAACAGCAGGTGTGTGAAGACAGACCTCTTTTTGGTCTGCAAAATACACTTCTACTGCTGTATGGCTAGCCAGCAGAGAGCAGCATAGCTAGCTATCTAAGAAACACACTGCTCAGTAAAATCAGTTTGCTACGCCAGTTGCAGATTACATGTTACTAAACCATCCTACAAAATCCATTTAATCTTGTAGCTCACATTCATATTGTTTCTTCTTGGACAGTACAGGCCAGAGTCTCAAAGGGATCTATGGGCCAAAACCGCTGAACTGATACTGCATGTGTTGGGAATGACTAATGAATCATTATTAAAGACCTGACTGCTCCTCCAGCCTGAAATTCATCATGGAGAATAAGGTCAGTGAACAAGAGAGACAGCCTCCCTGACAACTGTATTAAAAATGTATTCTGTTGGAACATAACTCCAGTCTAAACTGTTTCTGAATATAAACGCACGGCCACATGAAAAAAGGAAGGTGTTTGTGAGCACATGACATGGGTGACAGTTTCATCCCGTTAAACATCACACAACAACCCTGAATTTCATCTCTCCAAACAGCACACAAAGACCCTTAAAATTATCCTGTTAAACATCAAAAAACCCTGAATTTAATTATTAAATTAATTATTTAAATATTAAAGTATTGCTGTTATTTGCTAAAATGAGCGTAGAAAATTAGTAAGTAGAGAAAGTTAAATGAACCCAAAAGTTTTGCAGTAACATTAGTCAATATATTACACATTTTGTATTTTAAAACTACTTTGCACAGCGAGATGTTTCATGTTAAATGAAACTGCATGAATAGATTTAACTATGATAGAGCCCACACAATTCCTATTGGATTCTGTATATAACTATGCCAGAGCTGAATAAACAATATACTTTAATATGCCATACTATGAAGCTATATTGTATTATTCTACACTATGCTATGCCATGCCATACTATACTATGCTAAACTATACTATGATATTCTATGCATATCATAGTATATTAGACTACAGTACGATATACAATCACTTTATACCCTTTTTGTTTCTGGAATTAAGTCTACACCTGTCCGTAATTTTAACAAATACAAGCATCGTTAAAATGATGCGTTGTGTGACTCATTGGTACAGTTAGTCAAGTGTCCAGACTTCATGAATTCATGGTCACAGTGTATTGAAAAAGTTAGTATTGTCAATTATTTCTAAGCAATATTGAGGGCAAATTCTGAATGGAACAACGGATAAGGTTGTGTCAAGTGAATTTATATAATTCATATAAACAACGGGGAAAGCTTGGGAATAGCATTTGTTGGCTATTCTGTTTGAAAATAGGAATGTGGTTTCTATTCAGCCATACATTCTGAATTTGTTTACTTTCATGATGGTTTTGACGTGTGGTTAGTTTTATACAGTAGAGAATAAAGAATGAAGAAAAAATGAGAAAATACAGAGAGAGAAAAAACTGAAAATGGAGAGTAAAATCAGACAATAGGTTGTGAGAGAGAGAGAGAGTGAGAGAGAGAGGAGAGGTGCAGCAATGAGAATGGAGTGAATGTGGTCAAGGTGATGCATAGTCTAGTACAGGGGTCCTCAATCTTTTCCAGAAAGGGCCGGTGTGCGTGCAGGCTTTTGTTCCAACCGAGCAGTAACACACCTGATTCCACTAATCAACCACAAGAATCTCTGCTAAGGATTTTGATTAGTGGAATCAGGTGTGTAACCGCTTGGTTGGAATGAAAGCCTGCATCCACACTGGCCCTTTCTGGATAAGATTGAGGACCCCTGGTCTAGTACAGAGAATAAAAGAGGCCCTCACTTCACTGCATCACACTCATTGTGCATGTTCAGATTTCCATTTTATTGCCAGCTATGTATTGAACTGACCTAATCCACAGTGATTTCATCAGTAATACACTTGTAAAATTAATTGCAGAATAAAATGACCAGTAGAGGGAATGTTATAAAATAATTTTAAACAATGCTCACATTTTGATTGTGATGTGTCATATCGGGAATCAATCACATATAATTAGTTCATAAACTGGGTAAAAAAAAATTAAAAATACATTAAAAAGATTCCCCTGTGTCTCCAAGTCATTAAAATAACAGTGAAATTAATATCTTTGCCAGCAGGGTGAAAAAAGCCTTATGGCAGCTTACAAGTCTCAACTGAAAATCAACACCTCGTAACTACATGCATGCACGCATATATATATATATATATATATATATATATATATATATATATATATATATATATATATATACACATACATGGCCATTCACTTCAGAATATTCATCAGTATGTGTGAACAGGGATTGGTTTACCAGCCCTGTGCTATTAGCACACATACTTACTGTAGTATCAGCAACGTGAAAATGAGATTCTGTCATTAACAAGAACAAACCTGGAATAACAACCTAGCACAAGCTCCAGCTGAGGGGAGAATTAGCATAGAGACTGGAGCTTGCCTCAGGCTCAGTATAGCATTCTCTCAGGTTAAACTGTTCTCTGAGGGGCTTAAAGGAAAACTACAACATATATCAAAAATCAAAATTCAATATTTGTGCCATACCTTTTTATAAAAGTTTCTTTTGTTATTCCAACCTTGAGTCAACTGTGGAATGGAAATCGGTATTAAAGAGATAAAGCAGGTCCCCAGATGAGGCAGAGCAGAGCAGAACCACTGATCCTTGAACGATTGGAGGGGCTCGTGTCATGCTCTGGCCCCGATCCCAGCCCATCCAGTTGTCAGCGGATCTGCATGGGGCCTGTGCTGACTGTGTCATCAGATGACAGACAAACTTTGATGTTTTTAGCTTTTTTTGAAACACCATGTTCCTTTTCTGAGGAGAACACTGGCCTTTTCAAAGGTGAAGGTGTACAGTGTCAGTCTTCACGATGTAGGACACGAAATGTGCGCAGAAGCACATAGTCATAATTTGACAGGACTTCACCCTCTGGCTCTCCAAAGGCCCATAGACACAAATCATACTGGATTTTAATTGACCCTTCGCTAAGCCCCTCCCTAGAATGGCCATTGTCCAATCCTAGGTTAGCAACCATAACTAGACGCTGGTGGCCTGGCAAACTTTTTTCAGACGAGAGGAAAATGCAGAAATCATGTGCCTACGGAACCTGCAACTCCGACAGTAGGTATCTCAAACGTTGTTTTTTTGGGGGAGTTGTTTTTTTTGCATTTCCGAAGCCAAAAACACCTTCGTCAACAGATGCGTTAGCTAGTAGACAAAGCTGGCTGAATAACAGCTAATAATACATAAAAATAAACTAATGCAAATGAATGGCTGACAGCATTCCTTCAAATCTTTCTTTCTAATAATCTTATTTTTTTATTTTTTAACGTGGATGCTCCGTTTGGGCAAGGATCCACTCCAAGGATCAGATCGGAAGTATCCTGGAATATACTATGCGCGTGATGCACATTTTCTGGTAGAAATTTAATAATGAAAGCAATAATAGGAGCCAGGTTTAAATGTTATCCTAAAAATAAACAAAACCATATATTGGCTTACCCTGCAGTGCATTGTTGCTCCTTTATGTAGTGGTTGTGCACATGAACTGCTAAAACGTGAGGTGCCTGACTCTTGCATTGCGATCTGTGTGCTTTAGCCTCTATTTTAATGTCATTACTCTTCCGACTAATGATATCATGAATGTAGCCTTCGAAAGCATATTGCAGTCCTTTCTGTCTACATTTCTCTGATATTTGAAATGTATTACTCCAGAAATCTGTAAAAATTTCCTTTTGAATATCTCTCGCTGGTATAACTGACAACACCTTATTTTGATATGCGGGTCAGAAAGCTTGCCAGGCGTAGCAACAGTAACCAAGGGGGGCAGGACTTAGCGAACGGTCAATAATAATAAGTATAATGGTTTATCTTCGAACTGAATTGAAAAAGAGACTAGTTTTGAGGATTCTTGACAGTGAAACATCAAGGTAAACAGGACATGTAGCAAATAAAAATGATAGTGCCAAATTAATTTCCATTTGTGAGCAGACAAGAAGATTTATTGTTGATTTGTATTGGGCTTCTTACTCAAATCTCTGTGAAGTCTTGCTTTACATCATCTTCTGAGAGTCAACAAAAATAAAATAAAACTAGATGATTTTTCCCTAAAACCCCATTTGGAAAAGAAGGAGAGAGACTCGTATCATCTTGATCAAAACTGACAGCCCAAGATAGCATTTGACTACATTTTAGAGGGTCGCTCGAATCCACCGGCGATTGAAATCCGAGGAATATCGCTCTCCTGCACCGACTCTGATGAAAAGTCAGACAAAATTCAGCAGAAACAAATAAAGAAAGACAGCAAGGGTGATAAACGGCTTGGTATTGATTCTGAGCTGGAACAGAGTTATGCTATTTTATCCAATAAGAGAGGCCTCTTGGGAAACCTAGTCAGACTCATTCTGTGCTCAAACTGCACTGGGGGCTGGACCATCAAGGTGTTAAAAGACCTATCTTTGAGGAGACAGTAAGAAAATTTATTTGAATGATGGCGACCGATGCCAGTGATTTAATGTCCCCCATTCCAAATACTAATAAGAACGCATCTGTTCCCATCCAGAGGGACCGTGAGGGGGACTTGCTGGCACCAGGATTAATGTGTCACCCTAACTCACAGGCCCCTCTTCTGTCAAGTTTGGAGAGGAAATTATCTCCAGCATCGTTTATTAAAGTGAACATGGGTTCAGGCTCACATTTATTTCTTTTTTTTTTTACTAATTGACCCGAAGAAGACGGGTAAGGGAATCGGTTCTGGTACTGAAATCACAATCTTAAGCCATGTCATTTGCATATTTTCTCAAGGCCAGAAGGGACTTTGTGCCAAACCGAGCGTTTGGCTGCTAAATGGGGTGAGGCAGGTTCAGGAAGAGAACTCCCAAACTGCGACATTAAGGGACTAATAAGTATCACTGCTGGAAAGTAATATGACTGTACTTCCAGTCAATTATTGTGGTAGTTACTTGAAATGTGAAGTTATGTGGTAGTGGCTTTCAGACACAAGCACATTGGGGAAACAAGTAGCTTGTAAAAGTCATAACATAATAAAGGATTCAGATGATTTGGAGTATTAACTGTAACTATTAACTAATAGAAATTAGTTAAAAATTTCATCTAACCAGTGGAAATCTGTCTCCTTTTCAATGACATGCATTATCTATCTTTGGCTTCTTTTGCAAACAGTTTTATATTGCTTTGGTCCTCTGTATGTTAATTCTCCCAAATTGTGTTTTTTCGAAATACCAATAACATTGGTATCTTTGTCTAATTTTGGCAACATTAAGAGTTTTTTCAAAAGAACTATGAAGTTGTTTCAGTTTGATGTTCTTTTCATATGTACTAATGTTCTTTTTTAATGTACTTTTTATGCATGTGATACTAAAGAGCTTGATAAGGTGTAATTGCATAAGCTACAAACTTAATCACTGAACCCATCTGGCTCTTGTTTTTACATAATGCTATAAAGTGTTTCAGATGCATGGTGGGTGTGACAAAACTACATGTGACAATTTGCCATGGGTTCAAGGTCTTGAAGTCCTAAAGGGGGGTGGGGGGTGATTTAACTGATCTTATTGTGACAGATTTGTATTCAATGTGCTACTTGCTGTGAGGGTGAGATGCACAGAGGGGCGCTCTCAAACACACTGCATAATGTCATCACCCTGAAAATATATACTTTTGCAGAATGAAATGTGCTTTATATTGTACTAACACTATGCTAGGTATTCAGAATAGCATGTGCTATTAAGGGATTTATCACAATTTCTATAGTGCCAGGTTGGTAAAGGATCTGTGTTGTACTGCAGACGTTATTCCTGATTATTGTATAAAAATAATCGAAAACTGAATCCATTTTGAACAGTCTGGATCGAATGCAATTGAGCACGGAACAAAGTGATACATCGGGGTATAAAGAAATGAGGGGTGGTTCTCCATGTTGTACCAAGTCTGAAACAGTGGGTCAACACTGGAGAAAGGTTTTATTTTATACATTCCGGAATTACCATACCAACTCCATCACTGAACTTATGAGCATCAGCCAAGTAACATTACTCACTGATTAGCTGGCTTAGTAGTAAAGTATGTTTATGCTGTATAACCCAAGAGGGCATTTCAGAAGGCATAACGTTATGATGTTTTGTGTCAGAGTGAAGCTAGCTTTCAGCATAGTGGTTTTCCCGAACACAGCCCTGTTAGAACCACAGGTACCATGCCAGAGCAAAAGATTGAACCCAGGAAATGCTTAACACAATGACAGTCTTGTGTAAGGGTCAAAAATGGCCCTTCACATCACTGTAGTCCAGCTGCTTGAAACATAGACATGGAATGAAAAAGACTGATTTACATCACACCCAAGCTGATGACAGTCCCACTGTCAAAAAAGAATGAATAAATACACATTACACAGCCTCATTGTAATGTGCATCATTCAGATACCACAGAGTGAATGTGCCATTCCCAGACATTCATAATTCTGTTAATGTTGTCTTCATGTTTAAAAGACATCTTTCATGACCGGCAGTTAATAATGCACATCCATGAACTCATGCATTAGGGTAACTATTCATTCTTCGGATAAAGGCATTCCGATTCGATGTGAGGCTCTCAGTAGTAAATAGAAGAAATTCACAGTGCGGGTAGACGCAAACTGACAAACCATTGCAGCTGCTGCACCATGTGAATAATGAATGGCTGAATCCCACTAAATCACAGACAAGTCCACAATTATTTGTAGAACGTCATGTTATCACAGAAGTGCCAATTCCGTTAAGTATCAGTATCTGCAGACTGGAGTACAGGACGTGTGGAAAGGAAAGGGGGGCGTGTTGAAAGAATGTTTCTATTGGTCGATAATTCAGTCAGTTACACATACTACCCAATCCAAAGCATTCTCCAGAGAAGTAAGTGTATTAAAGGTATTTTTTGTGTGCCTATTTAAAACCATATAAATCTCAGAACCAGTGCAATTATAGAGAGCCACTACATTCATACCAAACAAATGAGGAGGAGACCTACAAACCTTCAGGTACCAATAGCTTTAATTAATTGCTAGCAGTGCTTGGAGTGGCAAAAATAAGTGCAGGTACTCACATGAGCAAAACATAGAAGCCCCAGTACAGTGTAGCCTACTAGTACATTCCAGTCCACTTCATACACAGGTTGTAAGACTAATACCTTGTGACGCAAATGTTGTATGACACATTCTATAATAAAAGGCATTATTGTTGTATCATACATACAAATAAATCATCTATTTGATCATCATAATGAAAACCCAGGTCCTCATGATTTAATCCTTTTAAATTAGTACTTCATTCATTTAAACAGATTAAATGACCTTGATGTTTCATTCTGGATCTATGGATATAACTTGTTTATTTAATCTTAATAACTCTCAGTATGTAGTACGCACTATTTCACAAACCTGATCAAATTCATTCATATTTCCATATCTCAGCAGTCTAGTGCAGTCAGAGGAAGTATTACATGTGCTATGTGTGAGCCCACTGGCCACTGCATAATGACACAATAATGAAACTGTTGAGAAACCAATAGGGTACTTTGTTCCACGGCCCAAGGCAGTCACATGGATAGAGGCACTCCTTACAGACCTTGCTGTTTTGGCATCATGATACAAAGATTATGATCGAGTCCTTCTGACTCACTGCCACCCCTTCTATCCTTTCGTAGTATTCCAAAATCACCCAGTGTTCCGGTTGCCATGTTAAACAGATGGATCATGCTGAGTTAGGGAATGGAAGTAAGCCGTGTCAAAAAATAATATTGTAATATTTTCTTTTCTCTATCAAACATCAGGAAGTCTTGCACCTGAAGAATCAGATACAGCCTAAAAGGCACACATCAAATATACCGTAGTCATAAGCCAATCGCTGCTATTGTTCCAGTGTCAATGTTGAGGAAGAAAAATCACAAGAAAGTTTCACTTGTGCATTTAAATTAAAATGAACATTTGCTTAACATAAAAAAAAATGTTTTGTGATCTGAACACTTTCAACACACCTACTTTTTGGAGGATGCTTTTGATTGGATAATGTGTGCAACTAACAGAATTATTGATCAATAGAAACATGCTTTCCGCATGCCCCTTTTACTTTCAACACTCCTCTTTCTTTTGACATGCCCCGTACTCCAGCCTGCAGATACTCCCGACTCAGTGATAAAACTTTCCTTAAGGAAGTCTGAAAAACTGACCCACATAAGAGGATCACAACCATGCATGATTCCCTTTTCGTTATATGCTATTCTGCAGTTCTTTGTGAAAGGACTACATTTTGCTTGAGGATTCACAAATAATTTGTATATGCTGTGAACTGCGAGGCCCAAGCAATCAAGAAACAGCTGCTGTCAAGGCAACTGATTCTGTAATGTTGTACATGCACTGTTACCAATTAGTTATACTCATCAGAATTATACAACTTAAACACTTTTGTGATTATGTGACTTTTCTAATGAGGTAAAAGTTAACTTTGTAAAACTGGAATAAGGCAATCTAATTCATTGCATGTAAATGTACAGTAACTTTTTAAAAAATCTAGTCCCACTTCAATGTTGTGCCCTCTTAATCTGAGTTCTCCTGCTTCCTGGATATTGAGTCCTTATGAAGCTGACCTTTGTGAGCATTGTGTTGGGATGACTGAAGCTTAAACTTATTTCCTAAAATATAACTATTCGTTTTACATTTATCTGAAGCTCTAATCCAGAACGATTACATGGATTATTTAATTGTTTTTATTTTTCATATAATTAACTTATGCAGCCATTTTAGTGAAACAATATAGAAGAGAACTCACAACCTTAAAGTTACAAGCCCAGTTCCCTTAGCATTAAACTACACTGCTGCCCCTTTACATGGTATGCAGTTTTTTGTTGAAGAAAGGGGTTCATCTCTTTAGTTTCAGCACAAAGGGTACCAGAAAGAGATTTTGTATTTAAAATCTTAATGAGATTAACAAGGTGCACAATGGGAATAGAACAAGAGGTGAACATGATTAAAAAGAAAATTTCACAGTGAAATAAGAAAGTACACGATTCTCTGGTTTCACAGTGAAATTATAAAGAGTGATTTGGGCTGCTGGGTGGCTCAATCAGTTAAGGCACTATACTACAGTGCATGGATCAGCTCCACAGTCTTGCATAAAATCTTCACTGTGCTAGTGCTGAGTGTGGCCTGTAGCTCCATAGAGTGATGTGCAATTTGTGATTGTGTTGCCCAGGGCATGGGACGGTTCAGTCTCTTAGGGTTCCACATTCCATCACTATTTAGTGATCCTCACTGCTCGATCGGGTGCCCACAAACTGTATGTTAAAGTCGCATATCAAAGTTCTTCCTCTGACTCCACTCAATGTGAGCTTGGTTGTAGTCTGCAATGTAAAAACAAGCATCTGGTGACACAACGTGTTCCGGAGGATAACTGCAGATTCAGCAGAGTCTACACTCTCCAGAATTTAGTGGGGTTCACACATGAACAAGGCTGTGGTTGCAGATAATCAGACATTCCAAATAAGAGCGGGAACTGGAATGTCACCAAAAATCTTAAAAGAAAGAAAGCGTGTGATGCTACGGAATTCTAAGGCCATACCCGAATGGTCTGTGCTGAATGGTTCACTTTCCTGTTAGTACTTCTCTGATTAATTTGTCTATTAAAAAATCATAATCTTTTGAAATGAAGTAGTGACATTGCAAATATGAGTCAACTCAAGTCCCCCAATTCCAAGTCAGCATAAGTACTCAGGCAAATGACCATCAGCTCTAATTATTTATAAATAGAGAGCTGTGAGTGTAAGATCATAGGTTATATCTTTGGAAGAGTTTGCAGAGTCTCAGTATACTTTATAAGATAAGATAACTGCCAGAGAACTGAGTATGACCACCAAGAAAGGTATTGTAAAGATGAAAGACAAGAAATTATTAAAGCAATTGAAGAATTGTATGCATATGCCAAAATCAATAGTATGAAATATCCTAAAAAAGAAACTAACAACTGGAGGACCAAGGAATCACCAGCGGAAGACATCAGAAAGTGATGACAATATGATTATAAGAGCTGTGAAAAAAGTCCTACATTGTCAGCTCAAGTAATTGCTGATGATCTCCATACATTGCGGGTGAAAGTATCACAGGACACTGTGTGCAGAAGACTGAGAGAGGGTAATTATAAAGGCTATGCTTTCAGATGTAAACCTCTCATCAGCACCAAGAACAGAAAGGTGAAATTGGAATTTGGAGAAAAATAAAAAAGTACAAAGATGGGCCTGCTGAGTGTTGTAAATACATCTAATGGACAAATGAGACAAAGATGAGCCTTTACCCGAAGTGATGGAAAGGTGAAAGTGAGAGGGACTGCTCTGGTCCCTCGGCATACTGCTACATCTGCCAAGCATAGTGGAGGCAGTGTGATGGCTTAGGCTCGTGTGGCCGCATCTGGAACTGGTTCAACCGTCAAATATTGATGATGAATCCAGTGGTGGTAGCAACAGAATGACAGCTAAAGTGTACATATTGTTCACCAGTATCCTGAGAAATGCCACCAAACTGACTGGACTGACGTTCATCTTCCTTAACTTATTAGGAAGAGAAGGTGGAAGTGTTTGACATGACCCAGGCAGTCACCAGATTTAAATTGCATCAAGCATGCTTTTCTCTTGCTCGAAAGGAAATTCTGAAACCATTACAAGCACACAACAGCTGAAAGAGGAAGCAGTAAAAGCTTGGCAAAGCATCTGAAAGGATCACATCACAAACTTAGTGATGTCCATGAGTCACAGACTTTATGCAGTCATGTAAGGGGTATGCAATGAAATATTGACCTTGCAAGTCATTGTAAAAACTTACTTTGTCCCAATACTTATGCTGATTTGAATGGCATTGTTGCAATATATTTTAATGTCTGTTTAAAAAAATAAAAAAAACAAAAAAAAAAACAATAAATGCAAGCATTGTGAATTTTGCCATGCCTACAGTATGAATCTATATTGATGCTTCCTACTTATCTAGCTGCAATATATACCAATGAGTACCTTTCAGTTCTATCTCTTGTCTATTGGTAAGGAAACAAAACGAACACAACAGAACATATTTAAAACTAACACAATTATGCATTCATATTGTATTCAAAAACAGTTGCTTTGATCCACATTATACAGCATACAGTACGTCAACCTACATGTCAGATATATCACAAACGCCATGCATGCAATGCTAAATGTTTTGTAATGGGTAAAGTTCTGCTGTAACGTTATACGATGTTTCTCAGGGCAAGAGCATTTGCCAAGTGATTGCAATGTGATGCAAGAGTGACTGAAGCCACACACAGAGGGACAATACGGCCTAAATAATGCTCTTCTTTTCATTTAATGACCCTGTGCTATACAAGCACAGAATACGAAGCCTGGCTCTTCATATCCATCCAGCATCACCTCACGATTCTGTTGCTCAGAGTCTAAATTCAAAATGACAAAAGGGTATTGAAGAGAGAGAGAGAGAGAGAGAGAGAGAGAGGCGGGGTGGGTTGATAGAAAATTGAGATTGTTCTTCCTAAGAGAAATGTGCATGGTTTTTTTTTTTTTTTTCTGAGAGGGGAATGGCACCTGACAGAAATTGGAAACTTGTAGCTCAGAAGTGAGGTTCAGTGGGGTCACCACATCCCCCCCCCAACCCAAATCATCCCCGATAAAACTGATATTGAAGAGCAGGGGAGGGGAGGTGAGCGTGCCCTCAAACTGGTTCCCATGACAACCAGCAAACTTTATACCCCTTCTGTCAAAGAAACCCATCTCCCCCACATTAGCAAATCTCTCGCTTTCCCATCATCGGTCATTACAGCCAAAATACTGTGACACCTGCAGACAAATACCATTTCAAAAAATGTAAAACTCTCCGGTAGCACTGATCACATGGGGGAGCCTTGGAGTAGCTGAAACTACAACTCCGAAAAGAGAACAAATGACTCTATTCAATTTTGTTTATTTAATTAGGACAATAGAAAATAATTTCTCATGTATTTAATTTCATCTTCATTTGGTATTGCTGTATGGAAATCTAAAATGATTTCTTCAGAGTTTTGCAAAAACTAGACAGCATGATTATATTTGCGGAAATACCCACCTCTAACATTAAAACAGGGATAGCATTTGATGCTAAATGGCAGTGTCCAAAATCTAAAACTGTAATAACTGTGTTACAAACCCAAATACATTTTTTTTTTTAAATCAAAAATTCAAATAAAACTCCTACCAGCTGTTGTGGAGGATGGTTTTATAGGCCTGTTTGGATCAATTTCTTATAAAATCTGACCTATACAACTGTATTGACAGGGTCAAGCATTCTATGACATTTCAGAGCTTCAGCTGCAGATCACATGGATGTGTACTTAGCTACAGTTTTACCATATCTCCACTGATTTACAGGTTTTTCTCCTTTGTTCAAGTTCCATTATGAAAAGCAATCTTTTATCTCAACTGAACGTCAATATACGTCTCAAAAATAAACACTGCATGTAGACATAATGTGCATGTATTAACAACATTCCATGGTAATGCGCTTTTTTCAAGATCTGAATTGTCATAGCCAAGTACACCAGGAATAGCTGTCTATTAGCACATTGTTATATGCTACCTTTCAATGTCAGAGACATGTATCATTGTGCAGTGACACTTCTGCTCGAAGGATGCCTTTTCACCAAGGAGCCGAACAAACCCATTCCCTTCATTTCTGAAGAATTACAACCGGGATCAACACGTTTCTGTCAAAACTGAGAGCCGCGCCAATCATTTAGAAGTATCACCGTGGTTACGTTTTGCCATTTAATGACACTCATATAAAATGTACATTTGCTTTTAAATGCCAGCAGAAAAAAATAAATAAATCATAAAATGTATGAAATGTTCTCATATACGTGTGTAATGTTCTGAAGAGCACACTAACTGGCAGTGGGTTTAAATAATATCTAAAGTAACGGTATATTGCATGCAAAGATGGAATTGCCTTGGGGGAGCCAACCAGGGATATACTGCATCATAGCAGTACTGCATTAATATAACATGCTTTGTGTGTGTGAGTGCATGCATGTTATACATGTCGGTGCAAATTAAACTAGTCATCCTTGCTTTTTACAATATTGTTATTATTTAAAAATATTTTAGGGAACAGATTAAAGTAGGCATCCTGCATTTTTTCAACTTTACATTTTCTAAGCCCTCACATTTCAAGTGTGATATTATATATTTTTTTAAAAAACAAAGCATAGAAATCACAACTGTTACCTTTGAAATTAAAAAAATATGTTTGCAAGCCAGGGTTATTTCCAATTTAAACTGTATTCATGGCATGATTTTCAATTCAAATATTAAGAAATGGGGTACTGACAAATAATTGTAAGTACAATAATTCTTAAGCAAAGGGAATTTAATTGAATTGCAATTTAATTAGAACTGAAATATTTTTAATTGCATTACATTCAGGCATTGAGCAAATGCTCTCATCCAGAGTGACTTAAATAGCTTATATTTTACGAAAAATCCATGTATACATCTAGATATTTTATGGAAGCATAAACCGGTCAATAATGTTAATTGGTCAATGAAAATGCAGTCATACACTTTGGTATTTCATTTATGTATTGTGCAATAAATTAACATAAATTAACATGGAATTACATTTCCATCTTGTTCCTGCAAATGTACACCAATATTCAAACTGAAATGCTTTATTCAGTTTGACAGTTTTCTTTGGCAACACTGCCAAAAATGAAAATGGAATAAAAGGTCACTAAAGTTAAAATGTGTTTACGGACAGAGGGCAGTGAAGATATACAACATCACCAGCACACCAATGTTAACAGGCTATTCAAATACAAATAGCCAGCAGGCATTTCTCTGAGTATTCTCTTTTAAAAGACAGGAGGAGGAGGCCAGGCATCGTGTAGCACTTCGGTTCCAGAACACGACAACTGAGAAGAACAGACAGTGTGCTGACAGGCCAGCAGTGATTGGTTCACGCTGTATTTAAATGACAAGTTGCAGCAGTCCTTTCAACACTTTGGAGGGTAAACCACAATGTGCCACCCATGTAAACAAGGCAAACGATGTTCTCTTTGTTGGTTTGCAATAATGATGTAAATAGGTGTTGATGTGGCGAATCAGGTGTTGATATGGAGAATTAAAGAAGTCCATAGAAAAGCGCTTTGCTAATTACCTCTCTGTTCACACATTTGTTTGTCTAGTAGCCGGCTGTTAACTCCAAAAATGGATGTGTTATTTGGCAGATTTCAGGAACATTTCTCTTTTAGCTCAACATAGAAGTGTTTGAATTTCCACAACAATATTACATTGCTTCTCTGCCTGTACATACGATAGCTCAAATATGCAGGGACAATGTTATTCTGTTCATTGCTGGCTTTCTTTAGGTTCTCATATTGCCCTGCAAGGTTTTATAGATCAAGGTGCCGCTTTTTCTTATATCTGTGTTGAAAAGAGATGGCTGTACTGTGGGCGTTGTGATCTGCTTTGGTTTGCTGGAGTAAACATGGCTGTTTAGAAAGAGGATTCCTGCCTATTGCCTATGATTCAGGCAGGAGGGATTTGGAGGAAGCTTGATGATATGATCAGTGATGGGACAAGAAAGGCAGGATTTGATGCCATGGTGACAATGACAACTGTACAGCGTGAAGGAGAGATGAGTGCTGGTAGGTGCCACCCTTTCTGGTCCTGTTAAGCAGATGATGCTTGATGTTATATTCAGAGTAGAGGCACGGGTCTGCCGAAGATTCTCAGATGCCTGGCAGAGATCTTCTCCTGGATAACTGTCCAGGAGAACTGAGTGTACGTCTGAATCTCAGAGTTGGAGATCATTTGTCCACAACCAATGGCCCACTCATTCACTGCAGCTGATCAAGCCCCAGAGCCTGCTGATCATGCCCCCGAGCCTACTGATCAAGCCCCAGAGCCTGCTGATCATGCCCCCGAGCCTATGATCATGCCTAACCCTACTGATCAAGCCCCAGAGCCTGCTGATCATGCCCCCGAGCCTACTGATCATGCCCCCGAGCCTACTGATCATGCCCTAGAGCCTACTGATCATGCCCTAGAGCCTACTGATCATGCCCCAGAGCCTACTGATCATGCCCTAGAGCCTACTGATCATGCCCCAGAGCCTGCTGATCATGCCCCCGAGCCTACTGATCATGCCCTAGAGCCTGCTGATCATGCCCTAGAGCCTGCTGATCATGCCCCAGAGCCTGCTGATCCGAGAGAATGCTGAACATGCCGCAGAGCCTGCTGATCATGCCCCAGAGCCTGCTGATCCCAGAGCCTGCTGATCATGCCCCAGAGCCTGCTGATCCCAGAGCCTGGTGATCCTGCCCCAGAGCCTGCCCCAAGTGCCTAATGATCACTAGAGCCTGCTGATCATGCCCTTGAGCCTGCTGATCATGCCCCAGTGCCTATTGATCCCAGAGCCTGCTGATCCTGCCACAGAGCCTGCTGATCATGCCCCAGTGCCTACTGATCCCAGAGCCTTCTGATCCTGCCCCAGAGACTGCCCCAAGTGCCTAATGATAACTAGAGCCTGCTGATCATGCCCCTGAGCCTGCTGATCCTGCCCCAGAGCCTACTGGAATAATAAGACAGCAGGTGATGAGTCACACACAGTCGTCAAACAACTGCTTGAGCAAAGGCTAAATAACTATGTAGAGCATGTGTAGGTTTGGCATTGGAGAAATATGACAGTGGGTGGTTATCTGAAGTGCACTCTCCATCTCGGCAATGCTACGCAGGAGGAATAGGCGCACAGGAAAAGGCTCTGAAAACGTCTTGCAATTATTTTAATGAGAAAATCCCTTCCAGCTGCTCATAAAGGACCAGCTAATGGTTTGCCTTGCTTAGGTCAAAAAACACACAAAAAGCACCACTTCAGAGATCTGATAATACCACTGAGCAAGATTTATTCAGAAAACAAGCCTGCAATGAGATTTCTCTGCTGAGCGCACATTGTTTAATCAAAGAATTTCTAACCAAATGTTATGACATCCGGAAACAGAGGCTAAAAAGCACTCTGCGAATGAAAGGAAACTGACGGCAGTAATTACAGATGAAATGATGTTTGGATTCCGTCTCTGTGGTGTGCCACTGATTTCTGATTACTCCACTTAAATTGAATCCAAAAGGTATGAGTGTACGTTGTTCAGCTGATTCTACACGTGTCGCCTAATTATTCAGAGACTGTCACACAGTGGCATCCTAGTTTAATGACGTTCTAATTGTAGATGTGTCACTGATGATGTTGTGTGTGTGTGAAAACTCCATTCACTATTGGTCTCCATTTCTTTTGACTGTGAATCTGTCAATGTGCCAGGTGCCTACCATGAATAAC
Organism: Anguilla rostrata; assembly: GCF_018555375.3. NCBI lineage: Eukaryota > Metazoa > Chordata > Actinopteri > Anguilliformes > Anguillidae > Anguilla > Anguilla rostrata. The sequence goes on from NC_057944.1 coordinate 27,072,750, forward strand.
CTGACATATTTCATAAATCATACCCAAAGGATTTACAGTTAGTTCATGGACGGCAAATACACAGTGTGATTGTGACATCTCTTCTCAGGGGCCTCACAGTATTTCTTGAATCTTCTGAAAACTGTGCGTGTGCTGAGAATTAATCTGAAGCCTGCAAACCTGCTTACATTCTCTGAGAAAGCTTTGGCCTGGATTCAGTCAACACAAATGGAATGAGGTTAATACTACTGCATCTGGTTTAAGCCATCTATTGTTGTGAAGAGATGACTTCCGCATGCGGTTCACTTATTATGATGTGCATCAAAGTTCATTTAAAAGTGAAAGTTTTAAAGTTGTTTAATCTAATCACACTTGAGTTAATTTCCAAGTTCATTTTCTGAGAGTGCACTCTACGACCTGAAGTTCTACTGCTATCATATCATGTGCCAGAAAGTGCTCCCGGTTAAAGTAACTTTTACCTAATCATGAGGGTAGCCTATTTAATTATGTTTGTTGAAAATATTGTACATGATTTTACTTCAACACTGACCAGAGATTCTGTGGAAGGCACACAATTTGAGGCAGAAAATGTGAAATACAGCCAATCTGTGTTTTCCAGTTGCTCTTGGATCTCTTCAAACTTTAGTTAATGGCTCCATTCTGGCCCATGGGAGCATGCTTTGGAGATGGCTCAACATTGTGCAATGGCAGCAAACTGCATTTGGCCATCACTTCTGGCTTTTTGAGCACAAACAGACAAACATTTGTAGAAGTGAGTAGCAATGCATTGCAAGTACAAAATAGATTTAGGAGGAATCTGTACTTATACAGAGTATTTTCTATAGGCAATAACATAAATTAGGACTTTGCTTTGAGGTCAATAGAGCATGCTTATTTTTGCAGGTACATCACGGGAACTCATGTTGACCAAACCGTAGAAATTAAGATTTAACATACAATTTGAAACAGTCACTTGACACTTTCTGCAAGGATGCGAGATTTAAAGTGACTACCTCCCGTCTTCCATAGAGCAGGTGTGCTGTTAGCCTACATTGTTTTTATTGTTTGTTTTTTTTAAATGACAGGTAGCCTAATACCTTTAGCCTAAAACAGGCATTAATTGCAATAAATTGCAAGAGTCACCCAGTCACTGCCAGGTCATCAGAAAACGCATGGAATCTGTGACAAATATGGAGAGAAACAGCAAGTTCAGTCCCCACAGTGACTTCACTGGGCTTTTATTGGTTGTCCTGACTCAAATTTAAAGTCCTGTGCCTTTAAGGGGGATTCAGGAACAAATATATTGGACACAAAAACCAGTAATAAAAGAAAACCAAGCTCCCCTTGGAGCCTTACCTATTCCACACTGGAACCTTCCTACCTGACAGAGCAGCTAAACTGCTTGCCAGAACAAACAAAAGCAAAAAATGGTTTTCATCCAAAAACAAGGGTCATGCACAAATCAGATAGTCCTCCACAATTCGGTCCCACACAAAGACAAGAAATGATTTCTTTAACACAGCCAAAACACTCACTCCACAGTAGTAGGAAGTGGGGTAATTTCGTATTTGGTTTGGTCTTCGTATTTGGCTGTAATTCGGAAAATATTACTAGAGATATATTAACAATTTTTTAATGCAAACAACCTACATCCCTTTGCTATGATTACACACCATAATTAAGTTTCAGGGACATACCATTCACTAGCAATCTGACCGAAAGTACTGAGAGTGAAATGTTATATTTAACCCCGTGGGTGGGGTAAAAATGCATTGCGGGGTACACATAACAGTCTTAATAGCTTTAAAAGTTAACACAAAGTAAGGGAAGTCAATACAATTCCACGTTATATGATTCAAACAGTCATTAATCTATTTTATTACATTTATATGTTTTTCGTGGCCTACCTATATCGTGAAAATCTATCACAGGACTGTACATTATTCTCTGGTTCTCGTCTAATGTCTTTCTGATCCAAACAGCTGTATCAGTCAATGTCACGTGACCACATAGAGAAAGTTAAAGTTGAGTTAACTATATTTGTGAATATCAGGTCCGAGTTGAACAAATCCAATCAACTGGTTAATCAATAGTCTGACAACAGGCTAACAACCGTGTTAGGTTTAACCTAGGCTGAAAAACCAAAGCCCCAAGCTAATGGTAGCTAACCAAGTTACAGTAGTTCTTCGACTAGTTAAAGTACAAACCCCTGAGGATGAAGTATAGCTCAGGATAGACCAACCTGGAGTGCTAAGCTTTTGGTGATTTACACAACCCTAGCTGGTCTCTTTTGGCTGCCTTTGCTTTGCTGGATCTGACACATTATCACAAATTGAGTACTTGTCACTTTGAACAGAGTCAGTGTGACTGGCTGCTGCTACTGTCAGTGTGCCTATCACTGCCTGCCTGGACATTGCTCAATGGCCTCCCATTGTTCTCATCTAGCATTCATTCAGAACTTTAGAACAATGGAATTATTCACACTTGGAGAAGCTAGCCTGTGGGTTAGCATTGTCTCCCCCCATATTAAGTGTATGGGTAATTCTGCATCCAAATGAGTCCAAGTCTATCTCCATGAAAATATAAAAACCATGCATGTCTCAAAATGACTGATAGAAAGGGGTCTTGTGTCACAATCTGTTGTGTTTAAATTGAGTTATGTTTGCCAAAAAAAAGTCTTCATTTGTTATGCACGTTTTCCCACAACACAGTACTGGCGTAACATGGCTATACCAAAATCGGTATTTTGATCCCATGGTGATTGCAGTCCACTTGTGAAATGGCATTGAGACTGATTTTAAATAGCAGATATATATATATATATATATATATATTATACTGTTCAAAATAATTAGTTACAAATAAAAACTGTCAGGATTTAGGCCCTTTTGCTATGAAATAGCTCTTTGTTGGTTTGGCTCCAGCACATTGGATTTGAAATAAAGCAATGAATATAAGGTTAAAGACTGTCAGCTTTAATCTGAGGGTATTTTCATCCATATTGAGTGATCCATGTAGGTGATGTCTGTGGATTGCAGACATCAATCAGTTATTGATGCAAAGAATTTGCAACCAAGTACTAAACATGATGCCTTTATTTAAGATTATATTGGTCTGTCCCATTACATTTGCTCCCCTAAAACTATGTATAACAAGTGCTCCAATTCCTACACGGATCGGATCACCCAATATGGATGTAAATACCTGCAAATTAAAGCTGACAGTCTGCACATTGGCCTTATTATTGGATTAGGAATAAAACATTTTTCATTGTTTTATTTCAAATCCAATGTGCTTCAGTACAGAGGCAAAACAAAAATTGTGTCACTGTCCCAATATTCTTGCATTATATGTGTGCATGTGTGTGTGTGTATGTGTTTGCGTGCATGCCCACATTTCGTATTTTCGCTGAAAACACACCAGAATATAATTACTAATGATTTTCCAGGTTTATAAATGGTACCCTGCACTTTTGATTATTGGTTTTCATGAGTGCCACCTGAAAGTCAAGGTAACTGGCTATAATTATGAGGTGATCATAATGAGTTCGAAGTTCAACAGGTGCAGTCCAATAAACAATCACATTAACTGAATCGACCAGGCTAGATGTTAAATGGTTGATGCACCACCAAAAATAAAACTAATACTTATGTGTCAGCATGCTTTTTCTCTGTGATTCAGTGTTCAGTTGTGGGTAATGTGAAGGCATTGAATTAGCACTTTAGATAATTCACATAAACCAGTGGTATAAATGTTGAAAATGTGACTTCATTTGCAGGCTTTACTGAAGCACAGAATTACCGTCTATTGAACCTGTTCACCCAAATCAAGGGGCCAAATAATTCATAAAAGAAAATAGACTTTTATTTGTGTGTGCATATGTGTGTGTTGTGTGTGTGTGAGAGAGAGAGAGAGAGTGTGTGTATGTCTGTGCTCACAATTGGAGCCTGATTTTAAGGTAAAAACCACAACCAATCTGATTGCTCGTGACTCCTCCTCCTTGCATTAAAAAACAGAACTGCACCATTCAGTAGAACCACAGAACTCAATTTAAGGATTAACTGCAATGGTATTCCTCCAATGATACTAATCTAAGTGCTAAGCTGGCAGCATTCTTTGTTATTTTCCAGGGTTTGTTAGAGCCGTTTGATGTTGGACAGCAATTGCACCTTCAGCATCTACATGGACAGTTCTTTCTAATCAATAACTCCAGGACATTTTCTTCAAGGGGGTGAATGAGGAGTCTGTAATAATCCCAGAGGGTGTAAAAGATTTGGAATAGAGTCATCACAGCTGAATTGATTGTTCGTTTAAATGTGAATGGATTTTTGCAAGTTTTTCTTATTCTCATCAGCTTTCATTCTGTATTAAACAGCCTTCTGGAGCAGGTCAGAAATATAATCAAAGAGAAGTGGCGTAGGTCAAAATTCACACATTAAGATTATGTATCTCATATTCACCTTCACCCTCAGTGCCTCCAGTGACCCGGTACCTGCATTCCTCACATATTCCCAAGCCTCTGTTCCTTCTGTCTACTGCCGGCTGTAATATTCCGCTCCATTAGCTATTCCCCCCCCCTGCAAACATCCAGGGCAGACCTCCCAATCATACAGAGCCATGTTTTCAGTACAATGACCCGCGCTACCTTCGGCACGCGCATCCGAATGCCGGCAATCTCAAACCCCGTCGACCGGAAAGTACAGCATCGCCTGATTCACGCCCGTCCTCTCGGCCCAAAATAAAGGACTGTGACAGCCGCTCTGGTGGACTCTGCTGCTTCAGTGTGGGCTTCACTTACAGGTGTATGACCAAGTGAGTCATTACAGGCCTTGGCTTCCCACTCCATTCATTCATGCTTTGGATACTCATAGCCACACTTCAGGACAACACCACCACCACCACACATCAAACAGCTAAGATTAAGGCTACACTTTTGCATCAAAACTCTGTGAGAAACTGAGAAAGGAAACTGAAATGACTTGTCTTATGAAAAATAAGCAGGGCGAGCGCTTGTTTCTAACTGATAGATATTGCTAAATGCTGCTGGCTCCTGCTGGACTTGTTAAATAAGACTTATGGTTTACCGTGAATAGGTTTCACTAGGCTGAATAAAGGTCAGTATGCTGGAGCCATGTGGTCAACTCCAGAGAAATGTGTCTGCCAATTTTTTAAGAAGGCTAATCAGAAGTGATTTCAAACTGATGTTTTCAGCAGTACGTGCTGATAGGATAGTGTACAAACATTCTAAAACTGCAGTAAAATATCCAGCCTTATATATCTGATTAAGCATATTTAGATACAGATATTGATAACATTATGCCAGTTAAAAGCTTCAAAGTAAATTTGTAATGAAGGATCATAGAAAATGTAATTGCCTTTCAAATCTGGCTTTTCATTTTTTATTAATACTTCAAATAAATTTTTGACCTGGTATACACTCTTCAATTAAATCAATATACTTGTTAGAAAAGTGTTCACAATGTACATATTGGAATACCCTTAATAATAGATTTATTGGAATTCAATATTAAGCATATTAATTTTAAATAATATAGATAGAATCATGTGGCTGATAGAATGAAGTAAATACCACTCATCAACCACCCTAGTATGTCACAGATATCAAATGAATATACTATGATGCCAAAAATATCAATTGGACATTCTAGTACTGTATATGACTGATATCAAATGACACAGGTAGTATCAATAACGCATAGTAACAGATATAAAATCATCACTCTATCACATATATCAAATCAACATATTAGTACATCACAGATATCAAATCCACATTGTGTGACAATTTTTAAAAAATACAGCAAGTCACAATAATATACTTTCACCACAATGCTCACCAGATGAAATAAGGTGAAAAGCAGCCATTAATTTTCCCAAAGTAATCATTGGTAGTTTTAGCTGGCAGGGGGACAGTGGGAGACACTAAAGACACTAGGGAATAATGGCTCTCTTTCCGTTAATTGCCATATGATCCTTAATAAAACTGTAATGAGATCTGAAATAGAGTTAAATTCACAAGAACAGTGGCTCCTGTAGCGCAGTGTCTCTGCAGTCCAACAGGCAGACTGCCCCCTACTGGGTCATCAAGAAAGCTAATATCTGCAATCCTGCCTTTCAACCATGTATTTATAACCCGATCTCAAATCTATTTAGATTTAATTCCAGGTACTTAAGATGGGAAGCCTGTTTGCCAGTAAAATGTTAGCAAGATGAAAGAGTGGATGACAAAGTGCGGCTTTCACATCAACGAAGGCAAGGATGTGATCAGAGCAAAATGAAAAATAAAATAAAATCTGTACCCTGCTGAAACAAACTATTCTGGAGGTAAAACCCAGCTCCTATCGCATCGTGCAGGCAGATTTGGCTGCTTTCCACTGCAGAATGTCAATGACAGCAGTGTGAATTGATCACAAGCGGAAAATCAAAGGGGCATTCACAGTGTGGATGAGTCTGCCCATTCACTCTGCTGCAACAAAAGACTGACAGTGATGTGCGGCTACTTATGGCCTGGATTCAATCACAGGCAATTAGCGATTTTAAGAGTAAGTGCAATTCATTCAGACCAGACGTGCCAAACCACTCAAACCAAATGCACGCTCATAAGGACTAACATCCTGAAAACAAGAAAATGTATGATCTAAGGAGGTGTGTGTTCATGTGTGCATACATGTGTGTACAGTGATATGTAAATGTTTTGGCACCCTTGATCAAATTGCATGCTTTGTTGATTCTAAAAGTGAAAACAAGTAAACACAACCTCTGCAGAGAACAAAGTGTGATGCACAATTACTTTTTATTTGCTGAATTTAACAGATTGGTAAGAACAGAACAGTAAATGTGGCATGTGAAAATGTTTGGGTACCTTGTCAATCAGTACTTAGTAATGCCTCCTCTGACAGTAATCACAGCTTCCAAACATGTCTTGTAGCCTGCAAACAGTCATTCTATTCTTGCTTTCAATTTTTTTTCTTCCTTGCAGAACCCCTCTAGTTCAAAAATATTCTTAGATCTTCTTGCATGCACTGCATGTCTGAGATCTCCCCACAGGTTTTCTATAATATTCAAGTCTGGGCACAGGGAAGACTATTACAAAACCTTAATCTTTTGTTCCTTTTACTGTAAGCATTTCATAGTTGATTTTGAAGTACAATGCCCTCCAAAATTATGGTAATGTCTGAGTGAAATTTGTTATTTTTGATATGTACGTACTTAAAGCATTTGGATTTGAGATCAGAATATGAATAAAAAAGTACAGATAGTCAGCTTTTATTTAATGGTATTAACATGCATGTATGTTTTACCAATCTATAGAAACAGCTGTTTATGTGTTGAGTCCCCCATTTTCAGCTGTACAAAATTAAGTTAATGGATGTCTGACTGGTGTTAACTGTTGCGGATGTGTTTACTTTCGCATGGTTTGTTTACAGATAAAAGAGCAGTGAGTGTCAAATCTTGGCTTTAACCTTTGTTTGAAACGGTGGAGATTGCATTTCACATACACCATGAAGAAGACCGGAGAACTACAATAACGATGCCTGAGAAACAATTAATCTGGAAGCTGACAGAACAGAAGAATTCTTCTAGAAGGATAACACATAAACGGGGTATATCAACTACAGCAGTGTGTAAGGTCTTGAAAAAGAAAAATAAAGCACCGGTGGACTCAAAAATAAACACCATTCAGGTCAGCCAAGGAAGCTGATTAAAGATTAGTCCTAAGAGCTGGGAAGACAAACCCTAAAACAATGGTCACTGACATCACCAGCAGTCTCCAGAGGGAATGGGTGAAAATATCACTGTAAAGAGAAGACTTCAAGAGCATAATTATAAGGGCAGCAACCCAAAAGACAATTCCCCAACAAATACAGAGATGAGCCAGAAAAGCTCTGGGAAATAAAGTTGTATGCACAGAAGAGACCAAAATAAACCTTGACAAAAGTAAGGGAAAGCCAAAAGGATGGAGAAAAGAAGGAACAGCCAATGATCCAAACCACCCCTTCTCATCTGTGAAATATGGAGGAGGTAGTTTCATGGTTTGGGCCACTTCTGGAACAGGCTCACTCGTCTTTGTGGATGATGTAATGGAGAATAGCAGCAGTAGGACGAATTCAGAATTTACAGACAAATTTTGTCTGGCCTTGTACAAAGAACTTCCTCCAACCTTATCGGCCGGTGCTTCATCCTGCTGGAAGACAATGACCCCAATCACACTGCCTACGTAATCAAGGCATTCATCACTAGGAAAACGTGTAAGGTTCTGGACTGACCAAGACAGTCACATGATTTACATCCAATCAAGCTGGTATTTCACTTGTTGAAGAGGAGACTGATGACAGAACCCCTGAGACAAAGATGAATTAAAAGTGGCTGCACTGAAGGCCTGGAAAAACATTTCCAAAGAAGACACCAAATGTTTGTTCAGGGTAGACTTGATGCAGCTAGGCTACTTGATACTAGGGCAATTCAACCAAGTATTCGACTTTATTTCTTTGACTTATTTGCAAATTTATCTTGGCTTACTAGTTCATCCATTAACTTACCTTTGCACAACTGAAAATGGAGGGACACAACACAAAAACAAACATTACTGTGAAATGCTAAAACATATATACATGTAAATACCAAGAAACAAAAGCTGATTGTCTGCATTTTTGTCTCATATTCATCTTCTGATTTCAAAATCAAATGCCTTAAAGTGAAATATCCCTTCACATATGTAGCAAAAATAGCAATTTTCACTCCAATTTACCATTACCATACTTTTTGGGGCACTGTATTTTTTGGATCAATCTTGTTGAAATATCCAACCTCTTTTCAGCTTCAATTTCTTAGCTGACTCTAGGGCATTAGCTTCTAGGATTTGTTAAAAATTAGTTGAATCCATTCTTCCTTCCACCCACACAATATATCCTGTGCCACTGGCTGCCACACAACCCCGAAGCATAATAGATCCACCCCCATGTTCAATGGTTAGCAGGGTGTTCTTTTCAAATGCCTCCCCAGTTTTTCTCCAAATATATCTGGTGGTTGTGGCCAATGCTTTTTCAATTCAATTTTTGTTTCATTAGGCCACAGCACTTCTCTACAAAAAGTCTCTGGCCTATTTAGGTTACATACTTCAGACTTTTGTGATGAGAGTTTAGATAGACATCTCTTCTATGCAGATTTATTTTGTGTGTGTGTGTGTGTAAGCAACGCTGCACAGTGGACCACTACTCCAGAGTCATCTAAACCTTCTGCAGGTACTTTGTTGTAATATGTGAAATGAAAACTTATTTCTCAGTCTTCCAGACCATGCCTTGACTTAACAGTTCCCCTTAACTTCCACTATGACAGTGGAATTTCCCAGCTGGAAGCATTTAGATATATTTGTGCAGCCTTCCCTTGCTTTGTAAGAGTCAATTATCATTATTCTTTAAGTAATCAGTCTGCTGCTTAGAGGAGGCCATGGTCATTGAGAGTAAGCACAACACTCTGAGAGTTTAGAAGCATCAGAGTATTTATTAAGCTCTGTAATTGTTTTCACCTGACTTGATTTAAAGACAATCACATTTTCAGACTTTAAAGTACTTTAAAGTGTAAAAAATACACACACACACATATATATAGCTTAACTTTAAACTAATGCTTTCGTTAGATCAGAATACACTTGATTAAACTGTTGAACTCAGCTTTATTATTGGCAGTTTAAAGTTTAATATGTTCTATATATTTTAAGATTTTAGAATAATCTTGTACAATATAGAATGTATCTGCATCAATTTCTATATTTGGCACAGAAAAAAGCATTATTAGTTCTGCTATCAACAAAATAATTCAAATATGAAGCATTATTATTGTCCAGCTGTTTTTGCTTGTATACCAATCATGACTTAAACTGGGACATACAGTTTTACATACAGTTAAGGGCAAATATTGGTTGCAGTCCAAGCTAATTTTCTCGTGTTCATAGGTGGTGCTTTCACCATGTTTATTTGAGCTGTAGGTGGAGTTCACAATGCAGGGGGAGTGATGCACGGTATTTTTTTTTTAGTTTTAGGCAGAGTTACGCACCATGCTTATTTGAGTTTTAGGTGGAGTTATGCACCGTGTTCATTCGAGATTTAGGTGGAGTTATGCACCGTGTTTATTTGAGTTTTAGGTGGAGTTATGCACCGTGTTTATTTGAGTTTTAGGCAGAGTTACGCACCATGCTTATTTGAGTTTTAGGTGGAGTTATGCACCGTGTTTATTCGAGTTTTAGGTGGAGTTACGCACCATGTTTGGGTTTTATGTAAAGTTATGTGCCATGTTTATTTGAGATTTAGGCGGAGTTTAATATCACGGAAGCATTGTAAATTAACCCTTACTAATAGTATATTATTTTATAGTGTACCTCCATCATGCACACAGTTCTCTGGCCTTGTGAGGTGCACCGTAGGGACAGGATGTTTTTAAATTATCGGCATGGTGTTCGTTTCACTTAGATAGCATGAACTGTCAACCATCTTTTAATGCTTCTCAGCTACAGCCTACTTGATATATTTCAAATCAGTTAGACAGATCCCCCCATCGTTATTTATACATTTGACAAGGACGTGTAAAAAAGTATGACTTATTGGACTTCGGCTGGACTGAACTCTTTGTCATGACTTTGCTGAAGGGTATTTGTGAAATCCAAACATTGACTGATTTATTCTGTCCCAGACATTGTCACTGAAATTTCCTACTTCTTTTTTTATCTTTAAAACATGGGACCTCACACTGAACAAGTGCAGAATATCCTAATTCACTGGCAATAACATCACTCAAATAATAAACATGTTTCTTTTTCAGACAGATTTTTGTAAAAGGAAAACAGAGTTGCTTCAGTTCAAAAGCTGTAGCATCCCTACTGCACAGTTGAAAGGGTCCTCTGATTATCATTATGTATTAATAATTGCTATTGGCACATCCTATTGGTGCATTTTTTTTTCAAGCTTCTTTGTTCCTGCAATGGTGTGTTTATTTAGCACAATGGGCAGAAAATGTGCTAAATTACTATCATCTGCTGAAAATATCCTTTGCGCACACATACACCCACAGTCATTCTACTGTGACAAAATGAAAATTGGTATCATGTAATTTTAAATTGCACAGCACAAAATAAATAAATAAAATAAAAATAACGTCTTTGCAAAAAAGAGATGTGTTCTCTTTAAATAGTTTCCTCTGCAGCACAGATGGAAAGTAATTTTCTCATGATCATTATACAATTATAAGTAAACTAAGCTTCTTTTCAACTGTCAGTTTCTATTAAATGAGGTTCATTAAAAGCAGCATATTTTCAGCAACTGTAACTTAGGATTAGCAAGAACCATTTTAATGTCGCAAATTTGCACAATCACAGTCGTAGGTAGCATTTACAATGTTCACATTAGGTAAGTGCTGAGAAGCACAAGTTACATTTTGCATCCAAAGTAAATATATTAATTATTTGAGTAATTTATTTTCTAAAAATCCTGAAAATTTAAATTAGTCTTGACCAGAAGAGTTTGGGCTGTTGAAAAGGGGCGACATGGCTCAGGAAGTAAGAGCAGTTGTCTGGCAGTCGGAGGGTTGCCGATTCGATCCCAGCCCTGGGCGTGTCGAAATGTCCCTGAGCAAGACACCTAACCCCTAACTGCTCTGGTGAATGAGAGGCATCAATTGTAAAGCGCTTTGGATAAAAGCGCTATATAAATGCAGTCCATTTACCATTTACCAAAAGTGGATTTACTTTTGCTGATACAACAGTGACATCTGGTGGCCATTGTCAACTCATACTGTTGACAGATATTTGTTTTTTTTATTTTTTGATGCGAAGACAGCTCCTGCATTTTGAAATGCACAGTATTGAAATGTGTCTCACCTGGAAGCAATCTTTCCAGGCTCACTATAATTTGTAACAAATTATTTTACGTGACTATCATATCTTTCACACATAATCCTGGACACAGTCACAGTGGCTCAACCCAATGCCTCTATTAAGATCAAACCATACAGGAAAACCACTCACACAAACCAGTACCTCAACTGGGACTCAAACCATCCCCTGCAACACAAACTGGGAGTAATAAGCACACGTTACCACAGGGCCAGCGTTGGACCAGGAGCTATGCTACTGGGATAAGGGCTTGTCCCAGGGTGACTATCCTGGTTGGGACCTGGAGTAAGTCCAAAAATGATGTTAACACCCCAAAGAACCCCCTCCTCAGCCCCAACATCCAGCCCAAAACAGCAAGGACAATGTCTCTCTCCTGTACGTCAACAGGAGTTAAAACGTGTTTTTAACTCGTATGGAATCCGGACACATATTAAACCCATAAACCCTTTGGTGGGCCCTAAGGGCGAGCTAAAATAGAAATGTGACAGGTCTGGTATATTACATCTGCTGCAGAGGTTGGGACTGGATTGTGACATGGACTATGTAGGGGAATGTGACCGTAAAAGTGCAGTTTGGAGAGCAGAGAGTGACAGAGTCTGAAGTGGCACAGCACATGCACATTCCAGGGCATCAGGCGGACCGCAGTGGAGTGAAAGTCCAGGCACGTGAGCCATCCTCTGGTCTGAGAGAGCAGTAAAGGAGGCCATTTACATCAGGGCACTACAACCGTAGCTCAACCGCAACAGAGGGAGGTATCAACTACCAGGCATGTGGACCAACATCATCAGGTCAGGTGACCTGGCCCTATATCACCCGATGCACTCAGTTCTGCTCACCACTGAGGAAGGATACACAGATAGCTGAAAATTCCGGTAAGGACAATTTGGAGGTGTAGCATTTAAAAGTTTATTCTTAAAACATAAACGTGTTTCATCTTTCTCATAGGCAGATGCTGAAATGTTCTATTATTGTCAAACAGAATGTTTACGACATATTCACCGGGAATACACTACAGAGAAGCTTAATAAAGCGAGACCCTCCACTGTGCAGGCATGGATAGAGCTGTGTTCTGACATCTCAGACTTTATTTTAAAGTAGCTTATTTTAATTATTTTCTGTATACTTTATATGTTATTTTTTCCAGAGTATATAACCTGTATCTCAATTTGTACTGCTTGTATTTTCCATGTTTTTGAGATCTGCATGCATTGTGCTGGTACTTTTGATCCCACGTGTCGCTCCCGTTTGTTTCTTGATGTACTCCGTGATATATCTCCTCTGATAGGCAAGCCATGCTGATTACTGCCACTGGCCTGGCTCTAACCGACTTAAGACCTTTAGCTTCAGCAGGAGCTGTAGACTAGACATGGACTGGCATGTTACTCTTTCCAGAAAGTAAGTCGCTGGCCCAATTTCATGCCTCTGCTGTGAAATCCCAAAATGTTTTCTTGTTGTTAAAATAATGTAATAGGCGCTGGCTGCTCAGTAGCATTGCTTCTGAAATAGGTCATTCAGGATCAGGGCCTACACAAAGCAAAGACCTCCAATCAAAAATGGTTTACTTTTTCTTCAGGCCGTTTACCTGAAGTATCCTAAAAACTTCATTGTATGCTCATTTTCAGGATCTACTAGAAAATCCCTCAGTAAATGTTAAATGTGTGGTTGGAAGTGCCCTTTACAAGATCTGTGAGCGCTGTTGAATCTGTTTGTGCTTTTTTCCTTCTTGAAATAATAATATGTTTGAACAGTCTGAATTGATTATACAAATAAAAGGATAACCGTGTAGCGAAATGCTGATGGTTCAGAATGGAACTGGATACTTTCTAATGTTTCTGAGGGATTTGATGCAATAAATGGCTCATTAAAAATTAAACTGAACCTAGCTGAAGTTTATTGCAATAAGTCCCTGCAAAACCCAAGTAATTAAATTTGGTTTTACTCAAGCATTTCAATATGATTCGGCTGGTAGTGCTGAGTTAATCCTTCATTCTGTCTGTTTCATTTATTAGTTATGCCATGACCTCCATGATTTTCAGTGAATTAGTGACCACTTTTTGAAGTTCAATGGTGGTAATTACACTTATAATTACCAATTGTAATATGCCATGTATTCTATTAACCGGCTCTTGTCTAGGGTTCAGGTAATGTATACAAGGCATTTGTATTTCAGCTGTTGAGGGACGTGTTTGAAAAGTCACAGGGCGTCATACATGTACATGTTACACAGTTAAACCGTTTTCATGTGGGTCACTAAGGGAGATATGCATGTCCACAGCATACACACATTAGGATGGGCAAACCTGTAGATTACAGTGTGGCTACAGGCATCTGGACAATAACATTTTTGATACTGCATGACAGCTTAAACTAATATTATTATTATTATTATTATTATTATTATTATTATTATTATTATTATTATTATTATTATTATTATTATTAATAATAATAATAATAATAATAATAATAATATCACATATATTCATATTTTCTTGATTGTTTGAAGATTAGAATTAGACATATATTAAATATATAAATCATACTATATTTAATATTTATGTATTTTATATATATATATATATATATATATATATATATATATATATGGTTTAAGAGTAGTATGAGATATAACATGATATAGATATGAGATAGTAGTATGGGTTTCATACTAATCCATACTCCTGCAACGGTATACCTTTAAGCATAGCTTTACTATAAAAGGGAATTTCATATTTATTCATGAATTATAATAAACTCATTATTTTAGAACCAAAGATATCCTCCAGAGACCTGCCCAATAAAAAATCTTTTTATTATTGTAATACATAAGTGGCTTGGATGGCAAAACATGTTGCAGTGAAAATATTTTCATTATATTAAATTTCACTTGTAGTGTAGGTTTCAGCACAGTAGAATATATGGTTCTTGAGATTAAGACCAGAGACTCATGTCCCCTACAAGGGACAGAAATGAATTGCCGGGTCTTAGGAGGATATAGCTGTATTCACAGACTCACCGGTCTGGCTAGCACGTCAAAGGCTCTGTTCCACCTCACAGGCCATCCAGATAAATTGAGGATCAGTGGATCTGTGGAAGGTCTGAACAGACTTGTCTACTGGGAGCACAGAAAGCAGAAGAATATGAAATATCTTTCTGCTAAGAAATGGCATATCAAACCTGAGTTCTTACTTCAAACAGGTCCCATGGTTATAATTAGGCATCTCAAATTCCATATTTGCCTGTGGCTTATGGGAAGTTCCAATTAAATGGAACACAACATTTTCCAAAAGATGTATGCTCTCTAATCAGAAAAACAGCAAGTGCCTTAAGAAACAGTATATGCAAGGGCATTTGGCATTTAAAGCACACATAATGCTGACCCTCTGATCTATGCAGTCAGCAAAACAACCCCGGGCAAAAAAATAAAAAAAAATAAAGCATTGTTTGGGAAGTAAGCTGTTCTGGTGTTTATCTGTTTTGCCGGCACTTAAATGACAATTAAAGCCGCCGTCATTTAAATATCTTTTTGTCCTAGGAAGCGCTCATTCGAGTCGTATCCTTTTTTTAAATTTTTTTATTTTTTTTAAGTGAAATGTAGGAAATGATTAGTAAAATGAACACACTGCGCACCATTCCTATTTGTTTCACACGCTTCTAATGTGCCTGTTTATGTGTTTCATTTGCGCTGGGGACGCACTCTGCAATCTCCGGTAACGGCGCTAGCGTTTGCTCCGCCCGCCGCGCGTTCTTAATGACTCCATTTCCCTACATCACTTCTGAAAGTCCATTTTAAAAACGTTTAGGACCGCAGAAGCATTCACGGCCGGCCGGCCGACGGAGAAAGGCATTTCCTTAATGCACGTAATGAAAGGGGCACGATTTCGGAATCCCAATTGCCCTCTGCCGTGCGGAGTTAGGCAAACGGCAGGGCAAGGTGTCAGCGGTGGTGACGCCATCGCCACGCCAGATGGAGACACGCTACACCCATCCCCCCGTGCCCCCCCCCCCCCCCCCTCCAATGCTCCCTCTGTGTGCTGACCTGCCAGACATACTGAAACAGGAGGGGGTGGGGGGGGGGGTCCCTAGATGAGATGAGACCCACCCTACTAACCCTGCATCCCCACAGGCAGGACAGCGGGCCTCATCTCCATGGAGATATCTCAGAGGACGGGAAAGGGTGCCAGCCTGAGCCGAGGTCGCTGCCACATGGCAACTCAGCCAGCGAGAAAATGCAGGGTCCGCATTTTCAGCGCTTCGTCCCCTGGGCTAACTGAGACAAATAATTACACGGTTAATAACAATATCCTGTTTCATGATTTTTTTTAAAACAAGTAATGTTTTCCATGGTGTAACTCTGGCACATAACAGCACAATCTGGAAATGGGAAACTAGCTAGCTGAGCACTTCATCGTCACGCCGTCCCCAGAGTATAGTTCAGAAGCATGTGCTGTAATGACTGCTAACGTGCTATAAATGTACACGGACCAGCTCTACAAACCTTCTGCATGCTGCTTTTTTTCCATCTTATTATCTCAGAAAAAGGCCAGACGGCCGCGTGGTGAGTTATGTGCCCTCCTCGTACATCTTTCATCCTTATTTTTCGCAACTGCTCTGTCCTTGGGCTCACTTGGAGCACTTTATCGTTTTCGTGCACACTAATAATGGCAGCAAATGGACTGAGCTTGTGTCCGTGAATCACTCTGACAAAGACACTGAAATAACGCCGGGTGACTGCCTTGGACACATGGCCGTACATGTAAGACGGAGGAGCTGTGACTGTGTACACCCTTTAGCCCTTACCCCCACCATTTAGCCCATTCCCAATCTGGGAGGCTCAGCTGTGTTTGTGGGCCGGGCTCACTGCTGCACGTGCTCAGTAAATCCACGAGGGCACAGGCTAGCGCTCGTGTGCCCTCCATAAGGGCCTGTGCCAACAGCCTGAGTCCACTTGCAGTTTGCAGCCCACCAGGTGAACTGCACAGTCTCTGCAGAATGAAACCCTTCCTGTCTGAGCAACTGGAACACTGAACACAAACCCCCTCCCCCCCATACCTAAGAGCACATTTTGTTTGCCCGAATGATCCATTCTGTTGGACTCACGCCCTCCCTCAACCATGGAGCAGGAAACCTGCGAAGAGACGAGACTGACTCCCAGCATGCAACAGGAGCCCTGCGGAGGTGGTGTCAAAGGCTGTTCTGGAAAAGTCAGTCTCACCTTGCGCATTTCAGAAAAATGGTAGAATCTGTCTGGATAGATCCATTCATTGGGAACCACAGGTTGCCCTTGACTCCTGAGTAATTCTTCTCTTTAAAGCCAAAGTAGGACAATACCTGAGAAGTATTTTAAGGCAATAGAAAAGCTCTCCATTCTTCTCTTCTCATGGCTTTGAACTTTGACCCGAGTTGGACAGATGATGTCAAATAATTCAGACTGTGTACATTCAAGCAGTCATGCTTATAGGGGTCTCTCATGCAACCCGCATGCCCTATGAGTATGGGTTGTGTCTGCTGTTGCTTGGTCCTATTAGTGATATTTCCTAATATAGTAGGCAAGCTAGTCTTGCTGTAGAATCTAAAAGCCGACACTGTGTGCTGTTATGTCCATTAACATTCATTACTTGAGCCTTTTTAGTTCTCAAAAAAAGGGAAACTAAAAATGTTTTTGCGACAGAAAAACATTCCAGGCACGTCACACAAACTTACACTGAGGTCTCCTCTCCAGCACCACCACCCCTCCCACACACACACACACATACACACACAAACTCACAGAGCTCTCCTCTAGCAGCCACAATTACAGGCAACCAGACCAACAGTTTTACATTATTATAGACCCAATGCATGCACACATACAATCCACACTTACACACACGCACACAAACACACACACACACACACACACACACACAAGCATGCACACAACACAACATACACATTCATATACACAACATACACGACACACATACACATGCACACACATACACAACACACAAACACACATGTACACAAGCACATATGTACACAAACACACACACATGGAAAACACACAAGAGGAAGGAAACCCCATGCACTCAAGGTATGTGTGTGTGTGTGTGTGTGTGTGTGTGTGCGGGCATACGTGCCTGCATGAGGCAGTAAGACCAAGTATCTTCTTGAACATTTCAGCACAGAGAAACCTGTTCACGTGTGCTTGAAGAGAAGGAACACAGGTGCCACTTTTCCCATTGACCCATCTTTGGTATCAGAGACTGTAAGTGCCACCGCTTTTGATACATATTCAATCATACCTCTGCCTCCTGACTTGAATAGCAATTGGACCAGTCCCCATTCTGAAACGCGACCGTAGACCTTCAGGCATTTGCATATTGACACATGCACACCCAGGTGCACTTAGACTGCAGAGTGCAATCTCTGGATAGCCACCAGCAACCTATAGAAGGCGCAAGAGGAATAATCATTGAACGCTCGATCCCAAACGTAATTGAGCGAGAAGGGGCAGCGTGCACTGTAGAGCGAGAGCCTCGACTCGCTAACGGAAACGGGCTGAGTTTGCGGGAGGCACGCCTTGTTTCGTTGTTCTGGAAAGCGCCGTTCGCGCGTGAAACCGAACATTACACCTTTTCTTTCTCCAACCTTTTCCCTACAGGTCCTTTCATTTAATTACCTGGACCTGTCCAGCATCTACGGCCCATTCTCGCAACACGCCTCAGAGCCTGGGGGTGAGGTCACGTTTGAGAGAGCACTTGGCTGGCGAGGCACTCCTGATTTCAGATTAATTACGGTGGGGTGGGTAAATTAACAGCACAGATTGGAGCAGAAATAACCATCGCCCGGGGGCCGCCTGACACACCTGCCATTGACAGCTGCCGTCCACCTCCACACACCCCCCCCACCCCCAAACACACACACACACACTCACGCACAAAGAGCTTCTCACATCTGATTTTGGATGCACGACACAGTCTCCGGTGTTGCTTGCTCTGATTGGAGATTTTAACGCAGGGGTCAGGTCCATGGGCCCCCTGCCATCCCACCCTTTCCCCGGGCGCACGGGGGCACCAGCGTTACCAGGCGCCGGGCCGCAGCGGGCCTGGGCGGCGGAGCGCGGATACGGTTGCCACGGTGACGGCTCTGCACAATTTCACAGTGAATTGATGAGCGGTCTCGGATAACAAGCCGCGCGTTTGCTTGCTCACAACCTGGCCGTGTGGAAGAGACAGAACAGCTCTCCTCATCCCACAGACCTGCCTGCTGCTCAGAAAGACTATAGAGAAAAGAGAGAATTACCACTAAAAAAGAAAAAAGTACTAAACAAATAAAGCTCTAAATAATAAGCGAATAATTATAAAAATAAGGTAATGTGTAACAAAGTACCACAAGTTTTCTCTGCAACCAACCCAACAACATTCTGTCATTGTGAGATTTTACTCCACCAGGATTTTACAGTGCGTTACAAACACTTAAGATTATTACAGTCTCAGTAAATCCATCCTTGTGCACTGTCATTACTTTGTTTGTCTGTCCCTCTCATGAATTATTCAGTTTACTCTTCAGAAGGAGATGAAGCAAAGTCTGTATAACCTTGTTTAAACCTTGTCTGATTCAGATACCTGGAAGATCTTTAATATTTCATGGAAAAACAGTATTCAAAGGATGCCCAATTTCACCTTACCAATTATTTAAAAGGTAATGAAACAAAAGGGCATGTTCACCATGACCTTTATAGCACGACATTTTGAAGAGCGCTATTTTGTTCTCTGCAGAAAGTACTGTATGTGGCACTAAATAATGAATTCAAATGCATTCTTTTTCAAATATTTTGTTTGCACTTTTTGTACAGCATTGAATATTTAAAAATAAAATGCATCTCAACTTGACATAACTTGAGATGCATATCAGTTCATTATTTCAAATCTGTCTAATGACTTACAACCTCATAAAGTTCACAGCTGAACAATCCAATTCCATTATAATGCACTGGAATATCTAAGACAGAAAGAGGTTTGCAAGCAGGTTCTCAAATTCCCCACTAGATGGTGGTCTTCACAAGGAATAAAACTCAATTCTGTCCAGGATTCAGGTTCTTTCAATTCTGTAATTTTTCTTTTTTTTAATAGAGGTTGAGTCTTATCCCTGCCATCTCTCTCCCTCTCTCAATATCACATTCTCCTCTCTTTCTTTCTCCCGTCTCTCTATCTGTTGCTCTTTTCCTTTCTTTCTCCATTCTCTCCCTCTAAAACATAAGCATACAGTGGTACTATGCTAGTAACAATTAACAAAAACCCATCCATTATCTCACCTGCTTATTCCAGGTTGAGGTAATTTATTCCTAGTCTGGAGCCTCCCGCAGCATAAATCGGGCAAGAGGCAAGAACACATACTGGACATCCACTGCAGGGCACAACACTCATACCCACATGGACACAGAGAGAATATTCAAACTTCACAAAGAAAGGCCCCAGCCAGAGTAATTAACATAAATGAAAGATAATAGTTACTTATGGAGAAAATAAATATCTGTTTCCACCTCAACTACTTCAGCTCATAATGACCATAATTTCTCCACTCTTGAGATTATAGCCAATTTCAGAAAATAAACTTATTTATTAAAGGAAAACACAATAGACATATTATATTAATTATTATTTTAGAGATAGTTGGCCATTGGGAACTGCTGTTTACATAAAGCACATACACTGTTGGATATCATAATAGGTTATCACTGCATAATAATTACGTTTTTTACATTTTTTTATTTCACCACTTGATAGATTGTTACAAAATTTAATGTCATGATCAATCAAAATGAGACCGCACTAATGTAACCTTTCATGAAAATATGCTGGCACTAGTTTTGCAGATATATTGCTTTTAAATACATTTAGTTCTCCAGTTCTCACAGATCAGATTCCATTATCTAATGGCATTTAACTGAAGCAGGGTTGCCATCCAAAATTACAATTTGAACTGCTGGCGCTAACCAACAAAGATGTGTGAACTCGGCAACAAATGAAATGAGCCACTCAGTGTACTCCAGACACATTCTGCAAACGACCGCTGAAATGCGCTTGGACGTCACAGGAGAGACGGCCTTGTTAGCCTAGCATACATCTGACATGCTTAAACCTTTATATGGCCAAGCCGGTTCCACCATAAAGCAGACGAGCTGACCTCATCACCTACACAACACTCTTGCCAAGGCAGACGGTGGGATTTATAAGCTAAGTATTGCATTCAAAAGGGCAGCGCGCACCGCGGATGGGAAACGTGCAAATCAAATGCCGTTTGAGCCATAAAGCATGCACTATAACCTGAAAACTGTCACAGGGTTTACAGAGGTATTACTTTCAAAGCAATTGACTGGTTTACACTGATCAGACATCTGTGAGATATTAATAACTCACACAATATGTTCCATATCACTGAGGCAACCGTCTCAATATTGGGGTAATTAGAGACAGTTCAATGATGATGAAACCATAAATATATTAGCAAAACACAGGAGTTAATCTCCATGGAAACAGGTGGGTATATATCCAATGTTACAAAAGATAACCGTTATTGGAGATTAAAGTTAGGCCACACCAAGTATAGCTTTACTGCAGGATCTCTGATACTAAAGCATCTGTCCTTAGCGTTAGCTTAAGCTAAATATTTTTTTTCTCTTCAGAAAGTGTACAAACCTGAATTTACTGGACTGCGTTTGGCCTATATTTCACCCCTGATCAGAATGTAAGTAAAAGGTAAACTATTGAGTAAACAGATTAAATCCAGATTAAATGTAACGAGTCATCAGTCCAACATTTTCAGACTTGCTGTGATGTTGAGCTGAACTCCACCCTTGTGGTCCATTATGCAGTATCATGCTCACTGTGTGTAAAGCGGCAGCCGGCTAAGTTAATTGAAGCTATTTAGCAGCTCAGTGGCCAACCTGAGGGATTTAAAGAACGGTTCAGAAAGCACCCCTAAGCTTGGGACCACTGTCTAACCACACTTCAACCGTCACTCATCAGACAGCTGTCATCGCCCTGCTTGTAAGCATAATACCGGCAGGAGCTGATGCGGAGGCCTAAGCCACTTTTCATTGCTGAGAATTCTGTGGATAAATGGCACAATCCACAAAGCGATGATTACTCAGCACGCAAGCTTCCACTGGACCACTGACGGGCTGCCTGGATTTCAAATTGGCACTACAGCAGTTTGTTAGCAGAAGGACCATTCAGCAAATATTTTACATTATTTCAGCCACTGAACCTCAACTAAACTGCCTTACGTACTTCAAATGTTTACTGCTGGAGCATTGCAGTACTGAAGGAGTACTTAGGTAGTACTGATATAGTAATTATATAGTACTTATGTAGAACTAAAGTGTTGATGCAGTACTGATATTATAGTGATATAGTGCAAATATTACTTAAGTAGTACTGGTGTAACACTGAAGTAGTACTTGAGTAGTACCAAAGTATCACTGGTATAATACTGATATACTATTGACGTAATACTGATGTAATACTGGTGTAGTACTGAGGCAGTGCTGGCATAGTACCAAAGAACTACTGATGTAGTGCTGATCTTCAGAGCAGTGGTGGACTAACAGCTGAGCTGAAAGTGAGTTGCTAGAGGGTACTGTAAGCTTACAGAGTGGCCATGTGTTGCTTGTTAAATGCGACCAAACTCTACTGACAAACAGGTACAGTATCGGAAGTATTATATCAGAGAATATAACATGGAGCATTTTATGTTGCAGGCAGACAGTCCTAAAGCAAACACTTAATGGTGATCTGCATGCAGTCAGTAGGGTACAAAGCAATTTTTGGGCTGATCTTGCTTTCTGCATGTGGAATTATATCTGCAGCTGATGTGTTGATTATGTCACTGAGCCCAGGTTGCCAAGTTGTGCAATAAGATATGTTATATGTATATTAATATATATTAATATTACAAACATGACAACTACCATAAATTCTTCAGTTATACATGTTCATTTCTAAATGCTCTGTTTATATTCAGCTTCAGAGTTGTTTCTCTTTTTTCATATCAATGTGGCATTGCTTGTCAACCATCACAAAAACTCCCCTTCTTGGACAAAGGAATGCTGGCTTAATACAGCTGTAAGCTAAGGAAGACTGGCCACCCGAAGCCCCGCCCAGCCCTGGGCAGGGCATGGCCTGTTCGGCTCAAATGTATTATTTATCACGCAACTTTTGCAGCACTGAAGCCGGCTGGTGAAATATGCATCAAACACTGTACAACTGACAGCCTCCGATGCCAAAGCCAGGTCTGGGGAGCGGTTTGATATGTGTGGTCAAGCGATCAGTGGGGAAAAGTTCTCCTTGGCCCTGTCGGTGCGGCTTCCTTTGCTTTCCCTATTGGTTCAGGCTCAGCCTACCCATTCCGCTCATTAGCACACGCGTGTGTGCACGCTTCGGCTGGCTTTCGTGCAAACATGAGCACCGAGCATTAAGGCATTCCAGAAATAAAGAGCCTTTCATCCGAGTGCCTCATGGCAGACATGCCGTAGGATAATCTCTTAATGTCCACGTGAAACACGCACGTTGCCACAAAATCCCTTGAGAGCGTGTTCGCGTCACAAAACCAGCGCACAAACTGGTACCAACAAAAAGGGAATTATACTACACACACTCATTAATGAGTATATTACTGTGACAAATCTGATAACCATAGATCTGATTTCTATTCACCTGAAGGACGGTATCAAACATTGTCCATTTCTCAGTTTGATCTCATTCACGTTCTTCTAGATGGCCCATCTTTCTTTGAAACACTTCCACCTGTTAACCTCCATTACCCACTCTGCACTTTTTAAACTTTCTTCTCTCAAGTCTTCCCTGCCATCCACTTTCATGACATACTTATTTAAACCTTACTACTTAAAACTGACATCTATTAGCAACACTTTTTTTCCCGAACAGTGCCTCTCTCATTGCCTTTGATATTAGTTCTATACTCTGGAGCACTCTTAAATAGCGGGCATAATCGATAAGGTTTATTTTTCCTTGGCATCTGTTTGCGCTCCATTTCTTAACTCAAATTTCTTTGTTTTCATACTGTGTCTTTCAAAAGTAAAGGTATCTTTTACAGAGTCATAGACTCTGGTACAGAACAGCAGGCTCAAACTGCCAATGGAAACTGCATGCGGTGTTATTAGCACCAGAGGAGAAGTATAATTATCTGACTGTAGACTGCAGCCAGTGGGCGTCTGGAGCTGATCGCAAAGTGCTAATGCAGAAGCAACCAAAGCGAGTCTGTTAGAAATGGCTCACCCTATACCTGGCAGTCAAGGCTGTGGATGTTCAGCCACAGTCAGCTAGTGACTTAGCCAAGGAATGAACATGCCATAACAGGGCCCAGTCTTTACCCGCTAAGATGTCAGGGAGTCTTATTAACCTAGATGTCAGCTGTGAATGACATCAGTAGAGTGTTGTGTCATTGCAATTTCTGTTTTAATTGTGTTTACAATCACTTTTTTCAAGCAATAACTATATGCAATGCACAACACATAGACAAAATAAGAAATAAAGACCTCCCCTACATATCCTTGCCTCCACTGCCTGAAATGGTTTTTCAATTATTTGCACAACTATAATTTTCAATGATCTGTTTGCACAACAGCTGTAGCAAGCTTTATTTCTGCTATTTCGGTACAGTTTTACAAGAAATGATAATACCCATTAAGTACTTGGAGAGAATACTTTTATTTGCCTTAACCTATGGGAGGTGATATACAATGAGACTAAATCATTCATTAGTCATTACGTCAGGTCCATCATGACATCATGAAGGATGTGGGCCCAACAGTGCAGAGCCTGGTAAAACATTGAACTCCACTTATTCAATTTGCACATAGGAACTGATGGAAATGTTCAGACTGATACAAGCTGATTTTGAAATGCAATTTATTTCTTGTACTGTCACGGATGCTCAGAATAGATACTCTGGCGATGTCTATGAGACTTCAAACAGTCATTGCATGCAAAGAACTTGCAACAAATTACAAATCTAGAATTGAGGTGCAAAGAACCAAATTAAGAAAAAAAATGTCTTTGTCCCAAAAAATGATGGAGGTCACAGTATAGTTATCATTGTCCTATTGAGTTTGTCCCAGGTAAAACAGTCTTTTTAATAGTACAAAAGAAGGCAAATATGAACAGGGTTGACTGTGCAGTATTATTATTCAACATCAAAATGGATTTAAGGGCTCAACGATGATTACACAGGAGTCAAGCTAGGCTGAAGCTGAGCTGATATCAAATACTTTAAGGACCTCTGAAGCACAGATTACATGGCCTGTTATAAAACGTAAAGGAATTCAACAAAATGGTTTAATTTCAATAGTTTAAAATGAAATATATAACACCTCCTACTTGCATGGCCTATGGCTCTGGGTGATCCTACATGGCTTGACTTAAAAGATGGCCATCGTTGTATCGAATCTGTACCACAATAACAAATTTTAATGGAATTTGCAAGCACGTATTCCAAGGTATAGAAAACCTGTAATAAACCCTAAATCTATTCGGCATACTAATGGAAATTTCTGGTGAGAGCCAATGCTTAAAAATTGCATTGGTAGATAAACTTGGCAGCACCGCAGTGACTAGATTGACAGATGAAGAGTCATATCACTCAATTAGAACTGGCAGCTGCATTATTGCTTTGAAAGCTAATGTGCTCATAAGTCTTTACACACTGAGTATCAGTGACACAGTGTAATGAGTACTACACAATCAAATATATGCAACACTATAGCACAAGCCTTTTGGGTATAATGTGCAATAATAATAAGCAAGATATATATATATTTTTTACAATATTCATCTTAAGAATATATTATAAATATTCAAGTGAATACTCAACCAGAACATTCAGACTAAACATATTTATACTTTGGAGGAAAGCACAGTGAAATTCACCTAGTTTTTTTACTTTCATTTTGAATGCTTTATCCCATTAATTGCAATGCCCATCATAATCGTGCTTCAACGCTAATCACAACCTCTGCTGTTGATTTTGGGAAGCGCAGACAAACGTGCGCCGTGTGAACTGTATGATGTCCATGTTTTACTGTTCAGGAATAACACAAAACAGCAGCAGTTACTTTGGCTGTTAAGTGGATTTCATTAGTGTGTTTTTATTTACACTTTAGTGTAAAGGGGTCAGCTACAAAGCTAAGCTACCTGAACAGGGTCATGCTATGAAGCTACACAGCTACACTACCAAAACAGGGGTATGCTATACAGCTAAGCTATGTGCTACCCGAGCAGCAGTATGCTATACAACCAAACTATCTGAAGCTACTTATAAAAAATATTGTTATTTTGAACATTAAAATGACTCCATTGTTTTGAAAGATACGTCCATTGTAGACTTTTCTAAGGTATGTTTAATAACCATCCTCAAACCACTTAAAAAAGCAAGTTGTAGTCTGGTCACTTAATGCTTAGGACCAAACACTTAGTACTTCATACTTAATTGCCAATTGCTCTTTTTAACAGGGCACAGAACTTAGTCATAGAAGCTAACATTGATTTTGTTGTGAAGAGTGAACTTATCGTATGTGTGGGTGTGCAAGCTCAATACTGTTCAGGCTGCTGTATTTCTGAATGTAAAACATACAGAACCAGACAAAACAGAACAAACAAAAAAAAAAAACACATTAAACTTACTCTATGTTTGCTGTGTTGTTGTTGTAGTTTTTCTTTACGGTTTCTCAGGTACGGGCGAAAGCAAACATAAGCACACTCTAGGAACCCGTGTAGTTTCCGTTATAGTACATCTGCTCTTTTAGCTCCAACAACCCTGGCATCCTACATAAGCATGTTTTATGCCACCTTTTACATTTACCCATTAGCCAGGTGACATTGGTTGTGTCACATTTGGCATAACATGTTAGATAAGATGTTATAGCACCCTGTATGAGGTATGAAATTTGCTTACGTATGATCTATGAAGCCATTATGTCGTTTTTATGAATTCATTGTATATGCTATATAGAGCCTTTATGAGAAAAACTGCTTCTAACCACACATGACCACATATTTCACATCCCGTGAGCTACATGCCAAATTCTCTGTCCTGTCACTTTGAGGAAAGTGACCACACAGATTTCCAGAAAAAAGCCCTGAATTACCATGATTTGTCCCAACCAAAAAGCAGAAGTTTGAAAAGCATTGGCCTGCTCTGTTATTTCCAGATCAATGCATGAATGAACATATAATGAGATGTCCTTCTCACTGGGACATCTCATTACAGGAAGCACCTTTAATCTTCAGCACTGTCCACATATTCATTTGTGACCACCATTAGGAGTTACAATACTTGCAAGACAACGCTACATATCAGCGGCCTACCAGGGCAACGCTGGTAATGCTGCACTGTTTCACTTTCAAGTTATGATTGGACTACAGCCAATAAATATAAAGAGATAACAGACCTAATGGCATTCTTCACTCAGCTGGCAACTTACAGTTCATTCAAACCAACTTTGTTAAATCCTTCTATTTTGCTAATATTGACAGACCAAAGGAAAATGCTTAACATATTATAGGAACATCAATGTTACTAACTGTCTTGTCTTTGAAAAATAAATGCCTTACTTCCGTATAGTAAATTCAATTTGGTTAGACAAAACGGTAGTAGTGTCAGGAAAAAACATTTAAGTTAGAAATACTTCTGTAAGTTAGAAACTGTTGAATTGCATTCAGAGAAGAGCACTAGGAGTCCTTACATAAATTGTAGACCTAAAGTGGACAGGAGATACAAAAAAGGAAATAAAGTGCTTCACAAGAAGGCCCTTCAGTTCTCCAACCATCCACCTAAATTGTGATAGCAAAGCATTGATTTCACATGTCCATCACAACTCTACTCTCTTACAATCTTTGTGGAATCTTTACAAAAGACAATTTTCTTTGCATATCATTTTCCCCTGAGAGATTACATAGCAAATGATGTTCCATTTTATAACAATATATTAAAACATCAAATGAAAAAGTCTCTGTGGTGCTAATGTTCAGCAGTCCTCTAATGTTATGGAAGCACTCTCTGCTTTGTAAAATACCATTTCCTGAGTTATACTAACCAGAGACATAAAAAGCATCGTGAGAGAAGACATTACATGCATTCAAGCACAGCAAAACTTTATTGAGCGCCTGGCATAATGCACTTATGATAAAATACAATTTCAGTTTCGGATTAGATACTTAAAACTGTAGTCTGAATAAGGGAATATGCTTTAGATCTGAGTGAAGACGTAGGGGATATGTTTAGTGAATATGCTTTTTATGGGACCAAAATATCACCACAATAACCTTCTCCGTGTGGTCATTTGCAGTGTGGGAAATGACCCGTATATTCTGTTAAAGGTTACTTACAGTATAACTTCACAGATTTTGAGAAACTGGTACATAGACCCAGGTCTGCATCTCCATATCTCCACAGACTTTAAATTGGCTCTCCATTACTGCATGTAAACATGGGTTTGTGGCATCATTTGATCCAGACAAATAAAAAACCTGGCCAGATATCTGCAGGTTTCTGAGCAAAGAAGGAGAGCCCAGGGCAGAGTTGAACGTTTCCTCCCCTCTGCCAGAGGACAGCACAAACTCGTTTGCTCTTGATCTGTTATACAGTCGCACTTTCAAACTTGCTGGACATCTGGACCAGCCAGATGGACATCCTGTGCAATTGTGTGGAGAACGATTTTTGTAAAGGCATTAAAAACCATTACAATGAATCATGTGTGCAGAGTATGACTATAACCCCAGCATAACTACACAACTGTTTGTCAGAGCCTATCAGTAACTTCGCTCACAGCCTTTTCAATTTTCTATGAGAACCACAGCTGCAGCACAAACATTAAGGCCCGGTTTACGGGGGTTGCGTGCCTGAAGTGGCGTGCCACATCTCTTGTGTTTGCCGATCTGTCCCATCAAACTACTGCCACTGTGGATGGAGAAGAGAGTTCTAAGCCTTTGGGGAGACAAAAACGAGGCCCTTCTAAAATACTGTTCTTTTGAGAATGCAGTTTAAGTTAGACCATTCATATCAAAGCTGAAATCAAAGTTCAATTAATTAAAACAAATTAATAATGGAAACAATTACAGCTAAAATGAATAGAAATATTCTTTATTGATTTATTTATTTAGTTGATGGAGGCTCTCATTTATCCACTGGTTGCAATATCACATGACGCTCTACAGCTGTACCTGTGCATGCGTGCACGGCTGAGATGTGTGGAGATGAGGTTCCTGCCTCATTTGAAACGGGTAGCTCCTTCACAATCGATCCCCTGTGAGCCGTTCAAAAGACATGGCTGTGGATGCTACATCAGATAAATACCCTTCACGGGCTTCTTGTTCTCATTTTATTGGAGACTTGTTGTTCCATATGAGGAGAGATGGAATCTGCCTCTACTCCTGCAATCCCCTGTAATCCTCAGATCCGATTACAGGCGTGGGGGTAGCCTTCCATTGCCAGACATGACAAAGAGCCTTTTTTTGTTACGCCAACTGCAGTGGCTGACATGCAGTTCACTTCCCCCGAAGGTCAGATGATGAAATGCTGATGTACCGGATTAAATTAAATGCTAAATGATAAATAAAATGCTAAGCTATCAGACAGAATAAAATGCTAAGCTACTGGACTGAAAAAATACTAATGTATCGAACTGAATAAAATGCTAACGTATCTGACTGAATGAAATGCAAAGCATCAGAGTGAATGAATTTCATGCATATCAGACCAAATTAAATTGTAAAGCAGTGGGTTCAAACTACAGACCCTGGAGGGCCGCGGTATCTACAGGTATTTGTGGTTTAATTTCCATCATCAACCAGTTAAGGCCTTGAGAACAAGGTGTGTGGATTCTTCAGCCAATCAACAACTTAAATGAATCACTTGTGCAGAAAAATACAGAAAACCAGCAGGCACTGTGGTCCTCCAGGACTGGAGTTTGACACTACTGTGCTGAGGTACAGTATCAACCTGAAATGCTAGTGAATTGAATACACTAATATAATACATGTGATACAAAACACTGAATGGAACATATCAATATGAAGGAACATGATACAAGAGGAACACACATACAAAAGAAAATTACAAATTTACAATTCAACAAAAAGCACACTACACACTATTTAAATTATACTACATACTAAAATGACCATGCCCTCCTGATTGAAAATGACATACTATAATAACTTTTTTAACTGTGTTGTGTAATATAATAATTAATACTAAAGTATTATAAATCAGTGTTGCTCATTGAGATTAAAGGTAATTTGAAATCTCCTGATTGTTGTGTGTGTATTTCATTCAGTCTGATACGTTAGCATTTTATTCAGTCCGATACATTAGCATTTTTTTCAGTTTGATAGCTTAGCATTTTATTCAGTCTGATAGCTTAGCAGTTTATTTATTCTGATAAATTAGCATTTCATTCAACCTGATATGACAGTATTTAATTTAATCTGATGTGCTATCATTTTATTCAGGAAGACTGAACTGTTATTTTCCAGCCGGTAACTGGAAAGTTGTGTACTGGTAAAGATAAAATCCAGTTAGTTTGAAATAGCAATAGAAATAGCAATTCACAACAGTATTGTGTCAGTACAATATTTAATATAAACCAAATGAGAATTACCAGGAAAATGTGTTTAAAAAAAATGCTTTTTCTTTTTAAAAAATGCTGCAACAGCACAACCTGTTTTATCTGAGGACAATGTTAATCAAATTAATAATCTATGAAATTGCATTCACTTCACTGTTCAACGCAGCATGACAGATAAGATATGATTTTTCCACCCTAAACTGGTTCAGACAAGTTTGTTCCGACATCCCTGTAGTTTTGAGGGGAATGAGCTTTCACAAAGCCTGTAACAGGTGGAGCTAAAATCGGCTGTCAATCACTCACATGTTGGAACCAATAAAAAGATTTTGTACTCTAATGTAAAACACAGTGAAATTAGTGAGTCATTAATAGCACATGGGAGTTTTGCTCATTTTTGGTATGAAAACACCTCCCTGGAACTCATCACCGGATTAATTTTTCACCCACCACAGTATCGATATTCCAGGAACTCTCCACAGAAGCCAGCCACGGGTCTCGTTATTATATTTAAGGTTTTTTTTTTTTGTTTCAGCAATGCCACATAGAACGTGAATTTCTCAGAAAGGTTACGCCTAAATCAAGTCTGCGACAAATTACTATTCCAGGTGTTCAATTCTGAAATATATTGAGCCAACTGTTCATAAAACCACTGGATTTACATAGTGTGAGTTCAGTGCATTTATCAACCTTGTGTGTAGAATACACCGTTTTTTTCCTCTGTTGAAACAGCCGGTCACAAAAGGAAATGTTTTAAGATTATTGTCACTGAATTAGATAATAAAGTTAGCTAATTAGATAAAACAGTTAAATGCCCTGTTCTCACACACGACCTATCTATACTGAATTCAAATGCAGAGATATATTAGTACCTGTCTACAGACAGTTGGCAGTCAGAGTAGACACAGCATTGAGATTTAATGGAGGTAAACCAGAAAAATGGGCAGTATTGTAACGTACAAATGTTTTTCATTTGTTTTATGTTTTAAGGACAAGAAGCATTAAAAAATCTGAGAAGCATTGAATAAAAATGTTTTGTTGGTTCACAAAGGACACTGTTGCCTTTCTAACACTTGATCTTTTAAATCATGAACAAGTTAATAATCATTCGTGTTTGGCGAAACTGGGAAGAAAAACTGGAGCACAAATGTGTGTGGTTTTAAATTCTCTCTGTGTGAGGCCCACCCTGCGGATGTCATCTGACAGGAAGCATGACGGGGATGTGACAGGATGTGACAGGAGGTGACAGGATGTGGCGGGAGGCACCGCTGTGCTGTTGCGTACACAGGCTCTGCGTGGAGACAGACGTCGTCTCAGTGGACATGCTCTTCTGTACCAGTGTGCCCCGCCCGCCATTATGAAGCGAGTGAGAGAGGATGTGCAGGCTAGCTGGGGAGAGACTCTCCTGGTGCAGAGGGAGGAGAGAGAGAGACAGACTCTCCTGGTGCACAGGGAGGAGAGCGAGCGAGAGACTCTCCTGGTGCACGGGGAGGAGACAGTGGAGACTGCCGTGGCGTGGATGCATCCCCACACGTCAGCCGGCTCTGGCCCCAGCCTGGCTGAAGGCCCCAGTGGACAGGTGGGCTGTGCTGAAGCTCTTGCTTTGACACAGACACCCCTGGCCTTGGAGAGCGCATTCATCTCCGGGACCCGGCGAGTCAGAATACAAATGAGAGGAGGCCAGAGCCCAGGGCACTCGACTGCAAAGTGCTGGAGCAAAGCCCCAGTTATGGGTCTGGACTACAACATGCCTCCACAGTGAGGCCAGCAAAGCTACAGAACGGGACAGAGTGTGGGGGCCGGGTCCACAGCATGCGGGACAGACAGCAACGATGACAGTACAGCCTCACCTGGGGTTCCCTTCTGATTCTGGACTTTTATTTTTGATTTTGGAGCTCTTGTAGTACACTGACAGACACAGTATATCCCAGATCCCATGAAAAAAAAAAACTTATAGAAGTAGGTTTCAGCGAAATCTTAAATCTGAACAAGGCAATAATATATATAAACTCTTTTAAAGCCTGTCTTTATTATTACATTCATTTGGCATGCATGCACATGAACATGTGCATGCATGCCAATGCGATCCCTGTCAAATGCATTCAGCTAGTGCTTTATTATAACATAATGGTTAGCAACAGCGCATGAAAAATGTGTCTACATGTGTCTTAATGGTGCATTAGTATGAATAATTTTATATCAAAGTCTATTAATAATGATCAGAGCTTTATACATTATAACTAGGACAAGAATGTGCTATATTTATCAATAACCAGTCCTCTAACTGGATCAGCAGTTACACCATTCTTGGATGAACCAAATGCTAATGCACCTCTAACTGTGTCTGCTGTCAACTTTCACTGATAAATACTTTCATGCTTCCAAAACCCCAAATTAGATTTTA
Source organism: Anguilla rostrata (assembly GCF_018555375.3). Lineage (NCBI taxonomy): Eukaryota > Metazoa > Chordata > Actinopteri > Anguilliformes > Anguillidae > Anguilla > Anguilla rostrata. The sequence continues at coordinate 27,105,666 of NC_057944.1, forward strand.
TTACTAGAATTCAAGATGAGGGAGAGAAGTGGAATAAATTAAAGCATAAGTTTGTTAGCCTGATTCTTAATTAAATGCAAAACAGTTCAGGGGGGCAGCTGACCCATAAATGTGTTTTCTGGAAGACAGAGACAAATTCCTCATTAAAATTTCCATTAACCCTTCCGGAGTTTGGAAGAGGACCAATTACTTACCATGTTTTCATTATGATTGTTCAGGGAAAATGTTAATTACGTCAGGGACACAGAACATGTGTTTGTGCTCAAGGTTTGCGCCTGCAAACATTAAAGTATAAGACCACTGAAATTCAGTTTATATTTGTATATTCTGTATATTTTCCTATTCAGTCAGGCTTTAGTTTATATTTTAAATGAGCATTTAGGCTCCAGAAACCACACCCAGCCATCTCTTAAAGGTGCAGTTACTTGTTCTTTTCAGAGAGTACTTGTGATTTTAATGGAGGTGGAATAGGCTAGCAGGTACCAGTTGCTCTTTGACATTGTTTTTAAGAGCAGTAACACAGTAGGATTAATGGCATCACACTGCTTACTCTATGGAATGCATTTAAACAGGCTCTGTGCTCACACATGGTTCATCTGCCGGTGCACATCAGTCTTATTTTGTTAAAGCACACTCAATAGCAAAAGGTAGGAAACTCGTAAGCGCACAATGATTACCACTCAGATTATAGAAAGACACCAAGAAGGTTCATGTGGTAAAAATCTTGCAGCATTCAAAACATGCAGGCCACTGTCAAACCATAGGAAGGTGCTTTTAGTTCAATATGAATGCTAATGCATCACTACCTGACCACTGTAAATAAATACTAGGACAACTTGGACCACACACATACACACACACATGCGCATGCACACACAAGGTTCTCTTTTCCCTCCCCCTGGCCAATGAAGTGACGCAGCTATGCATTAGTCCATTTGTATGATGACAAATATTTAGCAGGGAAATTGGATACAGTGAATTGATTTCTTCAGACTTGTGGCTGGAAATTTATCACTGCGCTTAGAGACGTGTGGGAGCAGTGGAGCTTTAAGCCCTGTGGAGGGATCTTTTAAAGAGCAGATGAAGAGAGCCACGCTAAGCCCGGACTGCAGGCATGGCCAAATTTGCATGGCAACACCGTGGATGATCTGCTGGAAAAGTCTTGGTTTCTGAGGGAGAATTGGAGCTTTGGGAAACTGAGAATGATTTTTGTACTGGCAGACTTCAAACGCTGCGCTGTGACGCTCTTCACAAACACAGTGTCAAAGGGCGTGTATTTGCATTGCATAGACGGAAAGACTTGGTGTGAAGGAGACTCACTGAACGGCCTGAAATAAGCTGTTAAAAAAAATGAACTATTCAATATTCAAGGCACCAAACTCACAAATTCTGATTTATCTTTCTGTCTTATTTTAGTTTCAAGCACAAATTGCACACCCAGTCAGTGTAAGACCTGAAAGAAACACAAGTATCTGATCATTATTAAATGACTAACATGGCAGGTCATTCAATTACACCACTGAATGTGGGCAGCAGAACAGGATAATAGTTATGGAACTGGACGTGAAGCTGTAAGATTGTAGGTTCGATTCCTAGTTGAAAAACACTGACGTTGTACTCTTGAACATGGTACGTAATCTGAATGGCTTCGATAAATATCCAGCTATACAATTATTTCATGTGAAAGAAAGTGATCTGTTAAGAAAATCACTCTGGATTAGAGAATCTTCCAAATGGCTAAAATGTAATTAAAAATGAAATGAAGAAACAACAGCGTATTGGGTCACCTTTTGTGCATAACATGGCTCAGTCAGAGAATGTGTCCACCACACATCAAATGCTATGACAGTGACATTGCTAGCTGAAGTTTGTACTATGTCCATGTGCCAGGAAGTCCACAGTGGTGGGATACTCAGCTGTGTCCCTATGACAGGTAGCCTCCAGCTGTGGGGTATACTTAGCTGTGAGATTGTGACAGTTTGGGTAAAACTGACTTCCAGCCAGTGGGAGCAGCATGGTCTTAAGTCCAAGTCCATAAGATTCCTTCTGTGTTGCACTAGTTTCAATTGCAGTAGTCACGCCTCCAGAACAGCAGGGGGAGACAAACCTACAACTCTCCTGTTCAAAGCAGGCCAGAGAGATGCACAGAAATCTGTGTACCAGGTCCCAACAGGATGCAAGCTGCTGTCAGTGGGAGAAAGGCCTCTCCTCTTATTTGTTCCTAACTCTCCTTTGGCTTTAGGTGTGAATAACAGTCACTGGTTTCCATATGAGTATACAAGGGGAGGGCATGCAGTGCTTGCTTGTACAAAAACTTTGTGAAGATGATAGTTGAAGGAAGTTAATTGAGGTACTGCAAAACAGACTATGGACATTTTTGCAAGCCAAAACCAAGCTCGCTCATCCCTGTGCATGGAGAATTTGAACACTTCATGCGGGAAGTGCAGATTACCCAGGATTCAGTGCAAGAGAACAAAGAACTTGTTTGATCCTCGTGCAATGGGCATACTGATTCATAATGATTATCTGCAAATACATTCTAAATGGAAATATGTGTGTGTGTCCTTGCCAAGAGTGAGTATATGGTGCATATATACTTTATGTTTGAACTGTGAGTCATTAGCAGTCTAATACATTTCCCTACAGGTTCAGAGATTCAATATGGACTGAATTGAATGGACAGTGTATGCAAGCCTCAGGTTATGCCCTATAAAAGGGAAAGCACAAAAGCTTCCATTTGGATGAGCTTCATGGGTTAATAACTTATCTATCGCACACCACCAAGGACACCTTCATTTTCCATTTCAATTGACTAAAAATGAATGGCTGTCAGCGGTTTTCCTGTTTGATCTCATTAAAATTGAGAAACTGCCCAATCACTGTGTAACCCAAAAGACCTGTACTTAAGGGTTGGCACAGTTCATAACATGAAGCTTTTTCAAAGGCTTTATACCACAGGAGAAGAAAATTATAGCTTTTCACTGGAATGGCTTTGAAATGCTTACACTGAATCACTTTTTGTTACCTTCACCTGAACTCAAAATGAAGGGGTTATCTACGTTTGGATTCAATTGGCACATTTATTGAGATCAGGGCTGTCCAGCCCTGTTCCTGGAGAAGTACCGTCCTGTACATTTTCATTTCAACCCTAATTTGGCACACCTGATTCTACTAATTAGCAGCTCAACAAGATCTCTAGCTGTTGAATGAAGTTTGCTTTGTTCAGTTGGAGTGAAAACCTAGAGGCTGATAGATCCTCCAGGAACAGGGTTGGGCAGCCCTGATCTAAGTAATTCAGTTTTCATATAGCTTGTTTAAAATAAGTCTAATTGCATTCGTTAGTAATGCGCAGTGAGGAGGATATTGTGTTTGGTTGGCTGAAATGCCATAGATTATAGGGACCCTTTATTTCTGACAAGGCTCAGGCCATGCAGTGCAGATTGACACTCATTCCCCAGAATCCTAAGGGTGTCGATTTCATTTGAGAAATCGCATGCTTTAACCTCATACTGTACACACACATCTCACATACTTCATTCTCCGCTGCAGTACGCCAAGAATGTCTGGGAGAGCTCAGGGAATGGTCTTATACATGTAAACCATGTGAACATGTCCCTGATGTTTCAGTTTAAATTCTTTATCATTCGTCTGTCAATAAATACATTTTGCACAATAAATTAATTTTCAGTGAAGAAAATCTGTAATTGCAGGTTCTGCATTTTACAGAACCTGCAGACGGGGTTCATGCTGTTTCACCCGCTAATCTCTGGCATTAACGGGTGCAATGATTACGCATATCAATTTTCTTTCACAAACAAGATTTTCCATAAAAGGTTCAAAACTCCATTTAACGATTCCCCTTGCAAAGAATGTGCAACTAAGACCTAAATGTAACAAATTTATAATTCATGCACCTAATCTCTTAGGCATGATGACAGCCCGATTGAAGCACCAGAGCATGCCATCTCAAAACTGACGATCAAATTGTTTATGAAAGTAAAGCGATCAATGAGAACCTCTGAAATTGCAGTATGGGGGAAAATGTAACGGACCGTTGAACTGAAATTATTATTTGCATCTGAAGCCTGAAGTTGCCGTTGTGGGAAATGTGCTTAGATAGCCAGCAAATCAACGGAGAGGACCTACAATTTACACATGCTAATTCTGCTCCACATATACATAATAACAGAAAATCTGGATGATCATTTTCAATCTGGGAATTGCATAGTTTATTAGTTATCTTTATGGCTGGAAGCTACCCGCCGTTATTAAATTTATACCTTGAGGAAAGGATAGCTGACCACACACAGAGCTGGTTTTATTGAAAATGCTACATAAAGATGGTTGGGAAAACTTTGCCAAAACAATTAATACAGTAATTCTAGGTTTCCTTTAATTTAAATCAAATTGCCTCACAACTGTTGATCTAATTTTGACTGTATTAGTCATCTTCAGAAAACAAATTTACCCACTGATTCAATCGGTGACGTGCATACACTGGTATAGATACCCTGATTACATGATTCCTATGGCCTGCTCCAAAAAAGCAGATTTAGAACACCAGCTTATTGAAGTATCTAGAGCCCAAAAGACATTTGTTCACATGGATATTAAATTCCTTTAAACAAGGCTAATCCCACACTGTCTGTCTGTTGCTGTTATGCATTTCCGTATCTGTCGGCTTGTGTTTGACACTCTTGTTTCTGCAGAGATGCATGACAAATGTCCCTTTGAGTTACAAACAATACATAAAGCAAGCTAATCTTGATCAGGGGAAATTCCTAAGGCTCAGCACTGCTACTCATGGCAACATCTTCAAGACAAACAAACCTGCTACAAAAAGCTAACTACAGTAGACCATAGATTCTTACCCCGGAAAATGAATGGCTACAGTTGGATTCATTTCACTAGTGAAACAGCAAAGGAAGCGACAGCTATTTCCAGCATTTCAGACTCTGAAATGTCTTAGGTTTCAGAGTCTCATTTCTGAACACAAGCTGGTGAGCCAGTTTTCTACCTGTAGCTGGCTCAGGGGGCACATGCTTTTCCCTACTGCAAAATCACTTCGAAAAGAGTGAGTCCAAAATGGATGACGCCCACTCTTTTGGGATTAAAAGCCCTTTCTCAGCGTTGTTTTACAGTGAATATCATTTTTGGTACAGGAATGAATTAATTCGTTTATGAAATCATTGCTATTCGTCTGCACACATACACAACATGTAATCGGTCATATATAAATATCTGCAGTTTAAATTATTTAAACTAAATTATTCATTATTGAGAAGATATTAAAGGCAGTGTCGTTCACACAACTGCATGAAACATCATTTAAATAAAGAGGTGGCACAGGTCATTTCCATTGCACTTTTTTTTTAAAGAAATGTGACTCCCGAAGAGTGGCCAGAGCCCGAATGTCACCAAACACTTTCTCAATTCTGACACTTCACATAGCGCAAGCATCTGAAACACTGAGGTAATAAGCAATCACATTTTATTATGTTTAAAATGTGCAGTGTACAATATTCACTGACGTTCAATCAATCAGACTGGATTAACTGCTGTCCGGTTGAAACTGATGGTAAATTACACTAATGATTGATTGCTTGTCATGATATTCCTTGAATACTTTGCCACAAAATATCATTACTCTGTTTCAGTTATTGCACTTATGGTCTCACTCTTATATATCAGCTCTTACGACCATTTTCTGACAGTTATGAATGAACAACTGTTGCCATTAGCAGTGTTGTGTTTTAAAATGTAAAGAGCTGTTTTCACTTAGCCATCTTATATTGATTACTGTACAGGAAATGTTACCATGTTTCAAATATGGTAGGGTTTATCAGCTTTTTTAGCCTGACTCAATTTTGAGGGATATAGCTAATTCCATTTTTGATGCAGTTATTTTTTGAGACATTCACACCTCAAGTGGGAAACAGGATGTCAGGATCTCAATCATTATGCAGCGGTGAGCCAAATAACCATCAGTAGGCCTGGTTTAAAAGTTGCCATCTTTTCTGCAACGAAACAATCAGAATGTGCTGGGCATCTGCATTAAAAATCTCTGTCTAGCACTGACCTACAATCCTTAAATTTTACATGTATCCCCAAAATCACTGAATATACCGGCACAAGATCATAAAATTTTGACCTCATGGAAGTAATATTAAAATAGAAATCTCAACATAACCTCAAAACCAATTGACACATTTTTCCCCAAATGTAAGATGCACAAAGTTCACATCTAACAACACAAGGACTCTCAAACTGAGTTAGCACATTGAGTGGTTACAGGCTAACTGAATATTAAGCAGGTTCATTGTGGCTTTCAGTTCTCGGCCCCAGTAAGTGCTGCTTGCAGCTATTGCACCCGGATCTTACATCGCAGGCCAGTAGGACACGGCGTTATTGTGCTATGCTGACAGGCCACAGCTGTAACAGGCCTGGTGCTCACTGAAACAGACGGGAATGGTATCTGTAATAGTACACAGCCAAACTGTACGAGCAGGATTGACCCGCAAGTGCTTACAATAATGCGTAAGCCTGTTGACTAAACATTAGAAAGTGCATCTCAAGGATAGCGTATAGATCTCCTTTCTCTCCTTTGTTCATTCCATTGTTATCCTGAAAAGCGAAGTGGGATTTCTGTCCCTCTGTTTCTCTTTCAGGTCGCCTGAAACAATGTGAATTCTTTTTCGGCCCTCTTTGCAACACTCAATTTGAGAGAGAGAGAAAAAAACAAAAACAAATCTTGGGAAAATTTGCACTGTTCGACCACTTTGAGCCACCTTTATGGTCGTTTCTTTATACCTCTGCCCTTGTAATTTTCTTCACGTGCCATGCTAGTTTAAACAGAAGTTGGACAATTATTGTATCAAGGATAATTTTGTTAGTTTGGTTTCATTATGTATTCAGATAAGAGATTTGCTTTCATGTGGAGAATTTTTGAAAGAGGATTGAGGACATGGTCCACGTATTTCATACAATAGTTGTAAGCCTTTGCTGACAACAAAGCAGAGATGAAGACAAGGAAAGGTCCAGTCCAAACACAAGCTATTTGGCGGAGGACTTGTTAGAAGTGCAGTGCATTCATTTGTAATACTGCAATTGTGCTTGGCTTAAAATAATAAAAAAACAATAGAGGACTGAAAATCCTCCTGATATTAAACCAACAATCAACGTACTTGGTGATGAGCTGTATGCAAATGACTTTTACTCTGCGCACTGCTAATAAGAATGTTTTCAGCTTCCGATTCACATATTGCACGAGAGAGATTCCACCGTGAGACAATCAAGCACCCGGGCTATTAAGTTGAAAGAGAGATGATAAATGTGCATCTATTTACGGTACATAAAATGCAGCGCTTTAAAGGTATGTAATTAAATTCCCTTCCCGTTCACCCTTAATCTGGGCGCAGGAGGCTAAATGGCAGGTCGGTGTTATTAACTTTGACGTGACTTTGAGTAGGGCCACGGAGGGATTCCAGGCTCCTGTGACACGTCCTTGGTCATCCTATCTTCTCCCAGGACTTCATTTACTGATACGGACGCAGCCCGCGTCGATATTTCAATAATATCAAATGATTAGCAGTCCTGCGCTGCCAAAGCAATATTTCAAGATCAAAGTGTTCCCGTGGCTTTCTAGCGAGCAGCATTATCGTCTGACTTTGGCTGAGGCGTGCGGGCGGAGTAAACACGGCTCGGGAAGGGGCGGGCACACAATTCCCCAAAGCCTTTTCAAAAGAGGGATGCAAAACAATGAGGTGCAGATCCCACAGTCCTCAGACTGAGAATGCAAAATCTGCTCAATACACTCTCTGCAAAGATATCATCAGAGTGTTAAAATGGCCCAGCGAAATGCTGTTCTCTGCGGCTTTAATGAGCTGTCCACCTCTGAGCGTTTTTTCTTTTCATTAATCGGACCTGTTTTTAGCGGCCGTGCGCGGCGGCTGGGAAATGTAATCTTCCAGGCTGTCATTAGCGTCTCCTGATGTTCAGCCTCCACTGTATTTGTGCATCTCTCTTCTTTAACAAAGCAAAAAGCTAATCATTTCCCTCAAAGAAAAGTCAACCTTCCCCTTGGTGGGGGAAAAAATAACCTTAAAAAAAAACGGATGCGTTACGTGACTGCATCTGGAGTCAGCCTCGTTGGCATTCTGCTCATGCGTGGCACTGCCAGTCTAATAGACCCAAACACAGAGATGCTTCTAATTCAAACTGTGTAAGCTTACCTGTGTTTGGGAGCACAGGTCAGGAAACACAGGGCACAGAGCGGATACAGGGCAAGAGAGAGAAACGCACAGGGCAAGAGAAAGAAACAGCACAGGGCACACAGCAGACACAGGGCAAGAGAAAGAAACAGCACAGGGCACACAACAGACACAGGGCAAGAGAAAGAAACAGCACAGGGCACACAGCAGACACAGGGCAAGAGAAAGAAACGCACAGGGCACACAGCAGGCACAGGGCAAGAGAAAGAAACGCACAGGGCACACAGCAGACACAGGGCAAGAGAAAGAAACGCACAGGGCAGGACAGAGCAGGAACGCACAGGGCAGGAGTGGCAAATGGACATTAATTAGAACCGGCATGCAAATGGGGCAACTGAAAATTGAATGACAAGTTCAATATGAATAATTGCACTGATTTGCAAATATGTTTCATATTCTGCAGTTCCCAGAATCAGTATCCCAGACTGGGGTAATGAGCGACACCTATTTTTCATGCAACATCTCTAACAACTGCGGAAAGTCCCCACAAATTCCCACTGGAGGCGCAAGAGAGCAGTGTTTTGCTGTGTTCTACCAAAGAAATATACAATATGTTGTGAATCAAACTTGAAAAAAATGATTGTAATCCGGGACAAAGCAAGCCAAAGAATGAACTGAAGGACTACTACACTCACAATGCTTCACTCTCCACTGCAAATCCACTGCCCCCTCCATTAACCAGTATTTCATGTCAGTAATACTCACATACACCATCCTCATGGGACAAGAGATCGGACAGATAGGACAGAAAGAAAACCCCTGATTAGCTGACGTTAGCCAGCACTGTGTAGAGATGTCAAAATGCCAGTCAGCTGCCACCTAACCTGATGGCCATCCTCGATCTTATTCCCTGTGTGCGGCACTCTTTTCCAGATGCATGCATTTATTTTAAAACAGTAAAAAAAAAAAACTTAAAAAAAAAACTAATTAAAATAAATTTACTGCAACGGACATGTTTTCTTTGATCAGGCCTTTGTTCACTTTGCATCCCTACTATCATTAATGTTAACGTTGTTATACCAAACAAGCAGAAGCAGGTCATCAGTTTGGTTGGATGGATAGAAGATTCAATAACCAATGAAAAATGGTTACTATTATATAGCGGAGAAAATGGCTGCATAATGTAATTAACGTCCGGCTTCAGTTTCACTCCTTGCTGTGTTATTGGGTGCTAATGCCTTCAAATCCATCAGCTCTAGAAGGTGAGGTTCACATACTATGCCACTGAGTGACCACAAAGGAAATAACAAACATCATATGAATGAAGCCTTTAAAGGTCTGCTCAGGAAAGTGCTGGAAACATTTTTAGTTAATGGTCAATTAATTGTCATCTCTATTGCTCAGCACATGTGGTCAGTAAAATAAAAATGTGTTTTGTTATTTGATTTGTTATTATTGATCCAAGTACTGTAAATCAAAAAAGAAAATACTTTTTTTAGGGGCTACCAGCAAAATGAGCAAATGGGCATAAATGTCATCCTTATATTCAAATATTTTAACTATTATCATCTTCATACTAACATATTTCAAGCCCCTGAAAAAAAAATATATAAACCCTTTATGTGTAACAAGTTAATGACTTTAAAATATATTAGGAGCAGAATAACAGCAAAGCAAAGACACCCCAGCCACTGTCAAGCTTTGATGGGACATGCCATTTTAACTCTCACCTGACAGTTAACTTTACTAAGCCAATCTCAACACAGGCTGGTGGTACAGTATCAGCACAGGCTGGGGGCACAGTCTTAGCACTTTTGTTGAAGCTGAGTGACTGCTGCATGAAGGAGGAGTGTAGTATTCACGACATGGTGATGTGCATATTTTCTGAACTAGGTGTGGCAGCGGATAGAAACCTAGGTTCACTCAGCATTCGTCTGTAGCTCTCAGTCATAAACATAGCGTGGCAATTTAATTTTAGCCATTTGCAGAACTCACCAAACTATGTAAATTTTATTTTTTTTAAAACATAACTCGTAACTTGTATTCCTTCAAGTGGAGGACACACGTTGACTGAATCCAGGCCAGGGCAGGCAGATTTCCTGTATCCCAGCGATACCTCAGATTATCCGCTAGTGAAGACAGCCGCACTGGCCAGCGGGTGCAGTCAGACTCCAGCATGGGCTCTTGACTTTAATTTAATTCTCAGCACTAAGCCCAACTGCTGTTCGAGATGATAGGTGTGCCATTCGTCAGCTTCTGGGGCTGCAGGGGAGCCTAACCCGCTCCAGAGCTGAGCGGGGAGTGTTGGCCTTTTCTGGGATTTATACAGAACTGTCCAGGATGACCTTGGAGCCCCAGACCTCACAGGCATTTCATTTTGTGCTGGCTGACCACAATCTGCACAACCCAAAACCGGAGCATTTCACTTTGTCCTTTTATCTGGCTCCTTTCCATTTCTCTTTATCATCCCTGTTTCTTACTGCACAGCCCTCTGGTCCCCTAATTACTTTGGCACATTGGTTTTTAAAGGATAGTCTAAATTTGACCTATTTGAGCTAAAAGAAACACCTGTTTGCTGCAGCCAGCTGTACTACAAGCAGGCAAAGCTTACTTTTAAGATTTCAACAAACACAGAAGCACACCTGATGCTATTTTTAACAGAAAGGGCTGGAAGAAAACATGAAGCCTGCCATCTTTGTGTGCTACATCCAGCTCACCTGCCAAATAAATGGCTATTGACTAAAATAACATGTGCGTACATAACAACACACATTTGCGACATATTGTATATGCCCTATTGTTTCAATTTTGAAACAAAATTGTGATCACTGAACAGACAGCTAGCTAATATGGTTGCAGATAGCTAACAGTTAACTGTCTGGAATTAGACTGCATTCTCCTTCAGAAATGTGTCACTCATGATTAAATAACATAGAATCCTTTCCATCATTTCTGAGAGAATCAGAGAAGTTCACTTTGAAACCCTGGAATGGAGACAAGTTCAAAATAACATCTGCATGTGCACTATATATAGATGGCTGGATAGCTGTATACACATTAGCACAGGATGATTTGGGGGTTCTTTATTGCACAGCTGTGGCCTTTTTTTAAATGTTTTATTTTACCCAGAATGCACACGGGCATCTGAAGACCATAACAATTTGTCAACAGGAGATTCCCACCTCTGGATGCCACTTTTCCCACAAGTGGGTGGGAAAGTGATCAGTCGCCAAAGCCATGAATATGAGCAGCACATACCCCTTGAGAATAAACAAAATAAATCAAAGACATGCCAAAGCCACATATTTACATAGAAAGCTTAGATAGATAGTCATTGAAAGCTTAGGGTTTATTTCAGAGTGCATTATTCTAAATGCTATATCATTCAATTAAATTCTCCACCTACATGAATCATGAATCAAAATAACTGAAGACTGTGATTTTTTTTTTAATGTACAGGGACAGAATTTTAAGTCTAGAGGAACCTATGTGTTTTTCCCCCAATGAAAATGCTTTACAGTGTTAACACAAATTAAACCGTTACAGAGTCATATACCTTTTTGTATGATACAATCAATTCATTCTACTTTTTCCATGCCATTATTAATTTCACAGGCCAAACGTTTGACTGCAACCTCCAACATTAGGAATACCAATTGTAAGAAAATACTGACTGTGATTGGAGTCCTGATTAAATGGCCTGAAAACTCTTCTGAAACAGCATGTAACTGATGAAACACAGCAAAGGAGGAAAAGAAAGCATTAAGAAAAATGAGAAGCAGTATTATCCGGAGATAAATCTTTATAGTTCAGAGGCACACTCAGTTGGGCGGTACCATCCGTGAGACACACAATCAAGTACAAATGAGACAAGTTAGATGAGAATCTACCGCAAAGTTGCATGTCTGTTCAAATTGTACTTCCACAACAAATAAGCACGCCGCACAAGGTATCAATTTTTATGAAGTGTGCCCCAAACATGGTGGTAAACTGAAGATGTGGAAAGGAAAATAAAACCAATGAGTCAGTGCTTCTCTGGAAAATGACCTACCTGTCACGATTTTCAATGATGTATTCACAGTCGGTAAATGGCAGCCTTGGAGACATAACTCCATTTGAGAGATATATAGATATAACAACTACCTGAACACACCTCAAAGGCTTGTAACAATACCCTCAAGATAACTGCTGGGTAAGGCAGCAAAACCACACTACACACCCCCAAGCAAAAAGTGCTATTGTACAGTGAGACATGGCTTGCATGAGGCAAATAAGGTAACAGGTAATCTGTCTGAAATATAAAAGATCCAGAAGCATGTTTAGTTGAATTTTTTCCATTGGATAAAAAAATTAGTTAAATGTGTTATTATTTCACTGTTTTATGTAGAATTATGTACTTACACAAAAATAATCAGTAAGTTTTTTTTTAAATCAAGAGATAATAGTTTTAATTAGATTAAGCAGTCTTCATCCCAGGATCTTTTCCCATGAGTTTTTATCATGTTAGACAATTTTAATACATGCTAATTTTGGTTTGTAGTATCAGGACTGTTGTGAATATGTAATGTGAATATTTCCTGAACTGGGTTAGGCAGCGGATATAAACCTGGGTTTCAATCAACATTGGTCCATAGCTGTCATTCATAAACACAGTGTGGTAGTTAAATTTTAGCCATTTGCATTACTACCAAACTATGTCAAAATAATAATAATGATAATAGATTTTTCCCCATGAGTTTTTATCATCTTGCACACTTTTAAGATGTGCTAATTAATCTGTGTGCCTAGCTGATCTGCAAGTGGGAGAGGTTTTATTTATTTTTAAATAAATAAATAAATAAACACAGTGAATGCTGATCCCTGGGGTTATACGGATACAGAATTAACTTTTTTATGTAATTAAGACTTCAGTTAAATGAACTATTTTAGTGCACATTTTTACATACAATAGAACCTCAGAGATAAGAAACTGTGAGGTATGGATTGACTGGTCTACCAAACCTTGCAGCACACAAAATTTTGCCTTGACACAATCAAGCTGAATTTTATTAGGGCTAGACCAAAATAAGACTGATCACAAAAGAGCACAAAGATAGTGGGTCAATGGAAAGCAGGTGCATCATTCAGAAAAACCCTTGAGACATTTCTAGGTCCATTTAGCTTCAGGATGACAAAACCCTTTGCTTATTTTGGCTGCAATGTAAGGTCTGTAATTATTGCAATCAAAGAGTCATGAAATAATTCCAAACAAGCATCTTAGAGATTCACATTCAAACAAGGAAGCCAAATGGTTGTTAGTGGTTGTGAACAGTGAACCCAGGTCTACCACCAGGAGTGAACAGCCACAGGAAAAGTGGACAGGCACACAGTGTCTGCCCAGGGCCTTTGTTCATATTTAGCAGAAGAAATCCTGTCCTGATCTACATGCTAGACAAGCTCTTGCGCTCATAACAGCAAGGCAAGTAAGCAGTCAGGGGCCAGGAAGAGATTTCATCTTGGCTGTAGATAAGATGGACAAGAGACCATTACAAGGATGTGTAAGGAGGCAAACAGATAAAAACAATATTTCCTCCTGTCATATTCAAGGACGTTTACTGTATTAGCTTCAAAAAATGGTGCTTCATCTAATGTGCTGTGTTTAGGGATCAACTTCGAAAAATTCTCTGGAAGAGGGAATGCCAAATTGCTGCCTCCCTGAATGAAGAGTGCCTATTTTTATTTGTACAGCTTGCATTTTGTATTATTATTATTAATTATTATTTAAAAAGTAGGATGCGCAGCGCTTTCTCATATTCCTCTTCACAGAGGGAAATGTCTTTGAAATGCACAGCTGTGACCCCTAGTCTCTCGTGGTGGGTGAATTTCAACCCAGCACAATGCCTCTTCCCGTGAGCCGGGCTTCGTGTTGGCAGAATTCAAGTATCACATCATTGTTTCTAATTACAATGGATTTGTGGGCATTAAAGCGTGATTGTTTTATAGTCTGTGATGACAGTGCAGCCAGGTGCATGTGTGTGCATTGGCAAATGATCATAAAGAACAAATATTAGATTTACTATGGATCTGTGAAGTGAATTAACTGTCATTTGTTTGACACGTTGGCAACGCAAATCAACATTTCAGTGCAAATATATATATCATATGATATTCACTGTGAGAAAAGCTGCTTCACAGAAGCGCCTAAGAGAGAATTAACACACATCGTGAGACAGGTGAGAATGGAGAAAAATCTAATATTTTTTCACAGTGAGAAAGAAACACATGCCTGGAAATTGCAGAGACAAGCAATCAAGTTTTCACGTAGTCAAATTTTGTAATGCTAGCTACCATCAATTCCTATATCCATAAATATAGTTACATTCATTTTGCAATCTATATGTAATTAAATGTATGTCTAATTTTCCCTTCTGTGTATTGTGATGACCTGTAAAATGTGTTCAGATTCTGCCGATCATGTATGAAATTCTTTGGACTTACTGACTATAACAGCATTATATACTGTCTGCTGCATTACATATACTGTCATTCACAACTTTGCCTCACTCCATGAGAAGGATCTCTACCATGTTGCTAAGGAAAAGTGGCTTTGAAAGGAGAGAATGAACACCAGACAGGGCCAAACACTCAACCCTAGGTGTTCGCCGATGAAGTGTGCACCAAGAACATAGCTACCTGCCTGTGTGTGTGTGTGTGTGTGTGTGTGTGTGCGCGCACGCACCAATAAGAACACAGCTACCCTGCCTGTGTGTGTGTGTGTGTGTGTGTGTGTGTACACCAGCTACCTGCCTGTGTGTGTGTGTGTGTGTGTGTGTGCGTGCACGCACCAATAAGAACACAGCTACCCTGCCTGTGTGTGTGTGCGTGTGTGTGTGTGTACAACAAGACATAGCTACCTGCCTGTGTGTGTGTGTGTGTGTGTGTGTGTGTGTGCGCGCACGCACCAACAAGAACATAGCTACCTGCCTGTGTGTGTGTGTGTGTGCACGCACCAATAAGAACATAGCTACCTGCCTGTGTGTGTGTGTGTGTGTGTGTGCGCGCACGCACCAATAAGAACACAGCTACCCTGCCTGTGTGTGTGTGTGTGTGTGTGTGTGTGTGCGCGCACGCACCAACAAGAACATAGCTACCTGCCTGTGTGTTGTGTGCACGCACCAAAGAACATAGCTACTGCCTGGTGTGTGTGTGTGTGTGTGTGCGCGCACGCACCAATAAGAACACAGCTACCCTGCCTGTGTGTGTGTGTGTGTGTGTGTGTGTGCGCACGCACCAATAAGAACACAGCTACCCTGCCTGTGTGTGTGTGCATGTGTGTGTGTGTGTGCGCGCATGCACCAATAAGAACACAGCTACCCTGCCTGTGTGTGTGTACATGTGTGTGTGTGTACACCAGCTACCTGCCTGTCTGCATTTGTGTGCGCGTACCAGTAAGAACACAGATCTGCATTTTGATGTGTTTCAAAGAGGGACACACTCTCCCTCTCAACTACAACAATAATAATATGTAAAAAAAATTATAAATAAATAAATAATAATAATAATAATAATAATGTAAAATTGTTTAATTAATTATGGTGTGAAAAACATAACAAAAATGATAATACCATTATTGTAATATAAACAAATATGTATAGTATAGGTTTTTTTTAAAGACTTTTTTAAACTAGGTCATCAAATAACAATTTGATAGTGTTGGTACTGTTTACGTCACACATTCCTGAGTGTTCAGAATGCAGACAGATTCCAGCATTCTTCTTTGTATGCACTGCACATTGATCATGTGAAAGCAAACACGTGCTGACTGTTACAGTTAACTACTGGAGATAAACATGTTTCCTCTGAGGGCATTCAATCAAAATGTCCTGTTATCTACATTCTGTAATGCATTGTGACGTGAATGCTAGCACATTAAGAGAAAGGGCATTACTTAACTAAGTAAGTAGTGCATTTGCTAATTAAGCAAAGCAAGTGGAAAGAGAGAGCAGTGATCGGCTTAGATAATGCATGATTTCTCTTCCTTGAAGCTAGCCATGCACCTACAATTCAGTGAGTTAATTTACACATCTCAGAATTTATGCAAGCTGTTCATAACACTCAGCAGTTTGCCTTTTTTCTTGACAGTTATACAATGATCATATTGGAAGAGGCAATTTTCAGCAGAGAAGTTTATGCTCTTTACATCCTACCAGCTAATGGTTCAGTCAACCCCAGAGTTTTAACTAACCACAGCTTTTTGAAGTATGGTACTGCAACTATCAACAAAATAGAAAAAAAGCTATTATTTTTCAGTCAATGTTACCATGAGTATCATCAGTGCCAATTTAGTTAGCATTAATTGCAGTGTATCAGTTCAACAGACACTACTAGTATTCATATTTTCTGTGCAATTGCAGAATTTTAGCTTCCATTTCACTAGCTGTAAATCCACATGCATGGGCACAGATATGTCTTACAGTATATGCACTAGGAATTTCTATTTTTCCAGAAAATAAAACATTGTCCCTCCTGGGAATAGATGCAGGTTGTGCCAGGAATCCCGGTAAACTGGACTTGAATATATGTAAAGCTCAAGCTACCAGGAAAAAATTGGTTGGTTGTGTGTTAATAAGCAGAACAAAATAAGAATCAGATCAAAATAAAACAAAATAAAAATATGCATAAACCTACGGGTTGCCAAATTGACAGCTTAAATGTATTCTGTGTCATTATTAAGGCAAAAGAATGTCATTTGTGTTAAGTTATATTAACATAAATGAAATAAATAAATAAATGCACACAAATATGAATTTGCACAAAGCTTGAACTTTTCTAGTCCAGGTTCTTTGACTGTTATCTGTCTGCTGCAAGAACAGCTTTGTGGAACTGACGTTTAAGAATTCTTCTTTGCATAAACAAACTAAATTTGTTAAAGTAATCTGGCATCATAGTCATCATAATGTTGAGATGGAAGCCATGTTCTGTTAGCATTGGGAGGTCACATTGGAAGTGCAGTTTCAAGAAGCAGAGTGCTTCGATAGACTCCGGATTCAAGATTGGATTGTGAATTTTCCTCAGACAGAAAACAGTCTTGGCCTCCATTAATGTAGCCTGGATAGTGCCAAGCATGTCAAACAGCTGTTGCGGATATTTTCCGGTTTTCCCTTTATTACATTTCTCGGGAAACTGGAAATAGTTTGAGCGGGAATTTCCGGGAAACCGTTTCCCAGTGTTAAACCCCAGCATGCCTCAACTCACTCATTACCTATTCAGCACGCTCACATTCTTCCCCATGAATATATGTTTATAGAGACATCAAACATGACATTTCATGACATCTGAAAGGTGAGGTGGGAAAACGCTTTCAGTAAAGTGTGTATGGACTACAACCCATGTTTGACAGTACAAAGGTCTGCAGCCATGGCAAATGTCGACACAATCAAAGCAGCTCTGGCTCTTGAAAGCACCTTAGTCCATGCATTCACAAAGCTTGGTAACGCATGCCATAATTAATGCTGATTGATTGAAAAGTGATCGATGGGATGTTCTGCAGAGGAATGCCAATGTTAAGGCTACCCAGACACAATTGTTTGCACTGGTTGACATTATTTCACCTTCTCATTGCTGACCTGTGCTTGCATGCTAGTATAACAGCACAGAAAGACCAACCACCAAAACTCCAGTATTGATGTACTTCAGCAGTAGAAGTACAACCCAGTAACCTGTACAGTACAGTGGTGTGTCCTGATTAATTTAATACTCTATGAGGAAATATGGGATCAAAAGTAATAAGTGATTAATGTATCTCTGTGTGTGTGTGTGTGTGTGTGTGTGCATGCCTGTGTGCGTATGTGTGTATGTCTGTGTGTGTCTGTATGTGCGTGTGCACCTGTGTACGCCTGTGTGTGTGTGTGTGAAAATGTTTTACTTAATTTGGTCCATTTGTCTACTATATGGGTTAGGATGTGCCCTGGCTTTCTGAGTTAATGGAGGTAAGTAGTGTCAGTAAAAAGAGATAAATACTTTAATACTGTACTGTCTCACAGTACCGGTACCTCTGTGTCAAGATCCCTGCCTAAGTCTTTTTACTTTACAGGAGCTCATGAATATATCCGAAACAATAAAGCGTGACTTTTTTCTCCTAATGCTTTTCCACAAAGTTGATGGCAGAAAAATGCAAATTCTCATCAGCGCTTGCCTCAGGAGGAAAGCTTAAATGCATATGAACTGAAAAATGCCATTGTTTTTGACATGTTTGTTTAAAAATACATTAGTCTTCAGTCTTGCGGCCACTTACCATCTTTCTCAACATGACTCAAATGAATGAGATAGTCTATTTCATTCTTTTCATAACCATAATTTTAAGAAGTACAAAAAAAAAAAGAAATAATGAGAATAGAAAAAATCTGAAGCAAACAAGTGAAAAAGAAATAAATGGGCTGCAACAATTGAAAAAAAAAAAAAAATTGGCTTTGGGCTCCAGATCCTTGTCTGCTACTCACAGGCTGCTGAATCCAGAATGAGGTCTACTGAATACAGGCTTTGCTTTAATGTCTGTAATTTAAAAAGGCCTATTACAGCTGGCAAAAGACTACATATTATTATTATGATGATACCATGTAGGTCAACTGAAAAATACATTTTCTTTTGCAGTGACCACCTTGGGATTCAAATTGGGTGGAGAATTCAAGGGATTGTGTAGCCAATCAGATTTAGGGGATTTCAGGATTAGATGGTCGTTTGAAGAGAGCCTGTTTTTGTGGGAATTTGACCAGAATACAGGGATTAACACCCTCACTCTTTGAAAATCTGGAGGAGAACACCTTCCATAGCACAGTGACCTCATCATTGCACTGCAGCATTGGATCTATTCCGATCCAGATGGAAGACTGCTCACTACCGGCCTACCAACAGCTCTTAGTTCTCCCAGGTGGCCTACAATCCAAAGACTACTAAAGCCCACAGACGCATAGCTTTAGCAGCTAGTGATGAGAAGGCTACAGGGTAATATGGCTGCGACCCTAATCTAAATTTACCAGTATGGCTTCCACACATTAACTGATACCATAGCAATACCAGAACTTCACCTGACGTGCTAGCCTGCATCACTTCTCTACTCACTGTAAAACCCAAAAGTTCAGTTCAAAGGTCTGTTCGTCAGAACAGTTTAAAGGTCTGTTCAAACTGAACTGTTAGCCTTGGTGGTCTTCAACTTTTTAAATGAAACACTAACTCTTTTTAAGTGAACTATAATGTTGTATTACACATTTTAAGTTAAGACAGCTCAGTCCATTTAGTGGGATTGCCCTTTTTATGGGGGCTGTGTGCTTGCAGAGATCCACACGCTGGGTGAAGGTTACAGAAGATAGATGCACACAAGCACCAGGAACATTAATACACAACCGGACCAATCAAATGCTCATAAAATCCTGGATAATACACGGTACTGGGGGTGGTGGAAGTCCATAAGCAATTCATAAACCCTGGAAAATCACAACTGGCCACGGCAAACGATTACTGAAATGATGCTAAACTGAATCCCTCTGCATTTTTCAAATAAATGTGTTAGAAAGATGGCTTTGTTCATGACTACGTTTGAGTGTTGTAAAGTTGTTATTAAACCTTTAATATTTAATCTGCAGCTTTGGTCACATAGCAATCCTTGTATTATGGGACTTCAGTCTGTATATTTTAAAAAGACACAGTGAATCACAGCAGAACAATGCCCGGTATATTGCGGGCATCTGAACAAGGAGACAAACATTTGTGAAAACTTATAATTTCCCCCTTGCGGCAGTGCATTTGATGTGTCTGTGTCCACGCCTGCCATGCTTTTTTTACGGTTACTTCTCCTCTGAAGCGTACAGGGCACTTAATGCCCAGTGATGCAATAGATGATGAGCTTCATATACTGAGAGCATGTCCATGACTTCCCGTTAAGGACCCCCCGGGGGGTCATTTCCACAGCAACACCAATGATAATGCATTCCCCGCGCTCCGAGTAACACCTGTCACTGCACATAACAGGGAAATAAAGGATGATGCTCTGATTAAAAAAGGCTCCAGATGCCATTTGTTTGATCTCGCTGGTTTCATTTTGCCGGAGCATTGCTGTTGAACCTTCCCCCGCACATAACTCTCTGCTGTAAGGTCGTTCACAGTCCTTATGCTGTTGATCAGGTTCATACTGGAGATCACAGAATAGATTATATGTAATCTAAAATTTAAATGGCAAGAAAGCTCAGGGGCAGCCTAAAAGTAACCCCCTCAACTTTCCCCACCAACAATTTAAGACTATGGCACATACATTTTGTAAGGAAGAGTAAGAAATTGTAAACTGGTATTTCTTGATGCAGACTGCACAGAATTCTAAGGTGAACTTTGCTGATTTATTCATTTTGATTTTCCATTGCTCTTTGATATTTTCAGTCCCTGCAGTAATTTGAAATTTTGAAAATGTCATGCTCGGTAAATGGCTGTGGAAAGCTCTTGTTGAATTCTTTTTGTTGGATTTACGTGCAGAGAAACGATAGATGACCTGCTCTTGGAGGCCTACATCTTGGAAATGTTTATTTTTATTTTTTTTAAATATACAGATACGTACAATTAAAATGCATATGACAATGTTTAGATTTCTTGCTCACAATTTCAATACACATTCACCTTTAATGCAGATTAATTAATTAGAATGATCAAGGGTAATACAAGTCTCAATTTCCACATTTTAGGGCCGATAGGCTAAAGAAAGCAAATCATTTGTAAAACTGCATGCTCTTTTTAATCAGAGTCCATGTTCTGGTGCTTCCGTCTTGTGCCCAAAGAAGCCATGTCAGCTGAAACTGCTAATGGGGAAAATAAGTGTGCAGAGCTGTGTGTAATCTCTAGGTCCTGCATGTTATCTCTGGCTGCTGTATGTGCGTAATATCTGCATCCTGTGTGTAATCTCTGGGTGCTGTATGTGTGTGTAACTTCTGCATCCTGTGTGTAATCTCTGATTGCTGTACGTGTGTGTAACCTCTGTATCCTGTGTGTAATCTCTAGGTGTTGTGCTTTGTGTAATCTCTGGATCCTGTATGTAATCTCTGGGTGTTGTGCTGTGTGTAATCTCGGGGTGCTGTGCTTTGTGCAATCTCTGGGTTCTGAGCAACCATCAGTGCATGATTTTACAAACAGACTGAACAAGAACCAGATGCATGTTTACGATCAAATGTCAGTTAGAGGACAGAACATTATATTAAAAATATCTTGTCTGATTGTTTGACATAAGAAGTACCTCTCCTCGTATTTTATAAATTTCACATCCTAAATTGCATTCATTCTTATTTATGATCTACAAGGAATTGATGTCACTGGCAAATGTATCCCACATAACACCGTTTTGACTGAGGGTGTTGGTTTTCCTTTGGATTCAACACATTTCGAATCATTTCCATCCTTTAGGAGCTGCAATGAAAACTGACTCGAAACTAAGGGATGATCCTGTGAACTCCAAAGTTTGAACTTCAGATAATTTAATCAATATTAGTATATGCACACTGCAAAAAAAAAAAAAAACATGTCCATTACG
The DNA here is from genome assembly GCF_018555375.3 of Anguilla rostrata. Taxonomy (NCBI): domain Eukaryota; kingdom Metazoa; phylum Chordata; class Actinopteri; order Anguilliformes; family Anguillidae; genus Anguilla; species Anguilla rostrata. The sequence continues at coordinate 27,127,419 of NC_057944.1, forward strand.
TAAATTGCACTACATATGTCCCTATACACAGAACAAAGCGATGGTTAATAATATCCATAATCTCACTGTATGCCAGTAAATAACAGAAAAACGTATACTTTATTTTAAAATAAATAACAGTCACAATGAGATTAAAATGTATGAACAAAATTTGAAAACACATGGTAACTACTACACATTGGTGTCTACAACACGTACCATTAGTAAAAAATATATATATATTTGGATTAAAAGGCATTAACCTTCATCTGTAGTACAATTATTGTAAGTTGCCTTAGTAGGTATTTTTAGTCTTTAATCAAAGTTCGCATTTGCGATACCAAGTGTTCTGAATCGGCCCTAATAGAGTAATTAACATTAAGGAATGCTTAGTTTAAATGTAATAAAGGCAGTTTAATTCCTTATTATAAGGTGATTTAGTGTTCATTTTATCCATTATGAATGGTAATCTGCTTCCATCTGCAGAAGCCCAGCATTTGTCAGTGTCTGAGGAGGCATAATAAGACCAGACAAGCGTACCGAGGCGACGGACAGACTGCGCCTCTGCAATGATAGTTCATTTATGCTGGAAAATCTGCTTTTCAAGCATTCTAAGAGACACACACACACACACACACACACACACACACACACACACACACACACACACGCACACACACACACACACGCGCACACACACACACACGCACGCACGCACGCACACACATACACACACACATTGAGATTTCTTCTGATCGTCTCATCTCTCAGTGCGAAAATGTGCTTCCTGTGATGCTCACAATGGATTTGGAGCCGCATCCACGACTCTAATGTCTATTTTGAGTCATCATTCAATATTTAGTCTGAGATACACATATCCTACCCTCTGCCATCGGAAAAGGGCACACAGTAAATGTGTTTGCATGCCGGGAGCAGTCTACTTTTGGTTTGAGAATTACATAGGACCAGCTTGTGTTAAAGACTTCACAGCTAGCCAGCCAGTCTCGCCAAGATTGGTTTTCTCTTGCGGGGCTCAGCGACAGTGTACAAACCTTTGGATAGAAACGAATGAGAGATGAAGCCATTAGGGCCTTAGCAGTCTCTCCAGGTTAAGCTGCACAGCACAGCCTCATACCCAGCTGCATATAGCACAGATCATTGTGACAGCTGCTTTTCCTGCTCACCATCATTATAACAAAAGCATTTATCTTTCGGCGTGCGCACACACTAATTTATCTGTGGGTGAAAAGGACAAATTCCATATACATATATATATATATATATATGTGTATATAAACACACAAGCATATAACATACACAGATGATGTATTCATTGGAGTCCTCAGACAAATGTGTAGAAAACTTGTAACAATAATGTTGCACAATGGCAAACAAAAATCCATTCCATCGCACCAGATGGACCATTTGGACGATAAAAGCACATTGGAAAAAAACAGCTACGTTGGTCCAGACATGACAATATACAAAGCCTACCAAATAACCACAGGGACAGATGGCTATCTTGAGAGACTGTGGTGTAATTATCTTTGTATTTCCAGTTGCTGTTTTAAGTATACATGAACTTGGGGACCCCAGTTTTAAAAAGAAAGGATAATCAAGAAGCGCTCGGTATGTCCTAGGGGAGACACCTTTGCCATCTGGTGCAATAGAAGAGGTTGAATTTGGCCCTTTAATCATTTGTACACAAAGCCTAAGTTTTGATGTGCATGCACCTAAGCTGTTTTAAAAGATAATTGTTTTTTATTTTTTAAAAAGGACATCCAGTAATTGCATGAATAAACATCGATGGTTGCATTGCATTCAAAGGCTTTGAAAGGAAAACAAATAAAGTGAGGGTGAGATTGCCAGAAACTGATACGACCTACTGAGCAGGTCGTCAGTGAACAATTTTACTTGAACTTGTTGATTTCTTACAGTTCACACAATGGCATTTTAATAAAACAGAATGCATGAATAAAATCTATTATTTAACCCTTAAGTGTTCTCGTAAAGCCAATTTATGATAATGGTAATGCTGGTATTTTAGTACATACATTAGGTCTTGGTAGATATGTATATTTATAAAGTAAAATGTAATACAATTTTGGTAATGTTTTGGTAAGCTTTGCCTGGTTCAAGAAAAGGCTGTTGAATTCATTTTTCTTTGATTGTGGCACATTTCAGTCATGCCTGCAAAAATGGCCCATCATTATTTCAATGACAGATTTATTTCTGTCTCACTATGTAGAGATAGCTCCATTTTGACAATCCACAGTGGAATGTTAGGGAAGATTCTCTCTCCAGCTCGGGTCTTTAACGGATGAATAGCAAAGGAAGAGAGGGTGAAATTGGCTGCATTCCACTTTAATTCAAACACACACACACACATGCACGCAAGCGCGCGCACACACACACAACTTGAATGCGGAGTATGACATTGTATGACATTGGAAAGTTATATTTGAAAACTTCTGATAGAAACGGTTACGTTACACACTGCTGCTGTTACACACTTTAACAGGTTCTCATTCAACCTCTGTAGTGTTTGTTCTCAAAATGCTTCCAGTCCCATTCTCCATTTCATCTCCAGCATCAGTACAGAAACAAAAAAACAGATCATGCTTAAATAACTGAGCAGATAAATGTACTATGTATTTGGGGCAGGCAGTACATCTGTCTTAGAGCTGCCTGAGGTTGGAACATTGTACCAGCGTGCTCTGGCTAAAGCTTGGACAGCTTATAGTCTTTGGGTGAAGGCAATGTTCACATTTGACCATGATCAATCATGAGAATCATCTGGCCACCGTTGCCAAGTACATTAATTCCCATAGATGGTATATGCTACAGCTGTCAACTGAACCGATGAGGCCCAGCAAAGAGGAAACAAAATGTGACTCAGACAAAAGTGTGTAAGGTAAAATCCTAAAATGATGACATCCTACTTAACCAGCCAAATGATAGCATGCTAATGAACCAGTCAAACTGATAACATGCTAGTTAACCAGCCAAAACCGATAATCCCCAACCTAACCAACCAAAATGATAACATGCTATGTAAGCCAGCCAAAATGATAACATGCTACGTAGCCAGCCAAAATGATAACATGCTTCGTAGCCAGCCATATTTTGGTAACATAAGGAAACACCATCCAATAAATTAAATGCCCTCATGCACGATTTTGAGATATAGACACCCATAAAGGTTCAGAAACAATACGGCAAGCAATGTGCTAAGAAACAGAAAAGGAGCACCCAGGCACAGGTACCAACCACAAAAAAAAAATAAAAAAATTTACAGATCTGGAAATACAGGTAGTATAGGTACAGCTTCACAGCACAGCATTACAGCATAAGAATACAACATGAACTGAGGACTAAAATTTGGCGTCACATACAAAATTGTACATTAGATACAATATAAACAAACAGCAGAGGATATAAGATGGAATGATGAGGCGGTGTACAAAAAGAAAACGAGGGTAAAAGACACAGGTGGTGGTGTCTTTTTTAACACAGATGGAACAAAACGTGGAAAAATCCCTGCAAAATGCGCAAGTCATAGGGGTGGAAGTAATAGACACAGATGAACTTGCGATGGGAGGCCACAGAGCGTCTGAAGGTAAAACTGTATTCACAGTTCACGATTCATTATATACCCTACTGAACAACCGTTTAAATTCATAACTGAGTTTTTTTTTTTTTTTTTTTTTACTAACCGCTAGCTGATGACTTCAAAAGAAGTTTTGCCTCCTTTCCATAAAACAAATATAATATGTGAAAATACATGTGAAGTGATAAGCAGAAACTTTTAAATAGAAGTATATTTTAAATTCTGTTTCCTTTCCACTGTGTTATGCATCAGAGGATGCATTCACCCCAAGCAGCCAACAAGGGAAAACTAATTTGACTGTGGAGGATGTGTGTATTCTCCAGCATCCAGTGTTTTACATGGCCCCTGTCTAATAAACACATGAACACAAATCATTTTTCATAATAATAATACAGTACAGAATGGCCAATAGAAATTTGAGTATAAAGTTGCAGGTCCTAATATTTATTATTCTTTATTTCATAGTCCTTTTGTAGCTAGTTGACTGCAAAGGGACTATGAAAAGTACCTGTTTACAGGTTAACTGTGAATAACCTACTCCATACATAGCATACACTCAGGACATTTGTTCAGGGAGGTGTTAGTTGGCTGTGGTTTGGGGGTGGGAACACTGACTCCACTAAGCAGGTGGTGGGGTAAAATATTCCTAAGTTAAAGTATACAGTCAGCAACAGTATAAATGCCACACGCATTTGCCCTGTCATTCATCATACCAATGTTCAGAGTCTAGATGTTCAGTTTAGATGTGCTTCTGTTCTGGTGCTGTTGATTATGCCCTGGTTGGCTTGGACAACATGCACCTGACTTCCAAGGCCTAAATCAGCCACTGATTAAAAAGACACCTTGAAAACCCTTGGACAAAGCGGTTCTCCGCGATTGGAGCTTGACACCCCTTCTCTCGCCCAAATGGGATTCAGAGGGCTGTGCTTTCGAGCTCCATTAATTACACAAATTTAACAGCCATTGGTGCCATTTTGCAAACAATTTCAACTATAAACACCAAGTTCCATGAGTTTTCTGCACACTATCCATGAGTTACGCATTTTTATTTAGGCAGAATAAACTGAACAAAACCACCGGAGCTTCAGTACATGCTGTGATTGTACCCCTAATAATAATAACACTTAGATCTGTTTACTGAAGGGTTTATTTACTTGATGCCCCTACACTCCAAAAGCACAATGGGGAACAAGTGTTTAGGTAGTACGAGCTCTCAGCTGTTTCTGTGTAATTTTTGTAACATGAGGGAAATTTGATAATAGATGATCATCTTTGTGTAAAATCTCCGCAATGCCACACAGGGGAAATGCATGCAGGCGTGCAAGGCTTCAATCCAACGCCTGACAGCTGCTCCTGTGGACCAGGCAAACAACAGCCTATCATGGGCTCCGAAATGCACAAATGTAATTATAACCCTTGAAGAATTTGACGAGGCCACTGTGAAGAGTTTCCCCAGAACGCAAGCGCATAGCAGTGGTGCTGTATCTAGCATAACATCGGCGGTGCTGTGTACAGCATCACTGCTACATCTTATGGCACAAAACCATCAGGCTAAATAAATGATTACAGCTCATATTTCACAGCATGCTAATTCCTTTGAAACAAATTGTACAAGCAAGGTCATATATAGCAAGCATTAAAGAATGAATATGTAATCACGTAAATACGAATGCTACTTCAGGGGTCATACCTCGTTTGGGTGAATGCTCAGCCTGTCACTCATTTTATCTGTTTGTATCTCTGAGGTTTTTAAATACGTATTTCTATATGAATCCATGCCTACAGTATGATTCATATTGGGACATAGTACAGTTTATCGTTCAACTACAATTTATAAGGATTATTTTAAATATACAGTACATATCATCAGTACTGTTCCAATATGAAATGTTTTGGAAACAACAATATGCCAAACAGAGCACATACATTACTCCGGTTATGACAGGAGTATGGTGGGGTTTTGAAAATAATATTCAGAATAAATCAGTGCATTCCCATATTTTGAGCATGTTGCCCAGCTATGCCACATATTTCAACCTTGCAAACCTCCCCAGACTTTGTTCTATTCATTCCTCTTTCTGTTAGAGAAATTCAGATTATGTGGCTCCCTGGAGACAAACAAGACCTTCCAGGAACAAGTCTACCCCTCTAATACACTGCTGCTCTTTATACAGGGATATTAATGCAATTCTGCACACCTGCAGAGATCGTAAAACAACTCTCTATGCAGGGATATTAACACTGTTCTGTGCACCTGGAAAACCTTAACACAAAAAGGGAGAGAAACTTCCCACTAAGTCACAGGTTCAAAGTCAAATATCCATTCTAATGGTGACACTAGATGTGCTGAAACCATTACATTTTAAGAAATGTGACATCCCATTTTTTAAACAAATGTCTTCATTTTAATTGCATAGTCTGAGCAAGTGCAGGTGTGAGCACATTTTTGTAAGCTGAAATGGTGGCAAGCCTATGGTAAAAAATATTCAGTGTGGAAATTAGAAGCTGCCTAATTTCTCTTCTTGTAGCTATTTAAAATATCATCTGCCTGTAAATCTACATGACTTCCATGCCCAGGATAAAGACCGGTTTCTATTGGCTACATGACTTCCATGCCCAGGATAAAGACCGGTTTCTATTGGCTAGCAGCACTCCCTTTGGACCGATGGGCAGCAACACTGTAATATAGGCACTGCATTGCCCAATCATTACTCAGTAACATAACTAGCTAGAGACAAATGCTGAACGGGAAGCTTTGAAATGCAAGCTGATGCATGGGTTATGGTGGTCATGGCAACCTATGAACTGAAAGTGTCAGCACCTAAGAACAGTTCAGCAATGTTTGAAATTTAATGTGGATGTAATAATAATAATAATAATAATAATAATAATAACAACGTGAGCTAAATAAGCTATTTAGAAAAATAAGCCATTGGGTTATATACAGATGTTAGAGCCCCCCCCCCCCAACAGAGGAGAATGTAAAGGGCAGAGGGCACACACAACAATTGACGAGCACTAGCTGTACGCACTGTGCTGATATCTAGGACCGCTGATGATTAGGACCGCTAATGCCCAGGAGTTATTTGCATGTAAAATACATTTGAAGACTGTTAAAAACAGTTTAAAAATACAGAAAGATAACATTTTCATTTCTTTTGTTGAGAAAACTAAGGTAATTTCCTTCAATTTTAGGCATTTCAAGCATTGACCAAAAACCAATCCAAAATTATCTCCCAAACGACCCATGCGTATTCCCTCAATGTTTAATATTAATAATGGTTGTGATTCTTTATAAACATTTTATAGGAAGTCCTTTGTAATTGGCATGTCGGTGGTGATAAATGTATGAGGTACAAAGAACATATGCTTCCCTGTCCTGTTTTATTCATAAACTCAGAATATACACAGAACATTTCAGAGTTACCAGCACTGCAGTGACATTATCACTTTTCCAAGGCACATGGAATCATCTAATAACACTCGCAGTGAATATGAATTTACTTAATTCACCCAGTAATGGAAAGAAAAAAGAATCATTTCAGGCGAGAGAGGGAAGGCTTTTTCTCCAAGTTCAATATGTTTTTCATGAGTACTAATGCTGTCCCGTTGTGTGAAATAACTGGAGACAGTTCATTAATATCGCACTAATGAGGTTTAAGAAGTTCTTCTGAAAAACTGATTTCATGAATAATACATGAATAATGAATGAGATAAAAGCTTTGATAAGCAGTTTTGGGCCCATACACTTCACATTCAGCGTGAAAATGCAGAACCAATGCAATTACTCCAAAATATCTTTATAAACATTTACAAACCACAAAGCCCATTCAATTAGTAGAAAATAAAACGGTCTGTGGTGGTCTATATGTGGGAGAAAGCGGTGTGCATTATTGATTAGTTATTAATGCCTTACCAAAGGTTTACTGTAATCTAGTGCAGTAATTATGGGGTTTTTATACTTTAATATCAAGAAAACAAGTTGCTGTGTCCAGCCTGAATGAAGGATCAGGCCACAGCAGAGATAAATTGAGGGATTTTCTATTTATTTTTTCATTTATTTATTTTTGAAAAGAAAAAAAAGCTCATCCCACAATGCACCTCTCCATTTTATTACACTCACACATCAGCAGCTGCGCATCACAGTCTTCTATGGTTCTGGACATGGACTCTACGTTCAGCTTTTCTTCACATAATATAAATCAATTAGGCATCAGCTTGGGGCAAGGAACACCCACTTTTAGGAGATCCCGATTTAGTAGGCATAAACATTAAAAAAGTAATCAATGCTTTATCTATCCATGTTTCATTGACCGCTCCAATACCACAAGCCAATCAAATTTGTGTGCGCCCAAAATAATCCACCAACCATGTCACAGGAAACAAACATGTTGCGTCAGTGACTTTGTGAGCATAAAAACTCACCAAAGACTTAACAATGTTGCTCTGAGGGTAAAGTCTACCCAACCTGGCGCACTAAGGAAATTGACTAACTTTGCTGCGCTCCCTAACAAACATCTGGTCTGATCATCAAGAGTTGGCCTGCCACCATCCACAAAATACACAAAGATGGTTTAATTTCCATCAACAGCGGTTTTGAGGAAGTCGTATCTACTTTTCCTCCAATATCTCCCTTGCGGCCAGACCCAAGTGGAAGATTTTTGGACATCCCAATTCATCTTGACTGGAACCCGTTGCAACCCCGACTTCAATGGAGAAGCTTCATGCAACATGCACCTGCAGTGGCTTTGGAACAGCGGACAAGCTGACGTATTACCTAATGGCATTAATTAATGGCTTCCCCTTTTATTGCCGTTAAGTATGAAAATGCATTTTATGCATGCACTGACATCAAACCATAGCATAGCGTAAAACAGGTAATGCCAGTGTGGGTCATTTTACTGATGTTTGCTGTTGTGTTTTGTCTGTTATGTGTGTGTTGGTCTAGAATAGCTCATTTCCTGACCTTCTTGTTTTACATTGTTAAAACTTCATTTTATGAGACTGATTTAACAAACTAACCATATAATATAGAGTAGTGTTTCACTAACCCATAACACAAATTAACCTTCGTTAAATTGTAGCACTGTTAACCTCTATGTCTGGCTGTCGCAGAATTACAATTTCCTCTGATTAAGAATTGTATGCAATTATTCCTCATATTATGCAAATTATTGTTTTTGATTAGCCTATACAGATATTCATTATCATAGCCAATAAACACATATCCTTTATTTCCAAAACATTGTCACGTTTATGCTATTTCATTAAGATGGGTTATACAGACATACAGAATCCTGATTGGTTGTTGAACTCAGTTATGAATAAACCTGACCAAAACTCATGACAACTAAAAGTTTCAAACAGGTCAATTTGGCCCAAACAAACACAAGGATTAAATGAGCAATAAACTGCTCTGTGTCAGAAAAATTATTTTTTCCTGACCCATAAATCACAGTTTACAGTATGTAGTCACATTTAAGTCATTAAAAACACATCCATATATTTCAAAATCACAGTGGTCAGAATTCCCTTGGAGCTCCAGTTTGGAAGCTAATGTTTATTCATATGTTCCATTACTCTTCACCCTCAGGGCAGAGCCGTATCAGTTCAGTACACTTCAGTCATTCTGAGGGCTAAAAGGTAAGCCAGCCCTATTTCCAAGTGTTTAAAGGCATGACCATGTGGAATTCCTCATTTACATTAGACCTACTATCATAACAGAAGCTTAGCTGGGAAACCAGTCCACTGAAGGGATCTAGTGGTACCCTTAAGAGTCTGACTTTATTCAATGAAATTAATTAACAAGTGTTTTACACACATACATTACAATTTCATTATTTTTAGTTTTGTGTGTGTGTGTGAGTGAGCGAGTCTTGGGTCCCCTTTCAATAAATAAATGATAGTTTTTTTTAAGCTGTGAAAGCATGCAATTTCCTTAATGTCCAAACATAGGGTCTGTAAAAAAGTGAGAATGTCTTGATAACAGCAAAACCTGCAAAAAATATTTCATTACCATAACTAAAGTTTCCAATTTAGGGACTCTCCCATGCATTTAACACAGTAAGCACACAGAACACATCCCTGGCTCCATTGCCGAAATGTGTGTGTGTGTGCGTGGGGGGGGGGGGGGGGGGAGGTAAGAGAGCACTGGGACCAATTACATCCATCCAGACTCTGGGCTCAAAGCTTCACTCAGCTTATCTCTCCATCTTACTTGAAGGAAAGGTCAGTGTGCTTGCTTTGAAGTGTGCTGCTAATCACATCTCAGATGTCACAGCCAAAGGCATTTGATGCCCCTCACAGCAGATCACATCTTATACCATTAATTCCGAGCACTAAAACTAAAGTAAAAAAAAACAAAAAAAAAACTCAAGCGCTAAAAAATATTCACACATTCATTAGATGGATAATAATTTATGATCACTTCTAAATGAAATACCAGCAAAACTGATGGTGTGTCTATGCTATTTTTCAAGATGTTTATCATCTTCTACTGTACCCTAGGATCTTATTTCAGTAAAAAACATCAAAATATGATGCCTTTTTTTGGCAAAAGTAATTGATAAGAATATAAATTACACTTCGATGACCATATTTACATTACCACCATATTCAAAATAATGATCCATATTCTGGATATGGTCATGTTCCAGAGGACAAGCATCATGAAAAGAACAATCCAGTCTTATTCCCATATACATGGTCAGCTGAATATCCAGTCAGTACTAAAGGACGGCATCCTAGGAATTCCTCCTTGTGCAAGTGTTTAATATTCACTGGGTGTGCACCGCTGGTATTGTTTTGTCTTAGAGTTAGGGCTTTCAACGTTAACGCGCTAAGTCATGCAAATAATGTTTAATGATTAAAGCATTATACTTAGAATTATTTTTTTTAGCTGCGCCAGTCTCCGAAAGCACAGATCTATGATCAGATTTATCATCCACCAACCATCTTTACCGATTGCACTTTAATTAATACTTACAATTAAAGTGAATTGCATGAGTTAAGGTGCTAAGTGAGGGCTTGGGGCTTACTTCAACACTTTGTGAATGCGTGCGTGCGCAGATCGTGTTTGAGTTCTAAATGGAATAAGGTGTTTGCACGGTTTTCATTTTGGGATTTTTATCACCATGTGCAACACATGTTAATCGGATTTTGCATATTCAGAATAACGGCATAACCAAGTTTTTTTTCAGAATTTTTTTTTCAGAATAAGGTATTTCTACGTGCTGTATTGAAACCGGAATACTTCAGCACTCCAAACAAGATTTGAATAATGACATGCATTTAAATGTTTAAATCTATGATACTGAAATATTACATTTTCTTCTTACTTTTCATCTTTACAATATTATACTATACCATCAACATTTTATGGTAATTTCATATCCAGGGTTCGTGCAATGGTGGGTTTGAAATACGAAATTTTGCTGTCAGAAATGTACTGGTGTCACGGTACAAATGAAAGTGGTTAAGGGGTAAATTTGTGCTGTAGCTGTTGATGAACCCAGGACCTTGATGCTGTAGATAAGGATAGATTTTCAGAAGCTGCATGAACTGCAAACATATAGCCAAGCAAAAAAAAATACATTATATATATATATATATATATATATATATATATATATATATATATATATATATACACACATTCACATACACATACACACACACATACATACATACATACATGCATGCACACACATTTAAGCTGAAGGACATAGGCCTATATCCAATTATACACAAATGTACATAACAATTCTGCAGTAACCATATTTCAGTGCAGCCATATTGGTTAAAGCAGCCATGCCGATATAAAAAGTACAAATCTGAATTGCAGAAAATTGAAGGTTATCCAGCATAAAGGATCCACAGAAAGTTTTGTGTAAAGCTTCAGGCGAATGTCTTTTGCAATACGTGTTCATTACATTTCAGACAACGAAGGTAGAGCACAAATATACATAATTATGCAAATACAGTGTGCATTGCTTTGCCTACCATTTGGAGCTATTGTAACTCAGGGACTTCACCCTTGCAATTTAGATATTGTGATAGAAAAATAACATGTGAATCAGTTTTTGTGAAAACAATATATTTTGTAGGAGCCAAAAAAGATCTGCACCTAATGTGACATGCAGGTTATTTCTAATGTGTCTTTTGAAGATTAGAACTTTATATGAGAGTAATGACCTTATCAGGTGTCCGATTGGTGTTTGCTGGGGTCTGGAAGAGAGAGTGAGAGCGAAAACTGGGACCAAGTACACACATCCAGTTTTTCACAAACAGCAAAAGTCACATTGCTCTCTCAATCAATGAAGCGCTTTCAGCTGAAAACAAAAGGTATACTTAAAATATCTGCTCAAATCTCTACCAAATTAAAATAAAATAAAAAGTAAATTCCAGGGGATTTGCAGCTTGTAAATTATAGTTTTGCTAATGATTAAAATTAAGCCCATTCAGTTTCTGACTCCTCTCCCTGGATAGCAACAACTACATAATCAACTTGAATACATTTGACTGCTTGCAGTTATTATTATTATTATTATTATTATACTTTAACCCATCTCATAGTTTCTCATTGCAGTGCCTGGATAATATCAGGTACATAATCAACAATGAAATGAACACATGATGAACTGGGGTCTCTCATACGGCACTGCTGCAATGTACACCTTTGGCTCCTTCGTGCCTGCGGTGACGTGCATGTGCTCTGTTCAGCCGTACGTGGCCAGACGGTCGCCACTCCAGCGAGCTGCTGGTTTCACGTCCTACCTCCACAACAGCCTAAAGATCTACGGCGCGGGAAAACTCAAACATCACTTATGTTTGCCAGGCCGTTGCAGGCTGTCCCTACAGATGCAAAGCGGCTTTTCACGGCTCGCGTGGGGAAATTCAATGAAATTATTTTATTTTACTTCATTTTTTTTTTTTTTTGCCCACTCGTATCCATAAGGTCAACAGCATTTACTAGATTAAGGATACACTGACAATAATGGGCAGACTGCAGTGGAATGAACTGCTGTTACTCAACATGCATAACAGATGGGAGAGAAGAAAAAAAACCGAAATCTTCTGAAATATGAGAGGAAAATATTTATGTACCAACACTACACTAGTTTTAAAAAAAAGATCTAGTTATCCACAGTGCTGACAGCTTTGTCTGTGCAGCCATTAAAGCGGATTCTCCCGGGAAGTAGGGCTATATTAAACTGCATGAACAGATTAGCTCAACATTTGCACGGGCTGATGAGGGCCACAGCCAATGACGGGAAAGAAAGCAAAAGCGCTACTAAACAATGGCCTGGAGGAATCGGATCAATACAAAAATAATTAAAAGGGCCATGCTGGAAACACGGGCCGCGCAGATGAAACGCTTTAGCGAGATTACAGATAAGCGGCTCACTGACCGGATCCATAGCTTCCATGTGAAGAAACAACACATGGAGATCCCTACAGTAAGTTAGCCAGGCAAAATACTGTACAGTTTCAGTTATGCATTGATGGGAAACTGCATGCAGACACCTACAGCTTGTTTTTTCAAAGGGCGTTCTTTCAGAATGTGAAATTCTGTTTGGAATGGACAGAGATTTTTACTTGACTAGTCAAAATACATTATTACCATCTGTACCCCAGCATGTTTGAGCACTGTTGGCCTTATTTATTGCAGAAATGCAAACAGTATGTGTAAGCTTGGAGGATAAATAATGTGCTTGGTAAACATAAATGGATATTTTTACATAAACACAGTGGGACTCTTTGAGAGAATGTGACATCCTCTCACTCCAAACACTTTAGTGGCAGTACAATCATTTTGAATGCATTTTTTTAAATGAAAAATGAGATTCACACAGCAAACACCATTAAGGATGCTGCACAGCACTACTGCTGGGAAAAAATTGTATCTTTTTGTATTCCAACATTATACAAAGTATTTTCCTGATTTAAACTCAGTAAATATATGAGGATTAATGCGGGCCTGCAATCAAAATGGCTGTCAATTTAAACTGAATGAATCCAAATCCCCCACCCTAGAAATCAGTTTCACCAGGTTGGGCAATCTGCAAGCTGCTGTGGTATCTCAGCAACGTATTCGCATTCAATAGAAGAACAAACGACACAGTGTAATGCCTGCTGTAGCCACACATTTGCACAATATCATTGTATTTTTGTGCACCAGTGCCTCCCTCTGGTTAGGGGTAAAACTGATATTATTTTTCACCCACAAGGGTCCATTCCCTTTGAATATTTTAGGTATATGTTGTAAGTGCACTATTGTGATGTGTTTGATGGACCACAAAATTAAAAAAAAACATACAGCCATACACCCGTTTTGTGTGACAGACTGTAACAGGCTCTTAATGAATTGCATTTGTTTCACGGCACGGCTTACAGTTTCAATGGACAACACAAAATGCTGCCTCATGCAGGCTAACATTTGACAGGCTTCCCCTAAGATACATGCAGTTTAGCTGCCCTGGGACAATCAATAAAAGTTTAGGATACTTAGAATCACCTGCCTCATGTTTGGCACATTTATGATTCTCCTTGATAGTAGTGGAGGCGGTGGGGCATGGTGGAGGGGCTGTATCATGACCATATTGGAAAAGAAGTTTCCCTGACAGAACCCATAAAATCACTGACAGAAAGATCAGCTGTTTAATTCCACAGACAGAGCTGTGCTATTGAGTAATTAGTGCCAGCGACTGCCAACGTACCCAGAGAATAAAAGAGAGTTGGTGGCTGGTGAAAACTATAATTACTTAATATCTTTCAATTTTCTTGAAAGGTTTTTTTGTGTTTTTGTAATTACTTGAACAGCTGCCAGCCAAATAGCTGAACGCAGCATCTGACTCAAAATCACCCAACAAATGGGAATATATGTTTAGAAAGAAATCTCACATGATAAACACATTTGTGCAGGTATGAGCATGAACAAACAGGCACAAACATGCACACACACAAACCCACACACAAATGCATGCGCGCACACACACACATACACGCACACATGCACTTCCACCCTGGCCTTGTACATATTACAGATTTTTCTACGAACTGTATAAGCATTTGTTGCCAAATATCCCAGCCTTCTCTGGTACATATTGTACTGTATACACCTTGAGGTGCAACTAATCCCCACTAAGAGGGGGACCGCAGTTCAAGGTTGTGCTCCAGTCAATTACCACGCTGATGTATGGTCCCATGGGTTTCCCCTGAGATCAGTCTACAAAAGGCCTGTGATTAATCTCAAAGGCAACAGCACATAGGTACTGCAAATGAGAGGCACTAACCCAGTCCACCCAACAGGTCACTCCATCACCTACACCGTGACAAATCAGCACAGAGCTCCAAAGAGGCATGATCTGTGGACCTGATCTGAGGGCTGGCACTACACAAACACCTTTGCACATCCCGTGGCATCGTCTCTCTTCTCACTTTCCACTTACCACCTAGTGCATTGGTCTTCATATCAAAAACCTACTGTACTTACAGTACTGTACACCAGCTTGGAAATGGCAGCTGTAGCCTTCAGATTTAGTGCTTTTACATCACAAACAATGCAAATTTGCCAGAGATTAGTATTTTGTAGTTACATGCGTTCAAATGGCCAGATCATATTGCAATTTTTTTTTTACATTGAAATTCAATCCATTTGAGGTTTCCTTTCAGTGATTCAATAATATTTTATACTTAAGGGTTTTAAAAGTTATTCAGCATTATTGCTAATATGGCAATTTTAGGACCTGCATTTAAATAAATAAAAAAAATCAAATTTAAACAAGTCAATTGCACTATTAAAAAAAAAAAAATAAATAATAAAATAAAATAAATTGTTTCATGTACAACCAAAACCTGTGCAAACAATTCGCTGACATTCACTCGCCAACATCTACTTCTTCTGCCTGCCATTAAAATCATCTTTGCCATTATGCCTGGGGTTAATAAATACCTTATTATTATCTTCCACTGCAACTCATTCCACAAATTTGAAGTGTAATTTTATGAGAGTCCTAACAGAGTTGCCCCCATGTCAAACTAAATTCTCTTTCGCTTCAGATTCCTATTTGCACTTTGTGTGCCAGGTGTTATTACTGGACATGGCAAGAATAGCTTTGTACATATTTGTGATTGGTATGCCATTTGTTACCCCTCACTAAATGTTAATGATCTATTTTCCGTAAGTAATAGATTGCTGTTTATTTTGCCCCATTATGAATGTTTCTGTGCATATTTTACCAGTAGTAAAGAGTAGAATAAATCTGATTTTGGTTTACTGAATGTTTTCAGTCGGTTATCTTTCAGCATTTGGTGGATAAACCATAGTTCAGCATGGGACCGCATCCCAAATCCTTGTGTAGTAGTGACTGGGGAAGGCCTTCTATGCGTGGAACACCGATGTGTGCAGACATACCCAGAGGTAGATGTTGTACATTTCTCCAGATCTTAAGTAAGTGTGTGGGTTAGTCTACTAATTCTTCCAGTTTTAATTTTTCACAATAAAGGGGTCACTGACAATGGGAGATGTTCATTTGTGTTCAATTTTGAGCCATCAGTACTCAAGTTGGTCTTCTATCCATTGTAAAGTTATTTGCAGTTGGGTAGCCCAGTAGTACCATCAAGGACTGGAGAATTCTAGGCCTCCTGATTTCCGTAATAGTTAGTGTTTTCAGTTGCACTCTACTTTCAGACATAAGACAATCTAAATGAATTAATTTGGGCTAAGGGTTGCTGGTAATGTCTGGAAAGTAAACGGCATTTAATGAAGGATATTCATCTGAGCTGTTTCCATCCTTACTAATGTAAGAGGCAGAATGGCCTACCTCCTTAATTCATCAGCTATTTTATCAGTTAATTTATGATAATTTACTTCATAGAGGGAAAATCATTTTCTTCACTGAAAAAAAATAAGGGCTAAATGAAAAGAGTTTATACTCATAACAATATAATTATAACAATAATTGAATGTTATCATTTTGGCTTTTTAGGGACCACGTTGCCACTTTGGCTGGTTAAGTAGCATGTTATTATTTTAGGATGTTATTTCGCACTCTTTTGCCTGAGTCACATTTCGTTTGCTCCTGGCTGGGCCTCGTGGTTTTTATTGAGGTTCAGTTGGCAGCTGTTGCTTATAAAATCTTTGAGAATTAATGTACTTGGCATAGGTGGCCATTTTCAGACAACACATTTTCAAGATGATTGTCATGATTGATCAGGGTCAAATGTGAACATTGCCTACATTTCACCCAAAGGCTGTAAGCTGTCCAATCTTTAGCCAGAGCTAAACTCCCATTCCTCAGATGTACTTACTATCAGCCCCAAATACACTACATGATCAAAAGTATGTGCACCTGACACCCAACATCTCATTCACAATTATGGGCATTAATATGGCATTGCTCCTATATTAACCTCTACTCTTCTGGGAAGGCTTTATACTGGATGTTGAAGCATGGATTTGCTTCCATTCAGCCAGAGAAACATTAGTGAGGTCAGGCACTGGTTTGGGCGATTTGGCCTGGCTCACAGTTGGCTTGACAATTGATCCCAAAGGTGTGGGATGGGGTTGAGGTCAGGGCTCGCTGTGTGCCCGGGGGGGGCACTGTCATGTTGAAAGAGGAATGGGTCTTCAGCAAACTGTTGGGGAACAACAGAATAATCTAGAATGTGATTGTATGCTGTAGTATTAAGATTAGCCTTAACTAGAATTTAGGGGCCTAGCCCAGACCATGAAAAACAGCCCCAGACCAAAGGGTGTCCAGCTACTTTTGGTCATACAGTGTAAATAAAAGACTTCACTTCATTATATAAGCATGATTTATTTTATTGTTTCTATACTGATGCTGGAGAAAATGGGGAATGGAAATGGGACTGTCCAAGAGATGATTTAATTCACAGTGTTTGAAGTTCATTATCTGCAAAAGTTTAACTCTGAGTTTATGCTCAGAAACCATGAAGTTGATATGTTCATTGAACCAAGCGTATTCAATAAGCATGCCTGAAAACAGCGGTCCAGGTTCAGTGTCAGGACATGGCAGCAGTTGCTAATAATCTCTTTTTAGTAATTTAATAAATGACAGAGACCCTGAGCATCTGCTTTTCAGCAGAACAGGTTGAAAAATAGGCCTGCAAAAGCAGAAATGATTAAGGGTGAAGTTTAAGGTGAAGAATACGACATGCAAACGTACACCAGTGAGACCAGTCTCCCGAGAGCCAATCTGACACCCGTCAGTCATGATAAACGCATAAAAACAGGAAACAATTCTCTTTTGAGATCAACACTTGAGGTCTTGATTACTGCAAAAACTGATAAAGACATTATCTGTAATTGCCTGTCATACGATTTTCCGCGTATTAATAATAAATCAGCACTGAAATATACAAATTCACTCATTACAGTCTCAAGGAATACTCAACATTAATCCTATAGTGTCTAATGCGCATGTACGGCATGGATCAGTACAGGCGAGAGGAAGCAATTTGCATGAATTATTGAAAGGAAAGCACAATTGGCCGTCATAATCAACGCTTTGCATTATTAATGGCTTTGATTGGGGGAGATATGAGTCAGAATAACAAATGGTGGAGGATAATGCAAGCGTCTTCGGGCCACGGCCAAGGTCTGTTCTTTGGAGGTGCACACTGTGTGCTGACTGTACACTCATCTGTTTTGAAGCTTGCAGACATCCGAAGTGAATCATTTTCCCTCTAAAGGCACCAAATTAGAATTAGCATTAGTGTTCAAAAGCACATCAATAACGCACCCTGTCGCTCTTGCTTGTGTGATTTCTCCTTCAAATGAAATGGCCCAATCACATTAATTTAGAGGAAGGATGAAATGTGTGCATCACACTTGGCACATTCTGTTTCTATACGCCATCTGTAGTGGTCCTCTGCAAACACATCCATCTCTCCACAACACCCTACACATATCATCCAGGTCGTAAGTGTTAGAATAAAAAGCTCTTTAGCAGATTGCACCATAGTTTGTGAAAAATATGACTGCATAGAAATGCTGCTGCAGGTTGTTATTTCACCCCAATCACACGATAATCATAATTAAGCGATCATTTCGTAATTTCAGGAGCAGGGCACACTTTGCCTGCATCTGTCCATGAGCTGGAGCTTAGCAACTAGCCCAGGAATCCACATCTCAGTAATACTTTCCCACATTACCTCTGGCAAATTATGACAGATGCAAAATAACAGGCAGATGGAATTCTGATATGTGCATGTAATTCAAATGAAAAATGATTCCCTTAATTCTATGAGTGCATATGAATGTCCTTTGGTTATAAATGTTTTGTCCTTTGTAAATATTAATTTACAAAGGACAAAACATGGGTGGCACAGTGGACAGCATTGTCACCAGACAGCAAGAAGTCCCTGAAGGTCCTGAATCCTGGCCTTTCTGTATTGAGTTTGCATGTTCTCCCCTCTGGGTACTCCGGTTTCCACCCAGAACCCAAAGACATGCAGGTTAGGCTAATTGGAGAGTATAAATTGGACATATGTATAAGTGTGTGAGTAAATGGTGCCCTGGGATAGATTGGCAAATTGTCCTGGGTGTATTCCTGCCTCTCGTTCAATGCATGCTGGGATAGGCTCCAGCCCCCTGCCACCCCCACCCTACAACCCTGACCAGGAATAAGCAGGCGGGTTATATAATGGATGGACGGACATAACTGCATATATAAATATAAATCATACACTGAATTGCCAAGATGGAAAAAATAATACTTCAGCAAACTCCACTGATACATTCATCCTAATGAGATAATTTTGCTTTGTCAGATCCTCTCATATGGCTTAAAAACCATTTTGTGTGAAAAATGTCCTAATCATAGCAACAAAAATCATGTTGTGTGGCCACAGCCAAACCACATAATCGCCAGGATTGCAGAACATAAATCAGCAACAGGGAGACCAAAGCAGTCTAGACTGGTACACAGCAGGAAGACATTTATGTGACAGTGCGGGAATCACTGTAGACTATAATAGACTGTGAGTGTGTTTTTCCTTTTTAAATCTAGCCAAAATTTCCTGCTGATGTAAAAGCAAGACCTCCGTCAAACATGTACTTATAAGTTCTCTTAAGAGTTTCTAAATTGAAGGAAGGTATTCAAAAATACATTTAGAAAGGATTGTAAAACCTGTAGCTATAATGACACTAGTGTGAGCCTGGGTGATGTCATTAGCTAACCTGACACAGGAGCCATATTTGGCTTTTTCCAGCCAGAATGGGAGCCAATTTATCATAAACCATGGCAACAGTGCCCCCTAGCTACTTCCCTGCTACCTGCAGGTGAACAGTTCTGCTGAGTAAGGAATTTGCCCTTTCTCCAGGCGATGCAGGCTCTCCTGTAGTACACCATTTAGGTTTTAATACACAAAATTGTGTAAAATTCATGTTTTATTTGTAAATACTCAGGTGCATATGTGTTTTGCCCAGGTCCGGCAGAGATCAGTACTGGTTAGAGAAACAGACATCTGACAGCAGTAATTGTCTCAAAATCTTCTGCAAATCACAACAGTTAACGCTGTCATTTTGCCTGAGACCTTGTGCGGTTAATAATGATAGACTGCCTTAAGCATAGCAGTATGGTATGGTGTGAATGATATAGCCACACACAACTAGACATGGCATGCTGCATCAACTGGCATGTATCCACATGTTTACAAGACGTGTAGTCAAAATCCTCAAGACAAGTGGGTGACAGATAATTCAACTGCACTGTAACAAATGATTGTGGCTATGCTGGTCATGGTTGTTTTTTGTTTTGTTTTGTTTTTTCTTTTATTACCTATTAATGGATGCTGCATTTAGACATTTTCTATCCCTAGTTGAATAGAGTACTTTTTGAACTAAGCAACCATATACTGAAGAGCCATTGTAACCGTACTAAATGTTTCTATGGTTTTATTTATTTATTTTTGTATAAACATTTTACTATAGTTACAATGGCTCTTCAGTGTATGGTTCCTTAGTTTAAAAAAAGGACTCTATTCAAGCATTGAGAGAAAATGGCTAAATGCCGCATGTTAGTCATTTGAGTCTTTTTACTGTGAAGACAGACTGGGATTCACTTGTTTCCCTTGGTAACGAGAACACCAATAAAAGCTCTTCATTGGATCCTGCTGTCATTCACCAGACTACAACATAATGTGAATTCTAATTTAACCTTGTCATGAAGTGCTCACTATCTTACATACACATATACATATATATTTCCTCTCATCTCTCATTTCCTAAAATAGATGACATATTGGAATTTGGACCAAACAATGAATAGCAACAACAAAAGAAGGTTGTTAGAAATGGGGAAATCGTATTTTCATGAAACATCTTCCTGATACATTGAATATGGATAAATTAGTCAAGTGGAATAACCATACAGGTTGGTAAAGATTAGTACAGATCAGATAAATATGAATGACAAAACAGTCCTATCAGAGAAGTTGCTTATGATGATTTAGAAAGTACATTTTATCTCATTTAGGACATGCAAGATGTTTTATACGCTATGAATACATATTGATATTCACGTAAACTGTTGAAATTACACTGCAATCTTTAAAATAATAATAAATATAATAATAAAAATTGTAGCAGATGCACTTTCTCAAGTTCATGTTAAGTTATTGTGATATGTGTTTGTCACAATATAAAGGTCATTCAACGTGCTTAAGTTACTATGAGTCATGAGTCTGTATAGGTAGCATGAAAATGATGATACAATCATGACTGACACAAACACAGACACACACATGCACACATTCAAACACACAGGCACCCATGCATGCACACAAGCATGCATGCACACACGCACATGCACGCACACACACACGCACACACACAAACATCTATGTAACCAAGAGTGGAGTATCAGTCAATACCCACCAAGCGAGGACCATAATTCCTTAACATTTACTTTCAAAACAAAACAGACATATACTATTTGTAAAGCCAAATTCTCATAATATTAACAAAGATTACAAATTTTATGTTTAAAAAAAATCCAAATGAGGACCTGAACCACATATACCTAACAAAGCGAGGTCCTTACCAGCCTGCAGGAGGACGGTGTCTGTGCCTATACTCAGCGCTCTGCACTGAGGCTTGGTTTCTTTCAAGAAGGGACAATGCTCATTCATTTCTTACAAGACTTAAAGTTTTTCCAAGGATAAAAATCTTTTGAGAATGAGGTGAAAAACTTCTTTCGCCGTACATTTATGTAAATCACTGTTAATGTATTCTAAATTAAGTCTATTGTAAATGTCTTTCGTAATTTAAAACTTATGTATGAATTCATGAATGAATAAAAATGAAAACTATTTAGTTGGTTGAGGTTTCAATCAGGATTTGAACCCAGGACCTTATTATTGTGAGGAGACAGTGCTATCCATTGCAATATTTATCACAATATGACCATATGATCATTGTATTTGTAGAGTCGCCAGATGAAATCAAAAGCAATCCTGTCAACTAGATGATTACTGGAGCAGCCTAAGAAAGTTTGAAAACCCGTATTTTAGTTTTATATGTCATACAGGGTATTCAAAATTGGGTTTCATGGTTCAAAATAAAAAAAAAAGTTCCCGTCCCAATATTATTATTTTTTTTTGTTTTTTGTGTCACGTTGCTTTCGGAATTTATCATAAGAAAGCATACACACACTCCCTCGCACATACAGACACACAAGTGTGCACACGGACATGCACGCATGTGCAAGCACACACAGGCATATACAAATGGACGTATACACGAAAGCATGAATAATAAAAAAAATAATACAGCTTCTCCACAGGAGTCTGCTGCATTCCTTTGACAGTGACAGTTTCTACATTTTAATTTAATTCACATTTTTTTCACTCAGGACCTGGATAATGGGCATGCTTCATTTGACAATAGCAACAAGATGAATTTGCCATGAGAGTATTAAATCTGCGGAGAGACTGCCTTACTTAAATTAATTGGCACACTATCCTATTGTTTCAAAGTTTTCCTTATTCCTTAGAGAAGACAGACCTACATACTGCATAGATTCTCAAGGCTCCACTGTCAGGCCCCAACATAAAATGAGGAACATAAATTAGCCATATCAAAGGATAATATTCCTGTATGAATGGCCGATACATTTGTGTAGCAGTAATGAAACAGAGAATAATAGATGCATGCCTTTTGGATTTTGTGTGTGTTTCAAAACGGAACTTGATACAAATGAAACCTCAAAAGGAGCTTGTGAAGTGCCTTCTTTATATCAAATTCCACTTTATGAATCAGATATAAAGATTCTGTTTCCCCTTTGATCAGTTTGAGCCTCTTACAATCCTATCTGCAGATTCAAAGCAGTTGATAATGTATTCTTTACTCTTCTAAAAGTATAATCATAGCCAGTGAATGAGGAATCATGACTGTTGTCATTAAACTGCTTTTAATGTAAGTTCATTATCCAATTTAGGAAAGGACTGAAGAGTTTTTTTTTGTTTTTTTTGCAAGGTCCCAGAACCCTCTCAATTTGGTTACTTCCACAACAATAAACATACATTTTCTGTATAAAAAATCAAAAGAGGCTCTCCTTTTATGCCATTAAACCCAGAAACCAAACAGTATTTTCATATGCATTCAGTTAAGCAAATTATATTGGAGTGTTTAATCCCAAATGGATATGTATATAAAATATGGAAAAAAAAAAAAAAATCAGTCTAGGTTCTTTAATAGAATTTCAAAGCCATATTCTGGGCTTTCAGATACAGCATATCAACGGTCACATAATAATGCAAATCAATCAAAATGACAACCTAATTTTGATAAAACTGAAATAGCAACTCAAATAAAGGTGCTCTTATCAAGGCATTTGTGGGGGGTGGGGGGGACACTTTTAAATAAGAAAATGACAATTCATTTGAAATGCAATATCGCTCTAATTGATTTTTCCATATTTGCAAAAATTATCAAGATGTATGGCCACAGTTTTATATTACCTGTCAGCCTTACAAATACATTCAACAGTAAATGAGTCTGACATCACTTCCATACAACACACACTCGGCTGACACGTATGCAAGTGTGAGGCTAAAGAAGGGACTTACAGGAAGTGTGCCACACTGACACTAGGTCCAGGCCAGGGAATGATCCTCAAGCCAATCATTTCAAAAACCAGGAGATGGAGCGTCATATGAACGGAGCTGTATGACTGCTCCCACATGCCAAACAGTAGAGGAACAGGAAAGAATGGTCACTTACCTAGAAAACAAAAGAATGGGGAGAAGGACAGGTTAGACACCAAAACATGTGACAGTTCTGTCAAGCATTACTCTATACTGCATATGTATCTTAATTCAGTTTTATTTGCAAGCTGTTTTTTTTTCAAACACAGCATCACAGGAGTACAAAGCAAATAATAAATAAATAAATACATAAATAAATAAACAAACTGCTGAGCGGGAAGAAATTTTGCTTACAATATTACACGGTTAATTTGAAGAATCAATATCAGTTACACAGTACAATAAATCAACTCTGACACGGTTCATCTGATCCCTACTGGATTCAAACAGACTCTGTTCAAGCTGGATAAACACTGAATATTTTTTACTGTATAGATAACTATGATTTTCAAAATATTTTCATAGCATTAGTTTAGGAGCGGACGAAAATGCTCTTTGTAAGTTTCAGACAAATAATTAGCTGGCTAGCCACCATGCCTACTGAAGCTTGCTTGCTGGCCATCTAGAGTAGATGAAATAGAGAGGCATTGTGTGCACAAATGGAGTTTCACTGCCCCATTTCATGGGCTTTGAAATTACACATCATTTGAGATTGTTATCATGAAGAATGTGAGGACAAAGAGAAATGTTGCCTGAAATTAAAAGGTTTTGAAGGCATTCGGTTTTAATGGTTGTTGAGAAATTCTGTATTCTTAGGATAAATTATGTTTATTAGACAACATATCCCCTACTACAATGTACATCGGGTACGTGAGTTAGAAAGAGAGAGTGAGAAAGATGGAGAGAGCAGTACTCCAGCAGCACAGAACTAAAAAAAAATCAACAGTTTTCACCAAACTGAAATGCTTTTTTTTGTGAATCACTCAAAGCTGGTGTGGTGTGAAATAATGAGTGGTTTGCTTCTGAGCTAAATCTTTATTTTCCATTATTACACTTATTTTACAAAATTGCCTTCTGCCTCATAATTTGCATTCTAAAATGGCATGAAAGAAAAAGGTACGGTATGAGACATAATTATGAGTTTTGGGATAATTACCAATTAAGTGGATAATTGCCATCCTTAACCAAACCATCTCACTCTGTAGCCTCCTCCTCCTCCTCCATATGTTTGTGATGTAACAGACAATAATGGCGCAATGTCACAAAACAAAATTCATATTCATCATTTGAGGATTATAGGCCACCCACTGATTATGGAGTTAATTTCTATATTAATAATCAGGAATTGTATAAAGAATATATTGAGAAATCATGCCCGCCAACACACACACGTACATGCCAATGCACACGCACCCACACACAGACACATGCGCACACCCCCCAACAACTGCAGGACAGCTATCTAAACTATCTAACAGCCATCTGACAGGATTCCCCTCCCACACAACTACCACTACTATTACTTACACACAGTAATAGTAGTGGTAACAGAATGACTTTTCCTGGTGTCTGGTGTTTGTGATTCTTTTCTTTTTTTAACATGAGAAGCAGCTTGTTCAGAGACGTGATAGCAAACTTTTAATGACCAGGAAACAATTCTTGTCAGTGTAGGACAATCTGACAGTCTTCATGAGTTGCTCATTCTAAACCCGACTGAAATTTTAAAAGGAAAAACTGACATGAATCAACAATTCATTCTCAAAAGGTATTCTCAAAAATCGACTGTGTGGTGGGATGTGCATTTTAGAGAGAGTTCTTCGGAGTTCTCAGAATCACATAAAACGCTATAGAAACTTTTATGTCCGCCTTTACTCTCAAATATTTATTCTGCTCAGGGAGGCAACAAAAACAATCCTTCATTCAGTCATTATGCTCACTTTATGTCACACTGATCACGGTTACCAGCACTCTGGATATTCTGAATGTCTTCCCCAGAGCTTTCCATTCCATATTAAACACTGTTCACCCCATTTCTTTACAAGTAAATATAAACTCATATCCTATTGCGCCCACAGGAATAAAAATGGCTCAAGCCATCAATCTCCTCCTCCTTCCTGCCACGTATTTCCTGCCTTTTATATCTTCTGTCAGTTTGCATGTCCCACTAGAGCGATGTGACTCTCACATTCCCCGTCCTCTTGCTTTAGATCATAAAGTCTGCTCAGCACAGTGTGATCACTGTCGCACTCGGGAAGCTTTACGCCTCTGTTTTCCAGCTCTGTTCTGAGGAAACCACGGTTAGGTTTTTTTTTTTTTACTAACACCACTGCATTATTTTGTCCGATCAGACAGTTAATTCAAGGTTCATTTTTAATATGACATATTTTAAAAGGGATGTGTTGTACTCTATATCCCTTATATACATGTGTTTAGAGATATATTTTTTGTTAGCATCAAAGTAAAAAAAGTTCCTTAAATGCGTCTCAAAAATTAATATTATTAGAAATGTAGGTCTATTCCTTATATTTGAGTGAGCTGTCATTATACACTATTGTCTCCAGCATTGTTTCCAGTCTGTTCACAATAAGTAAAAAAGACTACTGATTTAATTAAGGATTAAAATGAATCCAATATTAATTTATCTTTATTGTATTTTTTCCAAAACAAGCTTTTTAGGTAGAACCTACAAAGTCCTTCAGTGGGAAGCTGTAAAGTTCATGTCAGTATCTAAAGAGCAGTTCAATCAAACCTTTAATTACCTAATTACCTAATGGTCTCTGTGTTTGCCAAATTACACAGTGGAGTCCCTGAGTCCCAGGTTTGGAAAACAATTAGGCTACAAAAACTAAGCCAGCCCAAACTATTACATTTCCTCACTTGTTCCATTAGATATGTCAGCAACTGATAAAATGTATCTTACTTAGAAAAAGACCCTGAAAACTAGTGGTGGGAAATTAATTTATTTTATTTTTATTGTAACATTTAAATTAATATTCTAAAATAATTTCAATTGTCATTATTCATTATTATTAATCATTATTATTTCATGGTACATTCATATTTCAAAAAAAAAAACAAACAAAAAAGAAAAATCAAAAACTTATTTTTTTTATTATTTGCCAAAACCAAATTGAAAACTCAAATAGTAAAATAACACTAATTTTTTTAAAGAGCTTTAAAACTTTCAATCTATTTTCAAAGGCTTTAATGTTGCGACTGAATATTACAGCAAATCACTTTCATAAATTATCACTTTGGTCTTTAAAAGTATATATAAATTTCAGCTGTGTATATTTTATTTATTTGTTTGTTGACTTCACAATTTATCTCCCTTATCATACACTGTTGGCTCTGGAAGTAAAGAGATTTTCTCTTTGGCAGGCAACCAGATAGCCATCACCGCCGAACATTATCAGCCTACTGTTTTCAGTGTTTCTCACAAGACACATTAGCAAGTCAACTAGCAACGCTGACAAAATCATTAGACCAATTTCAAGACAGATATGACATTCTTCTGAGTAATAACTACCAGTTTGTTAGAAGTGTTATTTTTGAATATGTATGTGTTGTCGGGTATAGTCACACAGTACATATACCTCTTTCAATTCAAATAATTGAAATGTCCTGGAACCCACTTCTACAACATGCATAGGTGTCTCATAGTAATGTAGACAAAATCAGTATGCAAAGAACAGGATAAGGCCCCACACACGCACGCACGCACGCACGCACACTATAATTTACACCCCTATAAATCCTGATCGCATATTGACTATTTAACAAGACCCTTCAATACAGGATGTCAGAACCCTTTATCTACCATCTTTTCCTTTCAGATCATTGTGGATCCTGAAAAAGAAATCAATTTCCATTGAAAATCACAGAGAGGCAGAACATGATAAATAAATCACTACCCACTTTAGACACTGGGCCCTTAGACTTGTGAAGCTATGTTAAAAACTAAGCCATTGATTTATGTGAAGAATGAAAATGAAAACATAAGGAAACTCAAAAACTAAAAAAACAGAAAAGACTAAAACACAAAGGATGTCACAATCCTACGCATATTCAAAACTCAAATAAAATTTCATAAAAACAGGTTACGACAACAACAGTGTTTTAATATTGATATTTTTCTTTTCAGTGGTCCGTATTTACCAAAGAAATAGAACAACAGACAGTACTTCAATGCTTTTGTGAATGCTTGTACATGTAAAAGACAAGTGATGGTCAAGAAAGATATTTGGAATACTTCAATATTTTCTTCTTCTTTGGTACTCTGAAAAATTGCAATTATAAAAAAGACACTGATTTTCCAAATGGTACAATGTTTCTGTACTTGATTGTATTATGCTAATCCTACAGATAGCACCCACTATGCAACATATCCACACAAGGATATGATTTCATTTCATTCCATTTATTAGGACCCCCATTAGCTCCAGCAGAAGCAGAAGCTATTCTTCGTCGGGCCCACACAGAACACAACATTATGTACAAAGGACATTATCAGACCAAACATCAAGGCAACAATAATGTCAAACAAAACACACCACACAATCCATTGCTCCATCCTTTAAAACCACCAAAATGCATTTCACAGAGACAGAAAATATTCAAATTTCCATATTTCACGGTATTACATCTGTTACTAACAAGTAACTGTACTCAGCAGCATATTAGTATTTGATTTTGGAAGAAAAACGCACCTATAGTAGCATGCATTTTGATAATGATGCTCATCTGAGCTAAAAGACAGATGTTCAGATCCTATCAAAGACATTTTAGTGCCAGAGATATTTCTAATAAAATTAATTTGTGAGGCTGTAAAGCTATCTTTAACTTTGAGCCAAGACAGGCAGTTGTATCTTTGTATCTACATTATTTATACAAGGACATCGAAGGGCACAAGGTGCTTCCTTATTGTGACTGTACTGAACCAAACTACCTAACGGTAATCCAGATGCAATAAAACAAATACTTTAAGGACCTGTTTAGTTGTATTTGCTGGCGGGAATTTAAAACATGTCCTTATTACAGCCCATTTTCCTCACAATTTTATTAATATGCTCAGACCAGGATAATTTCTTATCTAATATTATCCCAAGAAGTCTAGTTTCTCTAACTTGTTCTGTGGCAATATCATTTACATACAACTTGAATTCAAGCCCCGAGCTTAGTGAATGAAAGTTCCTCAGTTGTGGACTCTGCCATGTATATTGTTGAATCATCTGCGTATTTGAATACTTTGGCTTTATTAACTGTTAATGGTAATTCATTTGTAAAAACAGCATATTATAATGGGCCCCATCAGAAAAAAACTCCCATTAAAGAAAACAGTTTGTTTCTTAGTCAGATGATTCTCTAGCCAGTGTAGCATTTGGGGGGAAACCATAACATTTTAGTTTTTCCAATTAAAAATCTACGATCAATCACACCAAAAGCAGTACTAAAATGTAGTACAGTAGCACATGTAAACAGCACGGCACCTAACTTCTTATTGTCAATCTCTCTGAACCAGTCAGTCATCACTCATTTGTGTCAGAACAGTACACATTGAGTGCCCCTCTCTGTATGAACAATTGGAGTCTGTGTTCAAATTATCAACCATAAACTACAGTATTGGATGACTATTATTACTATCATTCTCAGTAACATTATTCAATTCATATTTACAGTTTATCTCTTATGATTTGTTCCATTATCAGAGAATATGATTGCTCATTATTCATTTGATGCATTTCATTTCTTAGTTTATTTACTTTACAAATAAAATCTTAACTAAAGTAATTAGCAATCTCTAATGGATTAGTAATACACTTTCAATTAGATTTCAGAAGTGATGGGGTTGATTTAAATTTTCTTCCCATGAGTATGGCACAGCCTTTTAATGTCATGTTTGATCTTATTTTCATAGTACAACTTCTGTCTCCTTTTATTCAATTTAGTAACATACTTTCTTAGTTTACAGTAAATTTGCCAATCTGATATGTAGCATGATTTATTTGCCACTTCCTGCCTGCTTCTAAACCCAGGTTCTCCCAACTTCTTCTTCTCAAGAGCCAGTTTCTTTTTTTTTTGTTTTTGTTTTTTTTGCTCTATTGGGAACTATGCTGGCACTGTGCAGATGCAGATTAATACTCTGTCTCCAGTGGGGAGTATGCTGGCACTGTGCAGACACAGATTAATACTCTGTCTCCAGTGGGGAGTACTCTGGTACTGTGCAGACACAGACCTGGTCATCCAAGTAAGGTTTTTTTTCCCCCTCTTAGACCCCTGTTGCCCGGCACTGTTCAGAACACATGCGGCTGGGATTGGGATTGAGCAGTCTGGGATTGAGCAGTCTGGGCCCTTCTGATGAGTCCAGACTTAATGAATGCTGAACAACTGCCCTGGTGCCCAAGCTTCACCAGATTGACCGTTTGCCTGTCATTATGAAAAATGCTTTCCCTGTCACATTTCAGCATTCATTTTTATACCGCCAGTGCTTCAAAAGCTTCCAGAAAACATTTCTGACACACCGTTTGATGACCAACCAGAAAATTGGTCTTAAATGAACAGTCTTACAATTCTTCAACACCAAGAATGGTCATCACTCAGTGATGTGTTAAATATATCACTGCCAACTGTATTAGCATTAGCCCATCCTGAACTAGACTGAGAGAATGGAGCATAGCACTCATCACTCACATACACTGGGACAACTGACTGAAAAGCACTAAGCTCTGAACATCGGCAGCATATTATCATTTTAAAAAAACACTTGACTTTCAAAACCCCACTTGGGTCCACAAAGCCCAAGAGCCCGGCGTGAGAAAATTAAATACCACCATCCAAAATACCCCCAGCGCTTCTTACAGTATGAAACAAAAAATGACTTTGTAGCATATGCAGTGTTTGTGCTTTAAAATAATATCATTTACATTTTCAATATTCACATGCATCTGTCCATATTCCTTTCTGACTGTTGTTTTGTAATCGGCTCATGCTGTCCCCTTGGATAACACAATGATTCAAATGAACTATTGGCGATGGCATGAATGAAAGCAACAAATCTTCTAAATTTAAAACTAGGAGAGATAAAAGTATAAATAAATTAAAAAATAAATAAAACTAACAAGGCCACACCATGGCTTTGAACAGATGGAGTGGCAAAACAGCCTATTCAATGAATAACCCCTCAAACAACACAAACTGAAGAATGGTGTGAAAGTAAAAAAAGACATAGCACGCATTCTGCGATACCACAACACACTGCACGGTCTGAAGAATCTCTGGAGCAGTAGAACTCTCATCAAAGCACTGAAGCAGCCCCATTGGTACCGTATGTCTTCCATTCATTTCAAAGTGTATTCTTTTAAAACATGTCATAATTACAAATGCCATTTTCCCAATCTCTAAATGCCATGTAAATGCCCCATAGTTATTGCTCTAAAATACCAACACTTTTTCCTTGTCCCAAAGTCAGCCATTTTACAAAGTTTCATCCAAATCTGTCTCTAAATTTTTCAATTCACAGTCAGACAGACAGACAGACAGACAGAGACAGACAAAATGCATAGAGGTGATTTTCTTACCTACCTCTCACAGGTAGGCAATTAATGAGACAAAGCTGACCTAATGTGTAAAAGTTAAAGCACTTCATACGTGAACCCAAAGCCATTATGATTGACACGCACTGGGAGGTTGAGTACAGGTCAACGGTTTCATTCCTGAACATTTAGTTCTGGCCAGTCCCCTTTAGTCCCTCTGGCGAAACGATCACATGACATACTGCCAAAGATATTTACTCATGTCCAGAACTACAAACACGAGGAGGAAAGGTTAAGGCCAAGCCAAAGTAAAAGATTTATGTTCTTCAGAGTGGTATAAAAGACTGGGAGACAGTGAAGGGTGAGCCATCACAAGTGCTGTGTAATCTTTCAGCAGAGGATGTGGAGGGTAAAAAGCTTTTAAAGTCATGCCAGTCAACATTTTTACGAGCACACATTTTGCCTTACAAACCCCGTTCGGCAATCTTATCCACTGCTTCGTCTCACATGTGTCCGTTAGGGGAAAATCCTCTCCCAATAATGTCAATGAGGGTGAGGCTCTTTCCTCATTAATCCAGCTATCTCTGTCTCCATGGTTACAAACCAGAAGTTATTTCCCACTGCCAGTGTGGAATTCATCAGCAACATGTGATATGAGCCCACACTATTTATCGCTAATATTTATTATTCCTGCATGCCCATGATCCATCATGCCTCATTTGCATACATGCAGTTACACACATGCACACACACACACATTTACATGTACTCATTAGTGTGCACATACACATATATATGCACACATTTACACATGCACCTTTACACACATATTCACAAACACATTTACACACACACACACACACATATTTGCACAAACACATTCACACTCAAATATTTACATTTACACATTTACATGAACACAATTTCATGTACACCTGCATACATCTACAGGTACATGTTTACACACACATTTACATGTGCACGCTCACAGGTAAGCATTTACATTACATTACATTACATTATAGGCATTTAGCAGACGCTCTTATCCAGAGCGACTTACACAACTTTTTACATAGCACTTTACATTGTATCCATTTATACAGCTGGATATATACTGAAGCAATGCAGGTTAAGTACCTTGCTCAAGGGTACAACGGCAGTGTCCTTACCCGGGATTCGAACCTGCGACCTTTCGGTTACAAGCGCAGTTCCTTACCCACTGTGCCACACTCCGTCCTAGTCCGTCCTAGTCCTTTACACATACGCATTTACATGTGCACGCTCACAGGTAAGCATTTACACATACGCATTTACATGTGCACGCTCACAGGTAAGCATTTACACCTACACATTTACATCTAAACAAACTCATTTATCTGGCTGCGTGGGAGAGATAATGCCACACTCTCTAAAGAGGTGCTTCACAAACATCTACTTTGCATCATTTTTCCTGAGCCTGTACATTTGCATTTGTCTTTTGAACTCAGAGGCAAAAAAATAAACATAAAAACAACAACAAATAACAGAAGACATTTTTCTTTTTCTTTTTGTTTGGTTTGAGGAAAAAATACCAATCTGCTGCAGAGCACATAGGGAGATAAAATAAGCTGGAAACAATTGGGAATTAAATAAATAAATCACACTGGGAATGTTTACTTGCAAACCCACACATCCCCATGCTAGACTTCTTACACATCATTATAACTTTCTGTTATCATAGCAGTTAACTGAAGATTGTAACTGTGTAACATTATTTTTTGATTCCTTAATCAGTTTGGAATAAAGAGTTTTACATGTTCTTGCACATTAGATTGTGTTGATATTATGTATTTTGTAAAATACTTTCCCCCTTCCTAATTCCCAGCTGAGAATGAAAGGTGGTTCCAGTTTAGTCGCATAGACTCACAGTTTAGGAGTGGGCACATTGGCATAGAGAGTCCCTGGCTTCATTCGTGCACAGAGAGGCCTGGACACTATTATCTCACACTGGCAGACAGCAGTTTCCCCCAACAGCCACTGAAGGCAATGTTGAGATGCGGGCACACAGGGTCAGATAAAGAGGTGGAAAGTCCAGGGGTCTGAAAGTGAAAGTCCTGCCATGTGTTTCTTCCACCCATGAACTCAGCCAGCGGATCTCTCTGCCCCTTGCAAAGATAAGGATGACTGTGCATCTCTCCCATGTGCAAAGCTGAGCCTGACTGTGCATCTCTGTCCCCTGTGCAAAGCTAAGGCTGACTGTGCATCTCTGTCTCCTGTGCAAAGCTAAGGCTGACTAAAGATGCGGGTGCTCAGTGCACACATCACACAGAAGGCCCTAAAATCTACAGCTGTCTCATTGAAAAATGCACAAGAATTTACTGGAGTCCTGTCCATGTGCCTCCACAGCTGCTCTCATTAGGAGAGTGAGGCATCACTCAGGAGCATGGACTCAATCAACATGCACCTCACACACATGCACACACACACAATCACACACTGGCACACATACACAAACATGCACAGGCACACACACACACACACACACACACAAACATGCACACACACACACACACACACACATGCACACACTGGTACACACACAAACATGCACATGTACATACACACATGCACAATCACACACAAGCACACACGCAAACATGCACATGCACACACACACACGCACACACACACACACATAGTATAGTGAGCTCTCCTATATCTTTCCAGCGTCATCACAGTCAAATGCTATGCCTAACATCCTGGGAGTAAAGTTACATTCATAAATTCTATCTGCGCTATATCTGTTTTTTATGAAGCACAGATACTGTATTTGTGATGTCTTCATTTACAGAATAGAAATGTATATCTGCTCTTGGCCATCCAGCAGTCTTTAAAGAGATTGATTTTATTTTGTTTTATTTCAGATGAAAATGCTTCAGTTGAAGCAGTTTGTGCCTTCCTTCAGGAACAGGAAAAGCATCGCGAGGGAAGTGTAATTTTTGTCTATCTGAACTTCAATCCCCCTGGCTGTCGCTGGTTCACTCCTCAGGCAATTACTAATGGCCACTGGCCAACAGTGTGAAAATCCCCCAGCACCACCCCAACGCTCCCGTGTGTGTCTGCTGCTGACAGCCAACCGCCCTGCGCCACGCCCATGGCATTCTGTCGGGTCCCAAAGTGAGACTCGGAGCCAGTGAACCAACCAGGCCCTTCCCTCTCTTTCCCTAAATCACATGAGCAGGATCACATGGCACCCTGATTCCTGTTACTGACAGGAAGCCGTAGGGACAGGGGGCAGTAGGAAACAGTGTAGTGGACAATCCTGTAAAAAAAATACCACACATACTATACAAATACCATACACAATGAGCATTTAATCATGCCCAGGCCTGCTGATGGCTTATTTTCAGTCTGCTTCTGCTTATTCTGTTTAGATGAAAGCTCCATTTACAAAGGTGACACACCACATCAGAAAGATTTTGGCTCAAACCTCATTTTGGCAGAGATTCCAGTTACTCAGAAATATCTGTTTCCCGCGCTGATTACTCAACACAGACTCCTACAGAAACCCGACAACATACTGCGTGTCGAAGGTTAGGTATTTATTTATGAAACTGGGAAGTATACATTTGCATACACTCGCTAACGGTCTCATCAGAATAGGAAAATGTCAACTGTCAAAATAAGCAATGCGGAGAAAATGTGTGTCCCACTGTAGAGTGACACTTGGCTGAATTATCAAGCTGAGTGCTGGCTTCCCTCATAATGCCATGTTCTTCAGACAGGCTATTATGGGTTAGCTTGACACGATGGTGAGAACCAATTGAGGCTTGAAGGATGTGCAGGAGTAGCAAGCTCACTCCCATTTCTGGTACAAATCAGGAGACAAGCACTCCACTACAACAAAGCAAGTCACACTGCCAACTATAACAAAGCAAGTCATAGTCTCGGTATAATAAAGCAAGTGATAGACTAGTCTCACTATAACGCTGTCAAAGTAAGTCATTCTGCCAGCCATAACAAAATAAGTCAAAGTCTCTCTATAACACAGCAAGTCATACTCTCACTATAACATAGCAAGTCATAGGCTGTGTTCAAAACCACCTCCCAGCATATTACATACTCCATCCTACATTAGTATTTACTTCCTGCATGGTTTTAAACCAGGTTAAAAGCCTCAGCTATCCAGGCAGAATTGTGGTTGCAAGCTATTGACGCTAGCCCCAAAGCTAGCCACAAACACATTAGGAATATTGTCTTTACTTAGCTATTAGAAAATTTTGCTAATTCAGTATACATCTGGACACTTTTCATGTACTCAAAGTGAACATACTGCACTACAAACACACTCATTTTACTTGCCAGTTAGTATTGTAAGTACATATAGTATGCAGTTTCTAAAGAAGCCATAGCATACATCTAGACACTTTTTGCATACTCAAAACAAACATACTATGCATTAGAAACACACTACATACTCATTTTATGTCACAGTTAGCATGCTAAGTATGGATAGTATGCGTTTTTGAACACAGCCATACTCCTACTATAACAAAGTAAATCATGTTCTCACTATAACAAAGCAGGTCAATCTCTCTACAATAAAATAATTCATACTGCCAACTATAACAATGCAAGTCATAATCTCACTCCACCAAAGCAGGTCATAGTCTTACTCCACCAAAGCAGGTCATAGTCTCACTCCACCGACGCAGGTCATAGTCTCACTCTACCAAAGCAGGTCATAGTCTCACTATAGCAAAGCAGGTCATATCTCACAGTCTCCTTTAAATAGTTGACATTCACCCAGACAACTGATTGTTCACATTCCACAAATCTTTTGACGAATGGAGAAGAACATTTCAATAAAAAAACACCTATCAGTGAGAAGTGATGTGATTTCCCCCCCCACTAAAAGGATTCAGAGCAGTTCTAATCTATTCACAGAGCAGCTGTTCTGGGGCAATTTTAAGCACTCGTTTCTCGCATTGAGTTTTCAAGTAGTGACAAATGAGACACTCGCCTATCCTTTCTCAGCCTTAACAGAGATTCACAAAACGCTTTCTGTCCAGGTTGGGATAATTAATTAAAAGATGCACATTTTTATAACAGATTTTATGAGAACATTTCCATTTTTCCACTGCTTTGAAACGCAGACTCACTGGGATGCCTCAAGCCTTCACAGCTATGCCTGCTCGCCAGCCCCCTGAATAATCTGAAAGGAGATATCCGAATGTCACCTGCCATTATTTTTAAAGTGTTTTGTTGCATTAGCATAAATGTGACAGCAACCGTCTTTGTTATGCGCGTCGACGGGCAACCTCTCTCACAGGGGACCGCTCGCGCTTCACTGGCTTCCTTTGTTTTAATTGTTTGGTTATTGAATAATTGATTGAGTGGGCGCCTTCCTGCTAGTCTTAATTGGCTGATTGGCCCATGTGAGGATGCGGAACCTTTTCCCTGACAGGAAGAACTGGCAGAAGCATTGTCTATGGGGGACACGTTCAGCGTGCATATTTTGCCAGCGGGAAGATAATACCAGCACCAGCCACACGGGGCAGTCGTCTCTGCCCCAAAAATCTGATCTGACCCAGATGGATGCCTGCTTGTACAAACTGTGCCATATCCCTAGTTACGAATGTGCGTCAAAGACCAGGAGACTGGAGTGGGAGCTGGAGTGAACTGATCTACAGTTAAAAGTGCACAAAAAAGCTCAGTGCTCACAGAAACATTAGGCTTCAATCCTCGACCCCAAGGACCATACCTGAAAGACTGGTGCAGACATATCTGAGCGCTCACCTTGCATCCCGTCAGGCTACGTTACATTCATTCAGGTAGCGCAGCGGTCTGGAGAGCTGCAGGGTTTGTTGAGTTTTCACTGTTACTCAGCACTTAATTTGTCAGTTAATGTAATTGATTAAACAGTTAACGCACCTCACTGTGTTCTTGTGTAAATTGCTTGATTTTAAGGTGAAAACAATTCAGTTAAACTCAATTCAACTTTATTTGTATTGTGCTTTTTACAGAGCCACTGTCACAAAGACACTTTACAGTGAAATCGGGCGGATAAAAAAAAAAAAAAAAAACAAGCCTGAACACCCAAAAAGCAAGCAATTGAGGCAAAAAAAGAAAACAAAAACTCTCCAGTGGGAAGAAAAACAGTCAAACGATGGCAAGGAAAATCTCCCCAATGGGAAGAAATCAGGCTGTAGAGGTGGAGCCCATCCTCCACATGCTGGCTCAGTGTTCTAGTTAAGATGGAATGAATGGTAACAGAAATGTAGTGAGGAATGTAACAGAGCACCCTAGGGTTCTCCGCGACCTGGTCCGTGAAAAGAGTCAAGGGTTATGCCCGGCCAAAAGGGTCAAGAGTAAAGGTTATATTCTGTGAAAATAATCAGGGATAAGGGGTCAGAGGTTATGCTCTGTGAAAAGTGAGAGATTAAGCTCTATGAAAAGTTCAGGAGTTATTCTGTGTGGATTTGGGGGTTGGATTTGACAGCCTTTATCAAATCAATATCTTTGCTGAGTGCACCTGAATGCAGCAATAAGAGGAAGTAGCTAACATGGGAGTTTGTAAAATGCAAACCATCTGTAACGAGGATGTTATGATAGAGATAAAAGGCACACAACATCACAGCACTTAATGGAAACAGTCCTGAACTGTAACTGCAACTATACATTGTGGCTATAAAATAGAACATTACACTAAACATAACAGCAAGAGTTCGCCACTGCTGAGTTTGTAGCACAGGGGCTACATTTTTCAGAATACTGCTGATGCCATTCAAAGAAAACTGCGATTATTTTGATGAACCAGCACTATTTTTTCATTGCTGTCAAAGGAAGCTTCACAACAGACCAAATACCAAATGCTTCTAATTGAATGAGAGAGAGAGAGAGAGAGAGATGAATGTAGTTACAAGCTGAAACCCAGAAAAGTGGTAGCCTACAGCTGGTAATGTTATGTGTTTTGAATGCTCCCCAGGCCTCAGGCAATTAGTTGCATTAATTGGCCTCCTCCTGTGCCTAATCAGGTACTGTTTGATGTGGTTTAAAGGTTGGCAAATAGCCTGTTTTAATGGACACCAAGTACACTTCTCTTATCTGATTCATTTCATCCTGAATGTTACTATTGAGGTACCATACAAGGTCTTCTGAATGTGAACTGAATGTGAAGGCCTTAGGCTTATACATCCAGATCATATCTTCTCAGTGTCATTAAAATCAAGGCTAAAGTCATCTCATTTTGATAATGGTGGTATGAATGTGTTTCAGTTATTTTTATTTTACTTTTTTTTTGAATACATTAAAAACATGCTGTCACCCTTATAGTTGGAATTCTTAAAACATTAAATATGGTCAGTGTCTAATATCCAGAGACAACTTTTCAGGATATTATGAAATGTTTTTGTTATTACATGCCAATATACTATAAAGGCTTTGAATTAACTTTATTAGAGCTTTATAAGAGCTATGAAACATTAATAACACAAGTGATGATGCAAGCTTTCAATTTATATATCAAACTCAAAAATGGAGATTATGTTTTTTCTTCTTTTTTTGACACGGACGCTATATAAATTGAATTAATATTATAAAATGGATAAACCCAGTCCAATGTTCATTGTTCCTATTGGTAAACTTGCATTCCAGCCGTGATAATATCATCTGATAAATCATGGGTAAATAGAATGTTTGGATATCATTATATCATTGGGAGTTCAAAAATTTAAAATATTGTAATGGCAATGGTTTAATACACAAATAGTAAGAACACAGTTCCTGGAAAATGTCAACTTTGAACAAGCAGTACACTTTAACAGTGAAACAGATAAAGAACACGTCCACCTGTGTTGACACTTATTTTAGTAACTGCACCTTGGCAGGCAATGTCCAAATGAAGCTACAATTTGGAAAAGTGGTATTTTGTAGCGTTCATATAGCTAGCTAATTTGTTTTAGTTTTTGTAGTGTTTTTGTTTTCTTTTTTGTAGTTTTCTTCTTTTAGTTATACCAATCTTACAGCTAGCCAGCATTCAACTAATCAGCTAAACCTCCCTCAAAAGGGCCCCGCACTTCTTGGCTTATTGTCTCGACCACCAACCCCCATCCGAAAAACAAGAGTGAGGGGGCCTCCAAATAAATTTGCACTTGGGGCCCACAAAAAGTCAGGCCCTGATGATATATGCATGGGTTCTTGCACCATAAAGCTTTATTATTAATGTTCTAATATTCAATACATTTTTCATAATGTACTCATTAATTCCAAGCTCAGTAACATGCTGTCTGATTGATGAGAATACTCCCTGCTAACTAACTACATAAGTACCAAGTGTCTGTAGATAGACTGCAGAATTACTTGATTTGAGCACCTGCATCTTGAAATGGTCTCTCTTTAAACTGATTGTGACTGGAAACAGTTACTTAGCATCACTCTATCGAAGTGAACACATTTTGGTTTACAGAAAAAAATGTGTAATGTATACCTCTGTTTATTACCTATATAAAGGTTACTTTCAGATAATAATCAATGACTGCTTGGACTTTGATAATACAGATAAGATAAGTTCAATGCCATCTATAAACATTAAAATACCTATTTTGCCAATAATTAATAATTGTTCCAGAAATGGACAATGTGGTGCTCTTGAAGATGTTATTTGTGCTTTATGAAAGTTTTAGGTTGCTGTTGAAATAAAGTGGCTAATTTTAAATACCTCATTGTGGGGGGGGGGGCGGGTGCCCTTTGGAAATCATATTTTATTATCAGTCACAAAACAAAATATTCCATTGTATTATAGAATAGACAGAGTGAATAAAAGTAATATAAAAGTGTCTTTTTCATAAGTGCAGTTATTCAGCAACATATTAAGCAGTCCTTGGAGATTAACTGCAGAGAATTTTAGTGCATTACAACACAGAATGCTTTCAATACCTGCAATT
The DNA here is from genome assembly GCF_018555375.3 of Anguilla rostrata. Lineage (NCBI taxonomy): Eukaryota > Metazoa > Chordata > Actinopteri > Anguilliformes > Anguillidae > Anguilla > Anguilla rostrata. Next base: position 27,167,576 of record NC_057944.1, read on the forward strand.
ATGTCTCAGTATTTCACTGCCTGAATAAGTTTAATGATTTTTTTTCCAAGGCACTGCCTCTCAAACAAGAGAAGGAAGACATAAAGGAATGGGCCGGAGGAGCAGAACCCATTTCACTGCACCACATCTCACGCCGTTAAACTTTTACTCTCAATCGCCTTTGCAGCACTTAGAACTTCACAGATGCAGATATATCAGAAATTTTAATTTAGTTTCAGGGCTGTCTTCCACACAGAATGCTATAAGCCAAGGTTACAGGTACATTAAGAGTTTGACTGTTGCAAAAACATACTATATTTCTGTAGAAGAAACTGGAAGACTTGCGTAACCCTAATTGTCTAATCTGTAAATCCATTCCTGTGAAACTGTTAGCCTATATACACTCACCGGCCACTTCATTAGGTACACCTGTTCAACTGCTCGTTAACGCAAATATCTAATCAGCCAGTCACGTGGCAGCAACTCAATGCATCTGGCATGTAGACATGGTCAAAACGATCTGCTGAAGTTCAAACCAAGCATCAGAATGGGGAAGAAAGGTTATTTAAGTGACTTTGAATGTGGCATGGTTGTTGGTGCCAGACAGGCTGCTTTGAGTATTTCAGAAACTGCTGATCTACTGGGATTTTCACACACAACCATCTCTAGGGTTTACAGAGAATGGTCCGAAAAAGATAAAATATCCAGTGAGCGGCAGTTCTATGGGCGAAAATATCTTGTAGATGGCAGAGGCCAGAGGAGAATGGCCAGACTGGTTTGAGCAGGTAGAAAGGCAACAGTAACTAAAACAACCACTCGTTACAACCGCGGTATGCAGAAGAGCATCTCTGAACGCACACCTTGTCGAATCTTGAAGCAGATGGGCTACAGCCACAGAAGACCACACCCGGTACTAGCAAGTACCTAATGAAGTGGCCATTTGAATGAGGCAACACCCATTAGCTGTGGAACTGTTAACTCCCACCTCTTATTCACACCCAGGATACTCTAGAGCCCTGTAACATAGGGAGAAGTCTGCCATATCTGCTTATGAATACATTTCAATAGGGAACTGGGCTTGTAATCCAAAGGTTGCGTGTTTGCTTCCCAGGTAAGACACTGCCATTGTAACGTCGAACAAGGTACTTAACTGAAATTGCTTCAGTATATATGCAGCTGTAAAAATGGATGCTAGGTAAACATGCAAATAATAATAATAATGTTTAAAATGTTGTGTAAGTTGCTCTGGATAAGAATGCTAAATGCCAGTAATGTAAATGTATGGTAAATCCTGCCAGACATTTGGATTCAACATTTGCACTTAACTCTTATTTGCAAATTAATTCAGTTGTTGCATTTCTCTTCACGAAATGAGTTTAATGAGATAATTTAGGGAATTTTCTGGTCTGTGAAGAAGAGACATAAAAGATTGCATGAGTTAATTATGAGTTCAATTTTGTGATGACTTCTTTATTTTAGTGTTTTGTATACAGTAAATAAACTAAATTAAAACAATTTTCATTTTTTCCAAATAGGTACCCAACATAAAAAGAGAATATGTACATATTATATACTTACAGTACAGGTGGATGTGTAGTTAAATTGACTGAATTTGTATCTACAGTACCTTACAAACAAACCACAATGTAGTACCAGTACTAGTATGTTTGTACCAAAACGACTACTGTAAGTACAGAGGTATTATACCTTTTATTATACCGAACAAATCCAAGATAACCTTCCTCTGTTATCAATCTCTCATGGGGGAGGGATAAGAATACATCCCCATAGATTAAGTCCTCAAGAACAGAAGCAGGTCTTCTGCAATTGTCACCCAGAATTGTATTGTCATTTGGCCTTGCTTCTTTAACATTTGTAATAGAGCATTCCATAAGGGCCATGTTCTCAAAATCTGAAAGCCAAACTGCTCTAATTGGAATTGTGGAGTCTATCCAGAGCTGTAAGATGGCCTTCTTAGCAGCGATAAGGACAGCTAACACATCTGTTCTGGTGTTTAGAAGGTGGCACCGATGTATCGTCATTCATCAAGAAGACCAAATTAATTTATTTATTAACTTATTATTTTTATCACAAGCCAAGCATTACGTCATTTGAAGTCACAACCCATTTTCTCACAGTGTGATGTTTCCAAACGTTGGAGACTGGGCCATATTTAGCATGCTAGAAATGTGTGACCCAAAAAGGCACCCTTACGCACCCTGAGGCATGCATGTTTAACACTGCATTCCAAGCAAAGCCAACTCTCAGCGTCAATCACTCAGTGAAAACGCATCCCTAATTGGTTAGGACTAAAATACGGTGATGAAACCATGCTCATTGTGCTGCCGTAAGTCACTGAAGTTAACTCATCTGTCAACAAAGTCATGGAAACAAATCTAGTGACCATCAGCAGATGGAGTGTGTCCTCATGCAATCGGCCGACCAAAATAATAACTTACTTTGTCTTGTGGACTGCAGCTCTGAAGCTCTGCTGCTGAATGATAAATTTGGCCCTCAGATTTTTGAGCATGGAACCGATTGTTAAATTGTGAGGTGACCAAAATTTCAAAGGTCAAATTACAATTATTGGCTTCAAAGTGAACTCATAAACACTATAAAGTGATACACAGTGCCTTGGACACATATAATTTCTGGATCAATTTCACCGTTTTACTACATTGCAATACATACTCCAATATTAAACAATCGCTCGATAAAATAAAACCTCACTCAAACTACAACAGTTTTAAGGTTTGAATTAATTTACAGAACCAGGCTAACTATACCTCTTTGGCCCATTATTAAAAACTGAACACAACACTGGGACAGCAGACATTCTTCATAAATATGACAAATTCATACATGTATTCATAAGGAGTATATGCCACTGCGTTTCCATTATAACATTTGCTAAATGCAACTCAACATTATTTCATATAAGCAGCAGCTGTTAGTGCAGCAGATATGCACTAAGGTGCCTTATCTCCATTTCAAGATTCCATGATACAGCTACCTTACTGAAATAATAAGGGTCAGGGGACAGGCTCCTCAGAATAGAATTATTAAGAGTTATAAATCTTGTATGCGCCAGTAGCATTCAACACATGGCTGCTTACAGGGAAATATGTTCAGCAGGAATAAATAAAAATCAGGTAGGGCATTCTACAGTACCAACAGAATAAAGCAACTAATTAAAAAAAAAGAATAAATAAATCTAATTTGGAACTCAGATAGATCAGAGGTGTGTTTTGTTTTGAGCAGTTTAGTGACAGAATAAATGCTGATTTTCTTAGAGCCGGTGACAGTTACTAAACAATGCAAATGGAGCCTAATAATAAAATAAAGAACCAAAGTGCCCAACACAGATGTTCTAGTGCATTTGTATTTGTGGCACTTGGGAGACTCAGGAAATGGATCTAGGACCTGTGGGGAACACATCCAAGGTTAAATTATCTCCTGAATGCCTCTCATTAAACATCACCCTGGGAGACAGAAGCAGGAAGGTTTTCATTTGAAATGAAGTAGTGCACACATACATACACACACACACACACGCATGTGCACGTGCGCACACAGAGTGCAAAAACAGTATTTTAAGTCACCTTTTATTAATTAAGCTAGTAACAAACCACAAACCAGATTTTGATCAAAAAAGAAATTTTAATTGGCATCAATCCTGTAAAAATGCACTAAAATCACTTCAGAATGTCATCTCTCCTCTCTCTTTAAAAACTTTTCTACTTTAGGGTCAAAAACATTTTATTAGGCTTATGTGCTGCAATCAAATTCAAAGCAATGCTTTTATTAGTTCTTTTTGGAAAGATTCACAATGTGAAACACTTATTTGGTACTAAGGATCATGCACAAAAAAAAAAGAAAAAAAAAAGAAAAAGGTGTCAAAATAATCATTAGTATCTACGGTTCAGACAAACGTGCCAAAGCTTTGATTCTACTCAGATTATAAGAGGTATAGAAGTTTAGGATTCTACAGTAAACTCTATTTTATATATACATGTATTTTACACAAAAATAAAACAATATTTTAAATTAAAGAAGAGTAGATACAATCAGACATGTAATTCTCAATTTGGCCTTTCTCAGCCATAGGAAGCTTTAAAGCACCCAGCCAGCATAGCAGAAACAGGAGGGCGGTTAGCCATCTGAGGTGTGAATGTGTGTGTGTGTGTCCATGCCCCTCACCCATCCTCTTTTTCAGTAGATACATTAGGGTTAGTGTTTAGCAGTCAGTTTGGACAACTTATAAAGAAGTTTGTAACAGTTAGTTGGAAGAGGGCATCTGCGTCCTGCATCTAGGTCTAGCGTTCTACATTTCATCTCTGGTATTTGGGAATATACTGCTGTCTTTTGGTTTTAAAATTTTTGTCTTCACACAGATTTTTTGTCATTTGAATTACTTTGGGACAAAAGCTGTGGTTTGGCTTTTATTCATTTCTTGCGTGACTGCCTATGTCTGTAACCTCTGTTAATTGTTTTAAGGTAGTTGAATCTCAGTTTTAGATTAGATGTGAATATTTGTTTCTTAATTTTCATCTGGCTGTGAGTGGTACATTTTGATAAAGGTTGATCCAACAGTTTGCTCCGTCTATCAACAAATTTGGCAATTTAATTGATAATTTATATCTTTCCTAATAATTATCAAATTAAATCAAATAAATATATTTTACGTTACATAAGTGAGGTGTTTTAACTGTTGAAGCACTTGTGTTTGGTCGGACGTCAAACAAGGGTGTTAATGGTTCAAACTGCAGGGGTCAGGAATTTTAATTAATCCTCACCGTGCTGACAGTACAGCCAAATTACTAATATGTGCTGGCTGCATGTGGCAGAGTAGGTCTGAGCCATGTGGGCCAATCTGACTATGAACAGGCGTTGGAAAAATCTAGAAAATAGTGTGTGGCCTGAAGGGTGTAATACATTCACTGGCTCTCCTGTAGTACAGTGTGTGGCCTTTAGGGTGTAAAATGGGCAAAGACACACGTCTTAGCTGCTAAAATGTCATAAACGTGAGGAAGTTCAGATAGGAGCCACTAAAACATAGACCCTGTTATGTTAGCCATGCCCAGAAGGAAACGGAACAGCATCTTGCACCGCATATGGCTTCATTCCAGAAAATACACACTTATCACCCTGTAGGCCAGCATGCAACCAACTCAATGTCAGTAATTTAATAAGCAAAGTGCAAACACCTCCAGAATGTCTGAAGATCCCTTTAGACCATAAGACCTGCCAGAATGAGAAGCTTCATAGCCAGATAAACTGGTTTCCTTTACTAATACACAGAAAACTGTCAGTGTGCTTTACATATAACAGGGCCAATGTTCACAGAATTTAGTCAGTCCAAAAAGACCTGCAGGACTGATTTAGGAGATACTTCCTTTTGCCAAGGCTGTCATATTATGTACATACATTATATTACCCTAGTTTTAACTGTTTACTGTATTGCTTAACTTTGTTTTATTATTAAGTATTAGCCCAGCCTATATCGATGTATCTAACAGATGCAGAATGTTTTACCAAACGAGGGTGTGCTAATGCTAAAAGTCAAAGCAGTAGCCATTTTGATTCATCGGTGATGTTTATCTAACTGAATTGGTGATCTTTTGACACCTGCGGTTAAACAGCATTTCATGCCTTTTCAGCTGTGCTTCTCTGCGCAGCCACGGTCGGTTTCAAAAGGTTTCAGAAGGAAAAAGCATCACGCACAACCTGTGAAAAAGTTGATTCGCATGGAATGGTGGAAGACAGTTTAAAATAAAACTGATTTACACCGTGCTCTTCAGTGTTTTCTGTTCTCAAATTAAGACATATTTACACTGTGCTTTTCATTTTTTCCTGTTCTCAGATCAAGACATATTTACACCGTGCTCTGCACGGTTTCCTGTTCTCATTTGGTTTGATTAAATATGGCTTTTCAGAAGTGCTTGAGTTGGGAGGGTCTCTGAAGAGTCTTTTGGAGTGATGGATCGAGCTGTCTCAGCGAAGCATTAAAACATCCCCCCAGCCTCCCGGCTGCCCTGCACGGAAGCAGTGGTTTGCTCCTGGCCCAAATAGCTAGGGACCTGAAATAAAACGCATTTTATTTAGCCTCATAACAGGGAGGCTTTGGTACCGCCCAAGGTCAGGGGAGAAGGGAAACAGACACACTGTGTTTTGTATGGGAACAGACGCGCAGCCAAAGAGTGGAGGTGTGGTAGAACAGAGGCCGCCATTTTCTGGCAGCAAGCCTTCGAACCGGCTGTAAGGAATCCCTTCAAAGCAAGTCAGAGGCCGAGGCGGGTTTGGCCTTTCACCGCGCTCTCCTCGGGTTTGAGGAGGAGGACCTCGTGGTTCTCCACCCGACCTAGTCGTTCTCGCGAGCCTGGCGGAGGTGGGCGAACGAAAAGCGCTGTCCCGGAGGAAAACAATGCCCTGACAGCGTCAATCCAACCCCCTGCTCTCAACAAAACACTCTAATAGGATTACAGATGCATAATTATAATTAATTAGTCACAATTAATGACAACCAAGGCAACAGCAAATTGCAGCACGCCGCCCAGATGATAGCCTGACAATCATCTGAAATAGACATACAGTACTGTCGTAAAAAACGTGAGACGTGTGATTACAGTAACCTCACACATATGCAATTATAATAAAATATATGCAAGAATTATAATAGTAATAGAAAATGCACTGTAAAACAAATACCACTGAGGTTGTGCAAAGGAGAACCACTGCTTCTGAATTCAGCTACTACAGTATGTGATGAACTTCCACAGCAGGATGTCTGCAGGTACAATTTCTTACTTGCATATCATTTTCATTGCATTAGTCTGAACAGCTTGATGGATCTGCTCATGCTTTTAACCGGACTGCGGTCTGTTTTATTTTCCTCATTGTTTGACGTGAGGCTGACCGATGGTGCCACAGCCGTCCTCCCGGGCGATTCATATCATAAAAGATCTTTGGGTTTACCTGAGAGTGTCACTGTGAAGTGAGTAAGCGCCCCGAGTTTCAGCGCTGGGCTGCTGGCTTTGCGCTTACAGCAGACACCCCGACGCAGGAACTCTGCGGGGCTCAATCCCCACCGGAGTCGTACAAAAGACGCTAAAAAATGGAGCCTGCTGCATCTCACTTTGGCTCTCGGCATTAAAAGAGATGGATTGCGGATAGCAGCCCTGTGAAAGACTGCCGGCTGGCTTCAGGGGTGCGCTTGTGCGTCCGTCGTTCTCACGCTAAAAATACCGGCCAAAGCCCAGACCCTGTGAGTCACCTGACTCGGATGCAACTCCCGCTTGTGCACGGACTACACGAGCCAGGACGCAGGCAGCTTGAGGAAAGAGTCAACAATGCTGAACCCACATTTCTGCGACATTTTTATTTCTTTATTGTCAAGTATTACAACAAACAAAAAAACTGTGACTATTTTTGTTTTTGAAACGGGATTTCTCTCAACGGCTCTCTGCCAGCTGTCAATCACTCAGCAGCCCACCGGGTGAGCTGTAACGTCATTGAGCCTGAGGAGAACACTCCATGTGTTGATAATGTAGGGTATGAGTACACTTAATATGCAGGTAGTGTAGGGTCTCAGTACGCTTCATATGCAGGTAGTGTAGAGTCTGAGTACACTTCATGTGCAGGTAGTGTATGGAATGAGTACACTTCATGTGCAGGTCGTGTAGGGTATAAGTGCACTTTATGTGTAGGTAGTGAAGAGTCTGAGTATACTTTATGTGTATACAGTGAATGGTCTGAGTAGTTTGTGTGCAGGCAGTTTAGGCTCTCAGCACACTTCATCAACAGATATAGTACACACTATGGCTAAAAAGCACAAACAAAATTCCCACAAAACTGGATCTCTGTATCTACCAACCAAATCCTCCTTACATCTGATTGGCTATACAATTCCTTGAATTATCCACCTACTTTTATTCTGCGGAATGACGCCTCCAAAATAGAACCCAGTTCTCACTTGACCTACCAGTCAATAGCAGGATTCCATGCTTAAGAGTGCAGTTCATTTTTGTTCATCAGTTCATTTATCAGTGACAATGCAGTAAACACTGCTACAGGTTAAAAGCAAGCATCAAATGCACAATATAGAGATAGGGTTCCTTTTGCAACACCTGTCTCTGCTGAGGCTTTTAAACTTCTGAACATCACACGTAGGCCAATGGTTTTAGCAGGAGCCACAGCCACACAGATCCCCATTCTGCATTGTTTCATGTGAAACACTACTACTACTTTCATGTGACTTAGAATACCATCCAGGCACAGAAACTGTGCTGAGATACAACAGTGCTGGACCAGACTATGGGAAATCAGCAGCATCATCCTCAGGCTAGTTTTACAAAGTGCTTTTGGCTGTTATTCTTGCTACAAAGCTCACAGCATGCTGGTATGTTTGGATGTGGAACCTAATATAAAATATTGAAGCGGGACTGTGATCAAACATTATACCAATGAACAGCAGTGAAGTAGTCATATAGCTGTCAGAGCTGCTAATGACAGTCTGTGCTGAGCTGCGATTTTATGGAAAGCTATAATGATACAGGTTAAAGCTCAATGTTCGCTCCAGTTCCCACAAATGTTATAAGCTTGTATAACTATACAAAATGTATAAGCCGGTACACAAAATATTCATACCAAAAGGCTTGGTTTTTTTATACGGTTACTCTGTTACACTTGTCAAATTATCTGCCTCAGCTTGCTTAATACAATAAAACAAAAGCTACGGAATCTCAAGAGATACTGTAAATACTGAAAATGAATGTAAATTAGATTTAAGAACAGGGTTGATGCTTATTTGAAAGAGACTATTGTTTCGGTAGGGGAGAGACCACATGCTCGGCGAACGCGCGCCTGTGCTGTCCTCTGGTAAGTCGTTTTACATTTTCTTCTGTACAGGCCTCTCATAGCCTCTTGACTTTACGGCGAAGGACTGTTGGTCGATCGTACGCGTGGATGATTACAGATTATTTCAAATCATGTCTGTGTACGAAAGCTCAGCTCAGAGCTGCAAACAACTTCTTCAGCTCGTTACAGCACGCACCCCAGTGTAAAGCGAATAACAACAGCATTCGATTTGGGAACACTTGATATCAGAAAAACAAGTTAATTCCCAAATCAGGCTTTGTGATGGTAAAAAGGGAAGCTGAGCTCCCCCACTGGGTGCAAGATCTATTAGACAAGTATAATTAGATGATTTGCTATAGGCTAAGGGCAAGGACAACTGCGCCCATTAATGTGAATGTGCTGAGTTAAAGCCGTAGGCAGGACAAGAGGGAAGCATGCAGAGTAAGGATTAAAAACATCCTTCACAAGCGCTCAGAACATCGTTAATAAACTGCTAAACATCCCTTTGAACACTCACTCTGCTATTCCTTCAGGTTCACAGACTAGAGGCGGTAAAAGACATAACAATTTTGAGAAAGTTGGCAACTGTATAAACTTTTAGGAGAAACACAGGAACACAAAACATAAATTCACACACGCTCACACAATCATACATGCACACACATGCACACGCACACACACACACACACAACAGAAACACACACACACACACAAATAGAAACACACATACACACAGAAGCAAGCACACTCACACACACACAAACAAACTCAAGAGACAAGGAGGTAAACAAGGAGAAAAACACTTACCCAGGCTTTTAATTCATAAATAATTAGCATTTAGTTTAGAAGTCAGAGTGAAAAGTTTTACTGATGCACATCACCTCACCAAAAAATTTACTGCATAAAATTTCAAAATTAAGCATACATCATGAAATTAAAGGTGAAGTGCATTTGCAATCATGTATATCCTCTGTGTGAATCTAGTCATATGCCATCTCCTGCTGCTTTCTCTCTTCCCCGCAATTACAAAGTCACTGGGGAAAAATCCATTTATTCTTTCAGAAACAATAAAAAGTGCTCTGTTTCTTCTTTAAATATATTCTCATTTTAACTTCCTATGGAGGAAAAAAAAAATCATTTCACCCTATCATTTCATTATTTTTTCTGTAAATCCTCTCTTTGAAGCTTATTTCGGTAGTTCTTCAAGGGCAACATAAAGATTTATTCAATCAAACAACTCATCGATTTAAACAAGTATCAGGAGGCTGGGATTTGATGCAACTCACAGACGTTCAGAAAGACTGCTCAGTCTAATGCACTGACAGATGCACTTTGCCTCCTGTAATCTCACAAATGATACGGTCCTCATTAGTTTCTGTGATCAAATCATGAATGGTCTCAATTCTATGGTGACACCATGCATAAAACAACAAGGAGTGGGTAAGTAATCAGACATAATCTCATCTCTCCCAAGGAACATCTTAGCTATTTTGGGCTTTTTTTAATCACTATTGTGACATATAGAGAACTAACATTAGCATATTTCAGTACTTCATTAGTTTTTCATTTAAACCTCTCATTGTTGATTCTGAGATGCTTCTATTAATCCAGTCAATCAAAGCTCAGCTACAGAAATGTATTAAAGCTTAATTTTTAACCTTTTCTAATAACCTGAACAGATAAAATCATTGATTTTAACAACTGACTTATAACAACCTGAGAACACTAGCACTGGACCAGACATATGTTAATTGCAATGATAAAACTATTGAAAGTGCTTGAAACAACATGCAACTCCGTTGAAATATAACAGGCTTCATAGCGTGCTATAGCTTCAGGAAAGAAGAAGGTTTTTAGAGTATCCATTTGCAGGGGCCTATCTCAAAGGACACCTTCTCAAATGAGTAATGGAGGCTGCACAATTACAGTAGGCAACCTGCCGATATGTGCTGTAGAACTGATTACTAGGAATAACAGGCTGATAGAAACCTCCCACTCTCTGTCTGCTGGAAGCAGCGCCACAGCTGGGTTCGAGTTGCGGGCTTCTAAATGAATCAGCATGATAGTCCTGATCGTAATTGCTTGGGAGAGCTCTTTATCACCAGGGGACAACAGGTGTGCCAGAGCCACACACAGAGCCAAAGGAAGCCACAGGAGAAGAGCGGTGTCCTTGAGCTGGGAGAGCACAGCAGCACGGCTGACATGAGACCGGTAGATATCGCAGTGGACGGCAGTAAACTGCCATTACTCTGGGTCTAATTCACTTACAAAGGCTATCACGACTAACACTGCTGTTACGACTTACGCAGCTACTGCTAATACTGGCACTACTACTGACACCACTATTCCGAACATGGCTATTGCTGCTAATACTGCTGCTACTACTAACACCACTACACTACACCAATATTAAGTACAGGTCCATAATTATCCTGTTTGTGTGGAATTGTATGTACAAACCAAAATGCATACATATACATTCATTTGGAATGAAGGGCACTGTATCAGCGACACAATAAAGAATAATAAGGCTAAAATGAATGATGATAAAAATAATGATATCAATAATTCTAATGACAATAGTAGTAAATTATATAAAATAGAAAATGTGAATGTGTGTATATAAAGTAACTTCTGGTTTCCATTAACTGGCTGGCTTGGTTTTCAAACTGTGAGATTCTCAAAATGTTAAAAAAAAACATCTGATTAAAAAAAGAGAGAGATTTGAATCAACCTTAATACTTTCTGCAGGTTGATAGTACAATAATTAAAAGTTGTGCAATAATGAGTGAAAAAAGGTGTAAGAATCTCTGAATCTACACCAAATTAGGTGATAGCCTACTGTCTGCCAACAAAGAATTAAGAAAGAAGAACAAGCGTACTGATGGAATGCTTTATGAAAAGATAAGATGATTACACTAATCCTTAGAGAAGCTCTTGAATAACAATTTGGATAGTCTTCGCTGGCCAAACCTTCCAAAGAGAACAAGGCCCCTATGGACATTGACAAGGAAACAATAGGACCGCAGGAAGGTATGGATATTGGAATCGGATTAATGGGAGCACGGATTGAACAAATGGTATGAAACAAACTCAAGAACGGTGACACTATCCAAATTTGACTGAGAGACCTCTATTATCACAGTGTGCTTGCAGTTTAAAGAGAGTGGGCAGGTGAAGGAAGGAGTGATGGGGCTATTGCTGGTGGGGGTGCGGTGAAATCATACTGCTGCGAAAGGCTGAAGCTTAAGGGCCACGGAGCTCAGAGTTCAGTCCGAGAAAAAAGTAGCAGAGTGGCAGAGAAAGGAAACCAGAAAAGATGATCGATACAGCAGGGCCGACATTTGCTCTGCAAAAGCACATGCAGGGAGACCGCTGGGCTGAAGCGTCTATACCATCTTGAAGGAGATCCCTTCGGGGAAAGACTTTTTCATCGCAGGCAACAGGCTCGCTGTCAAACAGGGCGAGGAGGATCATTCTCCCTGAGGCTCCGGACATAGACGAGGCCAGAGATTAATTGCTGAATTGGCCCATCGCGGTCAGGAGTCCATCTCCCGAGTGCATGGGAATGTAAATGGAAGGACATTAAGAAATTGTGAGCTCAGATCTGTTATACTACACTTCCTGAAACCAGACGTTACAGTGAGCTCCATAATGCTTGGAACAACTACATTTTCTTTCTTGATTTGGCTCGGTACTCCACAATTTTAGATTTGCTAATTGAGTAATTCACATGTGATTAAAGGACAGATTTCTCAGCGTTTATTAAAGGGAATTTTTATAAATTATGGTTTCACCATGCAGAAATTACAGCACTTGACTGGCTAAGTAATTCACTTGAACTGTATCCACTTGAACATGTGTTTTAAATGCTGAAGAGAAAACTTAAGGCAACTAGCCCCAAAAACAAGCAGGAACTAAAGATGGCTACAGTAACAGGCTTGGCAGAGAACACACAAGAAAATACACAAAAAGATCACTCAGCACCTGGTGATCTCTATGGGTTACAGACTTCAAGCAATCATTGCATATAAAGGAGATTTTCGAAATATGAAAATTTTCATTTAAATAACATTAATATGTCCAAAACATTATGATGCCCACCCGTGGGTGGGTAGGGGGGGAGATATGTATAAAAAGTGCTGAAATGTGCTGCAAGTGAAACCAACATGTATAAAAATACCCCCAAATAAAAGCTGAGAATGTGCACTTTAACCACATGCAAATTGCTTGATTACAAATCTAAAATTGTGGAGTACAAATAAATCAAGAATTATATGTCTTTGTCTCAAACATTATGGAGTTCGCTGTATACGAGACCCATTTAGTTGAAGACAATGGAATTGATTTAGAAGCCTCTATCTGGTTTGGTAATAATAGAGTAAAATGTGTTCTGAAAGGATAAGGTGTTGTGGGCTTTTTTGTGAGTGTGATTTTCTAAAATTGTATAAAGTTGATATTATAGAAAAACAGGCCGATCCAATTTTAGGCTTGCAATTTTCACATTTAAAATCAGAGTATACTTTTGTCACATTTACTTGTTAATTACCACCTGAAATGTCAGTGTTGGAGAGGTAGGCATCAGTTTTCTTTAGCCATTTTTTGAGTAAGATGTATTTATGTTCAGGAGTGTATGCAATTTATGTTTGAGGGGACTTCAACAGTCAGGTGGGCACCCTTGATTATTTCAAGGAAGTGGATGCAGTGCCACAGAGAGTTCCATTAGATGATTCTGATGTAAATAAACACAGGGAATCTATGATTTTTTTTTGTTGAAAGATTCTAAGTTACTTATTGTCAATGGAAGGATATGCCCTCTTAGTGGTAAATATACATCTGTATTTAAAAGCGAAAGCTGTGGTTCACTATGTAATTGTACCATATGATTGTTTATGAATGTGTTTTACATTTGAGGTAATATGACCAAATCGACTAGCTGAGGCAGCTAATTGGAGAGCACTGAAGGCTTCCTGACCACTCTTTACTGTCATTAACATTCCAAATAGAGTTTGAGGCTTGCCACAAATGAAGCAGTTCCTCAAGTGGATTACTCCTCCCCTGTTGTTTAAAAGATAGCTTGTAGGACCTTACTAAATAACTTCTTATCTTCTAGGCTGAGACAGTATGTCCTAATGAAGCGGTTGCATAAGCTTTGGTTTTGTCATAGTGAATAAAGAGAATTAGATATGTAGTATGATGGTTTTTGTAAGCATATAATTCCTTGGTGTGCATCAGCATGCACCCACTTTAAAAATAGCTGTAGATATGGGGTGGGAATCATGTGAGGAGCATTGGAAATTCTGCATTGCTCAGTTATGGAACAGACTACTTAATATGGATGAGAGAAGGTTAACCAGAAGAATATTTTATAGTGATAAGCATATCAATGGACCTTGATGGGTTGTTTTCTACTGATAAAAAGACTGACATCTGTTAAAAGAGGAAATGCTCGGTGGATGTTAAAGATCAACAGTGTAGGCTAATGAAATATGTAGCAAACCAAAATAGTTTATATATAGTGAGAATAAACATGAATATGTTACAGCGATTTATGTTTCATATAACCTGCCGAAGAAGACTAGATCATTGTGTGCCCAATTAAGATCAGTTATATTTCCACTTCATGTTGAGACAGGGTGATATATCAACTTGGAGGAGGAATCAGATCTGATCTGTTTAATGTGCTGCCTCAATGAAATAATAAATGAATATCATTTTGTTTCATATTGTTCTTTCTACTGGAAGTTCTGTGCAAATTTGACTTTTTTTAAATATGGATGATGCACAAAGGCTGATTTGGTTAGAAAGACAATCTCTCTGAAGCTCAGTAGGCAGTGTTCTATAGATAACAGGTGAGGTCAGAGCCTCTGCATTATAAACTTTTTTTTCTGCTGTTACTCCAGCGAGCCAGATTTTGTGCTGGGATGCAGACAGATTTAATTCAGAGCCATCACTGAGTAACACAATAAAAGGATTATAAAGTATCCTCTTATCACTCAGATTGGAAATAATCTTCAGTAAACAGCACCAGGAAACAGACACACGCGTGAGCTATATAATAGACTTCCAGGGGTATCTAGGGGTCAAAGCTGCCAGACTGGACTTCAGATGATCCCCATTGAAAATCATCAACAAGGGGTCAGGTATGACCGGTGACAGATCTTAAAATGTATGAACTAGTGATTTGGGATAATGTGTTTGCTGGTCGAAGCCGAGTCCCTCTCTCAAAGAGAATCCTAGAGCCAAGGGCTGATAAGCAGCTTGGAAGGCTTACAAATACATTTCTGAAACCAAAACACTCTCGGAGCTTCGAGCCAACCATTTAGCCATTGGATGCATTTGCAAATCAGAGCCCCAGGGAACACCACAGGCTCTCAGAGCTGAACAAAGTCTGAGGTAAAGAAGGATGTCAGAGGAAGGTTAAATGGCTGGTTAAGTTCTTGGAAGGCCATTAGTATTAACTATATCTTTCATTAACCCCTTCATGCAAGCCCCCTGGTGGCCAGAATGCTGATAATTTCTAGGTATTTCAGTCTTAACAGGAATAGTAGTTTTTAAAATTTTTTTAGAAAAATGCACTCTGTAATTGGATTCTGAGATAACACGGCAGATTTTCTGCAGTTAATTATGAAGCCAGACCATATGCAGAAATGCTGAACACTGAAAACAAGACCAGGTCAAAACCTAGTATGTGGCTGGACCTATCACACGTGATCCGGCTGACCAATGGTGTAACTTCATAACTCGGCCGACCAATGGTGTAACTTCATCACTCACTCAGTCACTCAGTCACAGACATTCGCATTTGTAGGACTGGCCCCACTGTTGCGGTCTAGCCAAAAACTGAAGGAAAGGGACATTTAAGATTGGAAACATGGAAAAGTATATTGTCTGCACATATTGTGAAGATACTTGATTTCGATAGTGATGTAATTCCATTCTGATGTATATTTTGAGTAAGCAGCTCAAGTGAATGAGTAGAACACAGTGGGGAGGGGGGCAGTCTGGCCTTGTTCCTTTGCGGATATCGAACAATGTGATGTGTGCCAGTTGAACCTACCTCCTTGAGTACACAATCTGTATCGTGCACAATTTTGGCACCAAAACCAAAGTGCCATAGATACTCCCACTCCAGATCGTCGAAAGCTTTTTCGGTATCTAGTCATAATGCAGCATGTGGGGTGGGCAGGTCTGGATAATCAATGTATTTGATCCACAGCATGACGGCCCTTTATAAACACCGTCTGATCTGGATTAACAAGCACGTCAATAACTATCTCCCCCTCGGGCCCAGAATTGATTCCGAGATTGGTCTAAAATTTCAGCATTCTGTAATGTCTCCATCTTTTCTTTTTTTTTTAATTTAAGAGTTCAGCTGTGTTCAAGTCCCTGTGAAAATAACCTTTTCCAATAGCGGCTTCTGAAGTTTCATGCACAAGCGATCCACGTTGGTCCCAAAACATGATGTGCAGCAGTGCTGGTATCCTATCTAAGCTGGGGGCCTAGCCTTTCTTACCGCCAATAAAAGCCTTATTAAATTTGGATAAGGGAATTGTCCCATCTAGCTTCTGCGCATATTCTTTTGAGAGCTGGGGAAGCTGAAGAAATTCCAGGAAATGTACACTGAAAACAAGAGTACGCGCCCTGCACAAACGTTTTGGCTATGCCTTCTCCAGTGGGCAGGCTCAAAGCTTGTGACGTTCCATCATCTTTTAAAACAAGGTAGGTCCAGCTGCAATCAGTTGAACCTGCTGGCTAATCTGTGTGAGACAGTTAAGCTTCAGGGTTACTGCAGAGAGAACAATCAGAGTAAGGACTAGTAAAAGGGTAAACGTGTCAATGAGTCTCCACAGCAGTGCACATCAGGCTTGGCCGTTCATACAGCAGAGGACATCAGGCTTGGCTGTTCATACATCTGAGAGGCTGCCCATTTTCCTTCATAAACACAGAAATATTTGTGTTTCACATAATGCAACCACATATGTAGTGAACATATTTAAGAGCAGAAGTGCACTAGCAGTCACCGCTGATGACATACAGCTAATGACATAATGACGGACTGCCACACATCTGTAGAGCTGTCCACAGTCCTCAAAAGCAGAAGCGGAGTCCATATTCAAAGGCCTATAGAAATGGGGTGAGATCGAGGCCCCCTGGTGACAGACACTTTCATTTTTTTCCATTTGAGCATGTTTTACTGGTTTTAACACACCAAACCAAGTAAAGGTGAGTGCGGTGATTTTTTTTGTAGATAGGAAATAGGAAATGATAGGAAATGATCATTGGCCACAATATGAAGAGAGGGGAGCAGTACAGGTCTGAATAAAATATTTTGCACACCTCACTGATCTCTGTAGGTGTGATACTAAGCTTTTCATACATCAACAAATCACTGAAATTAAGGATTTATGTTCAGCGCACTTCAGTTGTAGTGCCAATAATTGACTTGGTCTGCTGCATTTAAAATTCAAGATTTGACCTATCCTGTGCATAATGAGTTCTGCTCTCCATTGTAACAACTTTAAATTCTGCTATATCTGGGTATAGTATTTATGGTTAATGGTCTCTTTCTAATTATTGATGACTAGATCTTCAATCTTCAAAAAAAATTCCATTTGAATAAAATTAGAATTCATGAAAGACCTAGAGGCATTGAACCATTCGATTTCGAATGTATCTCTTGCCACAAAACAATATCAACCCTCTCCTCCATAGCACATCAAAACATTAAACTCCCTCATTCTGGGAGTTTAAGCCTCACAGGTTCCTTATAACTGCTGCCATGCTAGTCATACATGTGCTGTAAAGACCAAGGTTAAATAAAGACATTTAGATTTGGTAAACCTGTATGTCAGCACAAATGTTCAATGACTTATGATGGACACACCTTGTTGAACACTCCACCATTCCATTTTTTTATCAATAAGCTACTACCTACGATCTATAATCTATTAGAATAATTATTAAACTGTGATTCACAGCAATTCCTTAATTTTTTGTTTTCAATTTTCTTTGGATTTCCATCCCTCTCGGAATAGTAACTCAATCTTCCATTTCCGCAGTTTTGCTTTGAATGTTGCATGCATGAATTACTCTGAATGTTGAATGTGGCATGCATTCACATTAGAGTGAAGTAGGAAGGGCTATTAACCTGGGACACGCATGTGTTGCTAAGAGATGCGTTGCGCTTCCTGTTAATTAGTTTGCACCGTCTTTTGCCTTCTGTAACGTACAGGCACACCTGCAGCGAAAGGTTATGATGATGCATGACCATGACCATGCGATTACACAGCGATCCAGTGCACGCATGAGGTCATATATTTAAAAATACCATATGAAGTAAAGTAATACTGTACACAGGAACGCTACTGCGCTAGCATTGCTAATGTGCATATTGTATACTGTAAGCAAAGAAAGTGTATGCGAAAGTTGCTCATATTATTTTTAATATGTATTTGCTGATATAGGGAACAGAGTTCAGAGGGATGATTTTTCAAGGAATGAGCAAGAGAAAAGAACACACTGGTCTTCTGGGGCTGCTGTATTCTGTATTGTGATGTATTCCGAAGCTCAAAGCACAGGTGTCCGGGTCAGTCCATTCATTTCCAGCAGTTCATGAATTTAAATCAAACAGACCGGAACCTGCACAACACCGTAATACATTTAAATTGACTTATTAATTGAATAGGCATAACCATTAAAATGTGCATTTTGTATGAAATGTAAGCCAATGTAAAAGCAGATGATTGTTATGATGACACAGTCTGTTGATGCTCTTTAATTACACATGTAATAAAAGAAATTAATGATAGAAATTTGTAAGGACTATAGACAACATCAGCAACATTTTATATACTATTACTGTTATATCATTGGCAAATCAGATTAACCTCTGTAATATGAAAATGGACCACAAAAGGTTACTGTTAAGCTGTGTATGTTATTTTTCCTTGCTTTAACAACACACAGTTATTGCATACAGAAGGTATGTATGGAAGACAGTATATATAGCCTTGCTGTGGTAACAGGAAAGGCAAAAGTCTTGTTTGTCCAAATTTTAACGCATTTGTCCAAATCCTTCCTTGTTCATCTTTTTGCTGTTTAATTTAATATATATGTAATAACATCAATAATGTACTTTATTTTAAAATAAATAAATAAATAAGAGAGCTATGTTCCTAGGCTCCATGTAAATATAACATGACAGTTGTGCCTATTTGGCCAGCTTCCCATAAGACTGATATGTGCTGTCTTTGACATTTTAATGTCATTGAAAGCTGTCTGCATGCCAGACAATCATTTCTGTTACCTGGGAAATTTTAAGCCTTGTATTTTCAAAGCCTCTGATAATTATGATTTCTCTCATTTCTTTGACATTATATTCAAAATGGTGCTGATCATTCTGCATTGCGCTGTTTCATAAAATGAGGTTCCACTTGAGTTCACAAGTCATTATCTTCTGCAGTTAATGGCTTTTCACGAGGGAGCACTCACAGAGGGGAGAGAGATTCAATTTCCTCATGTGTTTGTATGCAGAGGGGAAATCTGCTTTAAATTTAAAGACAAAGCCCCCATTATGGGGCTGCTGGGAGGCTCATTTAGCTAAGGCACCAGCCGTGAATCCGGACTGCGGCCGACTAAAGAGACTGTGGTTCTGTAGACTAAAGGGGTTCTGTTGGTTCTGTAGACTAAAGAGGTTGCGCTGGTTCTGTAGACTAAAGGGGTTCTTGTAGTTCTGCAGACTAAAAGGGCTCTGGTGATTGTGTAGACTAAAGGGCTTCTGATGGTTCTATAGACTAAAGTGGGTCTGGTGACTTTGTAGACTAAAGGAGTTCTGATGGTTCTCTAGACTAAGGGGATTCTGGTGACTCTAAAGACTAAATGGGTACAAAAATGTATAAATGTGATTTGCAGTTAATGTGGAAGGTGATGTGTCAAAGGAATTCACTATATTGCCCAGTGACCAATTTCAATTGCACACCCCAGATAGCATCTGACAGATAGATTCTGTGAGTAGAGTTCCATAACTGCAGGGGACAGTCAGCTTTCTGCACCACTTAGTCCAGAGATCAAGCTGCCTGATTATGCACCATTCATTAATTGACTGTGCTCCAATGAAGAGAGATCAAAGTTCACACTGCAGTCATTCATCAATATACAAGGGAACGTAACCTTGAAGACTCCATAAGTCCAGTAATGAAGAATACACAATGAACACATAATTCAGACACACAAACGCACACACACACACACACGGACACCCACAGACAGACAGACAGACACACACACACACAATAAACTACATCATAAATAACTCACTTACACATTCCTCGCTGGCCACTCTCCCATAAGCTTAAATTCCTCAACACATCGACAAGGTATCTATTTAATGGGCATCTCAACAGCACCCTCTACAATTATGGAAAATAATGTGAATGTAAATGTAAAAAAAAAAAAATGTAAAGCTTACACAACAGTAATAATCCAGAAATGAGCCAAAACTACAATAAAAACCAGATGGATGCAATCTTTCAACGGTAACTTTAAACTGTAACTATGTAAACATGAATACCTGATTGTGAACCCAAATCAATAAAAAAAACAACCAAGGCTGACAAGCTTTACAAGTATGACAATTAAAATCTGCAGACCTTATTCAAAACATTTAAAACAAAAGTGTGCATAATCTTTGATATCAGACATCATGTAGCTGAGGAAAACATCACAAAAACCTCATTAATTCTATTACGACAAGACTTTTAGCGTGTCTACAAACCTGAAATCGCAATGCACCGTGAAACGCAGCAGCAGATCTTATCAGCAATTTCACCAGTGTCATCACATAAAAAATAAATGACAATTAAAATCATTTTCAGGTCTAAGTGGGAAGGACAGGCAAAACACTACCCTACATTTCATCCAATGACATGGGTTATATCAGGGGTCTGCAGCCTCGGTCCAGGAGGGCCACAGGCTCTGCTGGTTTGTATTCTTACACTGCACTTAACCAATTAAAGCACCTGATTACACAGTAAACTCACTTCTCCTGGTTACTTGGATCTGAACTGGGGGCTCATTTAAGGTGATAACAAAAACCAACAAAACATGTGGCCCTCCAGGCCCTGGTTGCAGACACCTGGACTATATAAATGACCAAATTAACTTCATTATAATCAACCCAATGAAGTCATGCATCAGTGGACCAACATAATCATTTCAATTTGACTTTTTTATGTAATGAACTCAGCTTTGCCAGTGCAGTAATCAAAATGAAAGAAATGTAATTTTTTTATTCTTTGTGTAACCACCTTATTCAATCAAAATGAAGGAAAGCGGGTGATTGAGTCCAGGCCTATACATATAGAGACCCAGGCAGGTGCTGCATTTTAAGCTTACAGTCATGGTTCAGTCTCTGTACACCACTCTAATAACTATCAGGGCCAGGGGACATACAGCCAGTATTTTTGTCCTTAGCAGTGAATACCAAAGCAGTGAGAGAAGTAAAAACAAACCTGCTCCTTCCTCAAACAGTAATTACCCAATTACATCCGCATCTGCACTGTGTGACATTCGACCTTTAATCAACCCTGATAGAATATAATATACTCTGATGAAATGCATCCAATCTTTGCTCTGTATATTTAACACAAAATGTATTTGTGTGGCCACTGAAACCACTTTGCAAGGATTCTCATATCACATTTCTGGACGTGTTAAATTGTAGAACTCCCGAAATGCCTCCAACCGATAAGATATACCTTGTTCAACAACCCATGGACAGATGGCCCACGTCAGGGTCAGAAGAGGGTTCTTATCACAACATGTAAAATATGTTATATACAAACTTATCTTTATCACCATGCGCTCACCATAACTCCACTATTTTATATTAGCATGATGTGGCACTGCAGGTGGAAAACCACTCGGTTGTTCTTGTTGCAAGCTTTTTTGCAGTGTTAGGCTCCAAAAAAATGAAACTCAATATTTGCGTATTGAGTGTTTGAGTTTGAGCATTTGCATACTGAGCCTGCCAGACACTAACAGATTGTCAGAGCCAGCCATTTTTCTTTAGATTTTTGACTCTTTGTTGAGATCTCCTCTCCATAAGTTTACAGAACGAACTGAAGTGTCATTCAGCAGCATTATCCGGGCGCACTCTCGCATGGGAACTGATTTACACTTCAGGAACCTGCACATTATCCAGACTAACCCGGGAGATGACGTTTTCCCCGAGTGAGACACCCTTCGATGTGGGATTCTAGGTAAGATAGAGATCCCTCTAGCATCCCGACTGCCTGAAAAAACAGACTAATCCCTGACACCATTAACCCATCAATGATATCCAACTACATTCACTGAATTTCCGCAAAAAGAGGAATAACTGCAGCTTTTATGGGGCAGCCAAACAAAAAGGGAAATAAATAAATACATTAATTAAAGGAGGAGGGATCCAAACACAAACATTAAAAAAAAGAAAAGCTATCATATTAAAGATAATTTTACCCAACAGCAAAAAGCTACTATTTTAATTGGATCAAAACAGCACAGAGGCTCCTTGCTTCTATGGCATGAAGTATCACTGCAAATTAAAAGACATAACTTCAATAAGTGAGTGGATGGCATTGTTTCCTTTCTGTTTAAAAAATGATGAATAGGCCTAAAAAATAAGTTTGTTACGAGAAGCAATTAGTAGTTTTATTGTCTTGTTGTTAAATGCATTATTCTGCACTGCAGGCTAAAGCCAATTAATGCATTGTCTACTATCCATATAAACCTATGGCCATAGTGTAAATCGCATTTATTACAGATTTTTAAACTTTTTTTCAGAAAGAAAGAGCTCCTCTTAATTCTGAAGAAAACAATGATTTGACGGGATTTTAGTGGCCTTGAACAGGAATGAACCGGATGAACAATTGCATCGAGAAAGCTATTCGCTACTTACACCCTTTGAATACTGTACAATACTGTTTAAGATCTACAGCACCATGGGGAGTTTCAGCTCTCGCACATGAGAGCTGCAGGACCATGGACAGCATCAGCCCCACTCACAGGAGAGCTGCAGGACCATGGACAGCATCAGTCCCACTCACAGGAGAGCTGCAGGACCATGGACAGCATCAGCCCCACTCACAGGCAGGGTAGCAGCTGTGGCTCATTGGCAATCAGAGCAGTTGAAACCTAATTACTGTGCTCTATAAAAGGACTGGGGCTCAGGCTTAGAGGAGCCTTTTTCCCAACATAGCAACCACAGGAGCTTGCTGCGTTGGCCTCCTGGACCTTTTTGTTGTTTCTATGATCTAATTGGTGGTATATTACTCTATTTAAGTAGTGAATAAAAGGTTGTCAGTCAGCTATCCCCCTGTATCTAGTGTGTCTGTTCACTGTTCACCATGTGACACAGTGACAATGTCTAGCACTGTGCCACCACAACACACACACACACACACATATGCACGCACGCACGCACGCACGCACGCACGCGCACGCACACACACACACACACACACATATGCGCGCACACACACACACACACACACAGACTCACACACGTGCACATAAACACACACACACCTTCCTGAGGCCCTTCCAAAGGCTCCCCACAAATGGGCCCTTTCTCCTCCAGCAGTCATGCTGGCCATAATTACAGGCAGCTGTGTGTGCCCAGCAGTTTTTACACATGACCCTGTGCATGCTGGGAAGTTATTTATCATTTCTTTTATTAGCAGATGAGCTGTGCGGTGGCTTAGCCAAATACTTGCCATCTCTCATTTCCACCAAGCCCCTGTTTCACTGTTTACAGTCTGTTCTTCATCAAGGTTTTTTTGCTCACCGTCCCCCCTTTTTTGTCGTATTGGACAGACGGCCCTGATCAAGACTGGTCATTTTAATGTCAGGAGTAAGAAGAAAAACAGCAGCTCAACAGGGGAAAGCTTTTGAATGTTGCTTGAATGTTTGAAAACGTTGTCTAATGTGTATTGATTTACCCCTGGGTCTCATTGAAGGCCAACTACTTATTTCTGTAAAGATGTAAAAAGCAATAAAAAAATCCAATAAATGAATAAGAGAAATCTATGAAAATGAACTCCCTTTAGGTACCATGAGGTTAAATATCTATACTTAGACTTAAATGAGACACCAAAGACAGATGTAGATTAAACTATGATGGCACCGAACAACCACCATCAGGAAAGCTTTGGAAAGAGTATTTGGTTGTGACTGAAGACATGTCCAGTAATAGAACATTGAAATATGTTTGACCAGTTCTTCACTGGGAGGGTGTGCCGTTGGCTGAACCATCACACCTAGTCCCAGCTGTGGCACGTTTAATCCCACCCCCATGTATCTGTAACCCTCTCTGCTTTCCTTCTGTCTAAATAACAACTGTATTTTTTTGAATACTAGAACACAACAAAACCTGTCTACACTGGACATGCGAGACTGCAGTATTTGGCGGCATCCCTAAAACACAATGATCTACCTGGGGACAAATCAAACTAACCCCAGGGCACTGCCCTGGGGAAGCAGAGCATAGTATCATGCTCTGAGATCATGAATGCACCCATGCCATTTGTTCAGTAATTCTGATTCTTTGTTTCATACTAACTGAATCATGTTGATCAAGGACAGTTTAATGACATTAAAAATAAAAGAAAAGCCTCCCAACCTTTTTCATGAATACGGTTAGTATAACTGTTCATTGTTAAAGAGCATCTATGGTACAGATAACCTAACGACAGCATCTGTTTTCTCTGTAGCTCTGGATGGTGCCAGTATCTGTTGTGGTCCTCGAACAAGCAGGAAAGTCTGATTTGCATCAGCTGATATTTACGAAGGTGTTATCTTTTTTGCCCTTACAAATGGCATACACATTCATCTAAATGTCACAAATCCTCTCCATCTTCACTCTAATAATGTACTGTGGAGGCACAACTTGCCATTTGTGACCGCACAGGTGCGAGCCAATTCTTTAAAAGGTGACGTTCGACACCTTGGTGTCATTGTGCCAGAGAAGTTTCACACTATTAACAAAATGGCCTAGGAGAGACTTTAAGCACATAATAAATTACAATGATAATAGCAATGTTTTATCAGGCCTGATGCTATTAATAACTCAAAATACACATGAACAGAATTTGACTGAACAGCAAGTACTCTACAAATGTGGCCTTGAAGGCAAGTTCTACGACAGTTTCAACTACCTGTCAATGACAAGGTAACTACGAGGAGGTGTACGGCTAGGCACGATGAATGACGATTCAAATGGATCACACAAGCCTGCAACTCGCTGTTACACATACATATAACAAATCACAGAATACAGGGAGAGAAATGAGGCAGAACACTGAAACAGACTGGAGAGTAGATTACAAAGCGCAACCTTGAAAACGATGACCTTGATGTTAAATGCCCAAAATTCACTGAGTTTCAACGTTCTTTCTTTACACTGGACTCAAAGTGTTCAAAGACTGTAGTCTTTCAAAGGCTGCAGTCTATACAGTTCTAAACCCGAAGCATTCAGCAGCTCATTTATAAAATACCCCATCCCCTACCAGAGCCTGTGAAGAAGAAATATTTGAATTTAAAGCATGCTGATTAAAGTGTGCAGTATTTTTATTTCTTTGCCCATGAAAAACAAATCCAGTACTGACACTGGCCCCTTTCTTCAAATACATATTCATACGTGACCAAAATAAATTACCATCCATTGTGTTTGTCATGTTTGTGTAAAAAAAAAAAAAAGAAACATTATTCTGGTTTAAATTTAGCACTGCCTTCATCATATAGCCAGGAGTTCATGTGATCACACCCACTGTAGCAATCAATCATGCACACACACAGGCACGCGCATGCACACGCACACGCACACACACATATACACACACATAGAATCACAGCCTCATCTGTGGCAAGTGCATGCAAGTGGACAAGCACCTCTAGATCTGTGTGTGTTTGGGAGGTTACTGCTATTGCTGAGAGAGACAAGAAATAATACATTTCACATAATAAGTGTGTGCAGATCTTTAGCGTGTCTATACAACAGCTGCCATACGTTTAGCCTTAAATACACAACTGGAAAGTTTCCACGCATCCACAGTTGGTACAATTCAGTAGCAAGCCAGCAAAAGTATTCATACTTACATTGAAAAGATTGCCGTCATGATTGTACAGTTAGCCTGCTAGCTACCACAAATAGCTTAATGAAGAAAAAGGAAAAGAAAAAGTTTTGAGAAATCAGGGGTAGTTCCAGGCTGAGCTGTCGGCTATTTCTAGTACTGTTTCATGAAATTATTCAAACATAAAATTATCTGGAAACTTTGAAAACAATGGCACACAATTCAAGTCTATCAAGCTTCCAGCTAGTAATTGCCTGGTGCCTCTACTGGGACTCATATGCAGGAAACAATGTTTAATTTGTAGAATGTGAAAAGCAAACAATGCAGGAGATTAACAGTGACCATGGTGTCACAGGAAAAAAAAAAACTCTGTTATTCTCAGAGGGGAAGAGCTGAGAGTGTTAATCAACCATTTCACAGTGCATTCACAGTTCGATTGACAGCTCTCTGCAAGCCAGCCAGCCACTAAGTCGCAAACTGCAAGTGTCAGCAGTCGGCCGCATAAGTTGTGAAGGTTGTCTGCAAAATGTTTCAGCTTTTCTATTCAGTGCTAGAGAAACAATAACAGGAATATTATATTGCTGTGATGGTAGAAACATTGTTGGTGTGACAGCTTAATTTTCTGTCCCTATTGACACCTGCAAATGAGATTGCCACCAAGTGATCTCCATTTTTATCCCTTATCCCATGCAGTCATTTAATCAACATTTAAACTTGCTTTTTATTTTAGCTTGGAGCATTAGGAGAGAGCTTTAGGATGGATGCCTAGTTGAATCTCCCATACGAATGACCAATGGTATAGTGCAAATTTGTTTCAATGTTATTTAATGAAAACAAACAGATGGAACAACAAGTGATGTGGAAAGTAATGCAGTTCCAGGTAAGCATATTGACTCAAAATCTAAATCAGTTTAATGGCCAGGGCTGCGATTGTTGGAGAATGCCTGTTTTTAAAGGGCATTCTGCCTCGGTCTTCCTCTCTTGTAATCCGCATCAGGAAAATACAGAGCAGAATCTAGTGAAGGAAACAGAATACACTTGAAATTAAAAAAAATAAAATAATAATTATAATTTTGAAGTGCCACATCTGTACTGAGGAGACGCGTGTGTAGTAATTACACGCTGATATATGCACTAATGTGTGTGATTGGGAGGCATTTTCTCGCAGGGGGGAGAGGAGAGGAAGGCAGTTCTGACTGTGTAGCAGTCCTCTCGCACGCGCTCCCAGCTGCGATACTGTCAAGGACAGTGTGATGGACGCACTTCTCTGCAGGACACGATGGAGCTGGAGAAATGGGCCATTTTATTCCCCTTTACACAGCCCACATTAAGCGGCAGGTAGCAGCTGACTCAATAAACGCCAGGCGCGTCATTTCACCCCGCCCTGTCTTCGGATTGGCTCTGAGCATAGACTCTGAGCGCGTGCTTTCAGTCAAAGGTCCCTCCAAATAACTGTGTTCTATCACTCTATTCTTGTTCATGGGACACAGTGATATACGCCAAAGGGTCAATCACTTCCTCCATTGTACCCAGTGATCCATCAGATTTCAACGCCCAGGCACTTGCTGCACATTAATACAAATAAATAAAGCCCTTTCTGAACGTACGGCCAAACTGTCAATCTAAGACACCACATCATTGCTCCCAGTTCTTCCTGTGGGCTCCTGTAAACCGCATGCGGTTGAGGTGAAGTTTCCTGCCTTAAATTATAGATGAGACAGCTGTTAAAACACAGAACAATCCAGAATTAATTTAGGTAATTTGTTTACAGGGCTCCCTCGCACCAGATAAGTCACAACTCAGGCCACGAGGAAGCTTACGCGGCTAGTCTGTCAATTTAGCGCTTTGAGCTCAAGCCGCCATCCGTTAGGTCCATCCAGTCGATATTCGCCTGGAATGCTGGAATGGAAAATTCCCTGCATCTGTCAGAGGTCATTTCTTTAGGCTCAGGGTCAAATGCAGTGCTGGACTCTGCCTGCAGACCACTCAATTCACCTATTCACCTCAGAAAGAGAGCTCAATCTGAAACATTTATGAAGAAATCTATGGCTACAGCATTTCCTGTCAGTGAAGGAGAAGTGCTTATTGAAAAGCTGCTCCAAGCCTCTTCATGCAAAAAATAAATTAATTAATTGATTAATTATTGTATTAGCTACAATTTACACAATGCATGTCATGGGGAAAAAGATTTTTAAAGGTCAGCATTAAAAAGTCAAAGCCTGCATATGAATATAGTTGCTCATAAAAACACAATACTCTCAGACCTGCTACACACTTTCAAAAGACGGTGGGACTTACTATAACAAATATGCATGCATACATGCACACACGCACACATGCGCGCACACACTCACACACAGCTGCCTCGCACACTTTAAAAGGGGGAGGGACTTACTGTAACAGACACAGACACACACACACACACACACACCTGCCCCCACACACTTCTGAAGGTTTTTTCTCATAGTATTCCACCTCAATAGCTCATCTTTGAGATCTTGTATTTAATTCTGAACAGTCATTTAGTCAGAACTGAACTTCCACATAAGCAGATGACAGTGCACTTTACATGCAGAGTATGAAGTAGGTCCAGCTCTATGCTGATGTAATTGGGTTGCATGTTTTGCTCAATATAATACATGAAAGCCTGAGAGTGTACTCACTTAACATGGCAAAAATAGAGTCCTGACTAAAAATAATAATAATCATCATCATCGCAATTCAGCATTACTTCCCACTACAGACACAGAAATTGTGGGGTGCAAAACATGCAAATAAATTACATCTCCTATAAGTTTCTTCTGAAAGTTTCTACCTCACTTTTTCTACCCTTGCGTTGTTGCCGTTCTCGTTTTTAGTGTTAATCAGTTTAACCTTCAGGGTCCAAGTTGAACTATGCGGTTGTTCCCTGCACTTGGACCGGTACTTTTCTCTAGGGGTTTCATCATACTTGTTCCTGGTTATGGTTATACACTTTGTTGTACGTCGCTCTGGATAAGAGCGTCTGCCAAATGCCTGTAATGTAATGTAATGTACCTCACGTAAAGCTTGGTGAAAATGCCTGAGTCATCTACAAGGTGCTGCGTGTATAAACATACACAAGGCATGAGCAATAACATCCTAGCAGTTATTACAAGCTGTTCATTATTAGAGAAATATTATATTGCACATCACTGGGGATGGATTTCACAACAAATGGTGAAACACAATCATGTCACTGTTTATTCATTCTGGTCTGCGCTGGCTCGCTTCCTCATCAAACATGCTAGCATAGAGCAGAAATCCCCAGTGGACTCGCCCATATGTTTAAAATGTCCCTCGCCTTGGGTTTTCCCCATTTACATTTTCCCTCTCTATTACACTTTGAAACTGACATATGCGTAGAAACAAAATGTCTGCCCATGGATGTGTTTCTGGCAAGGTGTACTTGTTTTCAGGCAAAAAAAAAGAGAAAAACTAATTAAAACCTTGCTTGGCCTGAAACCGTGAATACCCTCCCAGCATACGCCGTATCACCGGGAAACTGATGTGTATTAGAGGCTGCCCACAGTGTTCTTGTAACATACTGCACCATGCCAGACACAGTGGCAGTTCGTTGGAAAAATCTATCTTTAGCACCAATGTATGCAACGCACATATGAGCGCACAAGGAGGAGGCCAGCAAGTCTGATTTGTTCGCTAGAATAAAGGTTCAGCTATGGAATGCTAATGCACCAGTTAACATTCGTAAAGCAATAATTAGTAAAGTATTTTATTTCATTTTTTTTTTAAACATGCGAGGAAGGAAAAAAAAATACAGCACAAGAGCGTGGGGGATTAAAAACTCAGGATTCATTTTATCAGCAAAAGCAAGGACAGGGAAGTCTTGCAAAGTGACCTTTTACAAATATCAAGTGTTGATGGTGGTCATTACAACCTTACCTACACCTCACAACATTACCCATCTTTGAAGAAAAGCAGCCACATAACATTTCATTATTATGGAACAGCATTTACTTGACTAACAGGTTGCAGAATCAAGATAGTGGTGTCATTTATGTATGCTACATTGAATGGTATTTTACTCATTTTTTCATGAATGAACAAGCCTTCAAGAAAAGAAAACTGATTGCGTAGAAGGGACCAGGCATGCATAAGCGCAAACCTCATTCCACTAAGTGTGCATTGACACTTTAACAACCTGAAAGGTACAAGCCGTCTCTGCTGAAATTGACTCAAGCCAATTTTATGCCAAGCTGGGAACAGACAACAAGGGACTGACAAAGGCAGAGTGCAAAACAAGCAGTGCCGGTTCGTCCTCCATGCAATGAAGTCGCTGTGCGTAGGGCCCCGCCTCCCTCAGAATGGCCCCGCACTTCTTGGCTGAGAACAACAGTCTAACCCCACCCCCCACCCCTCCACTATCGCAGTCTGCACCAAAGTAAGTGATTTTTGCTGATGCATTTTCAATAATTAATGGCAATAGGCAGAAAATTACAGTCAGGCCATCAGCCAAACACTGTGCTCTTGATGAATATTAACAGAAAAACACATTAAGAATAACATCTGAAAGAAAATACGAATCAGGTGCCTAGAAAAGGAGAAAGGAAAAGCTTCAGGTTGAGGCTCTGGATATGCAATGTTGTCTGTATACAATGCAATGTATGCAACAGGTAAGCAATGTAACAAATCCATCAATAAAATAACTGATTTGAGTTAGATGTTGTAGACAAATGTTTTGGCTGTCAAACAGGGTCATTAGATAGCTGCAGGGAGGATAAACTGTTCTCAATCTTTGTCTAGATCCAATTAGTGTGGTCACAATACCAGAATTTTGATACCAATACCAGGTTTAGTATCACAATACTCTATACCAAAACAATACCACAGCCAGAAGGAAAACACAGTAGCTTAAGTCACTGAATAACAATGATTTACTGAACATTTTCAGTTCAGGCCATTTTTTCACATTACAGTACCGAAAAAGTTCCATACCATAGAGTTTCAGTGCATCGTTCAACACTATTTATAGTATATGTATAAATGTTCATAAATTAAGGATTACTAGCAAATTAAAAAAGGTTGCACCACACAAACTAGTGCCTACATATAGGCTAGGCTCCAAAACAGGACCACAGACTTAGCCAGATACAGTAACTTCCAAAAACATCATGAAATAACTAAATTCCTAAACATTAAACAGATTTTAAATCTAAACCAAGATCTAGCCTAATCCATAAGCATAGGTTTCATTTAACTTTGGGGGAGACACACTGCTAGACCATGTTTTCTCATGTAGTCAGACAAGTTTCACAAGCATACTAGCTAGTCTAGCAATATATTAATGTAATAATATTGGAAGAGACATGTTTCCTTATCTCCCCGAAGCCCATGTGTATTGCCTGACTTCTTCTCAGAATCTGCTTATAATTTAGTAATCCCACTCTGTCATATACCCTTAGGTACCGATAGCCCAATGTTAAGCAATCAAACAATTTGCACAAGGTGTAGCCCGTTTACATTAAAGCATTAATGTGATATATTGTGGCAGTATATTTTCATTTTGGTGGAAGGCTTAAATTGAACCAATATGCTGATTACAGCACACAGCAAGCAATGCAAATCTCTCAGATCCCCTTTTACATTCATTCTCCTGTCCTGTTGGCTTAATCTTCTCTGCCTGTGCAGGGAAAGCCTTATTTTTACAAGCATAAACTCACATGAGTGACCTCCTGATGCAGGGATACCACTAAAGCACCAGGGGAGAGAGAATAAAAAAGTGGCAACGTTTGTCACATTAAAACATTTTCACAACTCATCACAATTTCCTGCATAGTGAACAGATACATCTGCGGCCTACAGACTTCCGCTAAACCATGTGCACATCAGTGTGTCTGAAGCGGTGGCTGTGATGTTATACTTCATCAGGCTAATGAATACAAACCGAACAGAACACTGTTCCGTGCAATTCAAAGGCCTTTGAATGCACTGATACAAAATATGTTAAGTAAGGGATAATGTACAGTGAGTGAGTCAGTTTTTTCAAAATAAGCCTTGACAGCAATTTACTCGCTCGCTGTACGTTGTTCTGCTTCTACCACGGCTGCTTGCCAAAGAAATTATTTGCAAGTATCTACATCATTGTTTTAAATATATTTTATTATGCGTATTTTGTACAATTCAAGCTTCTGCCACAAAACATGGCTTTTAGTATCCTAGCAACGACAAACAAACTAGCGCACAGAGTTTTTAGTTTCACGCAGTTCCCACTATTAACAAAATGAAAAAGACTTTTGGCATTTATTGTGAAGTGCGCCATGTTAAGGGGTTATTTTTTGGATGTCGATGAGCAGGTTTGGAGTGACAAATGTTCCGGTAGCATCAGCTTTTTAGATTTTCTCTTCCTTATTTCTGGTTTTTGCCCACATTGGCCAGTTAAACAAGGTAACATGAGGTACCAGCAGGGAAAGGGCATTCTGACTACACAGATAAGTAGACCAGAAATAATGACTGTTCTTTCAATCACTATGGAGTTTCCAACAAATTTGTGGTATGAACATCACAAACTGCGAATGACATTTGCAGGATGATGCAGATCAAAATAGATGCACCCATAATTCCAATGGCATTTGCAGCGTGGCAATAACAAGAAGTAAATTAATTTGAGTACAAACTTCCACAGTTACTTGTGATAGCCTAAATGTAACAGGCAGTTTACAGTCTGCCAGACAAAATATCGTGGTTAAGCACCAAGCCCACAACATTCTGAAGCTTTACCTTCATAGAGGAAACACAGCAATCTATCAATATCCTACATAACTTGAAAACTTATTCTCACAGATAAGAAAGAATATGATCTAAAAATAAAGCTCAGTGGGAGACGGTCTGTATGTAGACAGTGTTGAAGCCTGCCGTCCTTGTTAGAGTCTCAAATCGGTGCCTGTCACGAAGACGGATGGCGTGGTGTCACCTGTCATGTAAGGGGAGACTGAACTCAGCCCCCTAAAGCACAGGTCCGGCCTGTTATTGAATTAAATGAGGCTGCTCTCCCAGTCATTGTCATAATGTCCCCAGGGGAAGTGCTTGTTTTGCAGCCGGGAGAGAGTCCAGGCGGAGGCACAGTTTAGCCGCGCGACGCTGAAGGGTAGCCGAGCCTTCCTGCCACCTCGTAATGTAATTCCGCTCTATTACGTTCCCGAAACTCTATTTCACTCAACAAAGTCTGACTGGCTTCTGCAAAAAATAAAAAATAAAAATTCAATCAAAGAAGTCACCTGGGTATAAAGCCTCCCCGCTGCCCCCACTGTAGAGAACGTCCTGGAGGTTACAGTTCAGATGGAACAAAAGCACGATTCCGTATCTTCTCTTATGTCTTAAATAATGTGATTGTGACTTCATAAAGATAGAGAAAACAACAGATGTGTCTCTATTCCACAGCACCCCCCTGATCAAAAGACACCTCCATTCACTTGGATCCGTGGTTCTCAAGTTTGGTCCTCAGGGACCCCTGTATATGCTGGTTTTCATTCCAACCAATCTCTTGCTCAAATAAGATTGCTGAACACATGTTCTTTCATATTTTTTCCTCATAAACTTGTGAACTTGTGAACACAGTGTAGGTATAGCTTGTTTTTTATTTGCTTTGTCTTTTAATTCATCACCACTTACTAATGTTATAAAGGCCATGTGTCCACACTTTTACACTTTTGTTAAATTGTGTTGTAACCTCTCTTTATGTAATCTGTTGCAATATAACACAATTTGAAAATTGGACTCCTATTCTTCAGTGTGTGCATAGTAATTTAAGGCCTCTTAGGTTGACTCTTGTCTCACCTTAATGCCTGAACATCTGCTATTTCTTCACACTTAACTCACTGTTTCTCCACTGACTGCCAGTCAAGCCAGTTTATAAATTCTACAGACTTGAACTACAGCAGAAAACAATGTACCACATTTCTGGAAAATTCTCTCTCATAAAGCAATTTGTAAATGGGAAATTTCCAGTAAAGTTCCCATTTATGAAACAATACCAGGATACTGTTCAAATTTGACTTGCCATCCAGAACTGTGAGCCAGCTGTTCATCAAAAGTATTTTTATGCATTAAAAAGTGAAGAAAGAAATGAGGTGAAACTAGCAGGACCCACCATTTTGCCAATAAGTCTCTAGGCTATAAAAACTACATTGGAGAAACCAGGAAAGTAACGTTAATCAAATGTTCCCTATGTGTCTCATGTTTCTTGTTTCAGCTTTTTAGGTAATGGACTTCAGCAATTCCTGTCAACATATAACAAATTGTTTGTCTCACAGGACCTGCAGAATACAGATTCTTTGTCTGCACTGCCTGCAGAAATTTACTATGTACATCACAAGATTTAAAGAGCCCATTGCATGTGTATGAATTCAGAGGCTTGCATGTGGATGAATTCACTGGCATTTGCAAAGGATTATACATTCAAGAACAGAAGCAGGTCTTCCACCCCAATGAATAATTTTTACCAGCTCAACAAAAAAAAAAAGAAAAAAAAAAAAAAGATGCATTCCATTACAATCCCAGCCCATAATCCAAGCCTACACCAACTGCGTTATTTCAAATGTGACCTCCTTGCTACATGACTACCCAGATGGGTTCACTGTCTGTGGCTTCACTGATTCTACCTCATTAGTACACTCGAATCAGTCCGCGGACCAGCTCTGAAAGTACTTGCTGCAAACACATTTTGTGCAAAACAGCATTTGGAGAGTTGCCATGTCGACGCTGGCAGTTTTATTCCCACGCACACGCAACGGGAAAAGCTCGGATATCTCAAATTAATTGTTTGCATTGGGAGGCATGTCACCGAATTTGAGCGCGCGCGGTTTACGCGACCCTTCAGACTGGATCCGATTAAGGGGAGGAAATCGGGCATGGCTCCATTGGAGGAGCGTGCGCCGCGTGCAGCTGGTCCGTTTGAGGCTGCCGAAATCCCTTTGCTCTTCACGCCCTCCTGGCAGCTGTGCGGCTTGTGGAGATATTACGCCATGACAGGTTGTGACTGCCGGATTCAGCCGAACTCTGAGACCAGGTGAATCGGCACAAGGCCGAGTAGAACTGTACGAGTAAATGTCAGAGTGAGGTCAATTCCCCCTACTTTCAGCACTGCTGTGCTATTGTGGTGTCTCATCCTCATGGGAATCCATGCACGCAAGCTTACACTCTGTAAATATACCATATAAGACCACCAGTTCCACTGCATCTGTGCACTTTAATCAATTCCTTCCATTATCACCTTCATTGCACAAACACTGAGGCCATTATAAGAATTGTAATACTTATGTTTTTTAATGGTATTAAATTAATTAACTGCATTTAAGAGACATGCTTAAGTAATACTTAGAACACCAGGAACCCATCTCCATATGAATTGTTAGACTATTTTCAACTCTGTGTTTGTTTTCATATGAATACCTGTGTAACAGTGCACACTGCTCTCTCTCTCAGTGGCTATTCAATAATCTAAGTATTTTCACAGTCAACTTATTGATACAGTGTAATGCATGGATTTAGCACAATCTGCTTACTGATACAGCATAATGCATTACGTTAGCACAGTCTGCTTACTGATGCAGCATAATGCATTACGTTAGCACAGTCTGCTTACTGATACAGCATAATGCATTACGTTAGCACAGTCTGCTTACTGATGCAGCATAATGCATTACGTTAGCACAGTCTGCTTACTGATACAGCATAATGCATTACGTTGAGTTCTTACTGATGAATAATGCATTACGTAGCACAGTCTCTACTGATCAGCATAATAATTACGTTGCACAGTCTGCTTACTGATGCAGCATAATGCATTACGTTAGCACAGTCTGCTTACTGATGCAGCATAATGCATGACTTTAGCACAGTCTGCTTACTGATACAGTGTATTGCATGACTTTAGCACAGTCTGCTTACTGATACAGTGTATCGCATGACTTTAGCAGTCTGCTTACTGATACAGTGTAATTTAGAGCATTATCACAAGGTGCATCAGCTTATTTATACTGCGTATTGCATGGATTTAGCACAATCTGTTTATTAATACAGTAATGCATGACTTCAGCATAGCCTGCTTACAGATACAGGGTAACACAAAGCTTTTGGGTGCATGAGCGCATGCAGATGCCTGGACTGAAAAGCCTATAAGCAGGACAGCCGTGAGCGTCGCGTTTGGCGCGGGGCCCCTTGACCCCTCCTGGGAGAATTTCTTAGAGATTTCTGGGACAGCTTGTTCTTGGTCAGCCAGGTTGGCATGGAGATGGCTCCCTCACAGGGCCAGAATAAAAGAATCTTTAGCTCCCTGAGGGGCACTGGCAAGGGAAATGCCATCTTTCAGAGCCCAGAGATCAAACTGCACTACTGTGCTGGTTCAAAGTGTCCAGAGATGGAATATTCAGGAAAAAGTACTGTATTGTTGTTTCAGGTAGAGGTATTCTATGGTATATTCAGGCCTAAGCATTCTATTTAAGCAATAAGGCAGGAGAGGAAGTGCTATATCATGAATGCAGTCACGGCTACAGGGGTGTTTTTAGGCATGACGCAAAGCAGAGTGTCGGCAACCCCCTGTAGCAGTGACTGAATTTACGATACAGCGCGGCCTTGAGTGCCGCATAGCTTTTTTTTAAAAAATGGTTACAACCGGTATAAACAACTATTTGATGACACAATATTATTTATTTTGTAATATATAAAATTTGAAAGTAACAGTTTGTGTGGTGTCATATTGTTTACAAACATGCTGTTTGAATAACTGTCACCGTGTCAGATGTACTATTACTGTAGAATGTGGTCTCAGACAATCAGCATCCAGGAACGAAACAACATTTTATAATGTTTATTCAGGCAGAAGTGTTCTATTACCTTTTAAGACAGACGTATTCTATGGTATATTCTAGCTGGGTGGTTCTTGATTGCTTCTATAGGACACTGTAACCAGCAGAGTTTATATTCCTCCTTTATACTGTGGCACAACTACTCGGGAAACCTGAACGGTTTATACATTACTTTCACTTTATATTTATTGGGACGGTTGATCACATTATTGATTAAGGTTTAAACTTAAATAAAACATATGTATTAGGAATTAGGCTATTAGAGTTTTAGTCAACAGACAGTCATTCTCAATTATTTTCATGGAGCTCGCAAAAAATGATCTTAAATCGTCTTCCAGATCCTTGGGGTATACAGTTCATGCTGTTTTATTTCCAGAGATTGCAATTGCCTCTAATAGCCAGTGAACTAAAACTCCAGGTCCGGGGAGGATTCTGAGAACAGGTAGAGACAGACAGATTATGCTGTGTGAAAACACTCAGGCCACGGCATCACATCTCACTCAGAGAGTCATACTTACAGTAGTAGCTGCAAAGCCATTGACTACTTCCACGGGACATGCCAATTTTCATCTCAGTTGGTACGAGGATTGGAGCGATTCATAAATAAATGTTACAATGATATTTCCTTTAGGATTCGTCTTGCGTTTAACCAGGAGGGAATTCCAGGGCTCTTCACTGTTAATGAAGTCATGCGAGTGCCTGGTCTCATATTTATGAATGAATAAGTGTAATCTTTAGGGCGGCTGCTCATTTCTTCCTTATGCTTATGAATTACCATATGGATCACATGACCCAGCAGCATAGCCAGAAGTATTCCGAGGGTAGAACTAGGTGGGCCAGAATTACCAAGGTGGGCATTCACAGTTGGGTCTGGAGGCTCAGCCAAGATAAATGGGTGGGGAGGGATACTACTTAGGTGGCCACGGCCCACCCTGGCTCACCCATGCCTATGGCGGTGACGTAAGCTTGTTAAATGCAAAATGTTAGAAAATATAAACCATAGTTTATGAACGTGACCTTCCAATGCACAAGAAAAGTACTGTTACATTTGAAATGTAAAATCCATTCCAGTCAACACAGCATCAGCTCCGCGTCACATAAATCAATACAATTTGATCGACATCTATTTGCAATATATCAGACAAGTAAGTTCAGTCTGAAAGAATATGATGTAATTGTAGAATTTCAGTGAAGATGACACGATTTCACATTTGGTCCATCGTCACCTGCCTCCTGAAAAGATGCTAAAAGAGCGTAATCTTTCAGATTGCAGTCAATATGGACACACTCTGTGCCGGAACACATGGTGGGAGAATGTCACACAGAGTTACATCTCCACCGTGATGATATTTTCTCAGTTCTACTTTCCGCTGAGACTTATCAGCAGAGAAGGAGGTGCAAAAGCACTGAAATCCATTACTGACCCAGTGAAAAAAAAATGATAGACGTGCAGATTTTAGAATTATTTTTGTGTGAGACCAAATGAGGCAACATTGCCAAACAAAAAAGAAGCAATTACAGGAACTCAGCATGCAATACAGACTAATGAATTTAATAAATACAAATGCATATAATGCAGACTAATGCATATAATCATGATAATGGATATAATGCATATAATACAGACTAATGCATATAATGAAGAGTAATTTATATAATGTAGACAAATGCATATAATACAGATCGATGCATATTATGCAGACAAATGCATGTAATGCAGGTTAATGCACGGTATGCATGTTAATGCATATAATGCAAGACTAATGTATATAATGCAGGTTAATGTATATAATGCAGAATAATACATTAAATTCACACTAACGCATTGCACATAATGCAGGCTAATGCATATATTACAGAATAATGTATACACTGCAAACAAATGCATATAATACAGGTTACAATGGGAAACAGCTGACCAATCAGCCGCAGCCTTGTGTGCTGGTAGGCCAGGGCACCGCTGCTCAGTGTTGCCAGATTTGAAAAAGGTAACCCGATCAAAGCCATTTTCATTACACAATAAGTATCCCAATTGGGCGGGAATCCATCCAATATGGCATCACAGCCACTGTTTGTCTTCCTGGTTATGCTCCCTTACAGTAATGCCTCCCTGCCTTCACTACTGGAAGGTACCACTGCATGGCATTTCTTTCCTACATCATGAGAGTGAGAGCGGGAGTGAGGTTTTCCGCAGGAAATGAAGCGAAGGTGCGTTTCGCCTGCAGCCGATTGGTTCCTGTGTCCAGGAATGCAGCTTTTTCCACCAACAGCATTGCAGTGCAAAGCCAGGCAAGCGCAATGCACAAGCGCTCATTTTTACTTCAGGTCAAAAACCACAGCGTTGCGAAGTGCTGAAACGTGCTGTGCGCATTATGCTTTTATTCATCTCTCTGCTGCCGTTTCACCCAGTCGCTCAGTGAAAGGGGTCACAAAGGTGGATTCTGTAGCGCACAAGGACAGCTCTCTTGTGGTTTAAAAAGAGAAAAATAAATAAATAAATGCCATATATTTTCAATATTTTGATTTAAATAAATTGATAAAAATGGTTTAGTACAGCTCCACTCCCTCCCTTCACTCCAGGGAGGAATTCTCCATTACAAACCATCCTTGTTTCAATGCCATATGAGTGAGAGTCGGAATAACCCTCATTTGGAATGAAAATAAAACAGCATGGAGGAGAAAAATCATTTTCAAACAAAACGACCTCACAACGCTGGCTACTCGGCCTCACAACACTGGCTTCTCTGTCTCCAGGGGAGTGGTTATAACGGATGCTGATTTGTTTGAAACAAGGGCATGCAGTTCAACACAAATACATGCATGCAAATCAAATGAGCTATAAAAGCACAGCTGTGGATAATGGGAACAGTCAACACCCCTTGAAAATGTTCAAAAAAACTAAAAACAAAACAAAAAAAACTAAACAAAACAAACCCCTCAGCACTTTTAAACACTGATGGCAAAAAGAAAGCAATTTTGAAATGGGAGCCAAACAAGAAACATTTTTAGTTGCATTATACATTCTATGCACTGTACGTTCTATGCATTGTGTGTTCTCTATCTACGCAGCAGAGGCTCTTTTTCACCACTTCCTACCACAGTGAAAACACAAACACACACGCACACGCACACGCACACTAATAATGTTGCTCCAGATTTCTTCCACTACATAAATTATTGACTGTGAGAAATTAGCTCCCCATTTGTTAGCACCAAGGTGTTTTGCAGTATATATTAATGGCTAGGTACAGATTGTACATATTAAATATAATAATAATTTCATTACATAAATAAGGTGGGCTAAGGTGATGGTGATCACAGATATGTAGGCAAGGTGTGGTGTGTTGGTCCTACAGTGACAGGTTCAAGGCTGTCATTTGTTGACTGGGACCTGCAATTCACAGTAATGGGTTGCACTTTTTCAGCTTGGGGTGGGTCGGGGTGAGACTTTAACTCCAGGGAGTTTTCCCCACACCATGACCCCCAATGACCCCCAGCAAGATGGCAGATGCATAACAGTGGCATCGGTAAGAGAGACACCACTCCGGTGAACTTTGCTAGCTCTCTCCTGTAGGACTGTATGACCTCAAGTGTCTCTTCCCCATGGAAAAAATCCCCAAACACATGAACACCTTTCCAAAGAGAAGAGGCCAATAGCTAATTGAACTAATCACAAACACTGATTTTTCCAGCGATGATGTTACATTCCATAGCGGAATCTGTCCTGGGTAACTTGTCTCTGAACTTGTTTTCTATATCTACATTAAAATGGCTTCTTTAGAGCTACACGGTCTCTTAATTGTTTTCACATTAAAATCAACAACCAATTTGGACCCAGTTGAGATGAGTTCACTCTGTAATCAACCGTGTTCATTGATCATGTGACCCTGCGGTTCTCTGGGGACACAGGCCCTTGGTGAACAAACAGCAACTTTCTGAAGAAATGTAGCATGTAACCTTCACTTTTTAACAAGGACAAGTAGCTGACAGTGTATTTTGGTAAACTGTCAAAATACCGGGGTAACAGTAATGTCATTTAACTGTAAATTTAAATTATGAATGTGCTCCATCCCTTGGGTTATATAAATCCAATCAAAATGGGAAAATCCATTTGTATCAGCCTGGTTGACAGAAAATATGTCATATATGTGCACTCTCCCAATTTACATGAATTGTTTCCATTAGTTTTCATTACCAGAGAGCTATTTTACTGAGAGAAATGGATAGGACAGGCTCATACAACCATGTTGATCTATTGAACACCTTTAGTAAGCAGTAAGCAGTAAATATTACTGGCGCTATTTAATATTAGTGGAGACTTTGCATTGTGCAGAGCTGTTACTGTCAATATTTATGAATAATATTCCTGGACCTTTTTAATACTTGCAGAGATTGTGTGGGATGCAGAGCCGTACCCGTCAATGTTTATGACTGACCATAAAAAAGACCAGCGTCAGCTTAAAATGGCAAACAAGACGTGAACAACCTGAAGAACTGCTTACAGAAAACCTTACTGATCTGAGCGACCTTAGAAACAATATAAATATGCCTACTGCAATTTCAGAAAATAAATATAACCTTGAATTGCGTTTACACGGTGGAAATACCAAAATAAGTATTCAGTCCAAGTGTGCTGTTAAAATAACAGCGACTTTAAAACAGTCTCAGTTCTTGCAATGCCCTTGCTCTAGTCTGGTTGCTTTAAATGCTTCTAGAAAACAATGCTGATCACAAAGTATATCTGCAAACACACACGCACACACAAAATTTAAATCAGAGAGTAATACAACTATAAACTATATAATTCATTTCTAAATTAGCTACCAATTTGGCAACCACTCATGCTGACACACCAATGCACACAGATGCACGCAAGCCCAAGCACAAGCACACACACAAATCAAATTTTAATCTGAGAGCCACACTTGATTGTACCCAAATTGGACTGATGAAAAGATGTGACTTTTTCAGTGCTATCTTCCAGTTAACATGTCATAATGGTAGTTTCACCTGCTATATTAGCAGGTAGTGTGAGCAGTGGTTATAGCTACTAGCCATGCAAGTAAGATACAACATCCATAATTAAAGGAATGGCAATGCTATATTTGAAAAAGCTATTACAAAAAACAAACCAATGTCATTGCATGAGAATGTAATAAATATAATTATCAATATATTTACAAGTCATTTGATAGCTAATTTAGCTAGTTACCTACAGTAACTGCTAATAGCGAGCCAGTTAGCTTGCTACATTGTCCTCTAAAATAGCGTTTAGCATGGACTTCGCATTACCGCATGCTAATGTTATTAGTTTGTTTGGATATTTAGACATGTAGCCAAAATCACTCAAAGGGTTCATCTCACTTCAATGTTGATAGAGTAATGTTTGATGACCACTTATGTACTCAACATAATTTCTAAAGTATTGGCACATGCATGAAAACAAAGAAAATACCTGACCAAAGATTATTTGTGTAGATTGTATAGCATTAAAGATTATTGACGATTAGTGAACAGGTACGTTAGCTGGCTTCATAAACATCAGGACGTGACATTGAGACTCATGGTTTTTAAACCAGAAGAGGTGGAATATCTATTGTTTTAACAGGAGGCTATTTTTTGTTTGCTTTAACCAGCACAGAAGGCTGCACAACTTTCCAACAAAGTTTCCTGCATTCTGCAATATTTTCTTTGGACCTCCTCTTCCTCTTTATATACTTCTGGCCCCTGAATGCTAAATCACAATTCTTGAAGTCTTTCAGTACTTAATGTTATATTGTCTGCTAATTTCAGAAATATTAACAGCAAAGTACTAACATCCATGCTCATAGAAAAAGATGCAAAAATAGCAATTCACTGGTTAAAATTAACTTATAAAGACTGAATAAACAGACTGTTTCAGAACATGAAACATTAGAAATTTTTGGCCTTCGCTTGCTTCAGTTATTTAGCTACTAGGTCGCATATGGCAAGGAATGCAGGTGAACATTCCCTTGGGCTAGGGAGGCGCATCAGTCTCTGGTGGGATTCTGTAGCAGGAATCCCTGGGGGTAGCTGAGCAGCATGTTCCTGGTGGAACTCTGGAGTGAGAATCCCCGGGGGTAGCTGAGCAGTATCTTCCTTGCAGGGTTCATAGTATGGGCAGACCAGCCTCGATTGGACTGCATGTCCAGTGTGGGATATCAACTGGAGTTGGAAGTGCAAATGGGA
Organism: Anguilla rostrata; assembly: GCF_018555375.3. Classification (NCBI taxonomy): domain Eukaryota; kingdom Metazoa; phylum Chordata; class Actinopteri; order Anguilliformes; family Anguillidae; genus Anguilla; species Anguilla rostrata. The sequence continues at coordinate 27,210,576 of NC_057944.1, forward strand.
GGGCCATCACTGGAATCAACCACTGTACGTCTTCACTGGATGTCTGCATCCAGTAGGCCCTCATAATTCAGATGAAGGAAGAGAGGAAGGCCTATAGGCTGGAACAAGCATTCTAGCTAACCAGTGCTACTCAGCCACAGCTGGACCAGCCAATGTCACAACTGTGATTCCACAGCTTAAAGCCTCTCCGATTTGAATAGAAGGTGACAAATTTTTCTGTCTTTTCATTTGGTGATATGTAAGTGTGGTAAATAGCCAGCTAAATGGATAAGTATAGACAGTACTGTACGTTTGTTTTCAGCTGATAGATTTATCAAAACTAGCACACAGTAACTGAACAGAATATTGAGCTGTGAACTGAAAACTAATTTACTGGCATATAAAAAAGTGATAAGAAAGAATCCTCAAGTATGTCAACAGCAGCCTATCTAGGGAACCCATTTTCAGATCTTCAAAGGCCATGCCTCAATTTCCCCACACGGTGTTCCATAGCCAGTTTCACATGGCTTGAGAATCTTTAACCCTTTCTTCAGGCAATAAGCTTTATGAGATCCTTGGATTTTCTCATCTGAGAACAAAACTCTCAGTCTCAGTTTTAGCAATCCCTTTTGTTGAAGAGAATGCATTTTTTGTGACTCGTATTTGATGAAAACTGACATACACAGCATATGACAAAATAGAGAATAAAGAATTTATGAATATTTATGAATATAGACATATGGATACACCTAGAGGTACGCTAACAGTCACAGTCAGAGAAGGATGTGCAAGCCTTGATGTGTCACAAGCTCTATGAGCCTCCTGATCCACTCTGGCTAAATGAAATACAAACACACCTGCTTTAGTTGAATACTAAGAGATGGTGGAGAATTCAAAGAATAGACCGACCCATTTCATATGAATATTTCAAATACCACAAGAAGCATACTCAAGATACTTGCCCTTGACTTCAAAATGGAAACATACCAGAAGATTCAGCGATGAGGAATGGGTTGATGTAACAGCACGAGCTGTAAATAATCAATTTGACGCCGTCGGAATGATCTTTCCAAGAAATAAGTGGAAAATGTGCTCATTTTAAAATACAGTTAGATGTAGAGTAAGCAATAAGTGTAGACATATTTATGCTTCTTATGGCAGTTTTTCTAAAATGTGATTTAAAAAAAAATATATATATATATATATTCTGCAGCTGGTGCAGAGAAAACTTCAAACCAGAGGACTGACTAGAAGTGAAAAGCCATTGGAGCTATTGGTGTCATTGTGTGATATTATTGAATATAAAATAAAATCATGTTTTCCCAGGCTACCGATCAATATTGCTCCCCAGTTACAGTTGTAAAACTGATTTTACAGGAATTAAATTTAAAAAATGGGGAAATGTTCAAATGAAACTGCTTATTTAATAAATTCAAGAGTTAAATTGGCCAGCTAAGTAAAGCAATAACAAAATTGAATATTTCTACTAGACAAATTGTTATACGTTTCAGTGCGCATCTAATCACCTTTCAGAAGTGCTTCAAAGTGACACATTGCCACAAGGGGCTTGAGTATGTCTATTATACTGTAGGCTGCAAACTAAACCTTAACAATTTAATAGTTGTTCTCTGTATTGAAACTGTATTCATTCCCATAGTCATATTAAACGAATGAAGCAACTGTTTAGGTCAAATAATTCCAATGCACAATAGCATGTCACTATATTGAGAGAAGATAATGATTAGGGAACTTGGCTTGTAACGCAGCTGTTGTGGGTTCAGGTCCCAGTGGAAGTGTTGTTGTTGTACCCTTGATGAGGTACTTAACCTGAATTACTTCAGAAAATATATATTTGTGTAAATGGATTGCATGTAAAATAATGAGGAGCATTTGCTAAATACCAAAATGAAAAGTACTACTAATTTCCCCCAGTGCAGGAAAAAAAAAAGAAAGAAAAAAAACATTCTCAAGGTGCTCATTGATTTTGTGATGCATTTGACCAGATTTTTCCATTTTCTTTATAGAGATAAATAAAACAATTATACTTATGGCTGTTTTAATTTAAATTATACCGGCACAACATCATTAATTTGAAAGTTTATGTTGATATGTGTTTGTGATTATTGTATTTAAAATGATGGCTTGTTTATATTTTTTCTAGTCCTTGCAGGATTTGAAATAATAAAAAGATGAAAAACAAGCTTTAAAGCCCAAGGACTCAGCTCATAATTCAAGGGTCAAAGAAAAGGACAGTGATCAAAAAACTTGTAGCTCACTTTTGAAAACAGGCATCTTGAAATCAAAAGCAAAAATGACTATGCACACTGCTTGCAGATTAGATCAAAAAACATCGTAACCTTGAATAATCAAATTTGGCTTTAAACCGCTGTAGCAGTTATTGGCTGTGTCACAGCAAGGTCTGTGTCAAGCGAGTGAGTTTAATATCGCAAGCCTGTCATGTGTGGGGAGAGCCAGGCTGCTGGAACCTCCTGTCACTGAGACTCCAGTCAAGCCTCCCAACTCACAGTCACACAAATGTTAGCTAAAGACAAACTGAAGACCAAGACAACAGGTCAGTTAGGCTCCCAGAGATCCAGTGTGACCCTTCCACCAGTAAAGAAACACATTTGTATCCTCCAACTGCACTTTCAGGTACAGAATAGCAAACTCAAGAGCAGTTTTTTTTTTTTCTGGATGAGAAGACAGGCAAATGCTGCAGAGCCATTTCCCAAGAGCTGCAAGGATAGTGGATATGTTTATCTACATCTCATAAGGCATATGTCTTAGCGTAATGCTCATTGAGCACACCAGGGGTGGCACAGCGCTAAGCCCCTGGTCTTACAGGCATCTGCACAGACGACCTTATTTGAACTCCATTGCCATTAATCTTTCATGGACTGGGGAGTGTAGCGTAATGATCACATCATGTGCTCAAAACACAAACGTGCCAACATGCTAAAACAATATTGAATTATTTTGTACTGTATAGTGCATTCAAAACACCCATTTCGGCAACACACAAACTTAATGTCAGCATTTATTAGAAAGACCTTGCTTTTAGCCCAAAATATTTTATCAGGTCCCCATAAAACTTGAATCTTAATAATGTCACCAGTATGGCACAGGCAGGTACACAAATGTATGCAAACTAAAATACATATCACAGAAATATGCAAGCATAGTAAAAGTGGAAAATACAGATGTTTTTAAATAGGAAAATAAGACTCATACACTATTAAGACACAAATAATTTGATCAATTCCATAACTAAGCATTTATTATGGCTTAAAACAACCTTTTGTCTACTCAAAGGTAGCTTTACATGTAACGTGGAGACAATGACCTGTGTTCAATCAACATTTGCCCTTACTTTTGACTGAACATATTTTTTTAATTCGTTTTTTCTTTAGTTAGATTTTTGTGTTTTGTTGTTAGTTTTAATGTGTTTGTGAAGAAAAAAAACTTGCTTTAATTAAGGTCAGTTAGTAAAGTTAAGGACAAATATTGATTAAATCACTCTATTTTAGTTTACGGTATTAAAGCAGTTGGACTATTTCAGTCCAAGAGTTTCAGTGTAGTTTTAAAATTAACCTAAGATGTTTATCCTAAAAACCAGGTGCCCAACATGTGCCTTTCTTTTACTTTGTACACAAGTCAAATACTGAAACCAGAAACAACCAATAATGTATTCAAAATAGCACAGAGATCCATAGGGGAAGAAAGATAATTGTGCTTCCCTTTTCCCTTTAAACCTACAGAACTTATTTCCATGTGAAATAAATATAAATATATATATAAATCCTTGCATAAAAATAGCATTATGTTTTCTTTGAAGGAAAGGATCAAAGGACAAGCAAGAGAGAGGGACGCCATTCCTGAATTTAAGAAATCAGGTGGTGAAAAATGACAAGCAAAACAGTCCACTAAACATATTCACGTTTCTTGTTTGGATTGGTTTACACTGGATATGAGTTATTTTTGTTTAAATTAAATAATTTCTCTGAGCTACCTGACCACTGACTCGATCTCAGGGCTATCACAGCACATTAAATAACCCAGGATATTTTCATTATCATACACATACAAGTATCACTTCAGATATGAAATAAATAAATACTGCTAATGATTGATGTATTTTGAACAGCAAAATTACACCATTTAAAAAATAATGTGTCTGTCTTACCTTTTGAATGTGATGTAGCCATGGGTGATGGTGAAGCATAAAATACAATTTAAAAAGTACATATATATTTATTTATTTTTCTTCTTTTAGTTCATGCTTCACCATCACCCATATGGCACAATATTTTACAAAAATGCTGAAAGATTTTTGACCACTAAGACCTTCATTTTGCTCTAATTTCAGCTAATGGAATGAATTAGTATGCAGATTTAAAAGGCTTATTAACCGCAATTAAAGGCAGAGCCATTTCCTTGGATACAAAGCCTGCTACAGAAATCGTAATGCGTGCTAGGGCACTTCTGGCTCTGCTGAATCCTGTAAAGGTCACAGAGAGGGATGCTCAGCCTTTCTATAAGCAGCTGATTAACAGTTATTACAGCAAGTGACACAGTGCTTTGTTTCCTGTGGCCTTGCACGAGAATGCCTGAATTACTGCCTCATTATTTGTGTTATTTATATAATGTCTTCATTGTAATTATTATCTGGTCTTAAATTGGTTTTCTCCAGGCATGTTTTGGCATTCGCAGGTTAAATTATTTTGTGGGCGCTTAACACTAGGCCCAGAAGCAGTGCTCCTACTGCATTGCCCTGGGGGGCTTCAGGCCACAGTCAGGTTTCCGAATCCGCTGAAGAGGGCACCGGCGCACTCTGTGACACTTTCTCAATCGGGTTGCCCACCCCACGCAACACCACATCTTCGGAGGGGTGGTCAGCGTTTCCATTAAATTCCTCGCGTACGGCAAACAGAGGGACGGATGAATACTTGGCAAAAAGGCTGCTTTTGCCACAGACAGCTGTGTGAATCATGTGGAGAGACGAATGGAGAAAAGCTGAAAAGTTGAGAGTGTATCAGCGTGAGCTTCGGGCACGGTGGAGGTTTTGTTGTTCTTGCAGCGTCGGGTGCTTCCTAGCCTGGAGTTATGAGATTCACTGCACTTGCGCTGAACTCCCTCTGAGCCGTGTTTACATTTCCAACACAAGCAGAGATTTGCGCTTTAACTCTGCAGTGAAAAAACAACTTCACATTATGTGCAAATGAATGAAAAAAGTCTAAATCATTAGTGAAAGAGCGATAGACAGTGTCTTAAATCTTGCAGAATAACATCTGTTTATTTGTTTTATGATGCAACATCACATCAACATGACTAAAGCTGAAATGCTTTTGCATGCATTGTAGAATGGTATATGACTCACTGTGGGTGCAAGGTGGTATAGAGTGGTATATGACTCATTGGGGGTTCAAGGTGCTGTAGAGTGGTATACGACACACTGTGGGTGCCAGGTGCTTTAGAGTGGTATATGACACACTGTGGGTGCCAGGTGCTTTAGAGTGGTATATGACACACTGTAGGTGCCAGTTTCTGTAGAGTGCTATGTGACTCACTGTGGGTGCCAGTTGCTGTAGAGTGGTATATGACACACTGCTGACGGAAGGTGCTGTAGAGTGGTATATGACTCACTGTGGGTGCCAGGTGCTGTAGAGTGGTATATGACTCACTGGCGTAGAGGTGCTTGAGAGGTGCACAAATAGAGCAGTATTGAGGAGTTTAGCACTCCTCTGTGCTTTATGAGAGAGGATGTACTCATTTGAACACTCCACTCCTCTACTCCCATTGTAAAGGGATGGAATATTCCAGAATGAATGGATGACAATGCATATCCCCCAGCAAATACAGGCAGCCGAAGAGCTGCTGGCACCCAGAAATATGAATCTGATCCAAGCAGTGTGTGTGTACCTTAGCACAGGCTTATCCTGGGTTTAGCCATAAAACTAGAAAACAATCACTTACATATTATGGAGGGAAAAAGAAAATCGGTGTTATGCTCCTCTTATTGCAACATTCACTCTGCTAGCAATGAGGGACAGAAGTACAGTACACTGTCATGAAATCAATACAGAAGCTTTTTTGCTTACAAATAGAAACTAATTTAAACACGTAAGGACTTTGGGGCCAATAATGTTAGTACTGTATAGATTACCATTTTTGTTTATGGTACAAAAATTTTATGTGCAATTCATTTTGGCATTAAATCCCAAATTATCACTGGTGCACAGTTGCATCTTTTCTCTTTCCAAATAATGCATGATAATCACAACTTTTATCAAGAGACATGTTAGACATTGTTTAAAAACTTAACTGCAAGTACTAGTTCCCCGTGTTTTTAAGACTAGAGCATTTGTAATGTTGTGCAACCAATATTATCCGAGTGATGTCTTTCAGCTTTTGCATGTCAAGCCATGTAATTATTCCATATAATTCCCACCATCATAAAAATAATACATTTGCTATGTATAGACATGGTAGAGGACATGTGGGAAAATGAAATTTCACTTCCATTCTGATTCAGGAAAACAATTTTCCATTTAAAGGGCTACTTCAAAAGAAAATACATTTTATACTGGGCCAAACATGTAACATCTCGAATGAAACAGTTTCTTGCGACTTAACTTTCAGATAATTCATTTAAACATGCATTAAATAGGCATTAATCATTTAAAGGTTTGAACTGCAAATCTGTCTGTGTGAGAAAGGAATAAGCAAAAGCAAAGAAATGGTCGTTACAATTAGCACACCATCAAATGATATAAAACTTTATGGAGTACCATTCAAGTAGATTACTATTGCTAAAAAGTGGTTCAGATTTTGTTGTAACTAGATATGTGCATTTCTGTAGTTAAACTTATTTATTGAGCATGGCCACTATTGAGATGATATCATTATATGCAAATGGTGTATTAAAAAAAAAGAAATACCCACGTTTTAATAATGTTGTTATACAGGTGTTATAAATATGTAATTCCAGTGTTTTTCAAGTGTTATATCTGGGTTTTACATGTTATAAAAGTCTTATAACTATGTTACAAACATATGCATACTGTGCTGTAGAAGTGTTGGGAGCTTCAATGATTTGCCTGAAATTAATTTTATTTTCTTGATGCCTGTATTAATCAAAAACATTTATTTATTTCTATAATTATTTTGCTATGTCATCGAAAGCATTTTCTTTGCTAATTTCTTAGCATATAGCCTCAAACCTATCGGTAAAAGTCAGTGCTCCTCCACGCATAGGTGTAGTCATGGGTCCACAGGCTTTTCAGTGGAAGCTTTACCTCAGAAAACCCATCTACAGAGGCCTGACACTGCTGTGTTTAGAGTGTGTGATTTAATTAGGCAAGAACATCTGACAGATCCCCCATTCTCTGCAGAAGTCTGGAATGAACTCATAACCTAATCTGCAACATTCACTGCAGTCCTTGGGTAAACTGGAAAGTCTTAATTTGTCACAGTTCACAAAGTTTCACACTGTGATGGAGTTTGGCAGCTGTGCTTCAGCTGTGTACAGATGATATGTGTTTGTCAGTTTGAGAGATATGATGCCTGAGGAAACACAGGTGGATCACAGTTAGACCCATAGGAGGAGCACAGTTACAGCCACAGGTAGAGCACAAATAACACCACAGTTGGAGAACAGTTACAACACAGGATGAGAAAAGTTCAAGTCACCGGTGGCGGCCTGCTGGGCGGCTCATTTGGTTAAACTCCAAACCTACTGATGGCTACTACTTCTGCTTCTGCTTCTGCTGCCACTACTGCTACTACTACTACTAATAACAATAATAATATTAACACTAATAACTTATTTCTATAGCATCTCTCTCCAATCCAATGTTGATTAATAGAGCACGGCAATGCAGATGCATGCATATGTACACAGTACAAAGAGGGGAAACTTATAAATATATGCATATAAATACACAAAGTTAAATACAATAAGAGCAATATGAGAAGCAGAATTAAGCCAGTGCTGGGGAGAGGGTATAGTGAGAGGAAAGTATGAAAAGGTATATTTCTAATAGAGATCTGAATGAGGAAATTGTGACATAATCCACTTCCTGTTGACACTTACATGGGTAGACTACACCTGATTAAAAAACTAGGCTACTAGTATTGAGACTGCTAGTTGAGTGTATAGTCTAGGTTTGGACAGCCATGACATACATTGATAAAAGCAAAGGAGAACTGATAGTGTTCATTATGTGCATTACTAGCCTACCCATAGCACAATCATCAGGGAGGGAGATCTCGTCCGCTTTAATTATTTGGGTTGTGGAATGAGTAGATGTAAACTTTTTTTTCTTTTTGCCATTAGTGCATCCCCTTGGGGTCTAGTGTCTCCTTGCTACTCCACTCAAATTTCCAAATAAGATGTTACTTCATCTTGTTTAAATTTTATATTTAAAAAAGTGCAGCATTTTCACTTGCAACATCTGCAAGCTAGCCAAGCTAGCACGTTAGCTGCACTGTCGTGGGACACTAACTGCTTTCCTGTTACTATGGTGATGTATTTTTTTTCTTTACTATTATTGCAGACTAGCATTTATTGGCACTTATATGCTTTTAGAGACTCAGCAACATGATAGAGATTTGAGTTGTCGAATGGAAGACGTCCGATAATATGAATCAGCATTGCTCTCATTGTTTGATTTATAGGTCTTTTTCAGTAACTATGTTTACCTTTGTCTGATCCATAAGGATACCGGTTGTAATGAGCATGCTTAGGATTAGTCTGTGTTTTTTTTTTTTTTTTTTAAATGAGTGCATCACTGTTTTTCCTGTTGCTGCCTGGATATGTAATGGAGGCACCGTTCCATTTCTGCCTCAGGATAGGAGCGTCTGCCAAATATATAAATAACACTGACAGCTCATGTGGGTCGACTCTTACCGTGCCCTGAAGGTATTAGTACACAGAAATTGATTATGTCAATCAGGAAATCTTCACAGACCACCTTCAGAATTTTAATCATCGTGATGGCACTTACATCCACCGAGGGCAAACGTTACAATCGCGCTGTGGAACGTCAATCAATTCAGAAAACATCTCCAGTCTGATTTTTCCTTTCGCCTAGCAGATAAGTATATTGTGGGATACTGTCTCTGGTTGCCTTAGGTCAACTTCTTTGAAGAAGAATCCCATGTCCTTATCAGAAGCCTGGGCTCATCAGTGAGTTTTCACAGCACCTGTGGGTGCCAGGTTTCTCCAGAGATGTTTTTTTTTTTTTGGAATGGTGCATTAGGATCTGGCTCTTTTCACTTCCAAAGAAAAACTGTCAAATCAAAACTGTAGCCCAGGTAAGTGATCTGAAACCATAAGGCACAGTTGCTCAGGTCAAAGATTTTTACATGAATGTGTGTTTATGGTATTTCAGGTTTTTCCAAAGGGAAAAAGCTGACAATTTCTGACTTCAGCACTACAAAATCCACAGTGTATTAATTAAAAATAATAATAATCAAAATGATATGAAAGCCAGGCTATTCTCTCGGCGATGTAATCCATAATATATTTTCCAGTAATTATATTATAATTACACAGTACATGTACGTGACATTTTGTGGGTGATATTTCAATATGAATATGTATTATGATTTGGCCTATAAGCAAATTTGTAGTAATGATATTCTGTGAGATGCTTTAGGCCACCTTTTTAGTCCAATTTTGTTTCATTGGATTAATAGTTTATTGAAAAGTCTAAGCATGTTATTTTGGCTTTTAAAAATGCATATTTAAAAAAAGACATTAGTAAATTCCACATTAAAATAATGACAGGAGCGGTTGCGGGGTTTAAAACCTGATAATGAATTTTGTCAAATGCAGCTAAACATCGTGCTCATCTAAGCTTTCACCGGAGTGTTTTACAGAAACTAAATGAGCCAGAAACCAAAGAAAGGCTACCCGTGTTTTACTGGCGTCTGTCGAGGACCATGTTTCCAAAAGCATGTAATCACCCCTCTTTTTCATCACCCGCTGACCTTTGATTTTCTTTTATCCATAAAAGGAGGACATAAACTGGACCTAGCTAATTAAATCCACTGCTTCCGGGAGACAGCATCTGTTCCTCTCCATCATTATAATGTGAAGAGTTTAGGTCAATGAGAGAAGGACGTTGAGACGGAGTGCACTTTGGGTCGCTTCAGTGTGTAACGGGGGAAAGGGGAGAGAAAGCACAAACTCCTCATGCCCTCACCCCAAGGTTTCCTTCCCACAGTGGGGCTCTGTTGGGGGGATACACTGCGGCCAATAGGAATGATCAATGTGGCTGCGAGCAGGACACGAAACTGGACGCGCCCCGCCCCATCCCACAGGTCCTCTTAGGGCATAAATATTTCAGCACAGTGACTGGCTATGAATAAATGAACAGGCGCGGGGGGGGGGGGGGGGGTGGTTTGGCTGCACCAATCAAATCGCTCCCAAGGGGAAAAATATGGACACAGGACCTGGACACCCACAAAGGTCCCCTGAGGAACACAGGACCCTGCAGGACGTAACAGGCTGTAGTACAAGGCGCTACAGAATGGAGACATCACATCGCAAACAGCCACGCTTCCAGGGAGCACAACGGAACCGCACAACGAAGCAGTCGAGCTGTGTACCGGCGTACAGCCAGAAAGGCAGCCAATAAAAAATATATTTTTTAAAACACATACCAAACGCGGTGATTTGGCACATGTGAAAGAGTAGTCCAGGGCTCCATCTCCCATCAAAGCAGTCAAATGGGAGAATGACGCTTGCTTATTTTCAGGGGAGCCAGTATTTTATTTTTTATTTTTTTGTGTGCTGTGAGGCTTTTTTCCACGTTTTCACTGCAGCTCGGTTCTGTCTTTATATGTGCTATCATGTCCGTGTTATTAAACTTTATTATTCAGTCTGTTTGTGGGCAAGACTGAGCTGCATCAGAATCAGTGGCAGAAAAAAAAGTTTTATAGCTGTCCACACAGTGACATGTTGCCTTTTCAGCAATATCCTCCCAAAATATCCATAAAAATGTCCAGTAGAACAGAAACCCAAGCACCAGCTCTGCCGTGTGACAAGGCCAAACCCTCGCGGGGGAACCTGTTTTACATTCTCTGTCTAGTAAAGCTAGGAACTTACCACAGAGGTCACAGATTCTACTTAATTAAGATATGCCCTTGAGAACCTGAAAATTGCCAGTGCAAGCACAAAATATTAAAAATAATAGCAAAATAACTTGCAGTGCTTTAAAGGCATTCCATACAAAATGAAATGGTACTTCAACATATTTTAAAGATTAGACTTTCAGAAAACAGTACACAATGTTACCAGCTGTGCTGGGCTACATGTCATCCAGCTAGCAATGACAATCTGATGCAGGTTCGATTACTGGATGGATGGAAAGATGAAAACCTTTTTGCAAAAACTCAAAAAAAAGTTACATTCGCAACATGCTCCAGCACATTAATGCAGCGAATATCAAAATATTTGTCAAAATATCTACATATTTGTTTGACAAGGTGTTTCCAACATTTTTCATTTACTTTTACACATTTTAGTTCTCAGATTTTTTTTATGCATCACAAACTGGGCAATCACAGAAAAGATATGTTGGTTAAAAGAGGCTCAATCATTAGCATTAGCTGATGCAAGTTACACAACTGGTTAAAATGCCCTTTCATTTGCTCTCTGAATAATTAGCGCACAGCGTATGTTTTACCCCAATTTCTGTTGCATTGCTTCAAAGGCCTGGCTGAATGGTTTGATGTTCAGACAGCGGAGGACGCTAATAATGCACATGAGCAACAGTGGCTTAGGAACCATGACCCAAGTGCGCGCACAGGAACCAGAGTTTTTGAAAGGACAAGGTAACAGAAGCTTCCAGAGATCCCCTGGGCAGAATGCACAATGGAACAAAGAGCTACTTATAGGGGTGTACGTGTGCGTGTGTGTGTGCGCGTGTGTGTGTGTTACTAATACAGGGATGGGGGGATGTTTAAAGGCAAATATTTCTTTTTTACAAATGCAATTTGACATGTAGATTGGTTCCAAACATCTATTTTTAAATTGTGTTTGCATTGAATAGAGAGTTCATTGTAAGGCTTATTGTCCTGCATGGTTTCACATCCAGGTTGGTCTAGGGGAAGCTGAAGACCTTAGTTTGCAGGAATATCACCGTCTACAAGCAAACACATGTAGAATGATAGCAAAACCAGATTTGGAAAGGCTAGCCCTTTTAATCCACTAACATACTGTTAAATTGTATATCTTCTAAACATTTCAGATGTCTTTTCATTAACAATCAAAGGCACAATGTAAAAAAGGATTCAGTGCTATTTTCTGAGGAACATATGATAATGAGAATCACACCAAAGCTGCACTGCCTTTCAGCACATATGTTCACAATGGAATGCAGAGCCTGCACATGGTGAATTAGCATCATTTTACACAATACACCAGCTGCTTTTTTCCTGCAGAATGTATAAGCTAAACACGTGCATGCGCGTATACGTGCGCACGCACGTACACACGTAAACGCACATACGTACATATGCACACACTTACACAAACACACACAAATGCGCACGCACACACACACAAACGCACGCGCACACACACGCACGCGTGCAGGCAGAGCCACTGAAGCTGGCACAAAGAATGTAATTTCAAAGTCAATTGGGATTAATGCGTCACGGGGAAGGGTATTAGTTGTGGATATGTGATTTTGTCCATTAGAGGAAGCAGAGGGAGAAAAGCACCCTGTCTCACAGCCCGTGGAAAGATGCACCAACTCATTTATTCCTCCTCTGGAGTTGCACCATGACAATCCAATCTCTCTCAGGATATTATCTTCAAGGAGAAGAATAATGAGAGCCAAAGACCGCTCTTCCTCATCACCAAATATCATTTCATCCACTCCATGTGTCTTGTTCTGACACGTGTCTCAATTAGAGTAAAATAAAGGCATAGATTGTTATTTGTTTAGCCGAGCCCTCCCCCCTCCCCTTGTAAACAAATGCAACTGATTGAAGTTGTGTGGGGGAAAATGTAAGCCAATAATAATAATAACAACTATAATGTGAATAATAATAATTTAAACATTCTATATGAATGGAATTTTTCAATATTTTAAAAAACCAAAAAGGATTAAAGGAACCAGCCTGCTGTACCTCACAATTAGATTTTTAATGCAAATTTACTGTAAAACTAGAAGGCAGCTGCATCTGCTCGGAGACTGTTCCACCCAGCACTCAACCGTCTTAATTAACTAATTATCTTTATTAAACCAATTAAACCCAACTCCCCAATTTTGAGAGCATTTGCAGAGGAAGAGCACTAGAAATTCTGCTGAATGGAAGCTCTCGAGACTGAAAAGAGGATATTCAAAAAGAGGCCATCATCGCTGCTGAAAAAAATGCAAAAAAAAAAAAAAAAAAAAAGAACTGGTCTTCTGCTGTTACTTAGAAATAAGTTTCTGGTGTCTCTGTCACCTTCTTCCTCTCTCACCAATAGAAAAGACAGCAGGAGCATGGCTGCATGTCCCGGGCCCAATTATCACCTCGTCTCCAAGGAGATGTAACAGGAGGACAGCACTAAGTCTCTGACTGATATGTGGTTGCAAAGGGGGGGGGGGGGGGCAACTCTGTCTGCCAGCATTTACAGCAACATGGCCGCCATGGAGACGGCAGCGGGGAGCAATCACAGAAATCTGCCATTTTACTAGAGGCTGGCATTAGAAATTTCAATCGTGGATACTGCTAAGTATGAGCCATCTACTTATAAGCCTTCATTATACTGGGTTCAGTCATAATTATATACACTAGCTTACTAATACCTACACTATACTTATACTAAGATAAAGAGCTGCAGTTCTGAAGTGCTACAGAGCATTGGGTTTCAGTTTAGGTCCTGTCTTAGTGGTTATATTGGCGTACTAATTCGGAAAGGCCATCGGCTCATGCTGTCCCGGGTGTAAATCAGCCAGTGATGTAAAGGTGATTCAGAGACCTTTCAGGACCCATTATAAGCCAGCTAGTAAGCTTAGTATATGTAAAAATGGCTCCAGTGACAATATGATCCTCTTAAGGTGCTCTTTTCTGTGTATCCTATTTAAGGGCATCACAGCATCACAATTTCCATATGCTTTGCCATTACAGTGGTCAGAGAGCTGGATAAAACCAAACATAAAATTCCCAATTTCTGCTTCTTCCAGTCTCTTCTGTCACACAATACTGAGAGACAGATGAAGACTGTAAAAAGTAAAAAGTGTCCTGTAAACGATACGCACGAGTCACATAACCAGGATTCAGTTTACTCAGAGTAATTATGTTGGAGTCGCAGGCAACCAGGGAGCTACAAATTGCAGAATCACGAAACCTACCTTCATTTGATTATCATCTCTGAGCTGTTGTCTGTTGTTTGCCCAATTAAGTAAAATACTAATTAAAATGTGGAATACTCGTCAGCAGCCAACTTTTCCATTTCTTTACTAGATTGTGTCTGTTACATTCACAGTAAAATGTTCAGCATTAAATCAGCTCTTACTAAGTTTATATGGATCCACTGTGGCCAGAGTGGACTCTGTTAGAGTTGAACTGACACTGGACATTTTACTATGTTGTTACTTGCGTTACTTTGGTGCAGTTCACATTGAATGTAACCAATCCAATCTCTTTATTATAATAAATTGCATGTAATATGAACTTTTGTGGTATTACATTGGTGAAACTGAATTATATAAGAAGTAGGAAGCAGCCTATGGGTGACCCTTCCCCAACTTTAAATGCTTGATGATTACATTTTTTTCTTAGAATAATTTGTAAGGAAAAAAATCAGTAACGCCATACAAATTTGATTTATAGTTCAACTGATGCTCTGCTTCACTTTTCTCAAAATAAAATAATACAATAAAATAAATAAAATTTTTAAAATGAAGATGCTTCATTAGTATTCAATATTTTTAAACTAAACATGACGTGTCTTGTGCGCTAATGCATTGTCGGCTTATCCTTGATTTCTAGGTGGTTGCGCCACAAAATTCCTCTCCTGTTGCAGCTGTTTTTTGGGCCTGCGATTGGACTTGCAGTGTGGTTATCCATATTAATTTTGCCACCAGTCGTTTGGTTTCCTAGCATTGGCTTTACATACTAGCTTCACCAGTCAAAGGTTTTCTCAAACAGAATTAGCATTCTACGTTGTCGCACTTCCAGACTTCTCTTCACCTGGGTCTGTTGTGTCCTTGGTCTGTTATCTAAAAAGAGTGCATCCTCAAATCCGGTCGTCATTTTGCATTGCTGCTGTTGCTCTGGATGGCTAGAGATACCATAGTCTATTCTGTGTGTTTTGTATTTTGATAAGTCGATGCAATCAACATCACCACAACATAACACTGCTGAAAAAGTGTCATGTGCAGCTTTTGTGTTTCAATACAAACACCTCTCAGCTGGAAACTGAATTGAATGTTACTACAGAGACATCAGCATTTTTAGAATTCACCGCAGTTTTTTCAGCTTGACAAATTCAAAACTCTGTGTTGAGGTATCCTCTGTAGCAGAAAACTTAATTGTTCTGTCATAGTGATTTCTGTTGAAGAAAATATGCCCTTTTCATATTTTCGTATTTTCGACTACCAAAGAATTCATTTTCCCGTCTTTCAGCAACCAAGCTTTAAGTGACTTCGTTTTCCATACCATACGTTTTGCTGAAAGCATGCTAGTGGGACTCCCAATCTAATAAACTTGTTTTGTGACAATGGGCCTCATTCACAAAACTTTTGCTCTTAAAAATGTTCCTATGAAAAACCAATATGAGATTGATGACACGTGCAGCCCTTTGTTTTGTGCATATCCCAAATGTATGAGATGCATGCTGACTAAATTTTATGCACAATCATGTTCATGTGATTAGCATAAGGAAACAGCCAAGAACAAATATAGATCACAAAAAAAGGTGAATAATGAATGCAAAAATGTTTGTGGAAATGTTCTTACACAGTTTACAATCAAATATAATCGTACGCATGCTTCGTGAATGAGGCCCAATGTCTTTCTAAACAGCAGTACACAAATAAAAATAAATTCACTGGTTCTTCAAATGGCCATCCCATAACGATCCCATCTGTATGGATACGCTGCTGTATCCCTGGAAGACAGTTTATTTGGTGCAGCATTAATTTTGTATGTCTAGTCTGAATCATTGGGCCAAATTATGCAATCCAACCCTAATCCTAACCCATAATTGCTCTTGTATGGCATTGCGCAAGTCTCTCAGAAGTAGTTAAATTCAAGTATTTGGGTACTAATACAAGTTTTGTTGTTTGTTGTTTGAGGGTATTTACATCCACATCAGGTGATCTGTGCAGGAATTTCAGCCCTTTTATACGTAGTCCCCCCAATTTTAGGGGAACAAAATTAATTGAACAAATTAAAAATAATATGAAATAAAGTCGTCATATTTAGTACTTGGTGGCAGATCCTTAGCGTTCAAATGAATGCCTGAAATCTGTGAGGTGCAGACATCACCAGACGCTGGGTATCTTCCCTGGCGATATTCTGCCAGGCCTGTTCTGCAGCTGTCTTCAGCTCCTGTTTGTTTCTGAGGCATTATGCCTTTAGTCTTGTCTTCAGAAAGTGTTTAGTGGGATTCAGGACAGGTTATTGACTTGCCCAGTGGAGAACATTATATTTTGCTATATATGGTTTCACTTTGTGAGGGGTATACCGTGGAACCAAACTGCAAACGTTCGTTCAAGTGTCTGCTTCAAGTATTAAGCCGGCATATCTTTGGGCAATGAGATAAGATGTATTTTCACACTTAAACTGATAATCTACTTCAACAGTACACTAATTCCTGAGCTAACTTCAGGCAGATCGGCAGTACCGAAGGTGTTTCCATCTCCCAGCAGGTTCTCACTCTCCACACACACACACACACACACACATGCACACACACACACACACTTTCCCTGTCTCCCTCTCGCACACACACACACCTCCCCTGAATGTCTACTGTACAGCTGCTTATGAGCCAGCGTGTGACAAGCAAAGCTACATGCAGAAAATTGAATTTTATCTGCCTCTGATATTTTAGGGTTGGACTGCGACAATCCCTTCAGTTAGAGGTGATATCGGTCCATCTTAAAGGCTCTGATTGGGCCCTCTATTCCATGGCGGTGAAACAGAATTTATTTATTTTTTCCGGGAGACAGAATGTGTGTGTCACTCATGCAGCAATAACCCGCCTGCCAGTCTCTGTCTCAGTAATCTTTCAAGGATCCCTTCGTGAATGGGCTTGCTTATCTGCTCAGGTTATTCACCCTGCCAATGTTTTCTCATATTATTCAATAACATATTGCAGTAGAATCAGAGGGATGCAAAACCTATTGGGAATGGGTCTGTTCAGAACTGAAATGTCTCAAACTTTGAAAGCGAAGTCGAACTATCCCAACTTTGAGTCATTTATTTCAAGTTATATGCAATACTACAGCCTTATTTACAAGAAAACATCTAATCTCAAACTAGGTATAACAGGAATCTCATTAAAACATTCTCTGCACTGGCTTTCTAAAAAAGCAGTAAAAGACAAAGAACAGTAGTAACCTGTAGATATTTTACACATGCTGTCTGAAAATACTGAATTTACTTTTATATCACATTCACTTATTTAGTCACAAAAATGGACATCAGTGTTGCCTTCAGGAATAGAAAAGGGCAATGACACCAGTGTAGAGAAAAATCTACCAGCTAAAGAGAAACTGAAAGCAAGGAATGCACTAGAAGGATAAAGAGCATAAACTACTTAGTTCAAAGAAGACCAGGTTAAAACCTAGTATATGGCTGGACCTAACACACGTGATCCGGCCGACCAATGGTGTAACTTCATCACTCACTCACTCAGCCACTCACTCAGTCACAGACATTCGCGTTTGTAGGGCTGGCCCCGCTGTTGCGGTCCAGCCAAAAAAGCTAGACGTGGTTTCTAAAACATGAGTGAGTGAATACGTATAAACTTCATTTATAATTGCCAAGTCTTTTTTATGTGAGCTATGGACTTTGCGAAAGACAAATCTGTATTATTACCTGCATTAATGGACAATAAAGTTTTGAATCTTGAAACCCTTTTGTCTCTGCTACCCCTGTTAAGTATTTCTGAAGGGCCAGTAAATTTCCCTCCAAGCCCTCTGCCGACGAGAGCCAAGATAAACACAAACACATCATATTAATCCTGCGGCTCTCAGATAAACAGCTCTTTGGGAGTCACCCGCCTGAGCACTACTTTCCACAATGTTACCGTATGAACACGCATCGAACAAATGGCGGAGCAATCGCTGCACTATAAGCGTGCTCAAAACCCTCGCCATTTTCTTCACTTATAAACCTACCATTTGTTAGCGCTTGCGGTATTGCGGTATTTGCTCTGGGCTGTGTTGATATCACCATGGCTGCCGTGACAGGAATCACACTTGCTTCCTTTGTGACGCAAACGATCGCACACCTTCGGGCATACGCCCCCCCCCCTCACTTCTCCGCTCCTGAACAACAGGCGGTGTGCCACCGGGCACAATCTGGGAGATGCTCGCTTTTACGTCTGGGCCAAGTTCCCTGGGTGTTTGGCACATGGCACCAGTGCTTTTCCCTCAGCACACTTTATATAAGCATCCCACGTTTAATTCTGACACAAATGGGGGTTTCACAAGAAAAGGCTGAGGATTTTGAGCAATGGGGCGTGGGGTTAATCTTAGTGTGACCTGGTACCTCTGGCATCCCATCATCCTCTGCTCATACATCATCATTGTGAGAAGGTAGAAATCCAAGGAGAGAGGAAGCTTGTGGGGAGGGGGGGAAGCTCCAGATTTGGCTCTCAAAAAATCATTGAAATTGAGCAATTACAGCCAGATTAGCCACAAATTGTACAAACATACAAACACTGGGAAGCACTCAGACCCATAAGCATGAAGAATCTCAGAAACTGAGTGCTGATCTAGGATCAGGTTTCCCCTCCATATCCCAGCTCTATCCATTATAAACTAATGTCAAAAAGACTGATCCTAAATCAGTGTTCCTCAGTTTGTAATAGGCCTCAGTTTGTAATTTATTTTTTAAGATGGAAGGAATGCAGCGTCACCCCTCAGGAGAATTACACAAATTCTGCTCTGCTGGCTTTGTTCAGCAGGCTTCCTGACCACGCATGAGCAGAGGATGATGGGATGCCGGCAGTACTGGGTCACATTCTCACAAGCCCTGCTTGCATATGTTTATTTCCACTCTTCCTTGAGACAGACACTTTGGGGCCTCTGTGATAATCGCGACAGTGCCGCATGTCAAGCAGAATGCCTAAAATTGCATTCTACAGAGGGGCACGGCGAAATGTAATTGTTCTATCATATGAAGCACTGCCATTATTCACATTGGTGGGTAGACAGTCTGGCAGAGCAGTGATTTATTTGAGAAATCGTAGTTGTATGAAAAGAACAGAGGGCCATGTTGACTTAAACATAATATGATATTATAATAATAATGGAATATAAACATTTATTGTCAGATAATTTACCTAGGTTGAAAATCACAAGTATAAGACATGCCTGCTAATTCATTCCATGGCTTTGGTGTTTTTTTTCTCAAATTATCTTCTGCACAAACTTTCTGATTTCCAGTCATGTCAAGTGTCAATATAATTTTACCAGGTGTCCCAAACTTGTTAATAAAGTGGAACTTTGTATTCCAGATTTGCTTTCCTACCATGAATATTTCAATCATGTCCATCATTGAAATGAATGGGGAAAAAACATGGAAACTCCAGCTCCATCCCCTCCTGACGGAATTTAAGGAGAGTGCCATTGGACTGCCGGTCCTTTTACTTTTTATCATCATTGGCTTTTTAAAATAGCATTAATATTTACTACATTAAGAGTTTGGATTTGAAGTGTTCTCTCTGCATGGAAATGAGAAAGTGTTTTGTACGTTAAGAGGTGCTTTTAGCCCAAGAGAGCTCCAGTCTCTAATTAAATTACAGCTGATGGCGGGGGGTGGAGGGGCGGGGGTGGGTTAAGGAGGTCTACAAGCAGACGTCTACTACAGGGGAAAGCTGTTCATGCAGGGCAAGAGAGGTTAATGGACACACAAGTTTAAAAATAATAATAAAGAAAGTATTTGGCTATTAAAATCATGTCCTTATTTTTCTGTGCTGTAAGGTTTTTTTGTTGCTGTTTGTTTTCAATTCAAATATCAGAATTAATGCACACCAGTAAGTCTCTCCTTTGTATTTAGCATTCTGTAATTCCATAAACATTCAGACATTTAGAAACTGGTCATGTCTTCACACGTCCGATTCAATCTCTCAGACCGTGGCCTGCAGCAGGCTTAAACCTTTGGCTTTACGTCACTTCACCTGTCCACAGGTCAGTCTCTCAGACGCTGGCGTTTTCTGATTCATTCCAGCCTGAGTGAGACCTCTGGTAGGATTATACCCTCCAGTTTACATCGCTTTGCCGGTCCATGGGGTTCCTCATCTATTTCCTCTTCACTCTTGTAAGCATTTCAAGTCCCACAAATCAGCGAAAGCATGAAACGCTTCTCTGAGTGTGGTCCAGCCAGGCTTAGTCAGACTGGTCAAACGGTAGAGCGCTCCCTCAGCAGTAAAAGGTATCTGCCAGCTGTGTTTTGTAGTTGACTTGTTGGATGGACCTGTGTCACCTTCAAGCATTGATTTGGTTCCACATATATTTGGCAGTACATCTTCCCCCCGTTTAAATCTTTCAAAGCCCTCATCTGTTCCCAGCATATCAAAGGGCTTCCTTCCACAGTTTACGTGATCCTGATACAGATTTGGCAAGAGAAACCCGTAGACACATGGATCGCGGTTTTGGTGAGGTCAGCACACCAGCCATGGGATGTGGGGGAGCTGTGTTCTCCGTGTCCTCGGGGTTCACCCGCAACTCCACGAGTTTTGGGGCGCGGCCAGGATTCGACTCAGTTCCAAGTCACGTTCCAAAGCAGGATGCCTGCACTGGCTCTGAGGCAAACCGGCCTCAAACCAACAGCGATAAAAGGGAGGTGAAGCTTACACACTCGACAGCCACCATGTATTTATGACTGAGGTGGAGTTTGGGTTGTGTTATTTGTGAGGTGGAGTTGGGGTCGAGTTCGTGAGTTTAAGTTGGGGTTGTTTTATTTGTGAGGTGGAGTTGGGGTTTCGTTAAATTGTGAGGTGGAGTTGCGGTTGTGTTTAATTGTGATCTGGAGTTGGGGTTGTGTTTAATTGGGAGGAGGAGTTGGGTCTGTGTTTAGCTGCAAGGTGTAGTTGGGCCAGTGCTTCGTGGTCATGCCGCATATATGATAGCTATACGACCTCTGGTAGAATGTACATCTGGGCAATGAGGACTAGACCAAGACCACATGAGAATCAAAGGCAATATCATCCAATTATTCTGCTGTTTTCTGCCCAGTCTTGTAAGGACATGTCAGGATACCAGGATGCTGGTCAGCTGTTGGATTTATTAGTATGACAGAATTAAGTTATTATGACACACAGGAGCTACATTCACACTGTAGCACCTAAGCACTGTAGCAGCATATCTGTTCATCTACAACAGTCAAAGTGTTCACACTACAAATCAATAAAAAAGAAGAACAAAAAGAAGGTATGAGAGCTTACATTACTATGATAGTGTGAGGTTCTCTGAGCACTGTTATTTTTGTTTTCAGCTGATCAGGAATGGCCCAAAAATCCATGAAAAGGCGCAATATATAAGCTATTTTGTGTCACTTCAGGGAGGGGAAGGCCCTCAGCTGTGAAAGCTGGAGTCCAATTATGTTTAATAGCCAACTTCCGAGGAGAGGACTATTTAGACCCGGCTAAACAAGGCAAGGTGACTCACTATCCAAATAAGGACTTTAATTAAACCCTTAGAACCTGAGGCAGGGCCGTACGTGTCTGACTCCACATCCGCTGAGCCACCGAAGTCACCGCTCCCTGCTGCACAGGGAAGAAGAGGCTCTGCTGAAGTCATTGAGGGATGTAGGCCATCGTGAGGCCTGTCCTTTCTCCTTGACTGCGAGCGAATCCGTCCTTGAGTTTGGGCCCCTCGCAGAAAGCTCTGCTTGCCAACTCCGCAGAGGTGGACGTGTCGGGCACGCTTCCTACAGGCGAGATTCGAGCAAGGTGAGGCTATCTATAGCGGCGCTGTCCTTTCTGAGCCAAATTAAACCAATCATCTGGAAAATATCTGGACATACTGCTGGCCATCTGAAGTAATCTCAAAATCCAAAGACGAAAAGGGTATTATAAAAGCAAAAAAAAAAGATCCGAAAAGGTGAAAGGGAACAGGACTGAGTAGACGGCACACCTGTTCGTGAGCAGGTAAATTAACATTTTTTTCCCCCTCCTTTGAATTCCCCCGGCAGCATTACAAATGACCATCCGCTGAAATGCTCAAGTGGGAAAAAGCAATCCTGCTCGAAGCTGACAGGTCTCATTTGGTTTTGAGTCAGCAGAGTCAACCTCAATATTTTTTTTTTCCCGCCATAATCAACAGAAAACCTTTTTCCCAGGTGTCAGAATGATTATTTTTTCGCGTGTGCGTGTTCATACGTGCCTTCTCCTTCAGCGCTAGAACATGGCATTATTCATCGCGATCACTCATCCTTCATTAGTGCCGTTGAAGCCCTCGCACCGCAGACAGAATGAATCATCTCTGCTTACTTAGAAAAACATATAGATCGGCCAGGATACTGTACGTCTCATACAGCAGGGACGTATTCTTCTACATAGTAAAAAAAAAAAAAAAAACAGTAATGCACTGTCACTGCATATTACATCACAAGGAATTAGGAAGAAAACCTCTAAAGCCTAAGAACCTCTGCATAGACTTATTCAAGGGCTGCGTTTACATGCACACCAATACCCCGATTATAGAGAGTAACCATAAAGCATTTACAAAGTTTAGAATAATGTGATTTCTCTCATTCCTGGGTTTATATGGATTCCTTTAAAAAGATCAATGGAACGGATGTAATAACCCAGTCTTGGGTTTCTTTATCGGTCCAAAAAAGATTACTTTTATTAATAACAGCACCGCTGTTCCTCACAATGCTCTGAATGTCACTGTTCGTCATGTTGGTTTGACTTTAAAATGTACAAACAACATCCGGGTCACTCCGTCCAGTGACCTTTCGCATGGGCAAATCTAAGATGTTTACATACAGTACACCAATAATTCCAAACACTGGGCAGAAATCTACGTGTGTAAATGAGGTTTTGCTTAATGTGATTAAGACTTTACCCCGATTATGAAAATGTTGTGTATACGTCCATTTATATAATCAGAAAATCAGATAAGTGAAACAAAAACAGAGAGCTCACATCAATTAAGTAATTAAATACCCCCCCCCTGCCAAAAACGAACAAATGAACAAATAAATAAATAAAATTTTAATAAATAAATAATTTAATTCCTACAATCTGATATATTGAGTAGACATTATTCAGTGCACATTTTTGTGTGAGGAAAGTGAATTCAGGCGCAGTAACGGCGCACATGCAAATGCTGATGCTGAAAAGTATGCACCGGGAAACGCAGACCCACTCAAAGTCACAGCTAAGGCTCATTTATCAAAAACATTACAGAGCAAAGCACCTCTTCTGCTGCTAACAGCCATACAGACCAGCCATTTTACAGCATTTTTAATGACCCTCTTAAATGGTCCTTGGACGTATAAGGTTCATTAATTTTTGAATATTCTAAATATTTGACTGGAATATGGAGATAGGGAGAATAGGTCTATTTTGTATGACTGCATAGAAACGCCCTTTTATACGAGGCACCTTCGTATAAGACGTTTTATATGAGATGCCTTCATCAATCAAAATGCACGATACCTCCACAAGCATGGCATTACACATTTTAAATCAGCAATTATGATTTTTCTTCATTCATTTTTCACGACGAGCCATTTCACACCATGAAAGCCATAGCTATGTTGGGTTATGAATGCTTTGTGAAGTAATGCTATGCAAATGATGGATCAGTGTAGCATTCATTACAGTGCAACTGCTTATTTTATTGTAATTCTGCAAACGCTGTAATTCTGCAAAGGCTTTATCCCAACATACGGGCTCTAATGCAGTGAAGCTACCCAGAGCTTGCTATTCAGTTTATACATAATTCTGATATAATTGCATTACAAATAAGCTCACTATGAGTAATTAAATATGACTGTATAGTTATACAATAACAGCATTGGCTAATCGAGTATTTTATAATTTCATATTAGATAATACACCAGCTGTCAAGAATAATTACTGGCCTTGGGGATAACTGCCTAGGCACGGAAAAAAGACAACACAATGAGTAATTCCATTCATACAACAAATTGATAGTTTAATATCATATAGATTCCATTTGGCTTTAACCACGGACGCGCGCCCTGGCATGCGGCCAAACACGGTCTACCGGTATTCAGTCAGCGTTCAGACGAGTTTCTGGGGTTCTACTCAGGCAGCGCGTTTCCACTGCGTGTCTTTCCCAAGAATATACTGCAAGGCCTGCATAAAACCTCACTGCAGATGGCTTGCATAGAACCTCACTGCAGAGAGCCAGCATAAAACCTCACTGCAGACGGCCTGTATAGAACCTCACTGCAGACAGCCAGCATAAAACCTCACTGCAGACGGCCTGCATAGAACCACACTGCAGACGTCTTGCATAGAACCTCACTGCAGACGGCCTGCATAGAACCTCACTGCAGACGGTCAACTTAGAACCACATTGCAGACGGCCTGCATAGAACCTCACTGCAGACGGCCTGCATAGAACCTCACTGCAGACGGCTTGCATAGAACACACTGCAGACGGCCTGCATAGAACCTCACTGCAGACGGCCTACTTAGAACCTCACTGCAGACGGTCTGCATAGAACCTCACTGCAGACGGCCTGCATAGAACCTCACTGCAGACGGCTTGCATAGAACCTCACTGCAGGTGGCCTGCAAGGTTCTGTACTGAGGATTGGACAAGCATCCTTCCGGTATGATCACTACTCTCATAAAGAATTTTGGGCTGGGATATCAGGCCATCTTAAGCGCTCATTTTAATGAGCCGCAAACATTCTTTTGATATCGACACAGCGTAAGATTGTAGCTGAAAAACACATTGCTTTGAAAACGCAAAATCACTTTGTTCCATTGAGCGTAGAAATGAATTGATGTGGTTGACATTTATCAGCGTTTAATAACATGTAGCGCTGAGCTGTTCAGCTGTAACTCTTAAGCGCTGTTAAAAAGCATCGCCACATGCTTCCCATCAAGTTCAATATTTTCCAGCGTATACATGTAAAATTAATTTGACGGTACATGGTTTAGAGAAAAGGCCGTGGACCAGTTCTGAGTGTTCGTTAAATCATCCAGCAGGTCAGAGTGTCGCATGATGGATTGGGGAAGCTTCACTCATAACTCATTTAATCTGGGCGGGTAATTGATGGTGTGGACAGAAACGTCCCGAGAAGAGCTAGATTAAACCCTCTGACAGACATAATAAGGGCATGGTGTCCAGATAAGACCTTGTGTGAAAGGAACACGGTGTTGGTTCGTCAAAAGCGAGCAGCACATCATCACTGACAGAGATGCTCAGAAAGGGTGGATTTATAGGAGAAGAGAGTCTACCCTCTTCCTCAGTGACCCCTACACCCAGCCTGCTGAGAAACGAGACTGCATATTCCATATTAGCCCAACACAGAAAATAAAACACTTCACAGAAAATAAAGCACTTCACGGGAGGATGTTTTTTCCCCCATTGCTTTTGTGTTGTAGGAAGACAGGTAAGGGTGGAGAAGCTTTAAAAGCAGATGAGGGCCAGGATTCTCTGGGGCCTAAGATAAGACCGGAGGCAGCTGGTGGCTAACTGACGGCGCTTATCTGAGCTACTCAGCCGGAACCTCGCAATCCCGCCGTTCAGCTGCATCTCGGACGGCCGCGATGACGGCTCTCTCTCTCTCCGTTTCCCCCGCCCGCCGGCCCAGGAGCAACGCACCTCTCTCCTGCAGAGCTCCTCACCTTTCACATTTCTCCCCAGGATCTTTGCCAGGATTCAGTCAACAACTTTAACAAACGATTAAATGCTGATTTTTATTCCTTCACAAATGGGGATTTTCCTTGGGAGTCCATCAACATTTGTCCTTAAACAAAAGAAAGGCCTTTTGTTCTTCATGAACACATTTAGCCAAGTTGAGCGATCACCAGACTGAGTTTGTGAAGAGAAAGCATAATACTTGCATTTACTTTTAACTCAAAGTTCATTACCGACAAATGTTGATTGAATACAGGTCACAGTACTGCCCAGTGATCACTGAAAATGAATTCAGTAATCTAAAAGTTAAGGGGATATTACTGCAGCCTACTGCAATCCTTAAATTATATTTTGGTGTATTATCATGAAGAAAAAGCTTACTTTTCTGAATTTGTGCTTTACTGTAGCTTTACTGATCGGGGTAACCTAACCACCCAGTTAGCAAGATGCAAGGTTCCCATTGCAGATATATCTCAGATTAAAGTTAGCAATGTGTTACCCATAATGCAATGCAGACTAATTCACAGCAGGAGATTCAATGCGTTTGACTGTTGAGTCGTATTAAAATGTCTATGAAGTCCCAGAATGCATTTTTTCTCGACAGAAAAGTAGATTCAGTAAAACAGTAGTTTACAGGTAAATCATCTCTGTACTTTTAAAGAATTTAGTTTTACACGACACATAAAATGCCAGAATTCTAAGTTCCACAGGAAAAGAGCTCACTTAAGTGAGCAAAATAATGGTTTCACATTTAAAAAATGTCAGCTTTAAGGATGAATGTTCAGGCTCTAAAAAATGTGTGTGTGCCACTTCAATGGCAGAACACACACAGGGACCTAATGAGCAGACTGAAGTGTTTCGGTAATGCAAGGACATATTCACAACCACAGGCAACACAATCTCATTTCCTACAACCACCCTTCAGCACCAAATACCACAATCTGCTGGAAATCTTCCATTCTGTTAATGCTGCAATTGATTCATTTACTTCATTTACCCAGATTCATTTAGCCCTTATTTCTGACTGAATAAAACACACACGCACACACACACACACACACACGCACATACAGGTTTTAATGTTGCCACCACTGATCAATAGGCAGACTTTAAATTCCCTGTGAATGGTGTCTCTTATTTTATATTATTCCTTCTCGTTTAATTGGGGGACAGATCAATGTGTCCCAAATAAAGGAGAAGGAATAATATAAATATTATTTGGCTCTCTGAGTGTCCCCCACCCTGCAGAAAACTGCTTTGAACCACCAGAGAGCCAGAGAGACATTTCAGGCATTGCTGATGTCAGCCGGTGCCCTTCATTTCCCTGGCACACATTTAGGAGGTCCTAAAGCAGCAGTAACCCAGGGAAACCACTGTAAGGGCAGCTGTTTTTGGTTTTGCGGGTGATAAAGGGCTTTGCACGTGCTAAGGACTTAATAAATCAAGCCCGTAGTCTGCTAAGGTCATGCTTTAGGTTTCACCCTGCCACGCGCAGGCTTCAGACCCTGGCCTGCAGAAACAGCTGTAGGGACTAAGAAGCGCAGAGGACTACAGATATATCAGATCTTTTGATAAGAACAAGAAAATGGTGGGAACAGCTGAGTGAGAGGCTCTGTCAGATCACACCGACAGACGTGTGGCCCACCTCAGTCTTTAGAGTGGCAGCTGGTGTTGCCTTTTTCTCTTTTCCCAGTGCAGACACTCGGGCAAATGGCACTTACCTAGAGGAACAAAAAAAGAGAGAAAGCGTAACAGAAAAAAGTTAGTGATGCGGTGGCCACAGCACTGTGTTTAAAGAACGTTTCTGCTCTCTGATAGACGCTGCTCTCATGCACTGAACAAGGAATCACATGCTCTTAAGAAGGTCCTATTTGTCTTTAATGAAATATGTCTCTTCCAAATGCCTGATTGATCTTGAAATGAGTGCTCAGACAGGGACGTTCTCGTGTACTGCAAAGGGAACCCAACACAAGCACAGAACTCGCCAGGACCTTCTCTCCTTTTGCAA
Source organism: Anguilla rostrata (assembly GCF_018555375.3). NCBI lineage: Eukaryota > Metazoa > Chordata > Actinopteri > Anguilliformes > Anguillidae > Anguilla > Anguilla rostrata. The sequence goes on from NC_057944.1 coordinate 27,238,596, forward strand.
CATAATTCATTTCAGACACTGTTGCTGAGGTCTATTAAACCGATTGGAATGACATGCTCTCCAGGAACATCAGTGCTCTGTCAAGTCACATTAGAATTCTGTGCACAATTAGCCACAAAGTGAGCTTGCGGACCAGGGCAGCTTTCAAAACCACAAAGTGACATCTCTTTGAATAGGGAAAGGAAGTACGTGAAGCACCCTAATTATTTGTTGGCAACTGAAATGAAACTCAAAAGTGTCTTTGGTTTAAAATACATCTGAGGCATACCTTTCTGTAAGTCTGCCTGGCCCTGGAGTGGTATCTTCTGCTCATCAAATTAGATTAAATAACTTTGAAAAGCTTTAAAAGGAATAAAATGTCACCCTATGAACAGATAGACAGACATACAGAGGCTTTGGTACTCTTTTTTTAAAGCAGAAATGCTGGCAAGGCACATACCATCAGGGTCTGGGAAAGCGTAATGTCAGCTTAAAGCTGGCCCTGCATTTTACAAGACTTGACATTTAAAAAGGAATCTGAATCATAATGTCTCTGAAAGAGCACTATCAATATTAATCAAAACTGGTCAGGACCTCACCTTTTTCTAGTGGCATCATTCCCCCCCCCCCCCAAAAGATATAATTCAGCAAGTCTGAGAAAAGTATCCACGTATTCATGTAATTTGCATGAAATGAAAATGCACACATTTGTTACTGTTAAAAACAGTATTAGTAAGAGGAGGCAAAACTAACCTCTAAATGACAAACATGCCTCACGCACGCACACACTAATGTGCGCAACTCCATGGTTAATCATGTAAGCCAAAGGCAGCATTACACTCGAGTTTTATTCCATTGAGTTAATCCATTAATGGAAAGTGTTCCCTAGAACTGTGTACACATATTAATCTTCCTGAAAGTGGTTTTTCTAATATTTTCCATGAGCCATTCTGCTCTGCACCAAATTACAATCCACGGAGAAGTGGAGTTTGATTGCATATGTGCACAAAGGCACTCATCAGAGAAGCCTGTTTCAGCAAAAGTTAAAAAAATAAAAATTGCTCCTTTCTTCAAACTGAGTGGTCAGTGAAACAGCACAAAAGGTCTCCTTGACAGTTCTGCCCCTTCCTTTCCAAAGTTCAACCAATTTGCATTTAGAATGCAGTGTCACCATTTTGGGTGGTTTGAAAGGTTTAAAGGAGGTAACTCATTTGCACCTGTAATTGTTCACTGTAGGGAGGAGGGGTTTTAGGTTTGTCAGACTAACACAGAAATAAAATTGTAGAACTTAATGGCTTTCAAGCACGACAACCAAATTGCTTCAGAATTGTCGCTGTGGCCTTTTACATTTTTTTTTTTTTTTTTTTTTTTACACAAAGGGTAAAAAGTTAATTGCATGTCATGAACAACAAAAATGCTTAGGAAAAAAAACTTTCAGATGAGAGAATATCATACAAAATGACTTTAACTAGGAGTTCCTGGAAGAGGCTGATTTCCAAATCTGTTTAATCAAACAAGAATATCTAAAAGCATTCTAGTGGAAAGAGGAAACATCCAGAAGCTGTTTGTGAGAGATCATTTTAGCGCTGTAGAAAACGAGAGTCCCTTGGGGAGACGCTATTTCAGACCGTCTTTAGCAAAGTAGCTCTCCGTTTTAATTAACCCAGCCCAAGATGCTTCCAGTGGCAGCAGCTCACCACAAAGATGCAATCATAAGCCATTCGCATCAATCTTTAAAACAGAAAATTCACACAGGACAGCCAAAAATCTGCTCAACTGTGACTGACGACACAAAGAAAAAATGTTCTCATTTGTGTTTTAAATAGAAAACTAAATGTTCTGTAAAAGTGAAATTGGTATTGGCATTTCTTGGGGCTTGTCCTCCCTCATTTGATGCAGGTGAAACAAGGTCATAGTCCTGACCCTCTCTGAGAAACTATTACAGTTGGGAATCTTTGTTTTGTGTGACTGACTGTTTTTAGACACTGCCAACTACATGACGATCTACATCAGGCACTAAAAAAAATTCACATTTCAAGCAAGTAGTTTACCAGTTTAATCTTACAAGTTAATATTAAACATAAGTATTTAGAGAAAACTTATAAAGTTCTGTGAGTGTGTGTGCGGACACGTGTGTGTGTGTGTGTGTGCGTGTGCGTGTATTTGTTCAACACAACTGTAAAATGCAAAAACACCATCTCTCAAACAGGGCTGATTTTACTTCCACACAAAGTCCATGCCACTGTTCATTTCTGAAAATCCAAACATAAATTAACACAAATGAAAGAAGCATGTTTATATTTATTTATGTATTTATATATTTATTTTTTTCCTCACACTTAGCCACTTAACAGAGGTACAAACTGTCTAAGCACACATCTCAGCCATGCAGGTCCTAGCGTCCTTCTGAAAAAAACAGGATTCTGAAAATGGCTTCTGCTTATTGATGAAGAGTTGGAGCCCCTGATGTCCATAGCAACTAGAGCACCACCAACCTTCCTGTGATCTTCACTGAGCTGAATATACAGCAACTAGAGCAACACCAACCTTCCTGTGATCTTCACTGAGCTGAATATAGCACCTAGAGCAACACAAACCTTCCTGTGATTTTCACTGAGCTGAATATACAGCAATAGAGCAACACCAACCTTCCTGTGATCTCCAGAGCTGAATATACAGCCACTAGAGCAACATCAACCTTCCTGTGAATTTCAGTGAGCTGAATATACAGCAACTAGAGCAACACCAACCTTCCTGTGATCTCCACTGAGCTGAATATACAGCAACTAGAGCAACACCAACCTTCCTGTGATCTCCACTGAGCTGAATATACAGCAACACCAACCTTCCTGCGATCTGTCAACAATCAATTTGTTCACTCTTTTTTGTCCAGGATAGAGGCAAGGTAGTTATTCTATTCTATGGTAATATAGACAGCATACAGTTAGTGGGATTGTACATTTTCTCCAAAGGCTGTTTTGGGAGCATGAATAAAATGCATGAATGCACACGTCTAACAGAGTGATTTTTAATTAAAATTATTCAAATTATTCTATGAGCTTTTCCCATGATAAGAATATCAATGGGGCAAATCTCTTATTGTTGAAGTAGGTATACTTGATGGCAAATCCAGGAGTTTGTTAAGTCTCTGGGCTTGCATGAAAGTGCAAGTGAAAAATTGTATCAGGTTTAGAGTTCTTTCTGAAGAAAAGTAGAAAATAAACAAACAAAGCAGGTTAATTAATTAGCCTGAGCGAACAGATCCGGAGTGCTTCTCTGGAGGATCTTAAGCTCTCATTCATAAGTTGAAGAGGAGCTTTTGGGCTACCATCTGGAAAATGCACAGTTTGGGTGGTAGTCTTTAGTGGGATATATCAGCTCATCATGCTTTTAATTATAGTCTGTGGAGCTGGTAGCTTCATCCTAGATGAAATTCACAACCTATATTACACATGATCCACTTAAGTTAACTACTTTACAGGAGTAATCTATGCTAAATGGTGTCCAGACAAAGGTGTAGCAGAGCCCGCCAAGAGCCTAAACACACACAAACGCGCGTGCGCACACGCACACACACAATGCAGAAACCAGACCGTGGGCCCGATCCACACACTGGAACAGTGCCTCAACATATACCAGACCATAGGACCCATCCACACACTGGAACAGTGCCTTAACATATACCAGACCATAGGACTCATCCACACAGTAGAACAATGCTTTAACAGATACCAGACCATAGGACCCATTCACACATATAAACAGTGCCTTAATAGATACCAGGCTATGGAGCCACCCAGCTGCTTTGAGTGAATGCAATTAAATGGTAAATGGACTGCATTTATATAGCGCTTTTATCCAAAGCGCTTTACAATTGATGCTTCTCAATCGCCAGAGCAGTTAGGGGTTAAGTGTCTTGCTCAAGGACACTTCGAACCAGCAACCCTCCGACTGCCAGACAATCGCTCTTACCTCCTGAGCCATGTCGCTCCAATTAACTGTAGATGCTATTTAAAATGTGAGTTCCATTTTTGCTGTTTAAACTCAGCCTTTGGTGATTTTGAGAGGAAAAATAAGCTAATGAAACAGCATCGTACTAATGGGTTAGCATGGTTTATTTACATAAATACAATCATTTTCAAAATTAAAATCTGCACATCATGAGAGGAGATGCAACGCAAATGTCAAATTATAAGCAGACATTTGCAGTCATATCAGATGATCATGCTGTAATTTCATAATTGCCAAGTTCAGTTTGTTTCTTCATAATTGAAGCTTCATACTTTGCTGACATCTTGCATCACTGCACATTGTAGGCACTGATGTGCATCAGAGCAGAGGCTTGATCTGCTCTCTTCATCAGTGGTGAAGACGATCCATGATCAATCACTAATGAATCTAATTCTCCTCCTGTGGCATTCCAGAATTTTCTCTCTGAACACACAAGGAGATGAACCCGATTTATTATCACAATTTCTCCTTTCCAGTGCAAACTAAAGACCAGTCTTCAGGTGGACTACTGAGCCTAAACTACAAAAATTGTGTCACTGTCCCAATATTTTTGCATTTAACAGTGTGTATTTAAAGTGCACAACAATTACAAAAAAATCTGTTCTTTTTGCTTTCGTTCTTTGGACAGAGTAGGCAGCAAAGGCAGCACTTATGATACACTGTTTTGGAGTATCAGGGACATTGCATAACACATACTTCTGTCAAAACACATTCAAAAGAAAAAGAAAAATATTTCTATTCTTTCTTTTTACGGAGAAAATTAGCCACAGGGGCCAATACGTGCTTGTAGAGGCTGTTGAATAAAGTTTAAAAAGCGGAAGGCAGCACAATAAAAATGGATAATTAGAAGAGTCACTGATACCAGTGAAAGGCAGGGGAGTAGGGGAACGGGCATTGCCAGTTTAATTACATCATTAACAGTCAAACGCAGCAAATGGATCGGTCTCATTCCATTCAGTCATTTGAGGTTTTAAAATTAATCTCAAATGTTTAGGAGTGAAAACACACACCCACATGTTAACCAGAAAAAAAATGCTGGAAACACCAGCACAGAGGGACAGAGGAAAGGTTTGGTTTTAATTGAGGAATTAAACACATATATAAATATCCTTCTGTAGGGAAATGGTTATAATTGCGCCAAGCTGTCAGCTGCAATGGTCAGGGCTACAGTCACAATTATTGCTACAAGGCTAAGAATGCTGTTGCTCTGGGGGAAACTTAAATGCATTAATTCATCTGAAATTGCAAATAGAGTCATTTGCGCACATTATTATCACGTGTGTTTGCAAGGGAGTCATTTGGGCCACTTTGCGTGCTTTTACAGCACTTTCACCTAGTTTCCTTTCTTACAGTGTCTCGCCCAGTACTCTACCAATTTTTGGTGTGTGATTAAAGTCGCAACAGGTGCAGGTGAGGTTTCAGAGACAGAATGAAAAATGCATGCCACCTATATGCACATCGTTTAATGAACATAGTGAGCTCGAAGTTTTTGGACAGGGACAAATTTTTTCCTAAATTTGGCTCTGCACTCCATTCATTTCAGATTTGTAATGAGAAAATTTGTGGTTAAGGCACACACACACAAGCTGAGAATCTGAACTTTAATCACATGTGAAATGGTTGATTACAAATCTAAAATTGTGGCGTACAGAGACAAAGTAGATATGTATTTGTCCCAAACATTATGGAGCTCAGTGTATATTGAAAATAACTGTATACATTATTATAGCTTACAGTCAAACATGTTAAGAGAAGCAATGCACAGAGCAAAGAAAAAGTATACCTGTTATGACCTATGCAGAAAGTCAGATACCTGGGTAATGGACCGCCTTGATTAGCTGCTAGATGGGAGTATTTTTTCAAGAGGCCTGACAACTATTTTTGCAGTTCTTTCATTTCAGGGAGTATGTCGTAATTACAGGCCAGTTGAACTGACACTGTTGCACTTTTTATTGTATATGCTAGTTGAAATGACACTGCATCAGTTTTCTTCATATTTTCATGCCGTTTGGTGCCATAGCAGCGAAGCTTCCCGTTGTGAGAGAGATTTAAATGATCTGACAGCCGATGCACATCCTTTCAACTCCTAGCAGGGAAAAAAATAAATAAATAAATAAAAAATCTAGCAGGAGTCGGGACTCTGCTTTGAGCACCTGGCGCTCCTGAGAACTGTTTGAATTTGTGGGCTTTGAAAGGAAAAGCTGAAAGAGACATGGCTCAGAAGGAGAAAGGCAGGACTGGCCCCTTCTGAAGACTACGACAGGCCACACCTCCAGGGGTGTAACTCCACCAGTACTGCTCAGTGATATCTAGCCATGGTAAAGTTCACATTAGTTCTAGTTTGGTTATCAGCAGATAAATCATGTAATTTCAGTAAACCTGCCAATTAATTTAAACCTTACTGTTTCAAAGGTATTGTTTTAGCATTCGTATCATCAAAATCTAAGGCATACCCGTCCCTAGTCATGAAACAATATTATGTTGGGTTTGAATGTGAAATAATAGATAATGCACATTCAGAAATATGAGTTTCCCCACAAAGTATCCCCGAGTATCATGCTATTGATTACTTTGACCAGACTACTTTGATAAGATGTTGTTATTGGAAAATGTCGCTGAACGTAAAATGATTTATTGATTGCGGTACTGGAGTATTTGTGATGGCAGAAAAAAGGACGAAACGCTTTGTTGTGGGGACATCTGAAGTTGTACCTGAATTCTGTGTGTTTACACCAGAAGGTAAATGTTTTTTTCATTAACAGAAGTTGATGTTTTTAAGCGCTTCGGTTATTGTGGTTATTTCTGTAGGAAACCCTGAAACGTGCCAAATTCTCAGTGCTGTAGAGGTATGGGGCATGCCCCGACAAGCCATAACTTGGAAGATGCCATATCTGCCATCCTGATATACCTAATAATTCTTCAGAACATAACATGCAGTTGGAACAATTTCTTTGTGGCGCATACAACCCGAGACTGCTGTGCTCGAGGAAAGCACTACCTGGCACAATTTAGAAATGGGCATTTATGCCCAGAATTGTGAATAAATCCAATCAAATGAATGAGTTCATATGCGCCGCCGAACAGAACTCGATTCAGCCAGATTCACTCAGATTTAACTCACTTGTACTCACTGAGCTCTGCTGCGTTGTACACTCCTGCACACCTTTCTGATCAGTGATTCTGAAATGTAATTTCCACAGCATAGCAGATGAGCTGGTGAGCTGCCCTGTCCATTTTTAATACAATTTAGCATGTTTTTTTTTTTTTTTTCCAACCAATCAGACGTAGTTCTAGCAAAGAAACCTTGATCCTTGTTTTTACAGCCTGTAAGTTGGAACTCATTTTCAAAGTGAGAAGGATTTACACATACGGTCACCGGCCAATCAGAAGTGTTTTCACCCAAGCTGTGGTAGATATGCGTGTAATTGGAGGCTAAGGGATCATTTTTTATTTGAAAATGAACTGGCAGAAAGCCCTTTCTGGAGGTTCTGAGCCTACATCCAGAGGAGGAGCGCTGTCTGCAAGCAAAATAATCTTGCAGTCTGAGTCTCTCTCCAGCCCATAAAAATCGAGGCAGAGACAGTTACTTATTTCTCCCTCTCTCACCTCCCCTGTCTCTCCCATTGATTCAGACAGAGAAGTAAATTTAGTGCTGGGATCTTCACAGTTCTACTCTGAAGGAGTGTGCACCTGTGAACAGATTGCGTGCGCATGTGATGTCACTTTGTCCGACACCCCTTGGGCAATGGCTAAGCACTTTACATCTCATCTTTAAAAGCAGACATGCTTCACCGCTGGGGGAGAAAGCTCCCTGCAGCGATTTGAAATGTGTGCGGCTTATTTAAAATCCATTTGAGACCGTTTTCTACAGGTGTAGGAGAGGTGCGAATGTGCCATGCGATTGTAACATCAGAACACTTATTTAACCCTCTCATTCCACCCAACTCATTCTGGATCGTAGCGATCACGCATATGAATCACAAGCATCTACTCAAAACAGCCGCAACCTCAACCTCAGATATACCACACAGCAGGGGTGCTCAGACTCAGCCCTGGGGTCCCCTTACGTATGCTGGCCTTCCTTACACCCCAAAACACAACCCCCAAACTGCAATAAGTTGTTAATCACTTCTTAACTACACATTTTGAATGTCTGTTGAGGGATGATCTAGACTACTAACGCCACATGATGTCAGACACAGCTGCGCATGCCATGAATTAAAGTCCCACATTAAGATCTTATGGCTTTTAACCAAAACAAGCAATGCTTTCATTTTCCGGAACGTTCTATATGGCAAAGGATTCCATTTAAAATGGGTTACATTTTTTGTAAACTGATCATAGACAGGCAGGTGGGGCCCTAATTGTTGAAAGTGTGGACACCTGGTCACTGAAACAAAATCAAGGAGCCATTACGTTAAGATATTTTTAATTACAGGTTTTATTCATAAATAATTAATTTAAAAAAAACATGTGAAACACCTGTTAAACACCTGTTTTCTACAACGTTAATCAACTGCTTGATTGACAGGAACGAAAGCCAGCATGACAAACAGCCATTAGAATGAGTGTGAAAAGCCTTGCCATACAGCCCTGTGCTGAGCGACTACTGCTTCACTGTACCGTGTTTCTGAGTCACTCTGAGATCAGAGATCCAGCTCACTTTTGCTTTCTCAGACCATACCACTCTCAGACAGCGCAACACAATCACTCTCATCTGGAGCACACTGGTAAATGGGGGGGGGGGGGGTTACATGTGATGATGTCAGTAGCAGGTAAACAGGGGGTTTACAGGTAATGATGTCAGAAGCAGGTAGACAGGGTCCACGTGTAATGATGTCTGCTTATAGACTCGCTGACCATGTGACTCTAACTGGGGTTTGGGTAATGTCAAATGTATATGTCATAGAGCAGAGGGAGACAGACAGCCAAGCACGCTGCAGACAAATCCCAGCAGACCAAATCAAGCATCAGAAATGTGTAATGATTTGCTTGTCACATGTTGGTGCAATTGCACAGACACAGATGATGTATTATTGATGTAGGAATGCTTTGAAATGAGCAGATTTCACCAGAACAATGATTTTGACAGATGAATCATTAATTTCTTATTATTCATTAGTTAACTTTTAAAAATAATCCCAAAATCGACATTGCAGACAGGAAAGCTACGCTCTCACAAACCCATAAAACCTATGCCTATGTATTATTCATTAAGTAAATAAAAACAGCTATATTTGAGTTGACTACAATGTTCTAGAAGGCATTTTAACTTGCCACACATACATACACACACACACACAGACAGACATGTTTGAGAATATAAATTAAGACAATCACATGACAAAATGTAACAGACACATAAACAAACGTACACACACACACACACACATTTGAGAATGTAAATGAGGTAAATCACATGATAATGGGTAACAGAAATACAAACACACACACACACACACACACACACGAGTGCACAAACGAGGTCAATTCCATGATGAAAAGCAACTCTATTTCACCTGTATTCCTTGAACAGCCTTTCAGGCCATCCTGAATTGATCAGGTTTTAGTGGAGAGAATTTATTGAATGTACTGAAGCTGCCTCTGTCAGAGAGATTACAGATTGAGGAGCCAGAAGTGCCAGAGTTTATATTCAAGAGTAGTCTCGCAGACCAGTTTAGAAAAGCTCTCATTGGACTGAAGAAAGATGTCAAGCTGACAAGGTGAAAGGCAAATAGAAAATGACAACTAATGCAGAAGAGGAATGACTAATAAGTCTTTCATGTGTTCTGACTACTGAGAATCACTGCTCTGGTTGTGAAAGACAATAAACTAAAGCGTTCTTTTCGGTTCCTACACTTCTTTTTTTTAAACATAAATTTACAATGCTCGAGTCCCAGTGCCGCTTCCTTTACCAACACAAATTGGACTGGGATTCACTTTGGCACAATTTGATTTAAATCTACTTGGGTGGAACATACACTTATAAAAGACAGATGTAATTCCAAAGCGGCGCTCCTGAAATGTGACGACGGGGGTGTGGGAGCACACACGAGGAGACTTCACAGAAAGGAGTGTGGGAAGGAAAGGGAAGCAGAGAAAGGAGCCATGGCGCTTTTCCATTACCTGAGAGTCTGGAGGTCAAGCACACCCCAATGAGTGGGAGGGAGCAACAGAGGGATTAGAGCGCCCAGTCCACATTCTACATTTGTATTTTATAATGTGTGCATGTATGTATGTGTGTGTGTGTGTGTGTGTGTATATATATATATACACACACACACACTACAGTTCCAAAAGTATGTGGACACCCTTTTTATAATGAATGGTTTTGGCTATTGCTGCCACACCCATTGTTAACAGGTGCATAAAATCAAGCATACAGCCAATAGTGCCAACTGTAAAGTTTGACGGAGGAGGAATAATGGTCTGGGGCTGTTTTTCATGGTTTGGGCAAGGCCCCTTAGTTCCAGGGAAGGGAAATCTTAATGTTACAGCATACAATGACATTCAGAATTGCGCGCTTCAAACTTTGTGGCAAAAGTTTGGGGGAAGGCCCTTTCCTGTTTCAGCATGACAATGCTCCTGCACACAAAGCAAGGTCCATAAAGAAATGGTTCGCGAGCCAGGCCTTGCACCAAACATCAGTGCTCAACCTCACTAATGCTCTTGTGGCTGAGTGAAAGCAAATCTCAGCAGCCATGTTCCAAAATCTAGTGGAAAGCCTTCCCAGAAGGGCAGAGACTGTTACAGCAGCAAAGAGGGGTCCAACTCCATATGAATGCCCATGGTTTTAGAATAATATGTTCAACAATACAAATGGGTGTGATGTTCAGGTGACCACATACTTTTGGAAATGTAGTGTATGTATATGTACAGTATATAGGTGTGTGTGTGTGTGTGTGTGTGTTGCGCATACACAAACAAATGCGCACACACAATTTTGTTTGCATAGCAGGGGAGATTTATTAAGTGACCTATGCAATATATTTGCATTGTGAGTCATGCATTTCAGCACTTTTATACAACCTAGTGGGCTCAGTGGTTGCAACTAATGAAAAAAGTTGTGCAATAAATGAAAAATGTACTGCAGAATAGCACATCGAAAAGAAGCCACAGCCTCTTTCTCATTCTCACTCTTTCTATCATTCTCATTCTCTCTCTCTTGCTCCCTCTCTCCTCTTTCAGCCTTTATTGTATGCCTAGTGCCATCTACACTTCAGGCTGATTGGGAGAATCAAAACCATGTCCATGCACACTGCAAATAAAAAATAAAAACTGACAACGCAAGTATTCTGTCGAGATAGATTTGTTTGATACGGGTATCAAAAAATATTGTGGAATATGGGGAAAAAAATTTTTTTTTTAAAGAAGCATACTCCCAAAATTACATTTATGAAACTATTCAAACTTTTTCACCAACAATACAATGTATTTCAGCAGTATTAAGGGAAATGATAGACATCCCACTTAAATAAAGCTGCTATAATACTAGAGGAAAAGCAGGGAGGATGGAAGGGAATCCAGACTAGGGCTGCTGTGGCTGATAGCCCCAGAGCCTGCCACTTCATTAGCTCTTGGTTCACCCCAACATAGGAGGGTTCCAGCCAGCTGTGATGACACACTGTCTCAGTGCGCACTAGCATCCCCTGCTGATCAATCAGGCACTCACAGTTAGACTATTAAGGTGCAGCGTCTTCCTCGGTCTCATGTCTGTGTGAACCAGACTTGTAGACTGTGGTGACAAAAGAGGTGACGGCAAGATCACATACTTTGCATGAGAGTACATTGCTTATCCACACTCTCCCAAACCGACAGTGGATGCAGATATCAGCGTTTCAGCGTGAGTGTGATTGTCATTCCAAATTAGAGAGAAAAAGAGTAAAAATATAAAAAAGAATAGCAATAGTATGCACATTTTTAGGTAAATACAGTGATGGAAATAAACATAGCATAACAGGCCATACAGCCTAACAATGCTTGCCATTTCCCTGAATAAATTGTACCTAGTGTTCTAATTACTGACTAGATAGTATCTAACACTATATCAAGCTAGGTCTTGAAAATCCCCAGAATCTCTGCCTCTACTATGTAACCTGGAGTCCCCACATTGACAACTGTGTGTGAAAAAATTCTTCCTAATGTCTGTACAGAATTTACCTTTTGCTAATTTCCATTTTAGCAAAAGGTAAATTACATACAGACATTAGGAAGAATTTTTTCAACTTAACGTAAGATGGTTGATAATTATCCTAAGACCCATCTGACTCCAACTTCAATAACCTAACTCCAGTTGTTTTCATGGAACTGATTAAATCCACTTTCTTTGAGAGAGTAAGAAAGCCTTATGGTATTAAACCAGGAGATGGACTGCCAAGTCCAAATACATATTTAACAAAGATCAACACATTCATCAAAGGACAGTGAACATATAATTGATATTTAATGGAAAAACTTTTTTTCCCTAAGTTTTAATTGTGCTATTTTAATTGCGCTTTAGAATTTAAATTAGACTCGCATACAATGAAATGTGTACCTCACCTCCAATAGTGCTGGATGCTATTGTTCATTGTCACAAGTTCTTCCTGTCCCTCCTGCTATAGTATGTAACTAGGGCACAACCCAAGATACCTGTGTTTTCGCCCTGGTACCACATTTCTGCATACTGTGAGCTAAGGTTATACCATCCCTACTGATTGGATATGACAGAAAATGGAAATCACTCTCCATTGTCGCCTTTTTGTGTTGTAAAGCAAATATATGCTAGCCATCTACATAGCTAGCCAATTAGGAAGTGTTGCCAAGCCATACTGTATAATTAGCCAGTTAGTCAACAAATAATAATTTTTAAAAAAGCATCAGAGTGGCTAACCACTGCACCAGCTAACTGAGGGAGAGGCTGCACACAGGCCACATCGTCACATTAAAATGAGTTCTTTGTGAAACTTTGTCTTTAAATTTAAATTCATTCCACGAGGGGATGGGGGTCCACTTTGAAGGGTGCTGTTTTATTTGCTGGAAGCCTCTTTGATTTCATAAAAGCCTTTAGCGTGAAACTGCATTATGCCAAAGCTCTATTTACATTTCTTTGTTGTACAAAGTAACAGCCAGTTCTGTCACAAAAGGGGCACTCATTTTATTCTGTCACATTCCATTTCATTTCATCTTCAGCCTTGCTAGCTTGCAAGCTAACTGCAAGCAACTGTAATACAAACTATGCCCTGCACTATAGCGGAGTCTGAGAAATGACTGAAAATGACAGACAGAATTCCTGATGGCTGACGTCATTCTGCTTGGCCGACTCTCCCAGCCAGCATAAACTAACAGACAACAAAACATATCCCAATAAAAAGTATTTTTATTATATTTTAATGGACATATCTAAATGGAGATGTTTCCTATTTCAGTTCTTTACTCAGTACCTTAAATTAAGCACAATTACTGCACAGGCATAGGTCGTACGGCTTCATCAGTGTGGAACAAACCAAAGAGAAAGTAGGTTGTAGTGGTAGGGAGTTAGTGGTGTAACAGCTGGCGAGAGACAGCGTATATGAACATAGCCTACACCTCCCTCGTAGAACTTGGCAATCCACATCCGTGACAGCTGTTCCTTCCATTCTGCCGGCTCTGGAGACGAATGGCTCCTCTCCGCGCAACACCTGGGGTTGCCTTCGGGGCATCTGTCTCCTTGGTGTAGCTCTCATCTCGCTGATAAACTACCCTCTCAGTCTTAATGGCCGTTACCCACACCCCGTTCCTAAGAGCTTTATCTGCACGTTGTTTAAAGCAGACTGCCCTTCAAGCACACTGTCCTTTTACTCAAACCGGCCTACAGTAACCCATCACACACCACAGTCTTACTTACACATCGTTTAAAAGACTGTCCTTCAAGCACGCTATCCCTTCACTCGTGCAGTACATCAGTACAAGTAGTGAAGATTTCTGCAACTGAAAGAAGTTGTCTTATCTGAACACGTTTTAAAACAGACTGCCCTTACACTCACACTGCATCAACTGGTCTTTCTAAAATGGTATTTGTTCAAATGTTTCTGCGGAAATACAATGGATAAAGAGCATGTAGCACAGCTGAAGGAGTTCGTGCATCCCTCACATAAGCACTTTTGCGTTGATGTTCTCTCTTTAGGGGGCGAAATGGGCCTCGAACCTGAACAAGAACATTGTATCCAGGGAGACGGCCGACTGGCATCAGTGAAACTAATGATTAGATCACTTTTGCCAGTGAGCAGAGAGCAGCAGCGGCACGCTAGTTTATGAGGATATACAGACGTCTTTAGCAGACGCTCAGCTAAAGACGTATTGCTGGTTCAACTGGTCTTTCAGGCGCTTGGCTAAAGACGTGTGGCTAAAGGCTGGTTCGTGTAACAAAGTGCATGCCGTGTCCTCTGCGGCATGGGTCAAGCGCTTTTTTTTTGTACACGTTAACATACAGAAGTGCTCAACTGGCACATTTCAGTCTTGTGAGTGTGTTTGCGATGTGCCAGTTCAGTACAGTGTGTTGCAAAAGGAGGGATGTTTCACAGTATGAGGTACTTAATTTCGCACCCTGCAGGATTTGTGTATTTGCTTTCGAGGCGAAGGTTGTTCTGACCGACAGCGTCTAGTCCTCCGGGCTCCTCCCCTCCTCAGGCTGAGCTCGTCCCGTGCATTCGGACAATAGCGAGGTCGGCCACTGACCCCCTCTGTTGGCAGTCGCTGTTCTGGGTCCCTCTCCTACCCAGCAGCACAGCGGGGCTCGGTCACCGCCCTTGGCTGAAATCTCCGCGCTGCGACAGGAGGCTAGCAGGTCGGCCACCGGCTCGGCTCTCTTCGCTCACCGCTTTAGCTCAGTCTGTGAACGGTTAGCCGCTTATTCTGCGGCTTCAGCAATCTCCACGGCCGTGTGTAATATATACCATCTGCTCGGAAGGGGAGAGCGCTCACGGCTGTCTGCTCAAATCAAGTCCTCCCCCATATTGTACTGGCTCTGTGGTTTTTTGAATATAGCTCTTCTCCCTACTTTGCTCACAAAACGTGGGTCTCTGTAGTTGTTAGCTAGCCAGCTAGCTATCATTAACTAGGCATAGCCAGAATAGCAGTCAACAGTCAACAGTAGCGAGCTAGAGGTCAATTACAAACATCCACTGTGAAGGACATAGTTGCGGTTCTGCTTTTTAGTACGGCCACCGTTTCATATTCTGTTGCTATTGAGCAGGTCTCAAGATCAGAAAACTCATCAGTTTTGGGTGTGACCAGAGGATGCTATATAAAGAGGGTCATAACAGACACCACAATCTGCTGCTCTGCTGTGGTCTTTAGTTTATACACAGTAAAGTTCTCCAATTCAATTTAATTGATGAGTCCAAGAGGGCTCAATTGCACCCTCCTCATAGTTCATTTAACAGTGAACATTTTACTCAGTAAGCTTTGAAGTTTCAGTACATGTGAATACAGTAAGGTCCCAGGTAAGCAAGTAAGTTTACAGCACAGCTTCTGGTTATGCTGGAAATATTCAATGTGTGTTCATAGGTCAGGTGGTGAGTCTATATATAAGCTGGAAAATCTCTTGGTAAGCAGGTAAGTTCCCAGATAATTAGGTAAGTTTTCCAGATAAGTGGGTAAGAAAAGCATGGGATTTCCTTTTTCCCACCAGGACTAGTGGACAGCTGGTGGTTCCCAGCTCAATCTGGAACTGCATGCTTCTATCCATCTAGCATGTCTGTGCAATTCTGTGTAGCCCTCTGTCACATAGGATAAGACCACCAAAATAGGCAATGCCAGATACCCGACTACCTTTACAGAACACATTGTGTAAACGTGAGTTTCAAACCAGGTGCATGTGTGCTGGACCGTGTCAGACATGCAATGGAACAGAAGTCACAGAATGTTAGTCTTCACTGAGTGCCATGAAGCTGTAGGATAAGACACATCTTTTTTCCATCTGCTGCGAATGGCTACCATCTCTCTTTTTCTCTCTCCCGATCTCTCTCTGTCTCTCTACTCTGCAAAAACTCTTCCAACATCAAAAGTGTCATTGTGATATCGTTTTTCATACATCTTTATTCTGTTCTTTCCAAATCAGGCCAATTTTATGTTATTTAAATGTCCCCATTATGCTAACAATATACTGTGTGTTACCGTTCCCACAAGACCCGTAGGGCTTCACTTACAGTGAAAGATTCAGGAGTGCAAGCCTTGGATAACAGCTCATTATAGCGGGCCTCAGGGTTTACAGAAAGAGGGCTTCATGTTTTATACAATTAGTAATCTGATTTCCATCCCCCATGCCCTTCATTCTCTAATTATTCATCTGCTCTGTTCTTTAAAATCCATGATTACACAATCTCATATCGCACCATAAAAGGCTTCAACCAGAGATGGCTCTCTAGACTGTGACCCCACTTTGATCATCGTCAGCAAAGTCTGGATTTGCTCTAATTGAAACTAAATTGTCAATATGTATATATAAAGATGACATATGGGACATGGCAGGAATTAATATGTAAAGATTCTGCTTATTTTCCCTTCAGGAATGAAAGCATTTGAATTTGATTTTCAGATGGAAGGTTTGTAGTGGAATTAGGCACTGGAGCATTGCCTGTGCATTTTGAAATAAAATGAAATCTCAAAACACAAAGAGGATAAGATTGTGTTCAGCACACTGATCCTATTAACCAAGATGTTCCTGTTAGGATAATCGCAAGTTAATTAATAAGCCATTTTTCCCTTCCAATCCAAAGAGGAAGAGAACAGCGCAACAGCATGCTTTTTCCATTCTGATCCTAACAGGAAGAGCACAGAGAGACAGCATGCTTTTAGCCTTCCGATCCTAACAGAGCGACAGCATGCCTTTTCCATTCTGATCCTAACAGGAAGAGCAGAGTGACAGCATGTTTTTCCATTACGATCCTAACAGCGAGACAGCATGCCTTTTCCATTCTGATCCTAACAGGAAGAGCACAGAGAGACAGCGTGCTTTTCCCTGTGCAGTCTGTACTGCTTCAACACCCACAGAGACAGTGAAGACAGAAATCAAGAGGAGTAACACTTCCACTGCTAAGATGTACAGAAGAGAGTCATTTCTATGATTTTAGTTGAGAAAATGTAAAACATTCTACCCACCAGCAGGAGCACCCCCACTCCCCAACCACCATGAAAGAAAGGGTCATGCCGTATCACCGTTTTTTCTCCTTCTATTTTTTTTACACCAATAACAGGTATTCCTTTCAACTGAAACAGTAGGACAGCTGGAGTTTCTCTTTCTTCAGAGTTGCTCCAGCTAGATATGTAATTTACTACCATGTCTAATCCCTTCTCTATATCAAATTCAGGACAACTGAATCTCCGCGGCATTGATTTGCTTTCGGATGTCAAACTGCTGGTTGGCATCGTAAGGAAAGGTACCATTACCTGACACCAGAGGAACAAGATATGTCACAACTGTCAGAGGAGACCGCTCCTTAGCGAGAGCCACTGCAATCAGCGATTCTTTAGAGTCAGTGGACGTGTCACCTTGGGATGAGGCTCGCAGCTCTGTTTGCTTTAATGGCAGGATCAAGCGGAAGGCAAAGAGGTGGAGCGTGTCCTCTCGTTGGTAAGGGAGCGCGGGACATTTGTCAGATTCCTCGAGCCGCTTGTCACAGCGGGGGGTCGGGGGACCCCGACCGCCAGGGACGCGTCTCCGCTTCTCGGGAGCGGCAAGCGGCTCGGCTCCTGTTTGATTCGAGCGGCCAGGTGCGCCGGGAAGGACCCGAGCCAGGGGGAAGTGTGGGTAATCACGCGCCATTGGCTCGTGTAATCTGTCCGGCTCGTTGACTTCCTTCCAGAGAAAGGCAGACGTGGAAGAGGCCCCAGAATATCACGCCCGCCTTGCAATTGTACGGGATTTAGCTGCTTGTGCCGCGATTTGACACGCGCACTTAGGACTGAAAAAGCTGCTGATGATGACAGGGATTAGCTGCCTTGATCTGATCAGAGGGAATTCTTCAGGGTGAACTTTAAGGTTTAAGGGAACCTGAGGTCCCTAGGCAATAATCCACTAATAAAGGACCTTAATATCTCAGCATGAATGATATGCACAGTTGCTATGTATAATTAGTTTCGGCTTGACATTAATTTCACCTTCTGTTTGAAAATTCAACCAGAAGGAGGGCATTTAAGTATTTAATATTGGGTCAGATGCCACATAAATAAGTAAATATGTTAGTAAGTAATTAAATGAATAAATAAATACATAAATTCCAAGTATTAAATTCATTGGTCATGCTAAATTGATTTTTTTATTTTTTATCTTTTGTAGTTATGGAGTTCTAACAACATACAGTATAGCTTTGTGATATCAAGCCAGTGTCATCCACGTGCATTTTACATGCATGCACAGATTTGAGATTTTAGCCCATTTCTGTGCGTTGGCTTAAAATCAACGCTTTTTCAAGTATCCCCAGGGTATTCAAAGTAAAAAACAAAACCTGCAGATAGTCATCAGACCCTCTCACCCATGCCACACACACAGTATTGCTTTTTTAATGCCTGCAAGCCATGAAAGTCAGGAGAAAAGCAAGTTCAGAATAAACAAACTTGCAGTATGAAACACACAGCTCTGTCATTTCTTCAGATAATGCTGCCAGTCAGTTGTCAGAAAGTAAATTATATTCCTGCTGCTGACATTAAAATCCAACCATATTACTGTTATCGTAATTTTTGCAGTGGTAACTGATATACGGTGTACATAGAATTCATTTTAAAATCCCATCAGTTCAAATGTCTGTTGCTTATTATCAAAAAAAAAAAAATTGGGCCTGAAAGTGAACAGAGACCTATGGCTCAAGTGTATGAAAGATATGAACCTTCTTTTCAATTTCAAACAGTCATACCAAAATTAGGCTTTAACACCAAAGCTCAACTTTGCTTTAACACAGTTTTTTCCCTTTCATAATTAAAACTGTCTGAGTGGGAGGCCTGCATGAATATGAGCAGTTAACTTTAAAGGAAAAAGACGTCGCCCTCCCCACCTACCCGGCTTCACTTCCACGGGTCACTGTGCAAAGCACCTTACTCCATCATGCTTGCAAAGGGTCTTCTCCCAACACACAGCTTGGACACTTCTGAAACCTAAGTGGAGTTCATGCTTAAACAGATTCTGTAATGAACATGGTCTGACCCAGTGTTTGCACTCAAATTCCACAGTGAATTTTCACAGCAGGGAGTAGATTTTTAGCTCTGATGAAAGGCTGGGTTATATTCCCAACGGCTGTAGACATAAAGATGTACTATTGTGTCATCATTAAAAAATAATAATAAAAACACATGCACGCACACACAAAAAGTATGATGCCATTTCATCAAACAAGTGTAATGGTGGATTTTCTGGTGGCCATTCTGTGGGTGAAACAAAAAAGATACTAAATATGGTGCTCATCAACCACAATTTGTGGGATTTGAGTAAAGCGATATGGAGTTTGGAGAATGGAACATCACCAAAAATCACAAGTATCCACGAAATATGTTTCATTGACGGCCTACAGACAAACGCGAGAAAGACAGCATGCAGGAATGAGTGAAAGGTATCATTCCCACTGTAGCCAAATCAACCTTGCTCTTATTTTTCCTACAGAAACACATCCTAATAAGCACATTAAAGGCTCCATCTGCTAGAGTTCTCTAAACTAGTGATCATTTATTCAGAGACCTGCCATTAGCTTTAAAGCATTAATCACACTTCAGAAACATTTATCAGAGTTCTACTTACTTGTGTTGCAATATTATTCAAGCGATTCATAATGCAAAAAGGTTGCCTCTGCTGATTGTGACCAGCACAATTTATTTATTTATTAAAAGTTGGCTGCTTAATTATCTCTGCAATGTTAAGCATTTAGTGAAGTGGACTCAGTAAAATGAAGGTAATGAGAGGTCACCATTTTATGTACCGGAAATGTCCTTCCTAGCCACTTCTCATCTCGCAGAACCCATGTGGATTTGAATGCATAAGACAAAAAATCTAGTCTCCATTCCCTCTTCTTCTTCAGTGAGTGAAGTCTGCGGGAACAGAATTCTATTTGATGTTGACCTGCATTTTATTGAAGAGCTGACAAGTCTTAATATCACAGCGGATTCCGATCCAGGAAAGTACAGCAAGATCAAATGGGGAAAAAAATGGTGTATAACCTTGTCTGCTTGTACAAACAAAAATGCTCATCAAAACACGCCCTCTGTGTTATGTGTGTTAAAGTAATACCTACAGCATTAACATATTACAGATCGTTCAGTATATCCAGGCAGACTTTAAAGTAGGGGAACATTATACTCAGATAATGGCCCAATAACAAACTGTCATAATAACAATAAATAACACTGTGCAGAAAAAAATGTATAAATCTGATGCTATATTTGAAAAAGTTTTACTGGGGGGAAAAAAAAAAAAAGGTAAACGACTGAATCTAAGCTACCTTTACAGATATAAAATATATGCTAAATTTATTCTCAACACGAAACAGGTTTGTGACAATGCAAGGCCAAAGAAACTGTGGTAAATTAGTGTACTTTAGTGCAGGATATGAGCAGCGATTTTCCAGTATTTGCATTTTGTGCTGCTTCATTCAGTATGTATGGAATGTGCTATGCTACACAGCGGGAGATTTCTCTTCCCATATACTTCATGAACAGAACCGCACTGTCTCCACGCACACCTGTTCACTCATGAGTAGAATTCCTAAGCTGAGATTAACATTTAAAGACGTTTGGAGCTCAGGTGTGTCTCCTGTTAACTTTAAACCAACGGTTGATTGACAGAGGGTTCCAATTGCAAAAGGCAGTTTCACATGCCCTGCAGTTCAACGTACAAACACATAGACAAGGCTGACTTCTGGCTTTTCAAAATGTGTTTGAGTCATAGGAAATCCAGGGGATGGTGACAGCTTATGCACTTTCCCCACTGACAAGGCCACTGAAATACTGAGAGAAGGCCTCTATTCAATGTACATTTTTCTTCAACTTCAGCACAGAATGCAATGGAAGTTCTGTTGCTTCTTCGTTAAAAACAGTCTGGCAAGATTCTTGATCAATATGAACAGAAAAAAACTGTGCTATATCTATTAAAACACACACACACCTGATCCACAATTGCATAGTGCCATGTCCTTACTTAAAATTCACCCTAATGCACCCTATATCTCAATTCACTACCGGATGCCCTTGGAACCCAGCAGTGATGTACATATATATTTTCTTTCTAAACATAACACATTTTCACTCAACAAAACCCATGAGCTTCAGCAACTCCACACTGTACTCACAGTGCTAAAAGATAAAGACACAGGCATAACTCCAAATGTCTGTAGGAATGGAAATGTGGATGCTGACAGCCCTGACCCTCCGTGAGAAAGAAACTGGATTTTACAGGATTTACCACCTACCACAAGTGGGTTTCTTCTCCATCAACAGGAAGAAGTTCATAAAAATATAGCACAGATAACATTCCTAAAAACACTTAATACAAGCACATCTAATGAATGACATGCAAAATACTTCATCACACACAAGACATTTACTAGCAGTTTGTGGTGTCGGTATAACGCACCATAGTTCACATTACCCTCGTATGCTCTGTTTTTTCATTATAATATTTCTTGTACTTGACATCAGAATGTCAATGCCATGCCTATGTCACAACCTTATAATGCACTAGATTTTTAGAATCGCACATGAAACAAATGTTTCATCTGAGGCTAAGATATGACTTACTTTTTTTACTTTTCTTAATTCTGCTTTTTTATTAATTTATTTATTTATTTTTTGTCTTTTTTTTGTTGTTTTTTTTCTTCATTTGGGTGACCGGGTTGCTTGGAATAATATGAGGAAATTAGTTTATTTTTATTATCAGGGAATGTTCTTTTTTTCTGGTTCAGGAATTAGACACATACTGTACACATTGAGTCTTGCCGTGAGTTTAGCTGCAGTTTAAACCTCAGGTTTAAACCCCTAGACAACAGAACTGCAATACAATTGGAACAGCCATCCAAAGCTGTGAAATAAGGATTAATTGTTCCAGTTGTAATACAGTGACCCATATTTTTTTCCAATAATTAAATAAAGAGACTGCCGATATGCAAAATTCTAAAATTATCTGTATTGTGTAGTGGGTACTTTCCCTTTAATTCCTGTGGAACAGTGATTTTCTGCTTAACGATCAAGTGACTTACAAAAGCGCAGCTGCAGCTGCTATTTGTGTATTTGTTAGAGGCTTTTATATGGCAGATTCTTGCAAAGGAGTGCAGGTCCAATCCTAAGCCTTCCAAATCACACACCACTAAACTGAGTCAAACTGATCCTATTGCAAACATACCAGGTCTTTGTCCACACCACAGCTTCCTAAAAACTTGAGCAGGGTGGTGTACAGACAGAAAATATCCAGGCTTTCATTGAAAGATAATTTAATTTCTAGGATTTAACTTATTTCTCATATGTAGTTTAGACAGCATTTCAGGAAAGCACAATAGTCATTAAGCATGGTGGAATGCTCATGACAAAATGGAGAACTGAGCAGCTTAAGCAAATGTGCCAACCTGCACGTTTCAGAATGATCCTACTAGTACATATATCACAAATACAGAATTTTTACATACGCATCTCTGGCTTGTTTTTAACTTAACGTCCAGTCCATATTCTACTTTAAAAAAAAAACTTGTCAACAGCTTTAATCTTCTCTGTAATAAGTAAACATATACTATACAATTTCTAAAGTTTAAAAATTTAAATTACAAGACATTTTTGCTTGCAGTTTTCAAGTGCAGACAGGTGATTCATTTGCTGTGTCTAGCTGAAAGCAAACAGAAAAATTGAATGTTCAGATGAAATCCTGATGGTGCCTTGCTTGATTATTGGTGATTAACAGAAACCTTACTGGAGAACCTTTATGCATTTCTTATAATTTCTTTTTTCATAAGAATTCTTCAGGAGCTGTTGTATGTCATATGTTTCTAACAGCAAAAAGGCAAATAGCCTCTTCCCTTCGCTTAGGAGCCAAGGGAAGACATTAGAATTTACTCCTCCAGATCTGGGTCTGTAAAGTGCCCAAGAGTTACTGGGGCTGCTTTTGTCTGACACAGAGGAAAACCCCAAATCAGAACCACAACCACACTGCCTTAGCTTCCAGTTCAATACAGCAGATGTCAGGCACACTCTTCCAGGAGCTGAAGCACAGTGACAGTGAAGCCTCCTGGCCTTGTGTTCTCAACTGCAGCTGCATTTGTAGTGTTTGGTACAAAAACATGCTGCCGCTTCTCCCATGTTGTTCTGCCGCGGGTTACAAACTGTATGCAACACAGACAGTGTGCAGGTGCAAGTAGGTGGGGAATTTCAGAATCCCAGTATGAAGGCAGTAGAGTCCAGTAGGAGGGCAGTAGAGTCCAGTACGTGGGCAGTGGAGTACAGTAAGAGGGCAGTGGAGTCCAGTATGAGGGCAGTAGAGTCCAGAATGAGGGCAATAGAATCCAGTATGACAGCAGTAGTTGCTGTAGCTGAGTGAATGGCAGGATTTAAAGTTGACAGTGTTGTGGTTTAGAGCAGAGCTATGGCTGGGCAGTCTACATGCTTGTTCTGCACCTCACTCCCAGGGATATTATCTCTCTGCCTGATGGAGAGGATAAGGCTTCTGACCTGACTGCAGCTCCCTCAACATCCATCAAGCACAAGCCAAACCAGCAGTGTCTAAGGACAGTGTGCAGCAGCACCACAGCAAGGACAAGCCAGACCAGCAGTGTCTAAGGACAGTGCACAGCAGCACCACAGAAAGGACAAGCCCAAAGGGTTGTGTCTAAAGACAGTGTACAAAAAAAGCCTATTGGGTGCAAAAGGTATTAAGTCAACCATTTAAATCTCAGATAATGCAGTCTGCGCACCACACTAAATGGCTGCTATTTGCATAATGTATTTTATATTATGCGTAATATATTGATTTAGCATAAACTCTAGAAAGAAAAAGTTTCATTTGTGGCTAGTACCCCATCAAACTCAGCATTGCACTAATTTAATAAAAGATTAAATAAAAAATTTAGATTTTTCGGTAATAGTTTTATGTTACATTAAGTAAGAAAACATTTAACTGTGTTAGTTGGCCTATTTGAAAATTCTTGGAACAAGTAAATCATATATACCAATAAAAAGTAAACGTCCTCACTGAGTTATTGTCCTGGAAGACACTCTGGGGAGACTGCATTTTGGGGAGAGCCAGAAAGAGATGGGGAAAGCAGGGGAACGTTGGGAAGAACCAGAGGTGCGGGGAAGAGCTGGGAGAGTGCTAGGAAGTGGTGGGGGAGAGTTTGGGGGGAAAAAATACAGTACAATCCATAAGAATTTGGGCAGTAACACAACTTAAGCTGTTTTGGCTCAGAACTCCAGTGTATTGGATTTGAAATGAAACAATGAATGTGAGATTACAGTGCAGACTGTCAGCTTTAATCAATGAGCATGTACATCCATTTACATCTATAGTCTCCCCCATTTTAAGGGACCAAAAGTTATTGGACTCAAAAGTAATTCGCTGTTGAGCCATTTCTTGGCTTGCTGTGTGCTTTTGCATTGTTAGTTCAAGCACAACGAAGCTCACAAAAGGTCTTAAGTGGATTCTAGATGTGACATTTGCAATTGGAGTCTGTTGTTGTCTTAACATGAGGGCCAACAAAAAAAGCCAATAAAGTAGGCTAAAATTATGAGGTTGAAATTTTTAAAATCTGAATAAATCTAGTGACACAGCCAAAAAATGTGGTGTGTCAAAATCCACTGTTTGATACATCATTAGGAAGAAAGAGCACACTGGTCGCCCACAGAAGACCGCTGTAGGGGATGACCAAAGACTTCCTTTCAACTGTGCAAAAAAACCCTTTTGTAACTGTAAAACAGTCAAGAACACTCTTCAGGATATAGAAATAGATATTTCAAAGACTGCCATAAACAGAAGACTACACCAGCATAACCTCAGAGGGTTCATCACAAGATACAAACCTTAAGAACAGAACTGCCAGTTTAGAGTTTGATAAAAAGTAGAGTTATGGAACAAAGTTGCATGGACAGAGACAAATATTAATCTTAACCAAAGTGATGGAAAGATGAGGAGAAAGAAAGTAACTGGTGATCCAAGGGATACCACCTCATCTGTGAAACCCGTTAGAGGCTTGGCCATGTATGCCTGCCACTGGAACTCTCTCACTTGTCTTTATTGATAAGGTGACTGCTGTTGAAGTGTACAGAAACATCTCTTCTGTTCCTCAAAACTCATTAGATTCATCTTGCAGGAGAGAGTTGAAACAAACTGTTAAAGCACCTTCAGGTCAATAAAGCAGT
The DNA here is from genome assembly GCF_018555375.3 of Anguilla rostrata. Taxonomy (NCBI): domain Eukaryota; kingdom Metazoa; phylum Chordata; class Actinopteri; order Anguilliformes; family Anguillidae; genus Anguilla; species Anguilla rostrata. The sequence goes on from NC_057944.1 coordinate 27,263,919, forward strand.
ATTTCCTTGACTGGCCAAGTCAATCACCTGACCAGAATTCAACTGAACATGCCCTTCACTTGCTGATGACAAGACTAAAGACAACAAAAAACAAAACCAACTTAAGATGGTTGCTGCACTGGTCTGGAAAAGCATCTAAAGGGAAGATACCCAGTATCTGGTGATGTCTATGTTTCTCAGACTTCAAAGCAGCGCAAAGTGCAAAGGATTTACTAAATATGACGTGTTTAAGATTATGTTCATTATTCCAATTACTTACACACACACATGTTACTGGTTATACATAACTATGCATTTATTTACAGGAGAGAGATGCAGGCAGTCTGTTCTCTCCATGCAGATTCAGCTTTGGGGTTGGCAGCCCAGTTTAGATAGAAACAGCATGTGCACACATGGGCACACAGGCACTTTTCATCTCATTTTACTACTTATAGCAAAAAAAATGTACAACTACAATGCAGGACTCACGTGTCAGGCTGAAAATAAATATAGAAATAAATAATAAAAATAATAATCTTCTAAATGGATCTGTTAGCAGATGGAGAAGTCCAGTAATCACTTTTGGATAGGTTTTGAGGGCACTTGGGTACAGCTAGGATTGATTTTGCATTCATAGCCCAAACAATCTAAATTAAACATTTAAGTGGGAGAATTTCTCACTCACTGATTATAAATTGATTTGGCAAGAAACAGTCAACTTCTTTGATGGCCAATAACTTTTGAACATAAAAAGCATTTATTTTAAAGTGAAATTAATTATTTGGGGTGTGTCAGAATTATTTGAGAGAGATGGCAGCCCTTCACAGCATGAACAAGGAGAAATGTCATGACCTAAAGCTTTACGGCACTCACTGTGTTTCCTTACAACACTGATGACATCATCATCGCATTCAGCTGAATTAGAATGTAGATCAGGTCTCGTCAGCAATCAGAATGTGCAGGTGCTAATGATGAAGTCACTCTGAGTTCCTGACTAGCAGAACATTGTGTAGAATGGTAATTGCTGTAATGTGAAAAGTTCCTTTCAAATGATCACCGTTGGCCAAACACAGAGACTTTACCATAATATTAGCCTATAATGTGATTGCAGTCTAGGGTTATTCAATGAGTTTAATGCCCTGGAATTCTAACAGATAACAGAAAACCTCTATCAAATGAATGCAGTTTTGCCTCAAGTCCTACAACCACAGATCTACTGCATTGCACTGAAGCATTTGCATTCCTTGAATTCACAAACCAAAAAGCCAGAGAGTATATTATACACTACAGGCCACCCACAGTACTATAGTAGAGCCAGTGTCTATGTTGCACACTAAGGACACCTACACTACTTCAGGAGAGCCAGTAACTATTTTACACTCTACAGCCATGCACAGTACTACAGGAGAGCCAATGACCATTTTACAATTATTCCTGGGAAGAGCTGGCTATTGACCAATCCCAGGCACAAACCTGGGACTTTTGGGAATCAGGTTTCAACCGTCACCCTCCACAAAGGTGTAACCAATTTCAATTTTCAATTTTCATACAAAAAAAAAATGCTGCGGAATGGGAGATAAATAAAAAAATGTATAATATCTACAAAAATTCAAGCCTGCAAAAATGTGTTTTATTGAAACGTTGTATAGGTGTGTACACCTGCAAGTCCTGTCAGAAAAGAACTGCATATAATGCTGTGCCAAACCATGCAGCCTCTGGGTACATCCATGGGATGATTCACCTGATGCTATTTCAAAGGAACCGCTGAATTATGTAAATTTATTTTTTTTAAAACAAGAGCTACAAGCATAAGATGCTTTCTCACACCCAGTCCCCACGGATTTCTCACAATGACTATCAAATGTGATACGGATTTAGAGGGATCAGCATAAAACCATCTTTTGTTTATAGTACAGTTTCTGTTTTTCATTTATAATATCAAACTGAGCATCAGTGACAAGCAATGCAAAATTCACTTTTTTTTTGCTTTTACAAATTTGGTTTCATTTTTTTTATAGTAACAGATATAGCAACTTCCCATCAAAGTAGAAATAAAGCTCTCTTATTTCTGTCTCAAAGCAGCGAAGACTCTGTGTCTGTCTGTCTCTCTCATACACTTTGTCTTTAGTTCTTAGCAATACAAATCCTGTTAAAATAGGAGCACAACACATACACTAAATAGTATTTTAAAGATCTTATCAATGCAGATTCTCCATAACCACACTAAGTATTATATTTAAAGGTTATATCCATACACATAACCATACAAATAGTGTTATATTTTAAAGGTTATATCACATCTCCATAAGCATACAAATAGTGCTATATTTCAAAGGTTATATCCATGCAAATATCTATAACACAAATACTGCAGAGCCTAAAGCTAGAGCTTTTCACGGTGACTTTGATTTCATTTGACCATAAAACAATCAGACCTGAAAGTCATGCTTCGGGTCTTTTACAAAATGTCAGGCTGTACTTAACCTTCATTCAGACATGACGAGGAAACTTATAAGCCTTCACATTTCATGCTTTACACACTATGCAGAGCATTCGTACAGCACAGTGTTCACTGGACCAAAAGACATAAATTATTTTGTTCAAAGGTATAACAGCAGCACCCCTCCCAGGGCTAAATCCCTTTTATTCAGGCATATTCATTATTACGGTTATGAAAATGACGGTGAGGACCAAAAGCAAATAGCTTTTAATAGGCAGTCATGAATATGTGACCATGACTACGTAGATGCAGAAGCAATTAACGTAGAGTATGTTAGGCTGGTGTTGGTAAAGGAACTAAATAAAGTCACTAAGCAGCTTTCCACTGCAAAAGAACCCCTCCAAGAACAAGCATTAGGCCAACTGCTTGAGTACTGAGATGTACTTAAGAGTAAAAATATGGTGAAGTAGAATAATCTTGCCAGGGAATATGAAAGCTGTGCCATGCTAAACCAGGCATGCTTATATCTTTGCAGACATACAGTAGAGGGCACTTCCACAATAACAGAAAGATGCTCGAAGACACATTTAGCATGTTTCACAACTTCCAGGCATGAGAGAACAAGACATGCGACTGTCAAAAACATCCACGCATACATTTATGTATATCATTACTTTGATGGACTAATTAATTTACTGTATAAATTAAGCTAATGTTTCCTAACACAGAAATATCCAGATCAATCAGCATGGTAAAAGAATGGCACAAAATTAAGAATTTGGTGTGTAGTATTGGGGAACAAACTGTTTATGCTTTTGAAAATAACAGAGTAGAAGACTCATACAGTACAGGTAGTGTATGAATACTGGCTCTTAATGTCACTTTTTTTACACACCATCACACAAAATACGCTGTGGAAACCATTATATTAATATTGACAGGGCCAGTAATACTTAAATACCGTGTACAAATAAACATGGACAAATTGGCTCAAAATTAAACATCGGCTAAGAATAATGAAATTTAAAAAATGATATGAAAGATTAATTTTGCTCTCAGAAAAAGAATTTTAAAAGGACAAAGCTTTCATAGGCTTGAGCGATGGTAAGAAATGATGATGTGGATCTTTATTGTGCACAGGTGCAGATCAGATGCTAAGAATGTAACTTGGAGACGCCATTCTACTGGTGTCAGCCTGTTCTTTAATGTAACGACACGCAAAGCCTTTTACAACCCAGAGAGGGGGAAACAAGCAAACAAGCTTGTATGTTAACTGAATGCGACTTGGATTACATAACATGTTTCAGAAAAACATGCAGGTCTGTTGCCTTATCATTCATCATAGAAGTAAGAGGTTATGGGAAAGTGAAACAGTTACGCCACTGTGTGGAATTGCTTCAGCTTCATTACTCACTCCTATCAAACGCTGGTGAAAAAGACTTCACTCAACTCCTGGTTTGTCACAAAGCTCTCTGGAGTTCCGCACTGCAATTTTCCCCTCGGTGTATTTAAATTGACAAGTGCATGTTACAGATACTCCTTTTGCATTGCAATACTTCACTTGATCTTCAGTACGGCCGAGGGGCTGGCTCACCTTCTGAGAACTGCTAGACTGAAAGCATGCCAAACAGTGCTCTCATACTCAGTTTAATAGCGCTCCAAACAACTCTTAAAAACCTGTCCATAAGCGCATAACCAGTACAAGAGATTTCCTAAAGACTCGTAAATACCTGTCCATAGGAGCATAACCAAGAGAGCTCCTAATAACTATTAAATACCTGTCCATAACAGTATGTTTAGGTTTAAAGAATCTTGATAAAAAGCTGTCATCATAGGACCAATTTCTCAGAGAACCGATAGCATTAAGGACTTAAATACAGGCACTAAGATGAATTAAGGATAAAATTATGTGATTCACACGTGTGCCTTCATTTGCCATTGATGAACAAATTCCACGTACTGATTTTGACCTCACACCACAGTAAATGTTCAGCGTTAATTTAACTCAGACTTTATGGGGATCAAATGAACTCTATCCATTTAGTCAAATTAGCGCTCAGAATTTTACTGGGACTGTTTAATTTTACACACCCTGGAATGGCAAAAACACTTTTAACAGCATCACACCTGCACTAATCTAAGCTCCAAGCTCTGTAATACCTGTGAAAGAGAAAGGAGGGGTGCTGTTTCAGTCTAAGCAGAATGCTTGTGTGACGCACGGTTGTAACACACTGGGAAAAGGGCAGGTTGAGGTGCACGGCAGTTTGGGATATGTGCTGGTGGGAGTGTGGGGGGGGGGGGCACTTCCAGTAGAAACCTGTTCTCTCCTCAAATACAAATTCATGAGTTATTCACTATCCGTCTGTCACTCAGCAGTGGAGAGGGTGAGTATTTTTCCCTGGAGAACAGGACATAGGACTACCCCCACTAACACATGCACGCGCATACGCACACCCCTACACACACACGGAGGGAAAGCCAGTGTTGCCAAACAAGGCAGTTAGGCAGTTTATGCCAGTTTGGATGCTCACCATGGGGATGTGTCTCTCATGGCTCATTCAGAATTCTCCACATTGATGGTCCAACTGCACTGCATTATAAACCCTGACACTATATGAGCTCAAAAAAAAAAAAAAACCCAGCGACATGCCCCCAGTGTTACTCTTACCACCCAGCATGAACACCACTGTCTTACACATTTCAGTGTGTGCCTAACACCACTACAAGCATGGATTATGCCACATTCACTTCTGTTCTACAGTTTTCACTATTTCTATTTCACTTGTATTCTGTTTTGTATGACCAAACCAGAGACGTTTCTCAGAATGACGCATAACCTTGCATAGCCTTATGCCAATTCAAGCCCCACTACATTCCGAACAAGGGCAGAATTCATGATAAAAATAATAAAGAAACTGGTCATAATTTTATCACATTAATATGGGGTTGACTAAAAAAAAAAAAATAATAATAATAAATAAATAAATAAATAAATAAAAATTACAACTGAAATTTAGAAAATGCACAGCATAAATGATTTTTTTTTTTTTTTAATTACCATCTATCTCTGTCTCTCGTTGTCCCTTTCTCAATTTAACAAAATCATATTCCAGGAATCAATTTTAAGAAGTGCTAAGAAGACAGGCAAAGAAAAGGCATTTAAGCCTCTTAAATGGGAGAAGGCAGCCCTGAAAAAATGTTTGTGTTTCTCAGCATTGTTTAAGCATCTTTAAATAAATCATTATACATGCTGAGATGAGGGCATGGAAAATGAGGGAAGAAGACTGCCTGGGTTTCACACAGAGAACAGAACAGTAAAATACCTGCAGGATTACTGTGGACATGACAGGGTAGAATGTGGCATGGTTACTGGGGCCATGACAGGATAACAGTCTGCAGGATTACTGTGGATATGACAGGGTAGCAGGCTGCAGGGTTACTGTGGACATGACAGGGTAAAGGCTATGTATGTGGCAAGGTAGAGTGCATTACTGTGGATATGACAGGTGCACTAGGTATAAGACAGGTGCTGCAGGTTACTGTGGATATGACAGGGTATAAGGCAGGATTACTGTAGTATGACAGGGTATAAGGCGTACTGTGGATATGACAGGGTAAGCAGCAGGTTACTGTTGACAGGGTAGCAGGCTGCAGGGTTACTGTGGACATGACAGGGTATAAGGCTGCATGGTTACTGTGGACAGGCAAGGTAGCAGACTGCAGGATTACTGTGGATATGACAGGGTAGCAGGCTTCAGGGTTACTGTGGACATGACAGGGTATAAGGCTGCATGGTTACTGTGGATATGACAGGGTATAAAGCAGCAGGATTACTGTAGATATGACAGGGTATAAGGCAGCAGGATTACTGTGGATATGACAGGGTATAAGGCAGCAGGATTACTGTGGATATGACAGGGTAGCAGGCTGCAGGGTTACTGTGGACATGGCAGGGTAGCAGACTGCAGGATTGCTGTGGACATGACAGGGTAGCAGGCTGCAGGGTTACTGTGGATATGACATGGTAGCAGGTAGCAGGGTTACTGTGGATATAACAGGGTATAAGGCTGCAGGGTTACTGTGGATATGACAGGGTATAAGGCTGCAGGGTTACTGTGGATATAACAGGGTATAAGGCTGCAGGGTTACTGTGGATATGACAGGGTATAAGGCTGCAGGATTACTGTGGACATGGCAGGTAGCAGGCAACATGGTGCTTTCAGACAGCCAGGGCATTCAAAGCCTCAGTCATATGCACTTACAATGAAGATACTGCACTACTGTCTTAACTCCATAAAAGGCATCGGTTTGTCACTTTAAAGGACTTTAAAAGAGGGCGATTATCAAAACAATTTCCAGGCAGGAAGTAGCTGTAACACACTTACTTTCTCCATTACGTTAAATACCAATGTGCATCAGTTGCCATTTCTAAAAAAGCTGGTCTTCAAAAAACAAAAAAGAAAGAAAATCACATTTATATGAACATTTACTAATAAAGTAGGAATTACAAAGACGTTTGCAGTTTTAACTGCACTAAATGTACTGCTAAATGTACAACAGTGTGTCCGTGTACTTATATGTAACGATGTGCATAATATTCATTATATACAGTATTACATAGCATGAATTAGTGCTCATACTATTCATGGTGTCCCAAATGTTAGATGTAACACATGCTTGCAGCTTGTAAATGGAAGGAAAGACTAGCATTGGCTTACCTTAACTTTGCAATGTGACCATGTTCTCTAGCGCCTTTAGTAGGTCAAACACTGACCTCAAATAAATAAAAAAAACATTGCTATACATTTGATAAACAAGTAAGATAACGTATTGTGTGTGAACATCACAATCAACATTAAACTACCTCTAGAAACCCTTTGCCTAATTAAGCTTTTGCAGTTGGTTATTCTCTGCTTTGCTAGCTCTTTAATCAAACTCTGGACTTCAGTTTATTTATTTATTTTTTTCCCCCACCAGGTTACAAATAGCTCTGGCTCTGCCGGGACAACTTCCATTCTTCCACTGACTAAGCACTGGCTTGACACTCTCACACAGCTGCGACAGTAAATTACTCTTTTCACAAACTACAGGTCTATAAGTATGGATCCACTGTTCCAATCTTGGGAGATTGATCTACTTGTCAGACTCAATAGAACTATGGAACCAAATATTTAAGTTGTCAGGAACTAAGCTCACCAGATATATGTCGTGCCCATTCATCTGGAGAGTTTCCTTTGGCTTTTGAAACATCCCAACTGGACGGAATGGCTAATACTTTTCATTTGGTCTGAGCTAAACTGTGTGCACGACTTGTACCACTTCACTGTGTAGTTCTAACAGCATGTCATTTTAGTGCAATGACTACCTTTCTTCAGTGAAACAAGCTAGACATTCTGAGGTAACTTCAGGGAAAGGCAGTTTAAAATTGCAGCTTTTAATACAACATTGTTACCGTGTTATTACTGCTTGTCAGAATATAAAGTGCATTGGGATTTTCCTTTATCCCTGCCAGTATAAAATGAAATCCTAAAATAAAACTATTTTGAAACCATTTTGTTCATGCTGTGCTGCCATGTTATGTGAATGTGTCCACCCAAAAGCAGCCAGGAACAGATATTCCATTAGTTTTTATTAACCAGCCATTTTTTTTTCCTAAATCATGAGGACTGGTGTTTAAAATTAATTTTTTCCTCCTTCAGCACCAATTTCTTGGGTCACAAACCACTCCCCTCTCTCCCCACCCAAGTTGAGTGTTATTTTGAAAGCGTACAGGACAGGCCAAATATGTTTGTGTGATCAATCACCCGCAGAGCACCTACTATATTACTGTAATATTATATAAACACTCTCAGGGCCCTATTTTAACAGTCAAGGCAATTTTCAAATGCTAGCAGTGGCTCAAGGCACTGGCGAATTAGGGCACTTTCAACTCAATTTTAGTCATTTTGTGATACCAGGCTTTAGCACAACTAAGGCGCAGTTGTAAATGAGGCTGGTTCGATAGGAATAAATTAACTGTGTGTGTGATGGGGGGTTTGGTCTCATTATTGCTAATCAGATTGCCCCATTTCTTTCCCTCTAAAAATTGTCTGTTAGTGCCACAGTCAACTGCTAATTTTATCATGACCCGAAGAGCAATTGCGTTATCAGAGGCTCTATCGAGAGCCTCTCGATGAACCATTACTTGTGGTATCAAAACAAAGGTGAGTTTTAATTTTAATATTCATCTCCCCCCAAACAAAATACATTTTTAATGAATGTGCAAGTGCTTCCTTGTTTCTTTCCTGTCAATTTTTAATACCATTATTAAAATAAACACACAAAAATATCACCACTTCAACTAAGTTACATGAATTTCAGATGTGCACTTGATAAGATGAATGTATACTCAATAGAGAAACAACTCCAAAGCCAACCATTCCCTGCTCTCTTGAGTATTTTTGCATCCATTTATAAACAGCTTCTGCATTTTTACATCCATTTATACAGCTGGATATGTACTGCAGCAATTAGGTTAAGTACCTTGCTCAAGGGTACAACAGCATCATTCTTGCTAGGAATTGAACCAAGGTTACATTCCCAGTTACTTAAACAACACAAGGCACTGTCACTGCTATGTTGTGTAGAATACAGCATGCCACAAAGAATGCACAGACTTTCTGAGGGCTACATTGTGCTGGCTGATCAATCATTGACTTTGCCTTGCCAAATGCACAAATAAAAGAACGATGTCAGTTGTGTTCAGGGCTCAAATTCAATCCCCCCAAACAACTTGTCTTGTCTACCTGCGCTGTGGCTACAAGGCTGATCAGTGTTGAAACAGGACGCAGCCAAAATTCTGCCTATGATAGATCAGTATTTTGTATTAGTAGGATTAACAACATCAAAAAAACTTTCATTTCTGCCCAAATGAGTGATGTAATATTGACCTCTATGACCAACGTTGATTGGACGTCTACCTGATGTCAAAATGTCTGGTGGGATGTAGGAGTAGCCACTGTCCACTAACAGTCATTATGCAATTTAAAATAGTCTAATTTATATGAAATATTCTGCGAATCTGAGTTATGTGTTCAAGTATATATATATATATATTATATATGGAACATTCATGCCACCAACATAGAACAATGCGGCAGCGTTTGCATTTAAACTTGGTCTGGGCTGGTTTAAATAGCAGACATTATTGACTGCTAGTATAACCACGCAATGCACAAACCAGAAAAGAGCAGTGTCTCAGGGGTGTAAAACTGAATCCCAATGGGCAGTGCCGGCGGGTTTTTGTGTTCTCCTTTCAATCAGCTGCCAATTCTCCAAGGCCTATAGGCTATAACAACAGAAGTTCTAACCAAGTCAAGTGCGTCACACCAGGTTGCCTGGTGACTGCTTGACCGAGATATTCTCACCTGTGGATGATCATTGGAGTTATTATGGACAGTAGCATGTAAGTCTCATCAGATCAGGTGACACCACTTTGCCAGCAAAAAGTCACATGGACACGCCTGTCATGATGTGGCTTATGAGCAGAGCTAAAACTGACTTTTATTGCCCCACTGTGAGGTTTTTACAATGTTATGAAAATGCCACTAATGATGCTTCTGCTGTTGTTATACACTGTGACTCTGAAACAGGCCGTTTTTAGAGTGGGACTTGTGTGATTACCTCAGGCGAAGCTCATCTGACGCTGATTATGAAACGGGGAACAATCTGCTTTCAACCTTTACCTGACGGGCCAGTACCCCTGACATTAAGATGCCAGTCAACGACACGAACCTCCTGGAGCTAACAGACAAAACACCATCTGCCATGCTCCCAGGCACCCCACTTTCCAAATATAAATTTGTGAGAAGCAACCAGGAGCAAGCAGGTCTGCCCTGACGAGGCTCAGAAGTACAGCTGTTAGGCTGACGTAGGTCCCGTCCCACTTATTACAGGCCCAAGGAACATTTCCCCTTAGCTCTGCCACATGGAGAAGTGCAAATGCTCATTCTTCTCTTCACGGCCTGTTTGCTGAACTTATTCGGACAATAGAGTGAAAATCTCAGCAATAATGAAAGCATAACAATTAAGAGTCAAAGTTAAGAGCAGGTGTTGACTGAATTCAGTGCAGGATTTGACCATAAGCAGATTCTTTTAAAATAATTTCAAGTGCACAGCCGTTTTTCGTGTGCCATGAGAAATGTTTTTTTTTTTTTTTTAAATACAGAACGACCTAGAAAATTCCAGATTAGGAGTGAATAAAACCCAGCCTCAAACTGGCGTAAATAAGACCTACAGAAACCAGGAGATCAAGTGTACCAGAAAAATGAAGACTGAAGATACAGCTGATCAGCAGTCTGAGAAGAGCAAGGCCTTGCACATATCTGCGACAGTCACAAAGCAAACACTCTTCCTTCACTACTTCAGCACTGATGCAAACTGGCACTCTATGGCCTCTCTCAGAAAGAGAAAATAAAAGTTCAGCGGCAACCAAATGGCTTTTTTATCCAAAGGTTGGATTTGCTGATGTTGCCTTATGAAAACTAAGACTTCTGTTCACACCCTGGAGAGTGATGTCATGCTCTACTCTCAGCTCGTTCCTTTCCCCACCAGTGGAGATCCTTTTCAGAGATATTACTTCAGCCTAATTATTACTTTGGCAAATTATGCATGCATTTCCCATTAGGAAAAGCAGGAATTCAATTATTGGATGTTGTTTTCCTTTATCTACACAAAACACGACGGCATGCAGCGTGAAGTTAAGTTCAGAATACTTTGTGATATCAAAGCCATCTCAAGCTCACTCAGTGAATATACGCTACCTTGCACACCTCGTAAAGGCCATATAAGCAGCACTATACAGTCTGCACAGCTAAATCTGTACTTTGGTCTAATGCCACATGTGTGCCCTGGTGTGCTATTAAAATGTTCTAACCTAGAATAATCATAACAATAAGTGAAATAATCTTCACACTTATTCATTTTCTCATGATAATGATGATGTCATTTTTCCGCTCTTATTGTGGACTGCAACAGCATAGAAACATGCCAGTTCTAAAGCTGATGTGAGGTTTTTGTGTTGCTGGGTACATCAACAATACATTTTGATTGGTGGGCTTGGAGTAATCTCAGTGGATCATCGAGAGCACTCCAACACTACCCACTAGAAGTCATTCAAAAGTTATCAGACACGTTGGCCCTCAACTTGATTTTCACTTTGGCAAAAACTTATTCGGCTATTCCAATGTGCCAATCCCTCAAGTCAACATGACCATCAAACTCCTGACTTATTGTCACACATTCGGTCATAGTAATATTCAACGGTGTGTCAGTGCCTGCAGTAGATGCTGGGTCATAACTTAAGGGTTGGCTTCATACACTTCTTTCTATTGTGGTACTTACTCACAGTAATAGCTTTCATGGTATTCAAATTTATTTATTTATTTATTTTTTTAAATATAAGATTTAAAACATTTTAATCTTAGAATGAACTGTGCCAAAGAGAATTCTATTAAATAACATTTATACCGTAATTAAATGTTACACTTGATCCTTTTACTGTAAGTGATGCGTGTATTTGAAAAGCGCCAGAGAAGTTACTTGTGAGATGCGGTAGGTAAAAAGATTAGAGTAAGGCATTCATTTACCTGTCTGAGAAAATGATTAAGAGGAGATGTTTTTTCTGGTTCTCTGATATAGCACAATTACACACTCATATGAGAACTAAATCCATTTATCGACAAAGGCAGCTGCTGGACCGAGGATCTTTAAAAGGCCCATTTTTAAGACTTATTTACTGTTAGAGTACAGTCCCCCGCTTCAAGACTTTAATTGAATATCATTTAAACAATTATTCCTGGGTCTAAATTAATGAATTTTCTTTCTTTATTTATTTCTGCTGTTGTTCAGAAGGTTTGCCTGCAGTATCACATTAGTAATGATTCTCTTCACTCTGTCCGTCTCCGCTTCAGTGCGTTGGTAATTCGCGGAGTTCTACCGAACACACAAACCAAAACCTATAAACAACCATTGCCCTCAATGCAAGTGATAAACACTCACATCAGTTTAATTAAATTCTTGATCCCTGTGCAGAGGGCAGAGTTAAAGCTCTGAACCGGAGCAACAGTTGAGTCACTGCGGCTAAATACCTACACAGCCATACACAAATATGACACTGAGGGCCTTTAAGCGGCTGGGTTATAGAGTGTCCCTGAGGCCGCAGTGTCACAGCGCTGATGGAACTGTTCCTCTCTACCTACCTCGCATTCATTGTTGAAATTAATAGTCGACAATGGGCTCTCACCCTTACCCTGCCCCAAGCGCTTTACATTAGTCTGATGGCTTGCTGTTAAATCACCTGATGTTAGCGTCACGGGGGCTTCAAAACTAGCACCTTTCTTCCATCCCCCAGACACTGGCTGGCTCTTTTATGCACCAGTCAGAAAATAATTTACTATGCGCATACAATATTGACTATGCGCCGGGGTGGGGTGATGAGTGAAATTAAGAGGGACATATTTTCTAGAGACAATGCAAAAGAAGCAACGACTAATCTGGATGAGTGTAATCTGAATGACTGCAATCTGAATGAGTGTAATCTTGCTTTCAATGGTTTGGCTCATTGGTGACCGAGTGAACCCCAGGAGTGGAACTGCTGTGCACTGCGTGGATGATAACATCGAAGATCTATGTCCCCAATTTCCACCCACCAATTTCACTGTACCAATCCTACCTCTAAAGACAGAAAAGCAGAGGCCCTTTGTTACCCTTTAGCACGTTGCTCCTGGAAACACAAGTCGTGCAACCAGGGCTGCTGGACATGTATTCAAAAAGCATCAGGCTCATCTAAGACCAGGTTTCTCCTCTCCATGGGCTCCCCTTATACAACATGACCTAAAAAGCAAAACTGCTCCCAGATTAGCCCTCCTACCGAGAGACGATTTATGAATACCGGTCATATGAATCCTGCCCACTCCCTTCAATTTAATATAATGCATATGTATGGGGAAAAAACTGTATTGATGCTGGGAACCAAAGAATGTAGTTCTCTTTATGGTAGTTCACAAAAAAAACTAATATAGTGCGATAAATGAGAATAACATATTTTTACAAATGTAAATATGAATGGGATATAAATATCCACAATGATACAGTAGTCATAAAAATAGATTAAAGCTTAACCTAATTATCAAAACATTTGCTTCAATACAAATACAGTAAAAGAACACAGTGGAATTAAAGTCACAGAAATCTTCCTTGATAACAACACATGGCATTAATATTCTTAAAATACACCACAGGAAACCCAAATTTATCATCAGACTTCATAAAAAGAGGAGATCTGTATGTTTGAAATACTTTTCAGTCAGGTTATGGATTCATTGCATGCACAGTACTAATTTGTAGCCATAGTGCTGTGAATTCAATGCCTTGTAGATTTTCATCTTGTACTGTGCTTAATATACAGACCCCAGTCCGTATGCTTAGAAAGTACACAGGTCAGAAACAAGCACTGATAATGACTGAGACAGAAAGGAGCATGTTACAGATTCAGGGAACAATGACAGGACTATTTGGTAATTAGTAGCAGAGAGAACCAGCCCAGGTAGGACTCTTATTTTGAAACCACCATCCAGAGTAGAAGAAGCCGTCTAAAAATGTATTGGCGGAAGGTGCAGAGTGAAAATGTCACATTAGGTTACATACTTATGCTAGAAGATGAACTGATATTTATTTAACCACGGAGCTGTTAATGCTTCATCGGAACAAGCAGCACTGTTCACACAGGTCTGTTTAAATACAGGAGCCTTAGGGCCCTGCAAGTGGGTGAGATGTGTACCTCCCACACATACATACACACACACACGTACACACACACACACACACACATTTCAAAAAGGTGGCATATATTACATGTTTTCAACACCAATTACCATGCAACATCAAGAATGATCTAGTCTAGCAAAGAGGGCTAAACCTAACCTCCAAGCAATTGCATATGGAATCTTGAGACCAAATGCCCAAAAGTCACAACTACGGCTTTACAATATGTTAAATCCTTAATTGAGACCATTGAGACCAACCTGGTTTGTAAAAAGTATGTACAAAAAGTGTCATGTCGGAGGCACACATGATCGATGACTCTTTATAAAGAGGCTGTTCTTTATAAAGGGCTGTGACTGGGCTTCCAGTGTCACCGGTCCTAATATTACTTCAGTGCTCACTAATTTTAATTTTTAAATGGTCTTTTTTTCCCACTAGGACATCAGAGAGCAAAATTTCCCCCCAGTATTTAGACAGAAATATCAGGGAGATAGGCCAGCTAGTGTGTGAGTACCTCATATGAGGAATGACTTGAAATGTAGGTTTGGTATGTTCACATAAATATTCCATAATGAATAAGAAAAAAATAAAGCTTTTATTCCTAAATAAAAAAACAAGCGATGTCCAATTTTATTTCTGAATGCATCACTGATAGATACAAATACAACAATGGAAAAAATCCCTTGAATCAAGTGTCAAAATGATCACTATCAGATAAGTCTTCATTTCAGTGCAAACAGGATTACTGCAGCATCAGAGACTGAAAATTCTGCAACAGAGGAAATGTCTTTTTTTTCTTTCTTTTTTGTATGCACCGGCACAGTTTTCCACTCCAGGCAAACTGACAGTATATTGATCAGAGTGTATTGGATAAAACTGCTTCGCGGAATCGGGGTGTAAACAGGAGTAACTGTTATAGAACGGGCGGTGTAATCTGCCAGGCACGTCAGTAATAATGAGGTGCATTAAGCCTCCTTCTCAGGCCCCGCGTGTGGCGCCATCTGTGTGACTGCATGGGAGGGACTCCCCAGCGAGACTCGAGGGCCCACTTCGGGGACGACAGCACTGCAAACACGCCTGGGCACTGGTGTTAATTCCCGCGCAAACTGAACCCTTTTCATGTGCACCCGGTTTGGTGGCTTTGTGGTCTGCGGAAAACCTGTATGGGATGGGTACCACAATAGGGGAGTGTATCCGTAAAATAAATAAATAATAAATTAAAAGCTGTGCCAATATTGTTTTATATTGCATTTGGATATTGACCCACCCAGACTACCTCTGGCCCTACCAGTTACCAGTGCACAGATAGGGAAGTATGGGGCTGGCTAGAAATTACACAAGGCTGTCCAGTGATTTTAAAATAAATAAATAAATAAATCATCTATGTATGTACAGTAGAAGCTCTGAAACAAGTGTTTTAAACTCCCAGTCCTTGAGGGATGCAGGTATTTGTGTTTTCCGTTCGATCTGCAGCTAATAAGGCCTTGAGAACAAGGTGTGTGAATTCTTTAGCCAATCAGTGATTTAAATTATTCACTGACACTGACACATACTGAAAAACCAGCAGATACTGCAGCCCTACAGTGCTGGGCATCTGCACTCAAAGATGAAAGAATGAAGGTAGTTCTCTCTTGGTCACCAAAAAAAAAAAAAAAAAAATTAATTAACCAATCATCAAACTAGCTGTAATGAGGATATCACTAAAAATATTTAGATCACATTTTTTTGTGCGGTTTGGTTGTTTTTTTTTTTTCCTGCTGTTTCTTCATTATTGGTGCCTGGTTTTATAGTATCCAACTGGGTTGCACAGTGATGCACACAAACAACAGAAAAACACAAACAAGAACAAATAATTAACACATAAAATAGACTTGTGACAACGAGCCTCAAACACTGAAGCAAAAATTGAGCATATTTCTTCCGTGGAACTGGGCTAGATGGGAGCTGCTAAGAAACTCTGCACAGTTTCACAGTAATATTGCTGCATTTTTCAAAGACAATGCCGAGCAATCACATTCTTTTCTTTCTTTTCATATGTGGCTTTTTTGAGCGCATCTTGTATTTCTCTGCAACTCACCCTTTGAGACCTTCCTTATATAAAAGGCTTTATTTGCTCTACAGTAATCTCAGTGATACAACTTATAATATAAAAAGAAATAAAATACACAAAATAAATCAATACTTCAGGCTTAGATCCAGCTAAAATGAAAATACACAATCCAAACAGCTAATCTGCACCACATCTTCCTCCTCTCAGGCCAACGTGACAACATCACCAGCTCTGAGATGCTTTTCTGAGGTGCCATAAATAAGTGTGTGATCACTCTGCATCTGCCAGATAAGTGCTGCATATCAGACATGATGAAACTACCAGTTAAGGCCTGGATCCAGTGGCGTTAAAGGGGAAGAATGCAGGTGATCTGATTAGCCACAATGAGCCCGAACCTCCACCACAGCCACAGGCCATTTATTCCTTTTAAACCAGCTTCTGTTGCAACCCTGTTACAGTCCTCAGTCACAGAATTTCCAAAATCAAGCCGAGCATGCCTTCATTTGCCATTGGCGTGTATTATCACCAGGCTGACAATCACTCCTTGACTGTGAAAATAGGCCCGTAATCAAGCCTGTGATGCATGGCACCTGTGCAATCCAAAACTCACCTGCCAGCCTTACCCGAGCGGGGTCTGACCGCGGGCTGGCGCAAACGGCGCCTGATTAGCCCAGCCCTGCCGGCGGGGAAGAGGCACCCCGTGGCCCCTTTTGGCCGAAGCTTCGCCCACCGCGCGTGCGCCCTTTAAGGAAATCAGGCCCGTTTAATCGATATGGGCCAGGACACAGAGGCTGCGCAAATTAACCTTGCTTGGTAATTATGTGAGGTAGGAGGCTCGTGGTGTAAATGTTTTTGCTGCTCTCAGCACGGCGGCCCACGCCTGATCGATAGCAGAGTGTATTAACGACGGCTAAGTGAATGAATGCTTCCATGGACTTGCTGAAGTCTCTCGGAGCGCGCCCGGCCGACCTGGCCTCCATATGTATATGGAGGGGAGCAACAGACCACACAGAGGGAAGGAACAGGATCAGAGCTCCCCAGGTCCTTCCCCACAGGGCAGGTGGATGTTTTCTCGGGGAAGCTTGTCGTCGTCTCATGGACCGGTGGCTGGAGCTAGTTTGGCCGAACGCCACCTGGCTGCTGTAGATGCGCGGCATGGATCTGACTGATACAATGCCGTGTCAACATTTATTATTGGAACTCTGGAATGAAGCTACCCCACTGCTTGCTTACAGGAACAGAAAAGTGTCCCTGCAGTGTAGTTCTGGTGATTCTTTAATGGACCATTTTCAGGCATTTTCCTGGCATGGGTTTAATGCGCTGGTACCGCTGAAGGAGAGATCCACACCATTAGCTAGTTAATGGTGCTGAGTGACCACCTTTATCCCATCTTAAAGCACTTCTTTCCAGCTGGGATAGTGTCTTTCATAACAAAACCACCGTCTACAGAGCACAAGTAGTCACCCAATGGTTTGAGACACTGATGCAATTCATGTCATGGCTTTCTCAGTCACCAGATCTGAACTCAAATGAGCATCAGAGATTCTGGAGCAACGTTTTCTACCTGCAACAGCTAACCATGAATGGTGTTGTATTCTTCCAACAGAATTCCAGATGCTGGCAGACTCTCAGGGTGAATTCGGGCTGTTTTGGCCCCACGTGGTGGCCCAACACCCTAAGTGACTGCCAATTCAATTTTCTGTTCACTACCTGTACAATCATTTCTATTCTTGCCATACTTCACTATTTCATGTTAGCAAAATGCTTTCATTGTATTCAGTAATAGCAGGATAAGTTTTTAATAATCATATGTGACTGCCATTGCCTGGACCTCTCACACAAAGTACACATATATGCAAACGGTTGTTGCCTGCCTGTTGCCTCGCCGGTTATAAACAGCCATTAAAAATAACATGATCATCTAAACTACCCTTTCACTGACTTGCCATACCCGGATCCTTGCAGTCTTAACAGCATGTCCCTTTAAACACATGCTAATTTGCTGTACAAACAGCGCTGTAATGTGTATATATGTGCTGAGCAGATTGTATGTTTACGCTTGAAGAACGCTTGTGTCACCATGAATAAATATGCGAGTTAATTGGCCAGAAAACAGAGCAATATTGCTACATCTTTACATGGTGCTGCTGTTCTTATATAAGACATAAAGCATGTGCATTATGGGGCTCATTCACCAACAGGGGTGTGCTGGGTAAACACTTCTGTGCTAAAGTTAAGCCTAGCTATCCCTTAACCTTTGCATTCCGTTTACTTCTTAACACTGGAGAAACTGTTAACCTGGTAGCAAATATACACAGGACATTATTGGGATTTTAAAAAAATACAGAAATAAAACGAATGATTAATTTTTGTAAAAATAATCAATAAATAATATATCTATTGCAAGTCCTGATAATATAAACAGGATATATGGTTAACCGTTTAACAATTTAACAATGAAAGTGTGATTCACTGTTTCTTATAAAGATGTAATTTATATAAATCCACTATAATGAAGAAATGGAGGGCATAAATCACGTTTATCTTTTAAAAATTAAAATGAAACCATTTTTTCGCAGTAGATTATTCACATTTATTGTTTTTCAATGAACATCCTCACTTATTTTTCATCTTTATGTTATATTAAAAAAAAAAAGCAACTAGGCAAAAAGACAAATCAAATGCAGATGATGAACAATGAATAGAAATAAAAAAGAAGAACCAGATTTGTACTGGTTTAGTGACTGGTTATGCAATACATGTCTCAAGTGTCATTCCCCTTTTACTAGAAGTTTAAAAACAGGTCAGTTTGACCCCAACCAAACATAAAGGTTAAGCTTATGAAAAAGACTGGCTTAGAAGCACTTTGGAAAACTCACCCCTGGGACTGATCTGCTTAATCTCTCCTGTTCCACCCATTACCAGTATTGTACAAAACAGTCACTCATACAGTAAGTGTCTGCAGACTGGGATTGGGGTTTCAGTAAATAAGCAGTGAATGAGAACACGTTTGACTACAAATCAAACTGAAAAGTATACTTCATATACTGTAGTATGTTTGACAGAATAACACTGCATGTAATATGTATGACTATCTGACAGAGAATTACACTGCATCTACCATCTTTGACTAACAGACAGGGAAGTATACTGCATGTTACTTATTTGATTGTCAGACAGTTGTACACTGAATTTACCATGTTTAACTATCAGACAAAGAAGTATGCTGCATGTAACATGTTTGACTGTTGTACACATAAGTAGAATACATGTAACGTGTTTGAGTATCAGCCACAAGTACACTGCATGTAACAAATTTGACTACTGGACTCTACTTGAACTGGACTGCATAACAGAATATGAGGCTCGGACTAGATGAATACACCTTTTAACTAAAAAGCAAACTGCTGAAACTCTGGAAGCAGGTGCTCTTGAATACAGGTATGTTTCAGATTGTTCTGAATAATAGTTCAAAGGATACTCTGATATAAAACAACATTCCTTTAGCACACTCCACTCAGCTGCATCCCTCAGCTGAAATATACAGGGTGTAGTCAAAGGCTCTTTTTCAATCTACTGAGGTTGTTTGTGTCATCAGGGTTTTTAGATTCTAGGCTCCACAGTGTGAGCCCTTTGAAGCCGACAGTTGTGTTGTACCAAATTAAATTTGATTGATCTGATTCTTATTGATCGGATCTCAATCTCTCTCTCTCTCCCTCTTTCTCTCACTCTCTTGCCGCACGCACACACTTTGGAACAGGAACTACAGCAAAGATAATCCCTCAACATGAAATACAGCCTACACTCATATTATTTTGAATAAGCTCCAAAACAATATGTACTATATACGAGTTTTGGCAGTAGCCCCTGGTCTTTACCCTGAAGTTGAGAATGCATTTAATACTGTGCCATCTATTGGAAATGGTTTAAAATTGGTATTTTTTCTATTGGTCCTTTGTGGAGCCCACTGGAACATATGGACATGCTAATGTGCACACTCATGAACACATGAACAGAATCCAGAATGTTCCGAAGTCCTCCCCTACTTATGTAAAGAAGGACAACGGTTACATTACAATCTGAAATGGAAGAGCTTGAGCAATAAAAAGACTCAGAAAATAAAAAGTTACTGGCATATGAACCTTCAATTCCTTTCCATTCTGACAAACGACCATAATAGAAAAGATGGAAAGACAGAGTACAACAGCTTTAATAAGATAAGTGAATCACATTTAGATAATTTCATATGATTGAAAGGCCTGCAGTATGCAGAAGACCAGAAGAACATTACTTGGGAAAGAAATAAAGTGTTATTAGCTTTGCGAATTTAGCAGCTAGTACAATTCTTAACATGAAGACGAGGACGTAACATTTCCCAATAGACAATTGATTTGAACAAAGACCAAGAACTATGGGCTTGGATTTACCATTAAAATTATGGAAACAATTAACATTGTTTTTGATGTCAGTGGAATTTCTTGTAGATATATATGAACATTTGCAAATAAAGCATGTTTATTAGATTGTATATATATTTATATATTTTAGAAACATATATAAAATAACTTTTGCTATCTTAAGTACCACATACCAACAGCAATGCACCTCACTGAATTAACAATATATAAGATATATAAATATATTTTATATATCTTTATATATTTTATATACTGTTAATTCAATGAGGTACATAAATTAACATTAAATTTAAAAAAACATGAACAGGACTTGCAGTATAATCAAAATATGATACATTTAAATTAGTTAGATTTTGAAGCAAATTCATTGAATGAAGTACACTCATAAAGCACTTGAGTTTGAATAAACAATAAGCTAATTTAAATTTTGGCGAAGCACTGCATTTTTTTTTATAACAACCCTAACCTGTAATTTCAACTGAATTATTTTTTGTCACCACCCTGTATTTTATCATTAATCATAGCTTTCTGGCAAACACACATCCCTGTGTGTGGAGGCTGCTTATCCATGCATTTCCCTCAAATAGTTCTGACTGCATAGGTAAAACGGAAAGGCAAACATAAATACGAATAGCATGGCACTCCCTTAAAAAGCTTCTCGGCTTCCCTACATAAATATATGTATAAGCTTAGACACAAAAAAAGAACAAAGAAGCATCCCAACAGCCATGTACTCATGTACACAGGTGCACCTTTGCTGAACTACGCTCTGTAGAAGGTGATGGACATCTTGGTGATTAGATAAGAAAGATGAACAGCACTGATATATAACTATACTAAACAGAAAAAAACATAACATGGCTGCCAGAGAAATCATAAGACCCTTCAACTGCACACCCTTAAATAATTCAGTAATTCTCTGACACACGTTGGAAAAATCACCGGGAAAGATCAATCATTCTTCTGTATATGGTCTTTTCCACCTACTATATAAACGACAGGAAACCATTTTTCCCCACATGACTTCCTAACACAGAAATAAACATTTTTTCACAAGAAAATTACAGAAGAAAGCTGCTGCATATAAAAAAGAGCTGGCTGGACCCCGTGTGCTTGCTCCCAGGCCTGACACAAGACGCAAATGCCTGCTCAGCACGACTGCTTTCCTCAAAGCCCCTCGCCATCTTTACTAAACACTGATGCACACAGAGTTCTGGGACCGCCAAAGGGGAGTGGGAGGGGGGGCTTCAGGTGGGCCCATTATCAGGACCCCCTCTTTACAAGGTCAGCCTCGGTGCTCCTTCACGAGCCTTTTACGTCCCCCTGCCCAGGAATTCACATTAGAGCAGTCCAGCTCTCTTCATAGGGAGATTATGTGCGCTGGGCACTATAAAAACACACCGTAACACATAAACGCCACAGTACAACTCTGGCTGGAGGCAGAACCCACAGCACCCTTCCTGTTCAGCATTGAATCTTTTCACTACCGCCCACCGACTCCTGAATAATGAATGCGGGTCTCGCCGGTGCCCCTGGTGAGACGGTGGCAGAGCAGGGCGGAAAGAGGGCGGAGAAGCCCGGTCTCGGCACAGACGGTGCCGACGCCATACCGCCAGCTCGGGTCCTAACCCCCTGTGATTCCGGGCGAGCTCCACGCGGAAGCTCCTTCTCCCCCGATCCCTTCGACTCGTTCCAGAGCCCCTTCCCTGAGCGCACAGCATCGCGCCGACAGGGCTTCGGTGATGTACTGCAAGCTCTGTATTTTTCTGTAAAAGACACGGAGGAAGTACCACACTGGGATCATCCCGTACGCAATAACGTCTGCACCCCCTACAGATGAGAAAGGTTCACTTGGCTCGGATCAATCCATCACTAACTGTGATGGATTTAAAAGCACGCTGGGAAGCGCTGGTAGTGAAAATCAGTTGTCCTTTTTTCAAAAGCTACATGCAGAGTTTATTGGAATTTCAGGCTTAGCCAGATTGTTTATTTTTATTTTAATGGTTGTTATTTGAAGATGATTTCAAAAAAGAGTTAGTGTCAACCGGCCAACCAGAGCGAGGCAGAGAACAGCGATCAATCCAGCACTTTCTGAAAGAGGAATATTGATCACTTGCTGGGATTGAGAGATATATCTAATGAAAACAAATGCTGCTCTAAAAGCTTTCAAGTACAGGTGAGATATTGCCATGTCACAGGACAACCCTGAACCTTCATACGAGTACTGCTCATACCAATTAAGCACAGGAGAATTTCATAAACACAGCAACTTGAATCCATGAAGGCTATGGATTCATTCTCTAATAAAATACTCACAATAGTAGTCTATAATGCACACATCAAGCTCGCCTGCATACCTTTCATTAGGAATCATCAAAGGTAACACGGAGGCATAATGCATTTTAATTGCAGCACATTCATTTTTCAATTTTATAAAGCGTTTGGAATAATAAGGCCTTCTGCCCAATAAACAGCCAGGTAAAAATATACGTGCCAATTACTAGGAAAGTGATTTAACATGAGCCCATCGCGTCCAATTTCCTCCTGTACAAAGCCCTAACGCTGCATCAATTATTCCTTAATGTTGGTAACAGCATGGTGGCGAATGCGCCCAAAATTGGTACACAACTTCAAGCTGGAATACCCAGTAAGTGGCTCTAATCAGCATTACGCTCGCTGAACACCTGCAGCACACGGCATCATTGCATACTAATTAGGGTGCTGCTTTTTCCTGACATTATTTCCCCAGAACAAAGAGCACTTTTTTACGCTGTTCTCCTCTCCTTCCAAATTCAAATTTGTTGATGTGAAAAGGTTAAAAAAAGAGTGGCATTTTAAGCAGGAAAGGGGTCCATTAAGGAATTGCAGAGAAACCGTGAGTTTTTGCGGTGTGGATATGGGGCCGATGTCCAGGCTGGCATGGTGTTTATACCGTATCAGGTGGCCCTGAACAAACGGCTCAAATGAAAAGCCATTATTCAAATTCAACATGAATTTTACATGTTCACACCCCCCATAACAACTGTTATCATAAGGCAGTGGTTCTCATGTCTCAGGTGCTGGGCATCCCTGTGTGTGCTGGTTTTTGCTACAGCCAATCTCTTATTTATTTAAATTTAACTTGTTTACTTGTTTAACACGTGTCTAGGTTCTTTCACATATTTTATCCTTATACTTATTAACACAATGCATGTTTAGCTCAAACTCTTTACCGTCTTTGAATTCTTCATTATCTACCAAATGGCCAGTTTCAGTGGCCAGGTGTCCACACATTCACCGATTATGAGCCTGTCAATACGATTTTAAATCTTTAATTTCATCATTCATTATTTTTTTTTACCTCTTTATGTAATCGTTTACAATACAGGACAATAGAAATGAATATGGGTCTCCTATTCTACAGGGCAAGGACAGCTATTCCTGACATAATATGAAAAGTGTCTAATTAGGAAAAATTAACAGCTTGTTAAAAATCTGAAATTGCTATTTTGGTTGGAATGAAAACCAGCATTGGCAGGGTTCCGTAAGGGACGGCACCGGCCGCACTCGACAGCAAAGTCTGTTATCCTGCCTTTTCCAGCTCCTCTCTCTCACCATCTTTCCTACAGTTTGAGCAGCAACAGGAACATGAACTAATTCACCCAGAGAAGACCTCTGGCTGACAGGTTTACGGCTGCATTCATCTTGCAGTCAGTTTCTCCACGCTGCTAGGAGGCCCTGACTGGGATTCAGAGCGGCCCATTTGGAGAGAGCACTGCTGCCTGTTGGGGGGTTTGGGGGATATGGGACTTAAACAATGGAAGCTTCTCCCCCCAGCCATCCCTCCCCCAACCCCCACCCCCTCTCACAACCCAACCCCTCTTGCTGTCCCTTGCTTCCATTCCTCTTCTACAGCACTAACAGTGTATTAAACAAGCACATTCCAACTGTTTGTTTTTTCAGCCTATCCTTATTAGTGTCTGCGCCTGATTGAAGTTCCATCAGGCAGAAGGCACTGCTGCACTGTATCGGTGACTCTGCAGGATACGGTCGCCGTGTCCGCACGCGGCCACTCGATGGCGGAACATGACGTAACCGCCGTGGAGCACTGTAATATCGCCACTCCCGCACAGCAGGGATGCGGGGCCCTCTTGCATGTAACGAATGCGCCGGGCTCCGCGATCCTGCATGGTTACACTAGACTTTAAAACTCCTGAGGGCCGTTCTCCTTTAAATATGGATGGGGCTGAATCACCATTGAACGCATAGCGGCGTGAAGATTTTGTTCAAAGTTTTAGGCAGGCTTTTGTTGCGTAAATATTAGAATTGGAAAAAAAATTTTTTTACATTTTGGAAGATGGTAATATAATATTTGATGAGGACTTATTTATATATTTCGAAGCCAGCTCTTTAAATGTATTATATAAAGCGGGAATTAAATTAATGTTTAAAATATGGCCACTTTCTTCTTATAATTTCAGGTCAATAACAGTGAAAGTGACAACACACAACAAACTAGAGTCTGTCAAGGATGAGAAGAGATAGCCCTGATTTGTTAATGTATCAAAAATGAATATAAAATGTAAAATATTATTTCACCTGTTGATAAAACTGCATATACCCACTTCATCATAAAATGGAGCACAGTTCTATATCTCTAATAAGAATTTGTTCTTAATGACTTGCCTGGTGAAATAAAGGTGAAATAAAATAAAAATAACGGGAGTCTAGTCTAACAATGGTCAATAATTGGTTGATGAATTGTGGATTGTGAAGAAAACCGCTGCATCTAAAGAACTGCCAATGAAAATTGAAAATTAAAGAGAAAATAAACTGCTGTGTGGGGAACCATTACTCAAACGGGGGGGGAGAAAGTCTCTCTTTAAATGCAAAAGCACTTAGGGATTACTCTGTCAATTAAACAGATGGGTCACAATGTATTTGCTTCCTTTCAGACACATGTAAAGAATTAGCTTTTTGGTTCTTACTAATTATTGTATCACCAGTGAGCACAGGTTACACATAAATGGCTCTGTGTCAAAAGGAATTATGAGCAGACATTCATTTGTTGCCAAAGGGAGGTCCTTTGCGTTGTCACGGTGATAAATTGGCTGTAATTGTTGAGTGGATGCAAGGAGAGAGCGGCGGAGAGATCTCCTCAGAGTGGCGGAGGCAGTAAAGCACCTCCGGCTTGTCAGAATCGCTGACACCATCGTACGGAGGAATTATGGCGTCTTCAAGAAATACAGTTTGGTGAAACGGAAATCATTTCCGCAGACAGCTACATTTGGGAAGACTTATGTCCTGTCGTGAAACAGTCCATCTTTTAAGCAGTGCATTGAACAAAAAAAAAAACACAGCGCCATGTCCTTTTCTCAGTCACAACAGCCGAACTTCGCCACATAAATTACAACCATCTCGTTCCGCTGGACAGTCGAACCGTGTGCGTGGGCAAGGGGGGGGGGAGGGGGGGTGCTGTGGGCATTAAAATGTCACCTGACTTATGAGGGAAGCACAGCTCCCATCGTGTGCGTTCGCATTTGCTTCTGCCTGACCTCTCTCAAAGTCTCACACTCTTCTCTGCCATCCAGCACTAGCCAGGCTGAAACACACTGCCGAGGGGGCCCTGTAATTGCGGCGCACACGAGTGGGCAGTGGGGAGTGGGGTCGGAGGTCACGCAGGCAGCAGAGCTGCAGAGAGAAGTGTCCATGTTGAAGAGAAGAACTGTGGAACCACTTCTGCATGTCCCTGATCAAGGTCTAACAATTACTATACCCCACACGCCCACCCGCCCACCCCACCCCTGCCAGCATATATTCAAATTCTTTACATTTTATTAATCTTTCACTCAAACAAAAATGTATTTTAAAAAAATGATTCATTTTTGGGGTTGATGTCCTGTGACTTCAGGGCCCTCCATTACACGGTGTTTATAGCATCTCAGCGGTGCTATATATAAATGAATACATACATTATTATTATTATTGTTGTTGTTAATAATGAAAACTGTACCCACTTCTAATGAGCAGAAGCGCTAATAGCTAGTTAGTACTTCTGGGCTTGCTTTGGGTACATGCTGTTAAGTCTCAAATGAGAGAAATAAACAGGAGAAAGTGTTACATATTTAATTAATCATCTCAAAATTAACAGCTACTCCTACTTATCATCTGCTTTATCAATCTGCTCCATATTTGCAGAAACCTCTGTAGATTTAATCTCATTATGCTTGCCTTTTAATCCACAGAGGCAGGATCATTCAAATTCGCTACGAAGGACTCTTTGAAGAAACTTTTTCTGAAGATCATTGTCCTCGATCGTGAAGTTTTCCCTTCTGTTAATTAAGGCAGCTGCCCCTTGTTATGAGAAGCATGAATGAGGAGTGAAGGGAAGAGCTGATGTGAATTTCTACTTCGTGATTTGCAAGTCTTCACAGTGCTGACAGCGCAATCAGTCCATTCTGTGAGTCTTTGCAAAACCCTGTCAGTAACTCACTAATAATACTTGGTGTGGTCAGCATTCACATCCATACTGAGCTCATCCATGCTTCCATGATCAGCCGGGGTATCCAACCTGATTAATTGTGCTTGTGTCTACATTTTAGGGAGTCTGGTCTAGTAATTAAATACATAAAAGGACAAAAGATCAATTGAGTATAAAAACATATCCTTAACATATGATTTTAAGAATTTCAACACATTTCAACATTTTCAACGCATCGTTTTAAGAATTCATGTGGACTGAGTTCAAGTGAGGATAACAGAATCCTTCTGGAAGGCAACCGCAGCGAACTTGGAGCCCTCCACATAAACAGCCTGACCCCATGGACCGCAATTCGGGGAAGCGACGGAAAACAAAGGGGACAGCATGGAGCTGGAGTTCCCAGGATGCACCGCAGGGGCCACGCAGGTCGCTGCAGGGGGAGGTTCTCATCAGTCAAGCCATCCGTGTCTAATCGCGGCGCATCCCGAAATGGCTGTGCCCTTTTTGG
This sequence comes from Anguilla rostrata, assembly GCF_018555375.3. NCBI lineage: Eukaryota > Metazoa > Chordata > Actinopteri > Anguilliformes > Anguillidae > Anguilla > Anguilla rostrata. Next base: position 27,291,576 of record NC_057944.1, read on the forward strand.
CAGCTGTGCGGGGCGGCGTCCCGTAGGAAGGGCGCCGGGAGGCGTGCGGTCGCCCTTCGCCTGGGCACGCTTGTCCTGGGCACGCCTGGTGGGCGGGGCGACCGCGCCGTGAGGACGCACGCCTGGGACGAGCGGGCGCGGTCATCTCTGCCTCCTTCATCCGCCTCATTGGGCCCTGACACGCTCGCAGGAGCTGACGCAGCCCACGAGAGGAGGGCTGCCACACTTTAGAAATGACTGTTATAAAGAATGACTTGCCAGTTGTGCGTACAAGCCAGTTGTGTGTATTAGCACACTTATTTGCACACACACACACACACACACACACACACAGGCACATACACACACTAAAGCTGCAGCTCCAACTCTGCCTGCAGAAATCTGTAGCCTTTAGTGTGTGACTCTCTATCTACTCTGAATGAGCACTCCATCTACTTTATATTTGACCACTCTTTCAGCTCTGTTCAGCCACTCTTTCAGCTCTGCCTGACCACAGTGTATTCTTTATGTGACCTCTCTGTCTGCACAAAATGGCCGCTCTCTCTGCACTGTGTGACCTCTCCATCTTCTCCCCCCTCTGTTACCATTCAGGACAACCCATTTCAGGCCTGGCACATGATCACTGTCATTCCATCCTTGAAACGGAAACACCATTTTACAATAAAAATTCAAAATGTCACTCATGGCTGCAGGTCGTTCACCTGGATAAGGCTGTCATTATATTTTCAAAAAGCTGCATATTTATAATTTATATTTCAGGAACAAAAATCTCACTTCTCAGTATATACAAGAGATGGTTTCTCATTTTAAATTCCATAGCTGAGTGTTATTTTAATCCATCCCGCACAATGATAAGGTCATTACATCATCTTATGTTCCACTCATTTGAGATTAGGCTCAAAGTACTGCAGATGTTGGATATGATGCTTTGATCAGTTCTCATTGGATCGCATAGATGTCCTGTTTTAACATAATCTGATTGCAACTGCAATCATTTAAAAATGACATTTTAATTTGCATGTGAAAGGGGATAAATTTATAACCAGAATGAAAGCTTGTACACTTTAAATTGGATTTCAGCAATTGACTGTATCACTTTCTTTCTAATTAGTTTTCTCTGTAATGACAAGTTAACTGTCAGAATGCTTCTTCAACCTTAATCAAACAGAAGCAAAACAACAACAAAGTTAAAAAATCATGAACTGAATATTAAGCTGTCATTCTGCAGTGAATTGACTTCTATGAATGATCAAAAAGGCTTTTTGTGATGAGTCACATTTTCCCAGAATTTCATCAAGAGCATGTCCCAGATGGCACTGAAAGCAGACACAGCCACTGCTGAGTGTTCCATTATTTATGTTTTTGGAACATTGGTCTGCATGCAATTTAACATGGGCTCCTCTCATGTCATATGTCATATGTTCAGTTAACACTTGACAAATCCTGCCTTTTAACTGAAATATCCCAAATTATTGGTCAATGGGTTGAAGGGTTTTGGATGTTTGTCCCTAGATGCAATTTCAGGCTCCAACCATGCAAATGGCGAACCCATCATTCTGGCTAGTTCTGGCAGGAAATAACAATAGCAAATATTTCTTATTTACATGGCAACAGGGCACTGGATCATGTAGAATCAACAGCAGTCAAGCCACATTCATAAAATACAGGACTGCCAAAGAGCTATTCTATGGCAGGAATTTCACCATTTATCACAGATGTGAAATTTCTTATGTGTCTGGCCACAACGGAATAGTTTGATTTTGAAAACTTGATTGAAGTTACATTAAAGATCCTTTGTGCTGTTAACTTGTGCTAGCAGTGGGTTTCTACTGCCTCACAGACGTGATAACAGTAGGATTGCCAGACGTACACTTTTCGTTCGTTTGTTGTTCGTTTTTCAAATAATTTGGACAGGTCCAGTTTTATGTCTCGACAGAATTAATTAAACCTTATTTTGTAACAAATTTGCGCGGCAATGACGGTCTGACAGAATGGGCCCCGGTAGTATATCAGCTCTGAGGGGGACCCCACGTGCTATTACAGTTCCAGTTGAGCATGTTGAGCCAGTTTTGACAAATTCTACATTCGGCAACCTCAGCTATCAGTAAAGGCTAACAAGCTCCTCACATTAGCGCTAGGCCCTCTGTGGTACTGTGTGGTCTGTGTTGAACACTGTGAAAGAATCATTAGCTCTGGAGCAGTGCACACAGATCCCACTGCAGTGTCCATGTAGCACTGAGAAGGGAGACACGATTGGCCACGCTAATTTGCAGAGGAAACGCATGCTGTAAAATAATGGCACATTTGATGCATGTGCTAAATGGTGTAGCTACAGTGAAACAGAGGGGTTAGCCCTGGGATGGCAGATGCTAAGCCCGCCCCGTTGATGGATGAAGCGTGGGCGGGTTTGGGATGGGGAACCCCAATGCCACGGCTTTGCTTCCCTTGCCCCCCCTCAGAGCCAACAGCTGCGCCGAATCGCTGTGCGCCCCGACGCCGCAGCGGAGCTGCTCGCCGCATGGCATGCGCGGGTGCCGGGCCGCGTCCCGCTCCCTGCGTTTTAAACCAGCGTTTGTTTACTCGTGGATTTCCAAGGAAACAGCTGGTGAAGCTGAACACGGCAGCTGATGAATAAACAAATCAATCAAATAGGGAAAAAAAAAAAAGTTACATTTGTGATATGTCTGGGTTGATGAATATCACAGCTCAGATTTTACTGTATGCATCCAAAGAAAAAAACTGATTTAATCTGCATACAGAAAAAAAGTGTAAAAATGTGTGGATGCCTACAGGTTCAAGATTAGATTATTTACTTGTTTAGTACACACCCTTATGCAGAGCTTCAAGCAGGCTGAAGCCAAGGTTCCACTCCAGTACGTTGTCCCCAGTAAGCACTCTCCAGGACACACTCTCCAGTACACTCTCCCTGATACACTCTCTCCAACAAAAATATTCAGTAACAAATTGAGTAGGCATTAGGTCTGAAATAAAATTCCTATTTTTATATTAATGTTACACTTCAGCAGGCACACCTGCTGGAATGGTCTCAGCACAAAACAGTGAACATTTAAACAGGTGCTTTTTATTCAAAATCTGGCAAGACTGAGCAGCTATTAGGATCATAGCGTGCCAATTAAAAAGAACAAAATATCTATTACAGATGATATGAGAGATGACTAAAACAAACAAAATAAATGTGTATCACATGACATGTTTACTCAAGTCAGTGACATGCCACCCAAGAGAGAAACACACTGAGGTGGCCTTACAGCGCTGTTATTTATGTGGAAGCTCGGAGAGAGACTTACTGCAGGCTCTTCTCTCTCTCCAGTATTTCACACACAAAGGTACAGATGAAGGCTTATTTTCGTGACCTTTAAGATTGTGAAGCTTACAGCGCATGGCTACAGCTATTATAAAGACCATTTTTTTTTTTTTAAACAATCACTATCACACCATGGTCTATGAATCTAATATAATTGGAACTTAAATCACATTTCTTGTCTGAAGATAAAACAATTAACAGTTCCACCGATAATCTGTTGTTTGCTGTAACCATTTGAGAGCATTAATTTAATTTTCAGACACGCTGGGATTTGTACGTAAGAAAGCCTCTAGTGCTTTAGTTCATGTGAAATGTGTTTGCATTTTCCTGAAACAAGCGTTCATCTCATCTGTCAGGTGACAAACACAGCTTCAGCCTCTCCAGAGTGCACCGTTCATGACAAACATCTAATATAACTAATCATGTTCTTTTTAATATTCTAAATACTGCCGTGGGCTTTCTATGTAAGCCTCAAATCCCTAAATTGCATGCTAGGCTATACCTAGCTAATTTACAATACAGATTTTGTTGTTGTTATTGTAGGAATGCACACTAAACAGCCAACTTGCAAAAATGATTTTACATTTACAGAGTTGATAGGCAACCAAAACAAATGCTGTACTGATAATAATGCTGTACTGTCAAGACTAACTTCTATAAATTTGACATGCATAGTGGATATTTGATTATGAAATTCTGAAGAGAATGCCTGGAGAAAATAGCAGAAACTGTAGATATCTGGAGCCAAAATGGATGGATATCAGATAAATGACAGATGCAAACTGAGAGAACATATAGTAAATAATGGCTAATTAACCCCACTCCCTCCTTTTGCAGCGCACACAGGAAATCCACTTAGACTATCTGATGCCTGCATTTGTTAAAAATCCTGGGACACAAAACCACAGTTGCTGTCTGGATGCACAAGATTATAATGAAGACTGAGAAATGAAAATAGTACATTGGTGCATATGTCATTTGGAGAGAAATTTTATTCTCACGGCAGAAGAAAAAATGCAATAAAAGCCAGATGGGCCTTCAGTAATGTACTCAAATTTTCATATTGCAGATGCACACAGACACACAGACACAAACACGCAATATTTTAACAGCAAGAATATCAACATTCAATGAGTACAGATCAGGCTAGAGTATTTTGCTAAATTTAAAACTTCTCATACTGAGCATGCTCTGGCAGCTGGTTGGCACGGAGATGAGATCTCCTTCACAGAGCTGCCAGGCCCGTCTCAGGCTGAGAGAGACAGCTACTCTTCAGGACGGGTATCTGATTGACAGCTAGGAGCACCTGTGCAGCCGCTGATGCCATACTACTGAGGTGCAGCTGCAGGTCAGGGGGGGGAGCTGCAGGGGGCAGCGCTGAGATAGGGGCCGTGCGTGATCTGCGGCAGAACAAGGTCAGGCACGCAGTCAAAGCCTCTCTCTCCCTCCCTCACCCTCCCGTCTGTCAGTGGCTGTCCTGCTGTCTGGCACTACGAGTGATCTCCTCACCTCTGCAACCTCCCACACAACACCTCAATGGGTGGGGGAGAGTTTGGGAGGCGGGAGGGACTTCTCTCTCTAAAAGCTGTAGAGCGAGCCTGCCATTTCCCACAGCCCTGTGATTTGCACTAGATCTGGGGGGGGTCCTACCTCTCCTCCACCCTCACTCTGTGTCTTTATTTCAGTGGTTAACTACAGCAGCGCCTGAATGAGAAAGGTCTACCGCAGCCGCTCGTGCCAGTTCTTATTTCCCCGGAGCGTTGCTGAAAAGCTCGAGTCCCACGCGTTGACTGTGCAGCGGCTGTTCTGGGGGCGACGGTGCCTCAGATGGACCCCACCGCCGACGTTAGGGGACCTTCTTTCCTCACCGTGAATGCCCCTCCCTTTCCATTTCCACGCTCTGGTCGACCAGAATTCGTCGCGGCCAAGCCGCGCTCGTCGCTCCTCCGCCCACTGCGGGGAGCGGAGCTGCAAGCAGGAGGCTCAGTGAAATCTCAGCGTTCACCTCCGCGGGGCATTCAAACGAATAAGCCCGAACCTCGCGAGGTCACGTGAGGAGATGGAGCGGCCCTTCCGTCTCCCCGTCCCAGTGTCTCGGGTCTAAAAGCCATTTGGCTAAAGCGTGGCCACTCTGTCCACATCACTGAGAACTGGCCGTCCGCTTTGAGTGTCTGAGTCTTCAGTCTGCTGAAAGGAAAAGTACAATTTAAGGAAAGTGTGGGGGGGGGGGGCTCACAGACTCGTATCGCTCGGGAAAGACTGATCAGCGCAGTTATTGTGCTGCTTCACAAAGCGCCATCATTTCTTTACTCAGGTCTTTTTTCTCTCTTTAGGATGGGTCTATAAGGAACCCGTATACAGAAAAAGGCCTTTATACGCGGTAGAATTTATAGGTGACTCTTCCCATTCAGGAAAATGCTAACCGAGAAGTCCTACCTGAAGTCTTCCCTGAGGATACCCTTTTGAACTCAAAATAAATTTTTAATATGGATTTGGGACCAGAAACAAAATCATCAAACAAAATAATCCCTTAATTTGCGATACGTGTAAGCCGTTTCTGAAAGCCGATTCTCCTGACTGGATCAATAAAAATAATACAATGCAAGGAGTCCACTTCAGGGTTGACGCATGTACACCTGAAGCAACTCTTTTGAAGTCCAATCACTCTCACAGCATGACTGGCTGCTGTGAAGTGCGATTCATCTTTACAAACAGCCATGTTGGGTCACTAAAGACCAGGGGCCCTCTGGAGGAGCAAGATTCCCTTTGAATTTGTACATCCGCTGACCCAATTACCACTGTCCCCTTCCCTGTCTGGAGAACACTGTCAACGCTGTAAGAAAGATGCAGTCACAGGGGTGGCCAAATCTCATGCGACAGTCCTCAGCCACCAAGACAGACAGCCACTATGCAGCCAAATCTGGTAGCTACATGTATGTATATGCATATGTGGTGTGTACACACACATGTACCCTTTGTAGAGAATATTATGTCAAAAATAAACATTAGGTCATCCATTCTGTTTCAAAGTTGCTGTAAGTTCTATTCTCTGAACACTGATAAAAACAAACACCAATTTTTAATTAAAGAAAATTCCCATAAAGAGGTTTGATGATAGCTATAAGAATGGCCCTTTCATTTCACCGGATACCCTGTACTGTTCACACCACACAAATGGGGCATTATTACACAGACTAAAAGAGAATTTGGCATCGTTTTTGAAAATATTAGATGGCTTGCAAATGTCTAAGCAAGAATTGCCATCAATTTACATTAAAATATATATTACCCGGTGGATTCAAATAAATTTACACAATAGCACCAGCTGCTATCCTAAAACTGCATGTAGATGACTTGCCAAAGTGAAACACTTTGCAAAGTCTATCATTTTATTTTATTAATGTTCTCCTGCTGGTTATAATTAGACTATTTAGCCACTGCAAATCTTGCCAGCTTGCAAACCATGCATTTAATTAAGACAGTCCAAAAAGCCTCTCTAGGTATGTGCAAATGACACATTTTAGAACCTTCATTCTGCATCTTGATTGCTGGACAGCCGGAGTGCTTAAACACTTCTCAAAGCCAAGCTCCTCCTCCACCTCAAAATACTGAATGGCTGTTGGGCCAATCAGGAACTCCCACCTGATCAAGTGAGAACCAGTTAAAGGTCACCTACAGAAATGAATAGTAAGCAAAGCTAATTAGCCTTTTCTCCACAAGTCATCCATGATGAAAATGTATCACAAATATGAGAATTTGCTCTTAGTATCCCCACAGTTTGGTGATCTGGGGAAAAATAAAGATGTCCCTGAACTAAAAGGGTGGCATCCTATAACAAAGAACGCCATGATCAAATATGTCTGGAATTGCAGACACCTCTATTCAAATGCTGCTTCTCTTAAGAATTTGAGAGAAGAGACTGAAATAAATGACAAAAAAGCACAAAGTAATTCCGGTTGATTGAAAGCAGCTTTTTGGCAAAGCCTAGAACATCTTTGAAGGGAAGAAGTGCAAAATATGTGAATAAATAAGTGTGTGATTGCCACATGCTTAAGAAGGAACTTCAGAAGTACATGCAATAGAAGAGTGCATGTTTTCTGCATGCTTAAGGAGGAACTGCAGAAGTACATGCAATGAATGAGTGTGTGATGGCTGCATGCATTTCATTGATTCTCTTAAAACATTTAGTGCAACATTCATGTCTGCTAGTTCTCTTTGACATAAAATAAGAAAAAAAAAACCTCTCATAGCATGTGTGTTCAATATATTCCACTGAATGCCATCCCCAGGATGTCTTCTCAAATATGTATTGAGAAATGATCCATTAGGAAAATTAAATAAACACGAAGTGCCTTTGAGACATTGCATGCATCAATAAAACTACCTGGCAACAGCATCTGTGTGAGAGGTGATAGGACTGTTTTCCCTTTTTACACTCCTATTTCCCAATTAGACCGTGGCACTTCTCATGATGCAACAGTCCATTTATGAGTACAGACTGTAACTCAAGATTATCATAATGTAAACAAGATTACAGAGACCCATTTAATGTGCAAAGGTGAATTGGGCCATTTTGCAGGACATTAGTGATCATAATTAAACGTAAGAGTACTGAAAGATAGAGCAGATATCCAGGAGTGCTCAAAGGCCTGTATTGATTATATAGTGATTATAGGTGCAATACGTTGCTCTTCGGAAGGAGGGAGATATTATGAAAGTCTTTATTAAAATGGCAAATCCATATTTGGAATTTCTTAAAATAAATGGACTGTGGGACGCTCATATTCAGGAACAACCCAAGATCTCACTAGGGTGTGTCCTATCAGGTCAGTACTAGGCTGCCGACCAGACCTTGACTGAATGGACCAGGAACAAATTCTGCTGAAAATTTTGATGCCAACTTCAGGTTCTTACAGTATACAAAATAAATTGATATAACAAAGAGGTACTATATTACAACTTTACTTCTCTTTCAGGAAATTGCATCCTCTGTCTCGGTCTTCTTTCGCACACAGCGAGGGAGAAGAAACAAAATAGCCAAAAGTTCAGTGAACCACACAATGGTCCAACCAGAATGTGCTGCATTCAGTCAGTCACCCACACATAGCCCTGCATCAGAAACTGCCCCAAATTCAATTATAAACAGACTATAGGCAAAACCCTAAAACTACAGGTCCTGCAAAGAGGCCAGCCACCACAGATTGCATACATTTAAGTGGCTGGGGAAATTTAAATTTAAATGCATTTGTTGTTCGCTCCCCATGGAAGGTGTTACTATTGCATGTAGCCACCATCTTGGAAATGAAGTCACTCTATGGGGGGGCTTCAAGAACCAATTTATCTCTTCAATCAATTTGTCTGCATGAACCGACGTGTTTGCTCAAGCTGCATTTGGCTTGTTTTAAAGCCGGGAGATATCATTCTAATCAGAAATAAAGGAACGGCAGTGAATGAGATGAGGCCGTTGTTTAGGAAAGATATTAATAGCGGGGCGCAGTGGTTTAGACGGCGTTCTTTTGTTCACTTGTCCTGTGGGTATGAGCTCTGGACATTAACTCCACGGACTATGTTGACAGTGTTCTGTGATATATAGCGCACTGGAATTCTCATAATGACTTTTCTAATCACCTTCCTTCACAAAGGATTGATTGGTTTGCGTGGTATTATGTGGTTGCCGTACGGTAACAGCTGTTATGCTAATTACAATTGGGCTTTTTTTTCTTTCTTTAAGATTTCCCCAGGAAAAGCAGATGTGCTTATTCTACACATGCAAAATAGATGTTTTTATTTTTTCCTCAGAAGGCAATGGGTCCTTGCCTCGGCACATTCGGCGAGAGACAGCATAAGTTCCGACACTGTAATAAACCTGACAGTATCTCCATAGTGGCTTATGAGATGTAAATTGTGCATGGCAAGCACATTATGTATGCTAGGAGAACTGCCTGGGCATTCCTATTTATGCATTTTCTTTTTTTAATGACAAACGTGCATTTTGCAGCTTTATGAATCTCTAGAATCACATGTATTTATATCCTTTTCAAAAAATAATTCAATTCCAAATAATTAAAACAGCATAAAAACGAAACATCAGTTATGATGCTTTACTATAAAGGTTACATCACACAGGCTATAGGGGACTGTACAGAGAGAAGGAGAAAGAGGCTGTCTAATACAGTCTGCATTTTTATTTAAATGACAGGTTACTGGCTGGAATATGGAAATGGAGTGGAATAGGATTTTCTGTGAACACTTTCTGTGCCATGAGCAGAACGCACCGTCTGAGTCTGATCGATTAAACTAAAGCTGTGGCCACTATGATACCGCAGGACAGGGAGAACCCAATGTAAGCCAAGTTTGTGTTCTGTCTAGCTTCAGTCCAATCAAGCACTCATTATTGATGTTTCCAAATTAATTACAGACAATTAAATACGCATCCCATCAGGTGTTCACAGCGAGAGTTCACAGGCTCAATATCACTAATTCCACCTTCACGTCATTTACGATAGACATTTGGAAACAGGGTGTTTGCTATACATTATGACCCTTTGCACGTACAACGTGAGACAAGTGTATTGGCTCGGTACATGCTCGCATTATGGACACGTTTCATAATCCAAACAACCAACAATGACAGGAAAATGCAATCAAGCTGAAAAACAAAGAACTGAGAGGAAGCCAGAGAGGTCTGCTGGGGCTAGGTGAGAAGCTCCAGTCCACTGGATCACAAGACCGACTCAGATGTGCTCTGGGGCCCTGCGGTGGGGTCGCCAGATTGGCCGACTGGTTCGAGTTCTGAGAAGCATGTGTGCACCGGCGTCTGAACACGCACGAGTCTAGCAACCTGCCCTGCAGTGTGAAGAATGGTCTTTGAGCGTGAACCCCCGACACGCTGCCATACCAGCTGCCAATGTTCAGTTCCCTGGAAGTGTTTGAGGGCTGCACTCGTTTGAACTGTACACCTCTGGCTCATGTTGAATGCAGTTATGAATTCAGTAAAACATTTTTTCTTTTATGCACATACCTTGGATATAGGCAGGTATTTTCACATACCAAGGACAATAGAGTTGAACCTTCTTTTTAATGAGATGCAAGCTAATTAAAACTGTACCCAGTTCCTTATTTACCCCGTAAATGTGAAATTTTTACATTTTCATGAGAGTTCTCATGCGAAAGGCGGTTATCTTATCCACCATCCACCATGTTCTTTGTATTACCATTTTTCTATACCATTATCTTTCCTTTGTCAGATCAATTGTAATGTAGTTTGACTATCCTGACACAGGGAACCATTCCATTTATGTTGTGGTGCTGGGTATTTCTTTTTGATCAAACCTCAGTGGTGGATCAAGGTTTTACACCTTTCATGGGGCACTAGCAAATGAATTCCACATTAACAGAAAATACTTAATTCAGGAGTGACCTAGAAATACATTTAATTTGATTTTTTTGTATTAATTTATTTATTTATTTTAATCAGAATTCGCTCAAGATTTGAGGTTATTATACTCTGTCTGGTTGTTGGTGCAGACAGAGTATAATAACCTGTGATGTCCATTGTCTGATGTAGAAAGCTGCGTGGTTGGATGGTGTCATTACGTTGCAAGTGAACTCTTGGGCTGGTTCTCTCTTCTGGCTTTTCCGGTGAAGGCCGGTTGGTTTGGATTTTTTAACCAAAACAAATGTCTCGGCTGCAGGTTTACTCTGAATCTTCTTTTGCGAAGGGTTTGAGTCCCAGCCTGTTTGACAATAACTCTTATGATGCCTCATCACAAAGGCAGGCTTGGTCCAGCACTTCTGAGTCTGTTCCAGTCAGGAACAAAGACGCCGGCAAAGCTCTGTGTCCAAGGCAAGCGGAAAAAAAAGAGGAGAGCGAGCAGGCAACTGTGTGTGTTGGGACTCCTGTATCCGTGTGGCCAACTAGTCAACAGAGGGTTCAACCCACATTCAAAGCTAATGGCCAGTGCTTTGGCCGATCGGGGAAGTATCATTAAAAAACTGTGAGACATGCTACATGGTCACAGTGCCTCTTTCAGATCTGAACACACTCAGAATACATGTACAGGTTGCAAAACAATGATGAACAGAGACACCCACCAATGCGTTCTTTTGCTTTATCTAGAAACTGTAACCAGATAGAAATATTTGTGAAATAGCTTGCTCGCAATGAAAGCTGGTCGCTGATAGTCACTTGGATAAAACATTTGATTTGCCCCAAGAATCACGGCAACACTCTTGGAAAAGTAGAAATAAGAAGGGTGTCGAGAGGGGAAGTTAATTTGGAGTTTCCGTGACTCGGGTGCAATAAGAAGTGCCCATCTGTCCATCTGCAAGGAGTGACATGCCATGACAGACCAGCAAGGCGACCTCAGGATTATTTTATAAACATCATTTCACATCACAATTTCCTTTTGCTATTGTACTATCTCAATTTAAGATTTTGATGTTTATGTTTCAGAGATTCAGCAGCACACCAGGGTAGGAGGTCACACACACACACACACACGCTACCCTAAAGTCCCAGCATGCCCGTAAACCACCGAGAACTCTGTGAAAGCAGCCAGGAACAAATGTGACAACAGAGACATTTAAAGACAGATTTAAGTGCAGATGATGGCTTTGCAGAGCTTCCTGCTGACAGCAGCTTTAATGAATTGAAGGTTACTGTAAAACTCAACAAGCGTTTCCCTTATGCTCTGTAATTTCAGGAGACAGGGAATGATTCAGTAAAATATTATTAGATACAACACGGAGGAGGTGTTTAAAAACGTGATGAATTTGCCTTTTATTTGGGTTGTTTGCCAAACTATCTCAGGCTGGTAACTGTACAGGTACCCATTTCTCATGTCCTAAAAGAGGGGGACATTTATTCTTACTAGAAGGCTCTTTTTTGCCAATACAACACACACAAATAAAAGCACAGCAGCCGCTGGCAGATGAGAAATGCCCTTTCTGTCTGTGCAGTGTGCCACCCTTTTGTAAGCCTGCCGCAATGCAATACTCATGTTTTAATCAGAATTACTCCTTCACAAAGCGACAATTTCAACTGTCCCTATTTCATTTCTCGAGGAAGAAGACACAAAAAATACTAAATCCGTTTGGGAAAATGAAGGAGATGCCGAGCATGAGTTGTTAAAATGGAGCTGTCTCTGCACACCATTTAGAATGACATAATACCAAACAAATGAAATCGCATTAAATGACATAAAGGAGACAGAGCAGAAGGCAGTCTTTTCAGCATCTGAAGCAAAATAACAGAATGAAACACACACTTTCCTCGACAGAAGCAGGGAATGTTATTTCACTTGGGTTAACTGGGCCAGACATACATCAGCCCTTTTCCACTGAAAGGGCAGATAAGACTGACCTACAGTATCGCTGCCTGTGGCCTTCCTTTGACATGCAACTTAGACAGGTGTGCCCCTGCCTTGCAAACTGCAATTTGTGGGTTATCTGAAATCTGAGGGAGACCATAAGCAATTAAAGCTCTCAATTTCACTGTAAATTTCAGCTCATTTTCATTCTAGGATAAGGTCTCCGGTCCAGCTGTCCTGCATATCATCATGTCAATCAATATTATCATTTTGTTTAACATTTGCCTAAAAAGGAAAGAGTGCCTGACATTTTTCTCCTTTTGAATCATTTTTTTGTTTTATATTCATTTGGTCACTTGGAGGGAATATAGGCTAGATTTCCATATTAAAGCATCAACGACACTTCTTTGGAGTTAGTGGCAAATTAATGCCAGAAAAAAGAAAATGTTACATTCAGCATCATGTCAAAAAGGGGAGGAGAAGGTAGAATTTAGCCCAGTTCTCAGCTGAATCATTTTAAGGAGATTAAATGGATTCAAACGCTTCAGATATCATTCAGTAAATGAATGGAATAATGTGACTAAGGACTAGGAAACAAAAATGATTAGAATACTAACTACTAACCACACTGCCAATTACAATATTAATTAGACCACCAACTGCACTACTAATTACAATACTAATTAGACCACCAACTCCACTACTACTTACAATTTTAATTCCACTACTAATTGCAATACTAATTAGACGACTAACTGCAGTACTAATTACAATACTAATTACACCACCAACTACACTACTAATTGCAATTTTAATTCCACAACTAACTACACTACTAATTGCAATACTAATTAGACCAGTAGCAACACTATAATAATAATTAGACAACTAACCACACAATGAATTACAATACCAATAAGACCACTACCTAAACTGCTAATTACAATACTAATTAAATCAATAACTCCACTACTAATTGCAATAGTAATTATACCACTACCTGCACTACTAATTGCAACACAAATACTACAGAGAATCCTAGCTACATGTCTAGACAGCGATTTTAAGGCAGTCTTTTTTTTTCATTTTAGAAAGTTGAAGCGTCGACCTCCGTAGAATTCTCTATTCATTTGGAAGAAGCCTTTTTTATTTTTCTGCTCTTTGGATCACGTCAGAGAGCCTGCCGCACACGTCACACATAGCTAGTCCAGGCAAACACTATGTATCATATGCAATACAAGGCAGACATGGATAGTTAGATGATATCCCTTTTGTGCCGAAATGTTGGGTGGATTGAGCTGGACATTCATAAATTATAATGGTGATGTACATCATCCCTGAAATACTTTTCAATCGATGCTGGTATCAAGGACATCCAACATAGGGAAAAGAAGGACGCAGACACAATGCAATGCAAAGTCCTGCAGTTGATTGCTTTTGTTTCACCTCAGGCAGTAGACCTGGACCAGCAGGTCAGCAGGCACAGCAGTCACTGTGCTCATCTCTACTCAAATGTGATAGCTTGGCAATTCTAGCAAACCTTAGGTGGACTTTGACCTACTGCCTACCTTGAAAAAAAAAAGAATGACAAAGTAGACAATAGACCAAAATGGCCATTCAGAAATGTATTGAAGGGATCTCGGTACACCCACTACATGACCTGGATCGCCCGCATATACCTACTCGGCTCGTAAGTATAAGGCCTGACAACATGCTGCTTTCCACAAGCCTTCTGTTTGTGGGTGGTGTGAGCAGAACCCGGGAGCCAATCACAGCTATGGGTCATTAAATATTAACATGAGCAGGGCAAAACCTCTTGTGTGAGTGAACCAGAGAACCTCTGGAAAATACGAAAGCATTAAATAAGGTTCCAGGGAATAATGGAAAATTGTTCAAAATGTAGTAAAAAATTACCCTTATATGGATTTTAAAGAAACTATTCACCACCTAATGTTTCACAAGCTGATTAAGACAGATAAATCAAGGCTTTGTGAATGTGAACAAAACTGGAAAATTTAAAAGACATCATTTGGAAGCCACCCTGTAATTATGAATGTAACATTCTAATTAGATGATAAAAGCCATACATTAAAGCAAACTACTTTGCCAAACTATTGGATGGATATTTAACAGCTGTGACACGCTGGGTATTCGAACCACATGTGTGTATGTCTTTAGTAATTTATTAATTACGTTCATTAAAGAGAACATTCTAAGAAAAGAGAGAAAAGAAAAATGTGTTGTTTAAAAAAACTGAATGAATGTACCCACTGTGAAACAATACCACCATTAGCTTACATAAGTTGAAACAGTTTAAGCATTTGGCTGCACTGCAGTTCCTCACTCAGCATGGTTTCTTTTGTCACACAATAGCACGTCTCCCAATTTACAACTTCAGTGAAAATACGTGTAGTTTGGCAAAAATATTATTACCAAAAAATAATAATAATAAAGCAGAAAAGCTTTTAGTATAAAGACATATTATTCTGTATAAATGACCCTGCTTCAGAAGTAGTGTATGCCCGGTTTGGGTGTTTGGGTGTTTCTCTAATGCAGTCCGAAACCTCAGCAGCACAGCTCCAAGGCTTCCATCTGTGGCCTAAATCGCCACGTTAACCAGCGTCACCCTGCCCTTAATTAAACACGTCCTCGTCCCGTTCCGCAAACCGTTCAACGGGGCGCGATTATGGCAGACCTGAGACGGGTGTCGCCGCCATTAATCGGGAATTCGGTCTAGCGTCCACTGACACGGCGAATGAATCACCACCGACGGCAGAGCCGCTATCTCTACACGTCTTACTCCGCCGCCATGAAAGTGATTTATGGCAAAGTGGCGTTTCCTGAGACGAGCGTCTCGCTTTCCTCTTTTGAAATATGATTTTCACGCCGTGCCCACAGTTGGCGTGAGCCGAGTCTCCAGCTTCAGCCACTGTATTTCTGTGGCCCCCGCACGACGGATGCCCGTTCACCCCCCTGAACAGCTCGGTGGCTCTGACTCACTGCTCTCATTTACCGTCCCTCCCCCACTTTGGGATTAAGCACAGCATCTGCCTCAAACTGACAGCACTGATCAGATCCATTTATGTAAACGAAAGCGGGTATTCTTATTAGATATGATACGGCTGAAATGTATGCATACAGTCACAGTGCCGTCCACAGCGCCCTCCGGAGGCACCCTCAGTTAAAATGAACAAAAAATGATGGATAAAACTTATTTTGCCCAATTTGAGAAAATGATATAATCTTACTCACAGGAAAAAAAAAAAACTTTATAATGATTATTTTGAAAAATGTGTGTCACAATATGTGTTGCCTTTATAAAGACAACAGTGCTGAATCTACTCCTATAAGAAAGAGAGAACACATAGCAAGGGATCTGAGACCATTCCTCAGTGCAGAATATTTTCAGATGAGTCAGATTCATTGGTTTTCACTAGTGGACCCATCTTAAGCTCACCCCATAGGTTTCCAATGGGGTTTAGGTCAGGGGACTGGGATAGCCATTGCAAAAAAACTTCATTCTCAGGTCAGTGAACCATTTTTTAGCGATTTGGAGGAATGCATTGGGTCATTGTCCTGCCGCATGTTTCCAACTACGACCCCTGCAGAGGCAGCCAGATTTTGATATAAAATCACCTGGTACAAATAAAGCTATTGTACTTGATGGAGTCCTTGATGCTATGTATCCAAACAACGTTCCCAAGGTCTTTGGAAGCAAAACAGCCCCACAGCATCACATATACACCACCAAACCTCACAGTGGATATTAGGTTCTTGTCTGCATGAGCATCCTTCCTTTTTTGTGAGACCCATCTCTGGTGTTTGTGGCCAAAAAGCATTATTTATTTTATTATCATTTGACCATAGAACCTGCTTCCAACAACAGTTGCACTGATGTTTAGCAAAATTCTGGCAAGCCTTCCACATAGCCCACCGGCATGGAGGTGGAATTGAGCTGTAGTTTTGGAGACTTGGTGACCCCATGATAAAACCAAATTCTGCAATTATCCAACTGAAATCCCTGAAGATTTTTTTTTTTGCCTCTCAGACCATCCACTTCACTGTGTGTGAAGTCAAAATACCTGTGTACCTTTGTGTCCTCTTCCAAGTACGTTCAGTATGACTCATTGTGTTATTGCCCTCAGTGGAAAGCAGTATTTTCTGGTGTTTTCAGCAGTTTTTCCAAGGCCCTTGCCTGAATTATGAAGGTTCTCAGACCTTCCCCATGTTGATAGATGACTAAGGGAGTTTGGCATATGTGTCACCCCAAATTTATATCGCAGTGAAAATTTAAATGCATTTCTATTACATTTAGCGTATAAGAAATTCTAGGGTTATCAATAATTGTGACAGATTTCAGAGAAAATATTAATTTCTTGGTAAATAATTTTTTCCTTCTGTGAACAATTTTACATCAATTAAAAGTTAGATTTTTCATTTTTTGAGTGCAAGATCAAGTTGATAGACAGCACTGACATCTCCACACACAGAATGAAATATATATTGAAAACATGGGGTATTTCACATATTGTGACCAAGTGAGAATTAGTATTAAATGCTATACATTTGCTGTTTGATGTGCAATAATGGTAAAAGCAAGAATTCAGAGCAAGACTTAAATGGCAGACTGCAAGTTGCTTCTATGTAATTATGGACTTATATATGCAGTGTTTCCACATCATGCCATCTTTCAGCGACAAGTTCATATATAGTTTTTCTTAATACATAAACAGGGTTGCCGACTCTCACACTTTTGGCATGAAAACATGCTTTCAGGCTCTGTCTCACACTCTCACGCTACCAAAACACATCTCTGTCAATCAGCTACCTGTCTTAGCCAGTTCACAATCCAAATAAATCTCACTCCAGCCAGCTGACCAAAGTTGACAACACCAGATAACACCACATTCAGTAGAAATTTTACTGCCAGATAATACAACCAGCAATGAAATGATCCAACCAAAAAGAGAGACAGATTTACTCTAGGTGATCCTCACTGTATCTGAGCTTTTGATGGTATAAACTGCAAGTGAGTCACTGTGGTTAAAATCACACCCTTAAAACAATGTATAGTGTCTTCATTACTGCACCATAACACCTTCATAAACAATTCCTAACTAAATGCAATATGCATAAGGTTGCCATAACAGGTTATGTAAAATGATTTTAATTTCAGATAACTCAATGCATCTTGACTAAAGGCTAACCCTCTCTAAATCTCTGGAACAAGAGCCAATAAATATATTATTAATAGTTAATTCTCTAGTAATGACAAGATTACACATGTGAGGAAGAAAATGAGCTCAAATGTTATTAATGTTATTAAATACCGCTGGTCACACAGCTGTATTTCAGAACTTAATTACTTTTAGATATTTTTGCAGAAATCTTGCAGTTGAGCTTTAAACACATACATACTTAGAACCTCAAAAACCATACACAGTGAAGTCTGAGTATTTGAATAGTGAGATGATTTTTGTTGCTTTTGGTTCTGTACTCCAGCACATTGGTTTAAAAATGAAACATTGAAAACAGGGTTAAAATACAGACCGTCGGCTTTACGTAATTTGAGTTACATCCAAAACAAAAGATATGTGAAGAAAATACAGCCCATTTCATTCATAGTTCCCCATTCTTATAGGAGCAAATGTAACTGGACAATTAGACGATCAGCTGTTTCTTAGCCAGCTGCATGTCATTTCATCACTAGTTCTTGCACAAGAAAGATAACAAAAGAGAGAGTTGGTTCAAGGTGTGGAATTTACTATTTGAGTCCGTTGCTATTGTGTCTCAACACGAGGACCAAATAAGTATCAATGCCAGTAAAGCAGGCTGTCAGGAGGCAGAAAAATCTGAATAAATATTTCGGAGCCATAGCCAAAACATTGGGTGTATCAAAATCAAATATCCGATACATTTTTAAAGAAGCAAGAATGTATTGGTGAGCTCAGAAATAGCAAACACCCTGGCAGACAATGGAAGGCCACAGTGGACGTCAGAAGAATACTTTTGAAGAAAACACCTCCTCAGCTGTCAAACAGATAAAGCACACTCTCCAGGATCTAAGCAAAGACTACCATAAAGAGGAGACTACACCAGTATAACCTCAGAGGGTTCATGCAAACCACTAGCAAGTCTCAAGAACACCCAGGTTAGAGTTTGCTAAACAAGTACAAAAAACTGTAGAGTTCTGGAACAAAGTCTTATGGACAGAGGAGATGCATATTATCCTGTACAAAAGTGATGGAACATGAATATGAAAAAAAATACCCTCAGATAAAGCTGCACTTTACCCATATATCCATTGCTTCATTTCAAATGAGTACGGGGCCAAAACAACAGCAGTTGTCAAAGTCCACATATTCAGTCAGGGCCCAGAAAACCATTGGTTAACATGTATTCCAACTACATGTATTAATAAATAAATAAAAATTAAATTTAAAAAATCACATTACTCAACAGGAACTTTTCTACCATCCTCCAGATATTGTTGCATCACACAAATTAACTTTCCATTTCTAATGGCACTTGACTACATCAGTCTGTGGCAAGGCCGCTTTTACAATGACAGCTGCTTCACAAGATTTTTACCAAACCTTTCGGTGCAAGCCTTTTGAAACTAGTCATTTGTAAATTCAAAGCAAGTATGTTCTGCAGCTGGTCCAAGAGTGAACAGGGGCCAACTCCTACAGGCACCTGGCAAGAGATGCTCAATAGACTTTTATCAACTGCTTCCAAAAAATACAATGCAACCATTGCAGTAATATTTCATAGAGAACGAGACAGAGAGTGAGACACAGAGAGAGACAAAGAAAGTGAGAGAGAGAGAGACAGAGTAAATGAGAGAGAGAGAGAGCGAGAAAGAGAGAGAGACAGGGAGAGAGAGAGAGACAGGGAGAGGGAGAGGGAGAGAAAAAGCTTCCCCTACCTCAGATTGTGCCCTAAAATGGAAGACCACAGACCACATTGTGGAACGACCTCTATTTGCCAGCAACTGTTTGTCATTTGTTGACAATTTCTTGAGAGAATACTAATGACTAATGGCCGCAAAAATGACCACAGAATCTGGAATGTTGTCAGACAGACTGTTTGTCCAATCAATAACAGGTTACCATGGATGTCAGTGCCACCTCCTGCAAAGAGTGATAAAAAGCAGCAGTGATTTGTCCTACATCGTTATGTCCTACATTCATTGGATGTGTACTAAAAATAAAGATCAAATTAATCAATAGGGTGCTGTGGGTGTGGTGGGATCTTAAGATAGGCTCTTAGGAAGGATCCAAATTGCACAAGCATTTGTCGAACCAAATGAATTCAGAACACACACGCATGCACACCCACACAATTTAATGACCTTGCCAAGATAAAGTAAAATGGAAAAAAGGAAGGTAACCCTAGAAACACTTCATTAATAACATGTAAATCCTAAATTATAATATAAGCACTCTACATGATAGTTATAAATGGTCATAAATTATGTGAAGTCAAGTTGATTGCCATATATTTAAAACAAATGTTCTTTATTGAACATAAACTGATCTAATTACTAATGTAGTTTACTAATCAAGTTCTGTACATCTGTACATTACACACAGTTTTCATTTCTGAGAAACTGCAGTTAACAGTTCACCTACTGTACATTGTCAAATGAAGCTCAGATAACTGAAATAAGCAAATACTAATACACAGCTTATTACAAACAACGTTTCCAGGGTTATTCAGGGGTGTGAAAAAGTATACTAACTTTTATTAATCAATCAATATTCTAGAAGGATGAACGTTGTTTGATTGTGTGAGTGTGGCTCAGTCAGATATCTGTTGAGACAATACTGTTTTGCCCTTGATCAGGGACCCTGGTGGGACTCTAATTATACCAGATTACATTTCTTTACGAGATGAATAGGTTAAAGGTACAGTAAGTGTGGTAAACCTAGGGCACGAGAACAAGGGTTTAAGCAGTTGAATAAAAGCTGATAATTGCATGACTACTCTAGACAAAAACAGAACATATATTAAGCTGTCTGATAGCATACTTAGGAAGAGGGGTGAATGTAGAGTCCTGTGTCTTTGCTGAAAGTGCTGTATGCCAGATCTAGAAAGAATACAGGCTAATCAATGAAGGCAAGGTTATGTTTTTTTCTTTATCTTTACTTGGACATGAAATCCCTTTTTTGTGTTAATTTCATTCTTTTTTTCATCTAAATACTGATGTTTTATTGTACAAGATATTGGCATCGGCGACCTTGTACAGCAGGGCCTCTAAGTAGACATCCAAGCATGCAACAAAGTAAAATGTTCAGTATTAAATCAACTCATACAGAGTGCATATGGTTCCTCCTGGACAAATATGTACACCGTTAGAGTTAAATTAACACCGGCAATTTTAGAGTGTATGTCTGAAGAGATACATTGTGTGATGCAACTTTTGTGCACATATTAAATAATGTTACATTGCTTGTTACTTAATCAGATGAAGTACTATGACACAGAGTAAGCTACATCACTAGCTACTGAGCCAGCACTCTGTTCCTCATACCTGGAGGCTGCCAACAGTGGCCTGGCTGTTTATCGGCTGTTGTATTTTGCCTTATTTGTAATTATATATTCAATTTTCTTTTTTTTAGATCAGATCATAATTTCTGCTTGATTAATTATTGGTGTATGTACTGATTTTCAATACTAGCCCTCATGAAAAATGGACACAGCTGAAAACACAAACTACTGGGACAATCATGACAAGCGCAGAATATACATCAAAGGAGTGAAAACAGACATGGACTGCACACAGTTTTACTGAGGATGCAAAATAATATCAGTGTTGCATCAGTATTGGCCAATAACAGCTTCAAAAAAACAAACTAAATACATGAAAATATGTGGGTATCAGCTGATAAGCCAAGCTTAAATCATTATTATGATGGCACAATAAATGTGTGCAAGAGAGGTAATGGATGTAATACACCGCAGGCTTTATATTACAGGAAGTGAAAAAGTAATGCGCAAAATGTGGTCTGACCATAGTCACCTAAAACATATTCATTATTTATTTGAGATTTTTCATTTTTGCCCGCCAAAGTCAAGCAGAGCTGTACCGATTCTTGGTCGAGGCTCTCCAGAGTCACGCACACTGTTCAATAATACACCAAGCAAGCTGAAATAGTGTGTGACTCCATCGGCTCAGCTTTTCACAAATAAATTAAATCTCGGGCAGACGAGTCAGCACCCTGCAGGCCCCCCGCGTCACACGGGTCCTGTCAGCCAATAAACACGTCTTTCCTTCAGAGCTCACACCTTTATCTCTCCTCTTAGCTGAAGAATAGCCCTCTCAGCTGAAAGAATAGAAGCCATCACTCTCTGTCTGGCTATGACAGCCGAGCGCTCCGCTCCTGGAACGTCATGGCGTCAGCTCCGCGCGGTGCTCCAGCGGCTGTGTGAAATCCCCCTTTAACTTCACGCTCTGGGAACACGCGAATATCCGTCCCGTGAAAGACAGCGGTGGAGAACGCAGCCGGGTGCCAGTGGTACACCTTCTGCCGTAACCTGGCCTCTGTCCTGTGCCCATCCTCAACCCAAAGCACCAAACCCTATCTCAAGGATCCTGTCCCATCAAATCATACTTAGTAATAGCTATATTATACGCAAACCAAAGGCTATGGTATTAAGCCAAGTGAGATTTGAAATGACTTATTTTAATCCTGAAAGCAATAAAGCTCTTCTGCTCCCACTACAGGAGGATTTTTTTCTGGATCTTTTGGTGTCAATGTTGCTTGTATGAGTAACATGGCTCTTTATTTGTTAAAATGTGGGCTTTAAATAGTGCGGCCATTTACCACTTTGGCCAAACGGAAGTGAAGTTGAAGTCAATGTCCACACAGAATGGATGTGGCAGACCTCCAGCACCTGCGTTTGGACACATCACACTTTACATCAAAAGGACTTTTTTTTTTGAAAGTGCTCAACTTTATCTTGTGGCTTACAGAACAAGAAAACTTCTTGTACTGGGTCTTTAAATAGAATAACAGCTTGCCCGTGAAAACCTCAAGCTTGCAAATGTTTCGCACCTGAACGTGGAACACAAAGACGTGTCATTTGTATTTTTGCATTAGCGGTCCTATTAGCATCACAACAGTCCATGTGCAAGGCTCATTTGCACATTACAGATCAGCTGGAATAGTTCCCCTAGTACCACAGCATCACTTTATAATGGGTTTGCGAGTTCCGCTCTATATAGGGCAATGACAGATGTACAAAAAGCGGATTAAGAATCTGTGCACTGAAAAAAGGGACCTCAGAAAGTTATACAGATATTATCAGAAAAGCAGACAGATGTAAGCACTACTCCGATTTTTAAAAATGTGGGGAATATGCAATGGATAAGATGTAAAAATTGAAAAAATAACACATAAACGAACATCCTCAGTTAAGACGAGATCACCATTTAATTCCGTCTTAATTTGTTCATAGGCGGAAAATGAGCTTGCATGCCTGTATCACAGCTGAGCGTCTGTATCACAGCTGAGTATTGCAGTGTGAAGGCGCGCGCTCTGAAGGAAAGCAGTCGATCATAAGGAAACGGGCGGGAGTACTGCGACACCTGCACACCGCCAAGGCAAGACCAGCCGTCCCTCAAAACCGAAGCGCTCGGCGAGGATGAAACGGGTCACGGGGACCGGCGGAGGTGAGACGGAAAACGGCCCGGGGTTCAGGGGCCGAAGCGAGGGGTCAGAAACACCCCCGCCACTCAGCCCAGCAGGCCCGCCCGCCCGCGCCCGGCTCGGCTCTCTGCAGTCCGACTACAGCGCTGCAGTTCTGTCCCGTCTCACAGACTCCTTAAAGGGGCGATTGGGGTTTTTTTTTCCCCCCACCGTGCCCCACCGTGCGAGGGCCTCATATCCGCGCAGCCCCACATTTGGATGCAGAGGAGGGCGTGATGCAGGCGAAGCGTTGCTGACTTCACACGCGCATATCCTGCCGATCTGAGCAAGTCAAATGATGCATGATACCTTGGCATGCTTTTGATACGGTGACTTTAAAGAGCTGAAAGATCTAGAGCCTAGTGCCAGCTTCTTAAATCAAATGTGATCTGGTAGATACTGCATTTCCCGCCTTTTTTATTTTTATTTTTTGCATTGGCTTTGATTTCGACGAGATGAAGGCAGGCAATTTTCCTGACGCACACGCACACAGGCAAGTTAAACTGGAAGGGGGTAGCACACGAGCCAAAATAACAATGGCTGTGACGACTCATTGGTGTCTTTGGAGACAGCAGTGTTGTCATTGTATTAGCAATTAGTACATTCAAACAGATGGATGTCAAGTTGCCAGGAGACAGATAAGCATGTGCAGGCACAGCACACTTGTCGGAATAGTGTTAGTAACTTTACATTACAGAGGGTGGAATGGTCAGCTAGTTAAAGCCAGGTCATTCTGGGGCTGTGCAAGCCATGTATGTAACCTGGATTTTGGGTCATTTCCAGTGGAAAGCTGGAGTGCACTTGATCCAGAGCCATGGACGGCACTGAAATCAAAGGATTCCAAGTTCCTTTAATCTTTCAGACTAACAGACTGAACGCAAATACTGTATAACTATTTTTCTTTTTAGAAGCAAGGTTAATGTTATTTTATATTAATGACAATATCATACATGTGTGCTCGTAAGCAGACATTATTTATACACAAGGTCATATGCACATTCTTACTCACTGGCTTTCACACTTAACATGGCAGAATACTAGGCTACAAACAAATGCTTGGCCAAAAGCAAAATATTTATTATTTTAATTCATTCTTTATTTACCCGGGTGAGTGCCATATAGATAAAAATCTCTTTTACAAGGGGGCCCTGGACAAAAGGTAGTGGAATAAACAATTACTCAGCATAAAATACAATACAGCACAGCACTATAAAAGCTACCACCATAAAACAGGGTCTTAATGACTTTACAGGCCCCCAGCACCATATCTGTCAGAGCCATAATGGGGCCGGTTGTGCAGAACGCAGTCAGAATCGAGTCAGTGTTTTTGGTAACGTTCCAGACTCCGCGGGCTCTGAGAATTCTGTTTAAAATGGCACCCATCGATACGCCACGGAAAAAAGCCTTACACATCCAATCCGACGGATCGTTTGGCCGATTTGAGCGTCCGGCGCTCCCAGCGATCCCACTCATTACAGCATCATTAACAAAATGAGGGGAGGGAGGGAGGGAGAGAGGGAGGGAGAGAGAGAGAGAGAAAGAGAGAACATGGTTGGTGCAGGACTATTCCATTTGAAGTCGGTTTAACGCAACCCGCAACTTTTGATATGTGAGAACAATGCGGTCAAACTTGGCCACCGGCAAATAATACGCTTCAAATGCTTTGCTCTGAGGCACAGAATCAAATGCGTCCACAGTTCCTCCATGCACCCCATTTACACTGTTTCAAACAATCTGCTTGGGAGAAAACTTTGGCAAATTGAAAGGGACTGCAAAGATGGTGCTCGTTAGAGAAACTGAAAGATCTAATAGAACCCTCATTTTTTTAAAAGAATGATATCGCCCAGGTCTGCAGGAAACAATGAGCAATTCCCAAACTATAAGAGATACATATCTGTGTACTGACACTAGACATAAGTAAACGATGCTACAGACCAGTAAAATCCATGGCGGAATTATTACCTGTCTGAGCCAGAGAGTAATGTTAATGTGTGGAACAGTTAGCCAGGTCATGCAGCAAAGACAGAGACCTGTGGGGAGGCCAAGTCCAAACTTGAGGCCATGCTGAATACTGTCCAGACTAGCTAAACCATGAGCCTAAATGGGCTGAATGGCATATTCTCCTAATTATGCGTTCTCAGATTCTAAACGGGCTGAGTGTCCTGTTCTCTTTGTTAAATATTCTTATGTTCTACTGTTATAGATGGGTTGAATGGCCTGTTCTCCTCAGTATAAGACTGGGAGCAGTGCAACATAGAGGAGAACCAGTTTTGTTGGTGTTGCAGTTGCTTTTAGTGGCTGGTGAGTTCACTTTGAGGAACCCGGCAGGGCACAAAAGTGCGGCAGAGAGGACCTTCATCTCTACAGCTTAATAATGCAGTATACAGAAGGAAATGCTGCTGTCCGTGGTCCTGCAGCACTCCTGTGTGCTAAGGCAAGTGTTTCCCATACATTACCTGACCCTAACCCATCACTGCTCCACCAATCAGGAGTCAAATTACAGTGTGTCCCATACATTACCTGACCCTAACCCATCACTGCTCCACCAATCAGGAGTCAAATTACAGTGTGTCCCATACATTACCTAACCCTAGCCCATCATAGCGACACCAATCGGGAGTTAAATTACAGTGTCTCCCATACCATATCTAACCCATCGCCACTCCACCAATCAGGAGCCCCTCTGCTTAATACACGCCTGATCCTCACATAAAATTGCACTGTGTTTCATTCTGGGACTCCACTGGCACGCCAAACAATCAGGTTCTCTGCCATACACTAGCCGGACACTTTATCAAGACAATGGTAGATGGCATATTACTGACAACAGATGAGAAGAGTTTGGAAGAGATAGTATGCTGAAAGCTGATGCAGTGCTATCTGGCAGACAGAGTTGTTGGTTCCTTTTAAAAGAATGTTTTACATTAAATTACCGGTATTTAGCAGATGCTTTCCTTCAGAGTGCAAACACAAGTGCAAAGATCAGGGATCAACTAGCAGAAATTCCCCAGAGGGGGAATGTGTATTCCGCAGAGAGACAGCAATTGCAAGAAGAGCAGACTCGACTGACAGCTCGTCAAGGCATTTAGCAGACGCTTTTATCCGTAGACACTGACAAAAGCTTAAATTCTAAATTAAACTGGATGATAAACCAGGCTGTACAAACAAGAACAGAACTAGCCTTATGAGCATTATACTGCATTACACAAGTGGCAGCAAAGATCCAGAGGCACTGAAAACAATACTCACTGATAATATATGTATTATTATTAGCTCACATTAGAAATACTAAACTTGATTGTTAAATCACTTTCTATAATGTATCAATTCCCATCCTAGATTGTATTGCTAGCTAGCTACAGAAGTAACATCAGCCACTAACTAATGCAAGAAGAAAATATTGCTATCAAGCCATACATCACTGCCCTCCACTTTAAACTGAATTGCCTAGACAAATATAAATCCAACACTGACCAGCAACCATTACCTACACACACACATACACACAAACATGTAAGCATGCACACAAACAATGGATTCCTGGAAATACCTCATATTTCCCACTTTAGAAATTCATAACATACATGAACAGCATGAACAGCACGCACAGCTCTACACCAGACACCATATATAGCTACCACCACCTACACCTAACACCATCTACAACCAGCACCATCTACACCCTCACACCACCTACATGGAACACCTTCTACACACACCACCATCTACACCTAACCCCACCTACACCAAACTCCGTTTACATCTCTGCCTAGCACCATATTCACCCACCCCTCCCACCGCCTGTATACCCCAGCACCGGCAGTGTTTTTCCCCTTTTTTAAAGGATGTGATTCTGTCTCTTTCTGGCTTCACAGGGCGGCTAATGGCTCATATTTATCTATATTTCATACGGACGCGGCGCCCTGTGACACCCCAAGCTTTTAAACTGCCACTCGGTGGCCATTTTCAGCCCCTCTCAAATCCCCAGTCGCACCTGGACACCATATCAGTTTACCAACAACAGGTTTATGCATTCCCTGTCTCACTCCTAGTTGCGTTCTCACTGACTAAATGGACGGATTGTTTGGCTCAATTTCTGTTTTCGCTATAAGAATATAAAGGTCTCACAGAGTGAAATGCATTATGTGCAGTGAGTGAAAGAAAAGCAATTTCATTTCAGATGATGGCAGAACTTTCAAGCCAAGTTCTGAATTCTTACCTCTCCCTAACCAGTTTATCTGGCCTATGCCAGAGACTACATTTCATATTGTGAAACACTTTACTCATCTGGTGCACACCCCTGGCTTTGGCGGATACACAGGGGAAAAAAGAAAGAAATAATGAATAATAATTCATTAATAAAACATTAGTAACTCAATGCAAAGAGTTTAAGTTGTTGTGGCCAGAGATGAAACCATAAATAATCATTTCCTATCAGGGCAGAGGTGATGCTATAAGCTTAGACTCAACACTCCGAGACCACAGATTTTAATACAAGGCTGAGAAACGTTGTGAAATAATGACTGAAGCACTTTTTTTTTTCAAAATTGTTCAAGGAGAAAAAGGTAAAAACACAGAGTAAGATGGTTTTCCATTCAAACAATTAAGAGGATTGAAATCAATTCTGTGGGACATTATTCATTTTCATTTTGAGCTGACTAAACACAACAAAGTCAATATTTAAATTAATGCAATTCTTTTAGTTTTAAGGTACTTCATTTAAATTGTAAATCCAAAATGCAGGCAACTTGCAACTATTAGCAGATTTCAGTGAGAGGGGTTATAGTTGTAAACATGCAACTTCTCTGCAAAAACAAATCCCACCAGATGAAAAAGACAAATCTAAACATGTCATTTCTCAAAAGACAAAAAGGATGTTATTCACAGTTATTAATAATTTATTTAACAAATCAGCAACAGTGGTTTTTCATTACTAGCAGTGCATAAATAAATTAATGATGTCAGGCATCCAGGGACTTAACACATTTCGCACAATAGCAAATAAAATACAGTTGCCTAACATCTCCCCCCAGCTGGCCACGCCCTCACACTTGCATTTCTGAGAACTGTTCCTCTCTGTGCAGATTTCCTTTTATCTTTGGAGAAGACACCACTCGCAATACCACGCCATCACGGAGACCACATTTAGCTTGCATCACCAAGGCACAGGATAAATTGCATATATTTATCAAATTTTGAGCTGCCTTTCTTGGAAATGCTGAGCTTGAAGGCATTTTGAGTCGCCGAAGTTCAGAGTTTCCAAACCTTGTTAAAAATTTGCTCTGTATATGACTTCCTAGCTCATACTGAGAAAAATAAAAATGGCCGCCCAGCTTCGACTTCATTTAAGGAACTGCACTTCCTGTGTGTGGCTTCAGAGCTGTCCTTTCAACACGCTCTGAGAGTGACAGGAAAGGCATCTGCAGTAAAGGAACTATCTGATAGGGCGCTGGAATGCTGAAGAACAAATGCATCCTCACATTGTAAAATGTTGTTGTGCATTAGCATTGCCACTCTGTTTCTTCTCTATTTTTATTTATTCTTGTCCTTCCTCCTTCCCTTGCTTCCCTCTCACATCCTGTGGCTCTCTCTCAGACTTAATTAAAAACAGTTTCAATACACAGACACACACACACACACACTCGCTTGCTCACACACTCACTCACTCAAACAGACACACACACACACGAACAATAAAAAGATTATTTCATACAGACGCGAGTCACGTCCCCTCAACATGAAGTCTGTTCTGCGCTGCTCTGTGGGGGAGGCACTTATCTTTGCCGTGGGAGGAACAGTCACCTTCACTTAAGAAAAGCATTAGGGACTGAAATACATTCAGATCAAGACCCTGTAATTAGATCCTGAAAGTCTAGCGTCGCTAAAAAGTCAAGCGATTCACCTGAGAAGCTATATGCAGAGCATATCAATTCAAAAGGCTATCAGAAAAGTCAGAATGGCAGTTCTGCAGTAGGGTGCACGTTACTTAACTCACATGGCTTACATAAATTCATCAAACTCATTCTGCCATCAACACGCTTGCAGAACAAGAGAACTGGCTGTGGAAGTGACAGACTACCGGCCAGTGGAATCCACACAAGCTGCGTATCCGCAGAGCGCGATTTGGCGTGTAGACGCTGCGCTTCCGCTTCCTGCTTCGAGCATGTGCTTTAAGAGTGGCTTCGCGGCCCGAGATATCACACAACACGCACGCTCATCCCTCAGCGTTTGAGCGTGCTCCAGTGCCCAGATCAGCAGCTGTCGCTGCCCGACCGGGTTTGGCAGCGACTGCTGGCAGAAACAAAGCTCGCTGCAACCGACAGCGTGTCCACTTACTCACACACACACCACCCCCCCCACCCCCCACCCCCCCACCGTGTTACAGAATATTACCAACTGCGATTATTCTTTTAACACGCACACATAAGGACTATTTATTTTTAAGGTGTTTGCCAGACTCCACTTTAAATGATTTAGGAAACAATGGGGAGAATTGCTTTGGAATACAGCTTGTTTAATTTCTGTGAGCTAAGATAGCCAATACTGTTTCTTGTAACTTGGCCTAATTTTCATAACAATACTTTTAATGGCAGGCCTAGATTTTTCACGTTTTAATTAATGACTTAGGCCTACAAAGCACTGTCTATGTGTCAGTAACTTGGCCTTTTGTACCTTGAAAACGTATTTTTCTTCAGATCTGGGTTTACAAACACATTCTCACCTTTCCTGACACCTCTGTATCAAACACCCCTCATGATAAAGCTAAAAGCACCTAAACAAATTCACGGGGAATGGGGGACTTGCCAGAGACACGAAGGACCAATCACCAGTCAAGATGATTACATCATTTAAAAAGTCATAGTTTGGTTTGAAGTTCGCTTTGTAAAAAATGTTAAAGACAGAAAAGACTTCTTGGAATCCCATTCTGTGCAGCTCTGTCACTGAGGTAGGCCTACTACAATACTGATGTTCAGTGTGTTTCAATTTAAAATGACCAGATACAGGAAGTTTTTATAGAGGTTTTGTTAGAAAATACAACAGCAGCCGAGAGTAGGCCTGAGACGAGGACAGGGGAGGTAAAGGGAAAAAAATCAATAAGAGAAAAGTGAACAAGATAATGAGAGTTTCCGGTGTCCTCAGACCCCCTCCACTCTGCTATAATTACTGCGATTCTTAGGGGAACATGTAAAACTGGAACGGGCCTGGCAGGCTGTCAAACACTCAAACATTTCAGCCGCGGGTGCTGCACAAACCCATGTCCTTTCGTTCACACGTCTAGAGATGTGTGTGTCCGTCTCGCAGGCTGCCAAAATACACAATGGAGGACGGACATTTCTGCACTGTGTAACAGCTACAAGAGCAAACGGGTAACTTGAAAACAAGATCAAACTGAGCTGAGCGATAGATTCCAACTAACTACCATGGTGCGTCTGTTTTATTTTCCACTGAAAAATAAAACGAACAGATCGAACAGTGCGTTTCGTACACTGAAATGGAATTTGTCATTCATGCCAATATCTGCGAGATTCCATGAAGCCTTAAACACTCATGCTCCATTCACTGAGAGAAGGTTCCAAGAGGAGAATATAGCCTACTTTACACAACAAAACAAACAAAACAATTCCATTGTGGGTTCAGTAAAAGAAATATAAAAGTTACTGTACCTTTTATTTATTTTTATTTTTTTTTACTGTAACTTTACTGTATGGCAGTTACCACAACCTTCTTTTTTATGTCACTTAAAGGATAAAATGTTCAACACTCTAGATCACACAACACCTGTCAAGGTGACTTCTGAAACTAAGGAATTCAAATCCGCAGCGAAGTTGCATGAAATCGCTGTGCAATGCCTAGAAGCACCTTCGTGAGGCGTGCAGAAAGCATGGACGTGCGAGGAAGAACGAACGGATTTACTTCAAAACGAGCGGCACGCAGATAGTTAGCTTTCTTATTTTAGCCCCAGCAGCTGGCAGGAAAACTCACAAGGGGTGAATCTGTGGATGTTTGCAAGCATTCTTGGCAATTCAAGAACCCGTCCATACTACTAAGGCAAGTGCCAGTCTGTGCTTAACAGATTAAACAGTCATGCATTCCCTCCACAGATGGCTCTGTACAGACCATTCCATAGCACAAAGCAGCCTGTAATTACAAATTATACGAGTAGCTGGGAAGTTCTTTCAGCAGAAGAACATATATATTAGATTTTTTTTTTTTTTTTAAGTTGGCTTTTATTACCAATTGCACCAGCCATGTAGCCAACAATCACGGCATTCAAACAAACTGAAAATTCATGAACCCACTATTTAGATGCAACTTCAAATAAGGTTGATTTTAATGTCAACCAAAACTTGACAAAATGCAAAAAAAAAAAAAGTACTGAAGTGAATAGACACAAAAAAAAAATCACATTTCATTTAGGAAACAAATTCTGAATGTGTGTGCGTGCGTGCACAACTGCACTGTCCTCTTCAGTGATATAATGGATGCACATTTTGCTCTTGCTTATTCAAATAAACACATGTTCATGACAGCTCAGTGAAGTATTGGCTACAACTGTGCTGTACAATAAGTGTCACGCAGAATAGAGGAGTGAAATTATAGAACACCATAAGACACCTAACAAATGACTGCTGAGCCTGCTCTTCTGTGCATGAAAGCATTTTTTTTGTTTTAAATGTCAGATAAACGTATAAATATATTACTTAACTGACACGTCATTTATTTTATTTCCACAAGGTGCAGGAACATAAATACGCTTGATTAAGCCACAGGCACAAATATGCTAAAGACAAGAGTTCAAGTGAAAGGCCTCACTAAAGTTACTTATAGCTCTCCCTTTGCAATGTGTGCCAATGTGTTTTATTCAGCACCATTCCCTCAAATTACCAACAGCCTCCATTAAGGTTTATCACACTGTCTGAGAAGTAACTTATCTTCCTATCTATAACAGCTTGTATGGTCTCCTTTAGCTACACTTTTAAACTGAACAATATTGAAATATCGCGCGCACTCACACACACATGCAGACAAGAGTAGGTCATTTAATTAAAAATGCACCTTTTTAATCAGGCAATTATAAATTCTTCAGTTTTTTTATTTTATTTTTTTTACTCAACAGTTCACACCGAAGAGCTGACAGCGGTTCCATTTATTTGTATATTTTAGACCTGCATCTGACAGATATTTCCCCTACTTTCACCCTTTAGACCTGTATCGGACTGATTTTCATACATATGCACGTTGGTTTCCCGTCTGAAATCTACAGGAAGTAACAGCGTCCCAGAAAAATGGTCCTGCTCTCCTCGGCTCTATGGCGTCACGTTTGCGTCCGTCCTCACTCAGCGTTTTATCTGATGAACCAGTGGCTCCTCCAAATGTGATGGGCCACGCTATACCGCTAGCACACGGTTACATATGTGTAATGGGCTATGTTACACCGCTAGGACACTGTCGCATACGTGCAACAGGCTATGTTACACCGCTAGGACACTGTCGCATACATGCAACAGGCTATGTTACACTGCTAGGACACGGTCGCATACATGCAACAGGCTATGTTACACTGCTAGGATACCGTCGCATACGTGCAACAGGCTATGTTACACTGCTAGGACACTGTCGCATACATGCAACAGGCTATGTTACACTGCTAGGACACTGTCGAATACGTGCAACAGGCTATGTTACACTGCTAGGACACTGTCGAATACGTGCAACAGGCTATGCTACACTGCTAGGACACTGTCGCATGTGTGTAACAGGCCGTGTTATACCGCCTGGACGCGGCCGTATGTGTGTAACGGGCCATGTCATACGGTTAAGTTCCTGTTGCATGCGTGTGATGGCTGGGTTACACTGTCAGGATCCTGCCACATGCGTGAGACAGGCCACATTATATGGTTAAGATCCCACACCGGCGCTCCAGCGCATTTCTGCTTCTCAAACAGAGCGACGTGCTGAGAGGGCTGCGGGGGGGTACGGCGGTGGGCAGGAATTCTAACAAAAACGAACGTGTAATGCTGCTTTGTCATTGTCCGGTAAGGAGAAATGGGATGAGTTGAGGGAGTTTCGGTGCTATGGCTTTGTACGCTGGAAGATAATCCCACGCGTGGCCTGCTTTATCAGCGCTCAGAGGGGAGCGCTGGGCGCTTGCCAGCTCCTTCTTGGATGGCAGAGAGAGAAAAAGTAGTTTAAAGTAAAGCAGCCTGGACCGGAAAAAGGCTTTTTCAGCTGAGTACTAATATAAGCCCATGAAGAAGACACTGGGCTGGACACCATCCAACCAGGCTTTGGCCACAAAGAGAATGAGTCCAGGTTAAACACACACCTGTCCTCAGCATTCCTTGTTTTTAAACATTGCTTCTTAATCAACCCATCTATAACCCGTGATACGGGACACAGTATGTGTGTGCATTTCCTTATTTCTTGTGTTTTACTAAATCTAATCAAACAGCTCTCCAAGATCACTATTTTTTTCCAACAACAAGAATATTGATATAAAGTAAAACTTTACCTCTAATAAGCCTTTGATTTGTTAGCTTTCAAACCAGCCAGTGAAAAAAAATGTGGTTAAGAGAAGACAGGAACCTGCACTTACAGTCAAATGCTCTGGGGACCATTATAGACAGAGCAAACCCACAACCTCTCCAGATCACAGCAGGCCCGAAACAAAAACACAAAAGAGACAAACTGTGCACAGCATATTCGAGCTCTAAACGCAACAAGCAGTGCTTTTGAAAAGAAATAGGGCTGTGAATAACTGATACTTCAATAAAATTGTACCTTATTTGACCTTTATTCAGCAGTTGTTCCAACGACCTTCCGTATGCACTTACTGTACTTACTGTTTGGATAAAAGCGACTGCCAAATAAAACGTAATGTATATAAAAGGATACATGTTACTTAACTGACACGTCATTTATTTTATTTCCAAGGTGCAGGAACATAAATAGGCTTGATTAAGCCACAGGCACAAATATGCTAAAGACATGAGTTCAAGTGAAAGGCCTCACTAAAGTTACTTATAGCTCTCCCTTTGCAATGTGTGCCAATGTGTTTTATTCAGCAGCTTTCCCTCAAATTACCAACAGCCTCCATTAAGGTTTATCACACTGTCTGAGAAGTAACTTATCTTCCTATCTATAACAGCTTGTATGGTCTCCTTTAGCTACACTTTTAAACTGAACAATATTGAAATATTGCGCGCACTCACACACACATGCAGACAAGAGTAGGTCATTTAATTAAAAATGCACCTTTTTAAGCAGGCAATTATAAATTCTTCAGTTTTTTTTTTTAGTTTTTTTTACTCTTAACAGTTTACACCGAAGAGCTGACAGCGGTTCCATTTATTTGTATATTTTAGACCTGCATCTGACAGATATTTCCCCTACTTTCACCCTTTAGACCTGTATCTGACTGATTTTTTATATGAGTCAGTGTACCACCCTTGACCAGAACGGCCAGTTTAAATAGTACTATATCCAACAAACCCTTTACCTCGTGGAAAATTCAGTCAAATTAGTCAATGCACAATATAAGTCGATAGATCAAAGATAACATCGCCAGGCTACAAACAATCACATAGCTACACATGTGTGTATATTATTTTGGTTAAAGCGGCATAAAGTGTATGGTTATGGAAATGGACACACATCGTGTTTTTGGACATAAAGGCTTTGAGAGACCTAGGCCACCTTCAGAACATGCCATTATAGCGTGACATGCTGACCGCGCTCACTCTAATGGGCACTCAGGAGCGCCACTCCAAATCCAGCCTGCCTGCTTTTAATAACGCTCTTTTCATGTTTCCTGTCCACCTCTTTCTAATCTGCACCAAAACAGAGCTCCCGCCCCACTCCGCTTCACCAGGGGGGCAGGGGGGGGCCTCATATTGCCAACTTATTATGCCTTTCTCTGCCTCCTCATAAATCACAATAAAGAAAATGTATGACTCCGGATCTGATAAACCACAGGCATATTATTCCATAAAACATTCAGCATGAAATCACGATTCACACACACACAAAAATGAATAAACAAAACAATCGTCCTCAGACACAAATGTTCAATTACTCGTGTAAAACACTAGAGTTTGCTAGGAAAGCCCATATTCATAAGCATGAAGAGCCCTGCCTATGCTGAGCTTCGTGGGCAGTATCTGCAAGATTCACGGCTTCAGGCTGTAGTTAGCGCTGATGGCGTAGTGTGACTGTATATTGCAGTCCGGGGCTTTCCGGATATGTGGGCTTGTCCCAGATCTTGGACAGTCAGGAATACATTATTAAAAACCCAACCGGTCACTAGGAATGTTCTGGACTGTGTGTCAGTACTGCCCCTCCTCTACCCCCAGGACAGAATCTCAGTGACACCGAAAAACCCCAGCAAATCCATACACAGTGACCACATTGTACCACCTCCTGACAGTGCACACAGCATGAAAGGTTCAGAGCATACGCCACACTCATTACTAAACTGCAAAAGTTTTTTTTTTTTTTTTTTTTACATAAATAAGCCTATACACCATTCTAAGTTCTTCTTACATATTTGAACAATATTTTTAAAAGACACATTAAAATTGTACCCCTCGATGTTCCTCTACCCTGTCCCTCTCATTTCTACTTTAATGATGCTCCATCACAACATGAATGGACCATTATCAGAGAAGCCACCTCGTCTGGCGCAGTTCCACACTTATAAATGTCACTAATGCACCTCTGCGTGCCACCGGGCGACCCGCACGCTCTTCCGGGCGTAATGGCGGTAAACCGCTCAGGGACTGGGGGCCCGGCTGCGACCCCACAACAGTCCCCGCCGGCATCTCTTATTAATCACATGCAAGATATTCCCCAAACCAGGTATTCCAGTACACAAGGGGATTGCACGAAACGGCTGCATGTTTAATCACGCCAAACAGGTGCTATGTTTCTCCTGGTGATCGAAAACTGGCGCAGAACCCAATCTGAAAGTTGGGAATGTGTACAAATTTATGATTGTACACAATTTATGAAAAATATGATCTCGTATTGTCATAATATTATTAAAATGCATTCATATAATTTTTTTATTTTACAAAAGATTTTAATTGAAGCAATACACAAAATGAAAGGACACATTGCACCGTAGGTAGGTGATGAAGGTGCTTGCTCAACAAAGGGCGGATTGCACTATAGAGGAGTAAAACAAACTACTAAGTACAACAGTTTCTACTGAAGGGGTACCATTACTCGAAGCAGAATTATTGAAATTCAGTGACTGGCAGCAGCCCCTAACAGTAAGCCAATCAACGGGCAGCAACTTCTTACTCAAGGCTAATCAACTGGCAGAAGCGAATGGAATGAATCCGTGCAACTCTTCACGTAGTACATTTACTATGCAACCAGCCCTGTGAGCTTTGTTAATGTCAGGATTTACCGCATTTCACGCTCTGATTTCCATATGCTGTCCAATCACAGCCTGAGGTGGTGAAGCCTCTAACAAGATTCTACCCACTGATTCCCACAATGACAGTTATTAATGCAACAAAGCAGCCAGCCAGGATCTGCACTGCTGGAAAGCTGAAGAAAAACTCTTTTCCTGCTCTCTCAGACCGAGGTTTGCTTTTATCTTTCCTTTCAACACCATGAATTTATGTACTCGTATGTCTGACCGCACACGCATTCATGATCAACAGGATCCGTTGTGCACATAGATTTCCCATAATCTGGAGCAGGGAAAAGTGGACAGATAATGCATCTTCCATCTTCCAGGCTGTTCTGCCATCTTTGTTTATATCTCTGTGTGGAATGGCCTTTGGGAAAAGCTCTTCTCTCTCTCTCCCTTCCCCCCTCCCTCTACATTTCTCCCTCCCACACTCTCCATATCCTCCTCACTCTATTGCTCTCCATTTCTGCCTCACTCCCTCTCTCCCTCCCTCAGGTTTTTGCAGGTCTTTAGCTTGCTCATGCGTTTCCCATTTGCCCCCGCCCCCCACCCATCATCAACTCATCTGCCCCTGGTACTGATCTCTGCTCCCAACCCCCCTGGTCATAAGCCTGCCCCCGCCCAAGTCCCGGCTCTCACCTCCAGTGCCTTTATTTCAACTCGTATTAGCGTCCCTATTAGCTTACCCATTAGCATCCCTATTTCATGAAGGTTACCGCACGGCCTCCGGAGGCTCTGGCATAACACCACGGCTGAAGAAACTCGGTCTCCGCCCTTCACACCTCCAAAACCGCCGCGCCGCTTCGCATGTACTTCTCCCAGAGGGCGATTCGGCGGATATTATTAGCCTGTGTCCACAGTTAAAACAGACGAGCGGATGTGTTAAACGGGGTGTTTAGCGGTGTGAACCGCAGGTGCTGGGAGCTAGGGATTTGGCAGTGTTAGCCTCCCTCGCTAACAAGTCAAGGATTCCCAACTCCTGGTCCTGGGGTCCCTCTGCGTTTGAAGGGATTGTTCCAAAGACAATTCCACTTTTTGAACTATGACCAGTTGTTCACGGTTTTTAATGAGACATTTACTTTCTAATGAGGGATGATTTACCTTCATAATGCCACATTATGTGAGAAATATATTCATGTTACAAAGAATAAATATTCCACATTTGTTTAAACACTTAATCAGATCTGTTCTCAGACAACTAAGCCTTTCATTTTCAGTAATGATTCTTTTTATGAACTGGTGGACCCACAGCTGAAAGCAGTAATGAGGTAATTGCTGAAAGAGTGGACACCTGGCCACCGAGACAAAACAGTCTGTGAAAATGAAGACAAAGACAAAGCAAAGAGTAATGAGCCAAAGCTGTGCTGTGTCAAAGAGAACAGCAGTCTGGACGCACTGGAAGAATTCTGAAACTTAGCTGATCAAGAGGCTAGCGGCAACAAAAACCAGCATTTACAAGGTGGCCTAGCAGATGAGGTTTGGGGTATTCCAACGTGGGCCCCTAAAACAAGAGACTGTTCAGGAAGGGATGAGAGAGAACTTACCCAAACACAAACAGTGAGCCTAATTTTATTTATTTATTTATTTTACATATATGAAAGGCATGCGGTTGCTAACATAGTTGTGTAGCGTAATAGTAAATGACAAAGACAACATCCAACTCAAATTCCACTTGGGAAATATTTTTTATAATACATGTACTACCAGCAATGCAGGAGCCAAGATGGCAGAATAAAAACTCAAAGACAGCATGTTTCTGCTCTGATAAAAAAAAAAAATAATAATAAATATGGACAGAAAATGGGCCTATCATACTATCCTTACACTTGCACCCACCTGCAAAAAACCCATCATTCCTAAGAATAGTTTTACCTTAAAAACTCAGACCTTTTATTTCCAAATAACCCAATTCCCACGGTGTAGTACATTCACAAACCCGGCACAGCACTGCCAATCATTTACTACTTTTTCTCTGTACACCCCTTTCCAATTGATTTCCTCTCAAAATTCTGTTATGGACGTATCTTAAATGCAAATCTATAGCCATGTATTTGCCATATAGTTGACAGAAGCATTACACATGTTTAGCAATGTATAAATCAGTCTGTTCCCCAAGTGACTACTTTCAACCCTGGACGGACGGTAGTGGCTACTTTATCCCCAAGTTGTCATAATAGACCAATAAAAAAAAAATAACCCAGCTGTTGCTATCGCGGCGTGATCGGCCTGTCGTGCTTCATTTGCATATGTGCATTAAAATGTCAGCAAGTTGTCAATATATGGTTGCATAATGAAATTTATTGGTCCTGTGTGTTTGGTGAGTGGCAAGTTCGATCAAGTTGTGGTTGTGCAAACAAATTTACTGTCAATTTTAAAATGGGAATAAAGCCAAACTTATATTGGCAAAAATCGTTAGTCTGTCCTTCACTCATCGTCCGATTCATTCAAATTACTAAATTCACTGCATATAACCAACATGTCGGCCTACATTTCATAGAAACAATAACCTGGCTTAACTTTCACAGAATAGCAAAGAATGTACAGAATTGAGAAGAATACATAATTTATAGTAGAGCAGACAAATACACAAGAAACCTGTCATGAAAGTAGATGGATATGTGCAATAAAATTTAAATGATGACCACCTGAAGTGGATACCTGTTGAAGCTTAATCTACCATTATAGCACTGCAGTGCTAATATAGTAATATTTTATGGTTAACGACACAATGTTGTAGATTCATTATGTAATTCACATTATAAATTGCCCGTTACGTTTTAACCGTGTGAGTAAATTAAGACGTAGATTAAATTAATGTCATAGTGAAATAGAACCCGCAAAAGCTGTGCAATCTGAGCAAAAATTGAATGTCTTTTTATTGGACACTTTCCCCTGTTGAAAGAAACTAAGCATTACATTCAATGCAAGACAAGCCAAAGCTGTCAACATGCAGGTGCATATAAATGGCCTGTACATTTCCTGACAGCTGCTAATTCAAACCGTGTGATCACAATGGTAACATCACTGAGCACTCCAAAACGAATGGCTTGCATGGCCAGAGCAGTGCATGCTGGGAGCTACAACCCATGTCACCTTGGCGAACAGCGTCACTTAAGAACGCCTTTTTTTCCAAATGAAACACAGACACCGTCCTTATTCCAACAATCCCACCTTGGCCAAGCATCCCTGGGCAAGTTAATAATTCATCACTGGACACTATCATACATGAATAATTTCAGCGCTTGTTCAGTCACAGCAGCCGCCTCTTGGTCTGAGGTCTTATAATCCCCTTTAAGGTGACAGTGAGATACAAAATCGCTGTTATTAGTACTAGCTAAGCCCAGCCATCCTTAGCCTTGATAGTAACCAAGCCCAGCTCTCCTGAGCTGCAGTCCTAACCAAGCCTAGCCTTCCTTAGCTTCAGGACTAGCCAATCACATCCCTGTAATTTAACTTACATTAACACATAGGAGTGCAGCAGGACAATGGAGGACACCTCTGAATAATGTAGCCCGAATCTGAAACAGGTTTGGCAGCACTGAATTCAGAATGACAAATTTAAAAAATCAATAAAATTATCAATGAGATATTTCCATCTCTATGGCCATTTCTATTATCAGTTACACAGTACCATGTCCATGTTCACACACTTCAATATTTTAAGAGCATTTTGCTGTTTTTTGAGTTTTGCTGAGGTGTTCTGTTGGTCAGACTGTGTGACTTCAATTTGACATTATGCAGTGAGACGCATATGAATAGCACAGTTAATTAAGATTGACGGGCAGACAGCTGCCGAGCCTAGGAAGAGAAGCGGAGATGATATGCAGCAAACGGAGAGAGAGGGCCGGGCGCGTCTGCAGCGTCTGGGCGGAAGTGATTGACAGGCAGCCCTTGGAAACTTAAGATTGGACAGGAAGAGCAGGGAGGCAGGATGAGGCCGTCAGAATGGCAGCGGTAAGGGCATGTTTTACGAGGAGGTTTTTGTAGCGGGTGTGGACATTTACTGTTAGCATGTGGCCTCGGGCCCACAAGTGTTAGCTGACCGGGTGTGTGCTTGATGTAACTACAGGCAACGCTGGGTTCGCCACTGAAAAACACTGTGAAATGGCCGACTTTGTACAGCCATCAGGGCATAAACACAGCTCAGGAGTTACAGCTGTTCTACTTAAGCCCCCCCCCCCCCGTTAGCTAATGCTTGGATGTGTGGTGTGATTAAAAAAATCACCATAATTGCTTCAAGAAAAAGATACAGCCACTTATAAAACACGCCTTTACATCATTTTGGTATACAAGGTTATAGTTGTGTGTTATTGAGATGACAGGAGTGCTGCCTACCAAGTTACACCTTTTCAGGGTTTCCCCACACAACTATAATGAACACAAAAGCAAACTCTTGCAAAGATTGGCTATTGCATCCTCTGATCTGAAGTAAACACTTCAGATGTACCTCCACACAGTTTGTCCTTTTATTTTTACAGGGTCTCTCATTGAGATTAAAATATCTTTAAGAGACATCCTTTCCAGAGGCAGCAGCCACACACTCTGTACCATTACACACACAAAACAAAGTAAAACTGCAAAGATTCTCAGTATGAAAGTAATGGTACAAGTACACAGAAAGATTAAACGATTCAACACTACTTGACTACTCAACTGCTGGTTCTGGCTTTCAGCTCATTTACAGAAATAAGACTAGTCAAGATTCTGTTTGTTCAACTGCATGTTCAAAGACCACGGAACAGGGGTAGCACAAGTCATTTTTCCTGTTTCAGTATGCAAGTGGGGGATTTTATATTTTTAAATGATATTTTGAAAATATAATTTACTGAAAACAAGTTTCATAATTACAGGCATTATAAAATGTTTTAATTGCTGGTTAGCAGGTACATTTCGTTGCTAGCAATTTGTCCAATGATAGCATCTTAAAAAAAGTTTTTTGTAAAGAGTGTCTGGAGCATAGTTCATGTTGAAAATGTTTTTGTTGAGACATTATTGAATAGATAACTGTATATATTCTACATAAACTGAGAATCTGAGCTATACAAGCCATCCAGAGTAATTTTTAAAGACAAATGATATAAAAAAATAAATGCAAAGAATGGTTATGCTAAGAACACCAAGCAGCATCTTCCAAATTCACAGTTGTTTCACACGTGAATTTAGTTTTCATTCCACTGACAAGAGGAACAGCAGGAAAAACATCATGTACTTCATTTGAGAAGGCTGAATCTCACAACTGAGAAAAGGGTACTTTTTTAACACTCCCATTGCTGTGGTCTTTTGATTCATAAATCATAATAACTGCCACCTCTCCGTGCACTATTAATGAGCACGACTGGCCAGTGCCCGGGTGTCCCACCGGACGTGACCGCACCGCGGTGCGGAGAAAGGCCATGATTCTCGGAGAGTCATGTGATCTTTTCATTACTGCTGAAAGACAACAACAGGCACAAGCAACAGACGCATAAAAACGAGAAGAAATGAAATCCCACCAATTTCTAACAAAGAAAAAAAATCCTTTTGCTCAAGAGATGTTGTCAAATGTTTTTCTCTCTATTGATGTTGTTCCTCTTTTAGTCATAGATTCCAGCTCTCAGTAGTTAAGTACAAGGCAGATTAGCCACTGTCAAGGGCAGATACCTCTGTACAGGCTAATCTCTCAGAGCATTGATGTTGGAGCGTTGGCCAGTTAAATAATGCAGAGCAACTTGGCATTTTCATTGGCATGTGATGACCATGTGGTTTGGCCTGCAATCTTTTAAATTAATGTTTTCGATACTCATGTTAAGCTTATGTATACCACATGTTTAAGGGAAACACTATACTCTCAGTTACGGAAAAAATCCAGAGGAACACTCAATTTAGGAGTGGTGATTCACGGGGTACACACATATGAAGGGACTGGCTATTTTCTTTTGTTCAGGCAACGTCATTGCAATAACTTTCAAAAAATGTTGCCATTTTTGATACCAGCATCGTTTCTTGAGGGGGTTTACACATTTTAGCTTAAAAACCTTTCCATACTGGTGATATGATCTCTACCTCTGATCGCTAATATCACCACTATTTTAGCTAGCTAGCAAGCAAGCGTGTTGACAACCAAAGTGCCACCGTCCGTCATTGCCTTGCAAACAGACTGATTACGATAGCTACCTGAGTGGCAGAGACAGGAAAAATAAAAAAGTAAAAGAAATTAACATTATAATTTCAAATAATAAACACATGACATTTTCTTGCTTTTATTTTGCTGTTTTTTTTTTCATTTTCTGGTTAATTACAATTATACATTATAAAACGTTAGGGGTTTGAGATCAATAGGCTATCATCACCCCAACGGCAACCACTCTCAAGTTTGAAAACCCCCGGTTTAGATGGGTTTAGAGGATGGGTTATGCAGGTGGGTTCAGGAGATGGATTAAGCGGATGGGATTGGTTTAGAGAATGGGTTAAATAAATGGGTTCTTAAGCAGGTGGGTTTAGCATATGGGGATGGATTTAGCAGATACGTTTCATGGATGGCTTTTAGCAGAGGGGTATTCCGGATTGGTTTTATGGATTGGTTTTTAGCAGATGGTTTTTAACAGATGGTTCTCGTGGATGGATTTAGCCAAATGAGAGATTATGGGAAACACCCAGGAAACTGAAACTATTAATGTCGCAAAACATTCAGAATTAACAAATTAATTTAAACAAATATGGCTACTTGGCCGGACTGGAGGAGGGGAGGGTTTTATTTAGCGCATTTGAAGCCTCTGGGACCTGCCTGAGTGATGGGGAGGGAAAGCCGATGAGGAGGAGAGACCTGGATGAAGTGGGAACAGATCTGCTTTATTTCAGGGTCTTGGTGGGGTGAGAGAGTGGGGAACTAATGACCATGGTGCTCCTCTCCCTGCCAAGCATTTCACAACCTGGAAAGCATTTCATTCATCTTCTTGCACTTCTGCTTTTCCACTCTGCCAGTGGGTTTCCTGTGCCCCTCGGATTCTTAATGTGCATCTAAGATCCACATTTTCCACAGCGACCGCAGAGCAGAAAGCATCAATTTTAATTACTGTAATCGCTGTACTGTTCCACAAACAATATTTTTCACCTCCAGCCAGTTTGGCGATTTCCTGACCTGCAATAAACCTGCATGCATCAATGTGGTTTGGGAAGCGCAATAGGGGATGTGTCAATAAAAGCATGTTTACAAGAATGTTTCAAAATCTTATTTTACCAGCGTATTTTGTTACAAAAAAATAAGAA
The DNA here is from genome assembly GCF_018555375.3 of Anguilla rostrata. NCBI lineage: Eukaryota > Metazoa > Chordata > Actinopteri > Anguilliformes > Anguillidae > Anguilla > Anguilla rostrata. The sequence goes on from NC_057944.1 coordinate 27,335,574, forward strand.
AAGAAACACTATGGCCTCAGTCTCAAACACCCAGAGCCAAGGAACCTGCTGGCCAATAGTTTTCACTTTAGCCTCTTTAGCTGTGGACCAGTGAGAGCACTTCTCAGCAAAGACCTCACTGTTCCAGACAGCCCAAAAAGCAACAAACTCCATTAAAAAAAGACCTCACTGTCCCAGACACATATTCTAAAACAAGAGGGGACAAGGCATTTGTGGAGAGGGCTCCAGTTTTATTGAATTCTTTCAGGGCCTCTATGTGTTTGTTTAAATCTCTTTATATGTATGCACTTAATTTCACAATGATGAACGATTACTTTTCCTTCAAACATATTTTGCTTCATTCTTGAGTTATTTTGAGCTTACTGAAACATAAAATGAGTAGTTACTTTAATTGAATTACCACATGATTCTGCAGTAGAGTAACCCAGGTCCAACAGGCTCTGAAGTTAGTCAGGTAATGTTTATACTGCGGTTTCTTTTTTTCATATTACAAAAGTAGGTGTACAAAATCAACAGATGATTTCATTGCTGTTCCCAAAATGTAATCTCATGGCACCTTTAATTTTTATTTTGGTGTTTTGTCTCTAAAACATATCTAATTAAGTAAAAGAGTGTTACTTCATTAGACGTGTGTGATGAAGTGAGGAAAATCAAATGCCAGTGAAAACGCAGATAAAGCGGAGCCACAGAGAATTCAAACAAATATTTAATTAGACTGATTGGATATCGCATTGCAAAATACAATTATTGCTCATTTGTTGTATATATTCATTTGTATTGTTAATACCTCTATACTGGTGAGTTTATAAGGGATGTAATTTATTTAAACGGCTGGATATTCTCTGATCCATTGAGGTTAAAATCTCTGTTGAAAGATATTAACAGTGCCGTACTGGAGAGCAGCACAGCAATGACTTTCCAGACTTTTGCTTGGAAAAACCTGTTTACATAATCCTGGCCCACATGATATGCATTGCAGTTATCTGCCCTGCTGATAGAGATTTGGAGCCTTCTGATGAGATGCTGAGGGTCTAATCAATATTCATCAACAAATTCTTTAATATAAGCCAGCAGCCACAAAGCGGGTGACACTCGGGGCTGTGGGCTGACTTAGGAATTAGGCGCCTTGACACATTTATGCAATCATATTCCGGTGCGAGACATACATCACAGGCCGAGCCACAATGTGAAATCCCATTTCCTTCTGAAGGATATCTATCCCACAGAATGTTTTATTTCTACGGTACCGAAATGATCCTCTGATCAAATCAGAATCCTCAAATACACAAGTAACAAGAATCGCGCCCGTTTGGACTGAGGGCAAAGGCTGATGAATGAGACTGGTAAATTACACATCCACATAAATCCAGAAATAAATTACACGGCCATTCCTCAGAACTTTCCGGAGTAACAGGACTAAGGCTGTTACTCACGTCTCTGTCATCTTTTGAGGACAAAGTGCCCCAGAACCCTTAGTACAAGGACACATAAAATACTGGTCTGTAAGTGAAGCTGAGAAACAGTCCAGATTTGATCATTTAACATTATTAAAATGAGAGGTCCTGTAGACCCTAATTTGCATCACATTAAGAGACACACGCACATGCGCGCGCACACACACAAACACAAGCCCCAAACAACTTACACAACTTGTCTCCAAGATAAACCACTAAATAAATCTGTTGTATTGTTTTGAAACAGACAGTGATCTAACGGTCAGCCGATTTTATATACCAATAAAACAAACATTTTATTTGCATTACAAATGGTCTTTGCTGAAACCTGATAGCGGTAAAAACGGTAATGCACAATGCAATAAAATTATTCATATGTACTAAGTATTCAGGGTTTTTTCTCAGGCACAAAATCAGACAAAGGTTATATATCTCAACCAAAATCATACAAGGGTTTAACCTCAGCCACAAATCATAGAGCAAATGTGTTCTCTGGTGCTCATCTTATTCTTACAGTAAACAATCTGAGGAACCCATTTTATTATACCTTTATTGAGAATACCTTGCCTTTGCACGAGGGGAAGATTTGTGATCCCCAATATACAAATAAAGGTGGATGTGCAGTAGTTAAACTCCAGCTACAGTTCCTAAGGTGAATACAGTCTTTGAAACATATTATTTATACTGTAGTCATTCTTAGGAATCCATGCCACCCATTTTTAGAATCCTTTGCTTTTTCAGGACCGAAAAAGAGCAGAGATTTGTTTTGCTATATATTCAAATGACCCAAATGTTGGCTATCAATGTAATAATTACAGTATACCCAGGCAACTAATGTTAATACAGTAATGTGAAACTTACCTGATTGAGGAACATTTAAAACAATAACATTCACCACACCCCAATTTATTTAGCATCTGTGTTTCTGAAGATAAGATTTTGAATTTAGACAAAAGGCATAGCAATTATCATTCAAAGTAAGTAATTTCACATTTTACTATTCCAGTTTTATTCTACTATAGCGCATGAAACATTTATATATTTGCAAAAAGAATTAATAACACAGATAGGGCTGGTTGGGTCCTGACATTGAAACAATGTGTAAAGAATTCATAATATTGCATTTTTTAATAGTTAGCCTAATTATAAAGAAGCTACACAAAGTATGCATTTATAATATTCTTGAATTTTTTTCCCCCCCCAAGAGTTTTGAGACCAGCATTAAGTTGTTTAACAGGCAACAATGTACCGTTTTACACAGTTGCTTCAGACTTGAAGTAGATACGCTCAGAATTCTAAATTTCACAAATGTAAAATAAGGAGTCAGCTGTTGCCAGAATCTCCATCCATTAATATATTAATTAAATTATTAATTCAGTCATATATTTAATTTAGCATGTTGCATCCCCAGCCTCATTTTGGAATGGCCAGCTATCTACAATCGGAGCTGCATTCATGTGCAAACTTCACTGCCGATACAGGAAAGGGTACACAACCACGGTTCTCCTCCGAAACACGTGGTGTCACCAGTCTGCTTTTCACACTGCAGACAACAGCTACGCTCACACAGAGTGGAGTCAGAGGAAGACCTTTCATATGCAGCCTTGACAAGCAGTTCACAGGTGCCTGATCAACCAGCAGGGAAGCAGAAGTGCAATGGATGCAGACCCTTAACTAAGTCTACCCTCCCATACTCAGGAGTGACACAATGGGCAATTGTGTGTCACCAAATGGAGCTACCAGCCATAGACAGCATTGGCATAGTCTACATTCAGGCCAAGACCATGGGGTTTATCCATGCACCACAGAATGATACCTTTCTGTAACTGAGTGAGCCACTCAGCAGACAGAATTCAAATCTGTAAAACAGCACTACAAGAACTTTTTTTAAAATATTGATTTTGGTAGAAAAAGCTATACATCATCTCCTTAGGATTCACTGTGCAGGGACAACCCTACTATTGCTGCTTGTAATGACCAAATTGGTTTAATTGTGTAATAATATAATACATGCAAACTTGGACTTACTTGTTAGAGTTAAGGGCTAAGGATGACTGAATACAACTTAGTTTATTATTAAACAATTATTTTTCAAAACCTAGTTACAATCAGCATGTTTCCCACAGCGTGGCATTCATTTTCTTTCCAAACACAATTTTCTGTACTGATAATGGTGATTTATAAAAGTATGTGCACATTTCATTCCGAGCGGTGAATTGCGCTGTAGTCTGGATATCTTCCTCCCGCTGCTCCTAAATGTGGATCGGTCTTCTCTAACTCCCAGAAGGACCGTTCGCTTTCCCAGGCAGGGTCTACAGCGAGCCGCGTACTGCTCAGTCTCTCAGAAAATCTCCTGGTGATTTTGCTCAAGAACCGCTTCCAGGAAAAAAAAAAAAACTCAAATAACAAGTATCCTCATGGGCAGTCTAAACACGTACTGACTCAGAATAAAATTCTCTACAAAGCATCAGAGAGCCTGTGTAGCATTTGCCTGCAAGATTTCGGAGTAAAAAGCATCAGAGCCCACTTAGCATTTACCTGCATGATTTCTATAAGAAAAACCCACCAGGATCCATGTGGCATTTAGCCTTTTCCACCAGCATGGAGCACTGTGAGCTCTGGCTGTAGATCACGGTGCAGCGAGCAGCTCTGGCTGTAGATCACGGTGCAGCGAGCAGCTCTGGCTGTAGATCATGGTGCAGCGAGCAGCTCTGGCTGTAGATCATGGTGCAGCGAGCAGCTCTGGCTGTAGATCATGGTGCAGCGAGCAGCTCTGGCTGTAGATCATGTGGATCAGTGTGCTGTACACTGAAATGTGTACGATAAAAAATAAAATGGCAATTTCAGAAGATAAGACAGCTAATAGAATGAGATTTCTAAGGTGAGACTGCTTTTGCATGAACTGGAATTTCTGCTTTTAATTTCAAGTTTTTGTTCTGCATTTGATCATTTATTTCATGAGGGGAAAAGAGATCTAAAAAAATCTAATGGGGTTTCCCCATTCAAATTGCTCAAACTGTCACCAATTCATTAAATACCATCCATTATCAGTCAAAACATTATATAATTGTAATACCACCACCCACCCCCCCCCCCCCCCTTTTTTATTTTTTTACCAGCACAGCAGTATTTTGCTGATGAAATTCAGGTGGCGGCACGCAAACACCCCGGGCTGTCTCATAACCACCTTATGATTAAAAAAAGGAAAGAAATCTCATCTTGCCGTTTCAGGCTACTCTACCCTTGTTCAGAACAGTCCTCAGCCTGGAGACAGAACCGCACTGATGCATTTGGAAAGAAGCACTCAGTCAAAGGGAGGTGTTTGTGCGGCCACTAATGGCTGGTAGCTTTCCAGTGACAAATGAACAATAAATCTGGGGTCGGCGATCGAGAGGGTTCATTCAGATATGAGCGTTCTAGGGCAGGCTGGAGGGGGAAAAAAAGGGTAAAATATCACTTTAATTTTGGAAGCGGCTTTTCCTCATTGAATTCTCAAGCTAAAAGTAATTCTTAAACTTTCACGGTGCCAAAAGGATTTTTTTTTTTTTTTTTTTTAATGTCCAACCACTTACTACCATTATCGTCGGTTTCCCCGCTGAATTTTTGCTTAGTGATTTTTCAATGCAGATTCAAGGTTTTAAAGCACTTATCCTCCCTATTTTATATATTGGAAATGTACTAAGGTGGCTTGGTGTCTGCACGTGACCATGAAATACCTATTTTTTGTGTCAATTTATTTCTGAGATGAACATTTCAATTCATTTCATGAATCATTTTTTTTCTCAAATTTGACTGGAATACACAATTCAGATCTCATGCAAAGAAATTGATTATTATTCCTATTTCAGTTCATTGTTGTTATGATTTGAAGAAATATCAACAAGTAATGTCAAGTAATGATGTCAGTGTTCTGCTAATGAGATAAAATTCACTAAAGAACCAAATTTTAACACAAAGTATAATAGAGTACATTCATAAAAATTATGGTAGCCCCATATACTGCAACTAATAAAATGTAAGACAAGCCCAGTATGTCTCATAAAATTAGACTAGGCTCAAAATACAGAAATTTAAGTACTACATATATTCAATTTGCTATATGAATTACTACACATTGAGAAAACGTTTTGTTTTTTTTGTTTTTTTTAGATTAGCGAAAACACAACACACCATGTAAAAACCACTAGCAACATACTCACAAAAATAAATAATAAAAAAATTTAAAAAACTCGGTAGCAGTATTTTATGCTCAATATATTGATGATGTTGACTTGGATCTAACTGTTTAAAATTATTACGTATGCACACTTTTCCGTCTCCTCAATTAAGCCATTAAACCCTGAGCTCAAAACATAAGGAGAATGTAAGAATAATAACAAAGACATGCAAGGTATTATAGTACATGATTTACAGCACAAAGGAAACAGGAAGAAGTCTAAATGTATGCCAAAAATGACAAACTATTCATGAAATAGATAGCAAAGACATTAAATAAATAAATAAACAAATAAATAAATAAATAAATAAGACTGTAGATATGTTACCTAACCTTAAAATTCCCTGGGGAAACAGTCACACAAATATGATACAGGCAAATGGCACATACTGGCTGAATCTATCACTGTATCTGTATGGAAGAGACAACATAACCAAATGGCTAATGTATTAAAGATTACTTTAAAAATTATTTCACTGCCAGATTTAGAGAAAGCGTTTAGACGCCTGCATAAAGATCACCTCTGGACTCATCTTCATAAGAAAAACAAATCAGGGCAAATATATGGATTCAGTATCCTTAGTTTTTATCTCTGCAGCTTCACAGAAAGGACATCCCAGATATGCTCATGCCTACATAACACTACCATAAGCATGAAATGGCACGTGTCATAATGCGCTATGACAGTGAATAACTGATTATGACATTTCAAAACACTGTCATTCACTGCAGCACACAATATAAAGAGATACGGTATCAATCATACAGTAAGCTGTAATTCACTGTCATGACTGGACATAAATTGTTCCATTTTTGCCATACATAACAACACACATGAATTGATCAATAAGTTGGCAAACTATGTTCAATAAAGACCAAGAGGGTCCCCAAATGGCACAAATATTTTATTTTTTAAAATATCATGAACCAACAAATAAGAATCTGCAGTCTTGCAATGGGCCCTACACAGCTTACATTAACACGCAAAGCACTTATTAAGCTGCATACATTATAAACGTAATGTTCAGCATCACTAGTCAATGATCATTTCAGTTGTACCAAGCATTATTTTCCAATCTCAACAAGTCAAAACCACTCTCAGAAATAATTATGGCTAAATAAAATGGGTACTCACAAAATCAATGTTTGGATAATCTTACCAAGCTACTAAGGGGCTGGCTTCAGTAAATGAGGTACATTCCATCACCCCACACACCTCAGTTATACCACCATAATCTCTATAAAATAATACATTCCTAACCAATGCAATTATCATATAAAATCCTATTGGACAAACACTGTACACGCACACTTCAGAGAATTCTTTCAAAGACTGATATTTTCAATCTAATCGTAGAAAACAGCAAATACTTTTAGAGCTGTACCAGGACCCATGACATATGACACACATACATAAGGGTAGTTATGAACCTGACAACCTGGTAGAATTTCATAAAATCAGGGATATTACATGGAATTGGAAACTGACAGACAGCTGCACATTAAACTAATATCACACCAACTGCAAGTGGACAAATGTGTATCTGCAACAGCCAATGGGCTGAGTGAGGCAATTAAAGTGTGTGCATGTGTTTACAATGTATTATTGTACACACATGCACGCACACACGTACATTCACACACTTAAATTATTCATCTTGCTGTATGAATTGCCAGTTTCCTAAGTTAACAACTAATCCATTTGTTATAAAACCGCAAATGTTAAACCATAATTCTCATTGTTAAATGGAACATAGAAGCATCTTTTTTTCCTAAGAATTCAATTTTTATACACGTACACACTCATGCACGCAAGCAGACACACATATGTACATACCCTCGCACACATACTGTATATTTACGCTTATATTTTCTTTAAAAATAATATATCAACTCATATATATTTACAATCAGTGGTGAAAGTTCTGTCAATGCAAGTCCCCTGTATTTATGAGCACTATGTTTTGTGTGATTGTATAAGCCTAGCAATAGCGGACAGAACCACTTACCGATTTACAGCTTCAAAGGACAAGCTGAAAGATAAATGTAACAACAAAGCTGGGTGCGGTAATAGTTTTGTACAGGCACTGCCACAGTGCAGTAATCCTCAGTGGCTGCTCCTTCTGCCTTCTGACATTAAATGCACATGACTCTGGATGGTTAAGCCTGTCCTACTGTATACAATTTTATATACATAAATCCTCAGGCATATATCTAAAGGAATATATATATATATAAGCAAAAAATTATGTTATGAATAGTGGGGACTTATCAACCTAGCGTAATGCAGGCATACAAGCTGGACAAACATTAGCAGAGAGGGCTCCTGGCAAACAGAGTTGCTAGTTTGATCCCCAGCTCTCTGGGGGAGGGGAAAAAAAAAAAAAAACTTCAGTGTCCTTGAGCAAAACACCCAACCCTTAATTGCTCCAATTAAGGCACCCTGCATGACTGCCTTTCGCCATTGGTGTGTGAGTTAATGTGAAAGGGTGAATGAGGCATTCCTTGTAACAAGCTTTGTGTAGCCGTAGTTGCCGGAAAAAAGTGCTATATACTGTAAATGCCGTACATTTACCATAACCTGGTTAAATGTATATTTTTGATACGTGGACATGACTGTGTGAACAGTAAAATAAGGTCCCAGCTATGATCGAGTTCCACAAACCGCGTCCAATTCTGAAGCGGAATTTCCGCTAACAAACGCAACCTGGCATCCGCAGTGAGCCGCTAACGGGCTAACGGGACATCGAGCGGCCGCGCGTGGCTTGTGCTTAACAGCCCTAAAGAGGGAAAGGCACGACCCGCCCCGCCATGAACTTGTGTCCTACATCCTGACGACAATTACATAATGAAAGAGGACGCCCGTGTCAAAGGCAGTGGCCTAAAGCCATTTTATTTAATGCAAACCCTCTGCAGTTTGCGGCATGCCGCATCCCAAAAGAGAAGGTCTATTTAGCGCTGAGTGAAAGACCCCCAGGCTCCACAGCATTAACCGAGACTAAAGCACCTGAAACTAGGACATCTTTCCCCACCCCCTGTCAAAGACCTCCCCAAGTAATTTGCCGCCTTACTTTAGCGAGCAGTATGTGGAAACCCGTGACCCTGGTTACAGTGGTAACTTAAATACGGCGTAATTGCGGTTTTTATCAAAGGAAGGTTCATAAATGGCTGCGATCTATGGGACGCATGGGAGCACTCAGCAGGTGCTATTTGTTCACGGCGCCATTAGGACAGGATGGCAAACGAGGCGCGTTTCCTTATGAATGTGCTTGCTGGGACTCGTTGATAAAATGACATTCACTTTTCCGACGTGCTGTACGCGTTTGCCGTTTAATGACGATTACTTTCCGTTCCACATCATAAAACCCGACCACCAGAGAGAACCAATAATGTGAAAAGGAAGAGAGGCTACCGTTCTGTGCCTCTTTACCAAACGGAGCTGGGAGTGCACGAAGCAGTGATGCTTGTTTAAAGAAGGCCACCCTTCACCCTTCATTCCTTTTACATGATAGCGCAGGATACTTGAGAGGAACCCATAATCTTTTGAATTATTAAGCACACATTTGTAAACAGATACATTTCTATATTGTTGCCTGAATGTTCCTTTCATGGCTTTGTAAACTCAAATAGGAACCTGAACCATTAACTCATCAAAATATACTGGTTAGGAATATTTTAACAAACATGTAAATGTAGTAAATGCATCTCTAGTTTGAAATTTTGGCTAAGAATATCACAGTCTCAATGATAGGTCTTGTAGGTAACTGGTGAATCACCACCTCCAATTGGAGCCCCTCTCCCACAAGGTCATGATTTTCCAGAAGTTCTAAATAACTATTCATTGGGTAATTACCAAAGCACATCCCACAAACCTTGGGCAGTTGACAGCTGAGAATCTGGGAATGAATCAAATAGGAATCAAATAGTCTGAAACAAACCGTTCCATGTTCCAATATTTATACAACTATAGTAATAATCAATAGTGACTGCATTCTGTTAAGTGCTATCCAGGGCTACCCAAATATAGAAAATCACATGATAACACGTCCAAGTTTTAAAGAAATAATCGTGGGACACTTGCTAGAATGTTCCCTTCATATAAAATACCAAGAACCTTTTTTTATAGCTGGACACAGAACAATTCAGGTTAAGCACCCAGCTCAAGGGTACAAAGGCAGTGTCCTACCTGGGAACTGAACCTGTAACCTTGAAGCCCAGTTCCCTAACCATTATACTACACTGCCACCAAGCTGCAAGAGCCTGTAATGTTGCAACAGGAGAGAGGGTGCTAAATAGTTCAGCCTAAGTATGTGGGATTCTCAAACACAGCAGCACTGAAAACGCAAAAATTCTGAAGTTTAACAGAAGCAGTAGTAGGAAGTAGTCAGCAGTAAACAGGCAGCTGTAGCACAAAACCCAAGCACTTGGCGGCTTTGAAGGAGACCCTTCATCTTACTGTCTATCTTCAGACCATCTATTCGCCCAGGGGGCGGAGCCAGGAGCTACCTCCTGGCCTGTACCGGGGATGTGAAATGCTCTCCCACTTACCTAGAACAAGAAGAAAATAAATCATATCAGCAGAAGACACATAAATGTTCTATATCATATCACAAGACAACATGTAAATGCTCTGTTGGACATTGAAGCATGGCATTCTTCCTTTTGATTGCCTAAAGCTTGTAAGCAGACGTGGTAAACACAGGAAAGGAAAGGCATTATCAGAAGCGGCGCACATAATCTAGAACACGGGCAAAAAAGCTTCCTTCCCCTGAGGACAGATTTCATTATGGCGGAGAAAAACACAGAAAACAGCACTGGAAATGAAATCGACAATAAATAAAACAATCAAGCCACAATGAAGTAAATCCACACAGAAACATTCATTAGTTTATCCGGTTTAGGCTCTAAAATAAGAGACAAGCTTTTTTTTCCTGAAAGTTCAATTATTTATTCAGTCTCCATGCTGAATTTTTCCCCATAGCTAAAATCCAACAAAAATATCCTTGTTAAATATAATTTTATATAACAGCAAGGATATTAGGTAGATAATTATAATTTGGGATTGAATAACATGTAAAAAGACAAATCAGGGGCCCCCATGCGATTCACAGTTTTAATGTTATTCATTCAACATGATCTGAGGGGTGTGCAAGAGATCTGATCACAGTTGTTGGCTCCTGATTGCAATTTACGGTTGCGGTTCAAAGTGAGTTCGTGCAATATTAATTTGATTACCAGACAACCTTGTTGAGGGAAACCAACATCACATCATATTTAGCATAACACCCCCTGTGAAAAGGATTTGAAAAGAACACTTTCTCTGTTCGATTTCTCTGTTCCTACATTAATGCTCCCTCCACCACCCCCATTTTATACCATTTTATAATTTATATTTATCTATTTGTATATAATATACTCTGTTGTAATCAATGTATGTTAGTGCCTCCCAGAATTGTTGAAACCTTAGTGAAGTTGAGCAAAAAAGGCTATGAAAGAATGTTGTTTTTTGTTAGCTTGATCTTACATTAAAAATATGAGAACTTATTTGAGGTGAACTGTTCTTAAGAACAATTGTTGGCACCCCACAAATGTATTTGCCCCTACGGACAAATGATCCAAATAATAACAGTTGGAGAACTACAAAACTACTAATTAGACAAAATTGTGTTTTGGCCACAAACACCAGAGGTAATAACACCACAAAAAATATATCTAAAGATATTTCATGTACTGTGTATTTTTTTTTTTTTTAACCGCCATATCTCAGTGCAGCAGACCTGATAAGAGTGAGTAATTGACAGTAGAAGTGCTTTTCCATAAGAACGCTCTCGTGCATGTTAATATTGAAGCCCAATTCTGAATTAGTACCTAAGGGTCTAGAATGCCCTCAAACCCAGAGGAAGCCATAAACCTTTTGACAAACTGATAGCGGCGTGAACGGGTGTTATTCTAATTAAGATGAAACGCACTTGTATTGAACAGCTTTATCAGTTGAATAATGCTAAAAGCCGGGCCTAATCTATTAAAAGCCCTGTGAATGCTGAGTAGCCTGTGATCAGCTGCTCTTTACAATGTTGAGGACTTTTTTTTTTTTTTTTTTTTTTTTTTTTAAACGGTTTTCCTTTGTCAGACACTGTGTCCACAAACAACTGAAACTGAGGAGACCATTCTGCAGATTTGAGAACGCTGCTGTACTCACAGAAGATAAACAAAACGAAAAACCATGCGACCTTGTAAATCCACTGAGATTTGTGAACAAAAAGGCTGTATTACCGTTACTGAGAATTCAGCTTTGTGGAAAGATGGGGGAAGCGGACCATTGCATTTCAACTAAGCTTTTTTAAAGGTGGTTTCTCAAACAAATGTGGGACAGACTGAATATACCCACTGGCAAATCACAAAACACAGGACGCTTGGAAGTGAGGAAAGTAAATCATGTACAAAGAAAATATATGGGAAAATAATCACGATAAAGCCATACCTAAAAACATCCAAAATAATTACGCGTTGCTACCCTTGGGACAAGTACATGACATTAAGAAAACTCCGACGAAAAACGCAAACTTCCAGGCAGCAGACTGGCTCAACAAGACCTGCAAGTTTCTCAGCAAATCACCATTGTTTGTCCCTGACCCTGAATCGCATGGTCAAGAAAATAAGGAAATGAACTGATGAACATCACATTGGCAGGTCACTATTGTGTACTTGCAAAACATTGAGCTCTTATGTATGTACAGGTAGTATCTGCAAGAGAAAGAGTCAAAGAAGACTTGTCACATAGCTTACATTCCATGCAGGGAAAGTACTTAATTTGTTCATTTGGCTTCAGCGAAAACCTTTGCACTTTATATTGAATTTTATATATGATTACCATCAACTTACACCACATTGCTATCAAATTTCAAGTGGTCATCGTAAAATATCTGTCAGGCAGGGTTATATTTTAAGGTTTAACACTGCAGTGATCATATCTGTCAGGCAGGGTTATATTTTAAGGGTTAAAGCTGTAGTGATCATATCTGTCAGGCAAGGTTATGTTTTAAGGGTTAAATCTGTAGTGATCATATCTGTCAGGCAGGGTTATGTTTTAACAGTTAAAGCTGTAGTGATCATATCTGTCAGGCAGGGTTATGATTCAACAGTTAAAGCTGTAGTGATCATATCTGTCAGGCAGGGTTATGTTTTTAGGGTTAAAGCTGTAGTGATCATATCTGTCAGGCAGGGTTGTCCTTTAATGGTGAAAGCTGTAGTGATCATATCTGTCAGGCAGGGTTGTCCTTTAATGGTGAAAGCTGTAGTGATCATATCTGTCAGGCAGGGTTATGATTCAACAGTTAAAGCTGTAGTGATCATATCTGTCAGGCAGGGTTATGTTTTTAGGGTTAAAGCTGTAGTGATCATATCTGTCAGGCAGGGTTGTCCTTTAATGGTGAAAGCTGTAGTGATCATATCTGTCAGGCAGGGTTGTCCTTTAATGGTGAAAGCTGTAGTGATCCTATCGGTCAGGCAGGGTTGTCCTTTAATGGTGAAAGCTGTAGTGATCCTATCTGTCAGGCAGGGTTATGCTGTAACGGTTAAAGCTGCCTGGAATAGCAGGACACTCCTCTTGGCCAACAGGCCCAGTGCAGCACTGCAGAGACCAGACAGTGGCTGAGAATTCCCCTGCCGGGCACCGTGCTGACAGAAGAACCCACACTAAAACCCTTCATGAGCTCTCACAGTGGTTTAACTCACTTCTGTTCTTATTTCCAAATGCAAGGCGCAAACATCCCTGCACAACCAAAACATCCATCAAAACTCATTTTGCAAAAGTATTTTATTGGTGGAACTGAGTGCCAGTTCAAAAAGTTTGTTACGTGACAGGATTAATATGCAGTGAATGCATAAGCATCCAGAGGAATGGCAAAGAATATCCCCATCACAGAAGCTGAAAAGCAGCAGTAACAGGTGGGAACAGTGGGGCATCATCATGAAGGGCAAGGGAGCCTTACTGATTTATTATTTCAAAAGTCTACTGTATCTGCAGGGTGTCAGCTATCATTGTTTACTGATTTACAGTTCTGATATTTAATACAATTTGAGTTTCATAAACTGTTCATATTTTAACTGATTTTTATAGACTGTTTTGTGAGAAAGTCCTCAGTCAATTTAAATAGAAATTAACGGCACAATCTCCTTTCAAGACCCACAAATGGAGAATAAAAATATCAGGCATCTTTTGCTCTCAAATCATTATAAGAGACATTCATTTCTATCAAATGGAAGATTCATACTCAAGCTACACGAATGCTGTACCTGATCTCATGTCTAATGTGCACAAATGTTAGATGCTTGCAAGTTAAGAGCCAGCGGGGATAAACATACAGAATTCTCAATTTCCAGGGTTCATGACTTTGAGTAAGCTTTGGTAAATATTAGGAATGCATCAGGGTGGAATAACTGACCCGATTACTGCTGTGGGCATCACTTTCAATGCAAAAGCCGAAGGGTGGGGTCACACGAGCACCAGGGCCAGAATCTGCCACACACATGCAGTTCAATGACTAAGGGCTGTTTACAATGATACCTCTATTCAGGCAGTGTGTGATTACTCTTATCTGTCTGCGGCCATGTTTCATCTGAAGGCAAATGCTCAAATTCGATTTCGCTCTCAGTTGTCCTACTTCTTGAAATCTGCAGTCCTCCAAAAATCCGCGGGCACCTGGCAGACAGAGTCGCCGTAAAATGAAAGCTGGGATTTATACGACAGGAATTTAAAGCAGCCGTGCACTCCGGCAATCCCCCGGAACCACAGGGCACGCCGGTTTTTTGTTCCGCAACCTCCATTAATTCTTAAATTGAAGTGATTATTTCCATGGGAAGTCAGTCGCCTCACCTGGTGTAAATACATTTCTCAATGAGAGGCAGCCTCCATGCAGTTCAGGGGCGGGGCTAAATCTAATCCTGGGGAGCCTGGAGTCCCACAGCTCAGGAGCTTTATAATGGAGCCAAACTGACGCACATTCCTACACAAGCAGCGGTTACAGGCTAAATATAATGAGCAGATGTTATCATTGGCCAACTCGCGTGAGAAAACATATGCTCCTCTTGAGAGACAAAGCGTTACAGTGTTAAAGTGTTATTTCCCAGGAGGGGACTGTGCAGAAGTTAAAATATCTCCTTTGGTGACATGACGAGGGAGAGTACAGTGACCTCACAGATAGCTGGCATGCTATGGGGCAGCTGAATTTGGTGCCACAACTTAAACATCCAGAATGTTTACCTAGTTCAAAAACATCTTGTCATCTTCGAACTAAAATGTTATCAGTTTAAATAACCAGCACATTTACCTTGCTTAGTGACATCTCATAGCTCAACACTGGCCAAAATAGGCAGATTGAGGATCCCTGGAAGCTTACCTGCTCCATTCAGACAAGCTAGCCACAGTCTTAACAGGTAAAAAAAAAATCTCGCTTTACTTTTCTTCAATGTTTACATTGTTAACTGAAATTAACCTGATAATAAAGATCTAACTCTTGCTTTAATAGCTGAGGGCATGCAGAGGAGGGTGACACAAAGCATCTTCAATAGAGCTCTCAGAACATGGATGTGGAGCCTCGAAACTCCGCCCACCTGGGTTACATGAGTAACAGCAACACAGTGGCCTAATGATGCTCTCATGCCGGAGATAATGTACTTGTCGCATAGATACAGGACTAATGTACATGACCAAGCCAGAACCAAGGCACATTTTTAAAAATGCGTACAGTTAGATAACTACTATGGCCACTAAACAATCTGGGAATTCAATGGGAGGCCATTGCACCAGCTGGGGGTGCCAGTACAGACTGGGCAGGAAGAGCAACTACATGTCAGCGAACAGCAAGCTGCTGAGGTCATAAAATTGATGGTAGCCAGTGATGTGAGTCGAGGGGTGGGTGAGCACTTGGAAAGGTTTGAGAAGAGCCTTACAGATCTAAATCCTTTCAGAACAACCCGGAAGATGTCAAGGCCAGCTCAAAAGGCAAGAATTGGTTGTGTGTGTCAAAAGGACACACACCACCAAGCTGCTAAAGATTCTGTCACAATTAAATAATAAATGGATTGTTGAAAATGTACAAAAACAAATCGATGAAGGGCACTGCATGTCACACAATTATCAGGGGGATATTGATTGCAATATTTTTTTTTTGGTTGTTTTTTTCCCCTGATAGTGCCATCCAAAAAAAGAAAGGCTAGACTCATCAAGCTCAGTAAAGGAGCCAAAGCCAAACCATCAAGTGAGATAGCTCAAATAAAAATTGTTTTACTGACCGATGCCAAGTAAAATTCATCAGCACACTTTCTCTGGTTGAATACTAGCCATGCTTTCAGCGTGGGTATTACCGGTGTGGCACTGTAATGACAGCATTACCTTTAACACTGCCATCCTTCTCATGATCTCAAGTGCTTCACAGTGATGGAGTCGCTCTTTGCACCCACAGCGGGAAAGCCTATCCCCTTTCCTCCACATTAGAACACTCGGCACACACCTCCTCTGCACAGGATTCATGATATCCATTAGCCGCACTCCGATTAGATGGCCCGAGTGCCAAATTCATCCGGAATTTGCTGGCAGACCAGGATGACCACTGCTACTCTTTGCAATAAGTGCCACCGGACGCTTAACGAATGCGATTAGTCACTCGTTAGTGGTTTCATCTGAGCAACGGTCTCCACACCACAAGGTCACGCCATGCTTCTCCAGGGCATTGGCAATTATCAGTTTGAGGGAAGAGTGCCACCTTATGGCCTCCAATGCAACATTTTGCTGGCAACCCCCTTTTCCTATCAGGTTTATTTTCATGAGCCAGTACAACCACTGAGTTTTTTTTTTCTTCAACTAAAGTGATGGCAGCTTGTTCTGCAATGAATTCTACCTTAAAATGAGACATTTGATTAGAAAAAAACATTTATAATATATATAATCTTTAACATTTTATCTATATAAAGACCACATTTTCTGTGGTTTTTAATTCAAGATTGAACCCTTCTGCTGGCAGGCAGGTGCATGCTGATTGGTTAGGACCTCCCCCGGGAAACAGCAGTCAGAACTTCATATCTCATCATAATGAGATCTCATAATGATGAGATACACATCCCTGTGAAAAGCTGTCTGTGTATGAAAGAGATCCTCATTATGATTTACACATGTACAGCGTTAGTTCCACAGAATATATATTTAAAAAACGGACTTTTAAAAAAATGTGCAAGTCTATTAAATTATCCTGCTAAGGATGACACCTCAGAGGTCTATAGGAGTCTTCTCTCCAAGAACACTGTTAGGGCCACAGTCCAGTATCTGTAGGTTTGGAGAACAAATAGTATAGTAAATATTGCAAATCCTTGCCCCTAGCATGGGGGGAAAGGAGGGGGGGTGATTTAGAATATAGTGCATCATCCCTCTTCTCAGTGATGGGACAGCTAAGCTGAAAATCACTCCAGACATAAATGTCTGGCTGTTTTGGCCAAACTGCGATTGGCCACCGTATTTAAAGCCTTTAAACTTATTGAATTCTTTGGCCTCTTCTCAAGGTGTGCAGAGAGACAGCTAATGCCCCCCACCCCCCCACTTTGACCCAGCAAGTCTCTGCTAGGAGCAGATAAAGACAGCATGCAAATGAACAGGGCATTCTGAATAAATGGAACCCACACACCAGCTCAAATCCATTTCAACCGATCGAGCAGCAAACTGCACGCACAAAAATAATCCACCCATGCCTTGCGCTGGTCTTCTCCATATTATGCTCCAATAATGAGGTGGTTTGATTTATGACCTTTGCTTCCCTCTAAACTGTAACTCTTCCAAAATTGACAGAGACATTACAGCCACTAAACCCTTTCTTTATCTGAGCATTCAGTACTATGTGCAGGAGCTTACTCTCCCTGCCAGCAACACTGAAATATCACAACATACACAAAAACACACGTTTGAATATCATTAATTGGTTCCGGTGATGAATTATTGTATATTACGTATTAAATACAGGTCGAGTGAAGGAGGCTTGAGGTCATGCATAAGCTGCTGACAGGTTCTGCAAACGGTTAGCTGCTGATTCTTAATTTCTGACTCTTTTTGATAAAATACAAAAGCTTGACAAAAACAGTAACAAAACGGCAACAGGACAGTCCTTTAATGCGGTCAGCTTCAGATGAAGCTGTCCATCAAACAGCCTGTCAATCCTATTTTTTCCCCACCCAGGGGGTCTCCCTCTCCTGAGGGCAGAGCCTTCGACAGAGGAATGGAAGGCTTGAGGACACTTCCTGGAATGCGAGAGGCCTGATTGGTGTGCACAGACAGACCCTTTCCAATCACCCCCTTCATTCCGAACCCATGCAAAACACAATTTCAATCTTCTGTCAAAATCAATTGTGTCCACGAGGCGCAGTTATTCTGGACTTTCATTTGGGCTTTAAATGACTGCGGCTTGCGCGAATGCGGCTCTTTTTTCATTCCTCATCTCCCCGCCGTCAGATCGAGGGCTCGACATCCTGACTGCTAAACAGGAGAGGACGCGCTGGAGGAAGCGCGGACGCCGCTCAGAAGCCCCCATCACGGGAGGCGGGCGTTCTGGGCGGGTTTAATTACAGAGATGAAATGGCAGTTATTCTACACAGTTGCCCTGACGAAGCTCTCAGTTTTTCAGCAGTAGCTTCCCACTGATCCTTGGGTCCCTGTTAGCCTGTTAACATGGGCGGCAGATGAATTAAAATGCGTTCTCCTCGATCAATGGTGAAGCATATATAAAAGCGCAGTCAGGGGAGAACGTGAGCCCAGTAATAATTACATGGTCACTATATCAGTCTGATATAACATTCAGATCTAACAGCAATGGAAAAATACAAATATATCCACCTGAATGTTAGGCAAACCATTGCAAAGGGTGCTTCCGAGATATTAAACAAACAGATGTTCTAGTGTATGTATGCAGGCATGTGGGCAAGACTTAAGGCCAGTACATTCCAGTCTAAAACCTTTCCTACATGGAGAATTGGTGGGTCTTTTCCTAGGTAGGAGACAATGGAAATAATATGGCATTAAAAAGACATTATGAAAAGTTTCTTCCTTACATCTCTTTTCAGTTAAATTACAAGGGAAAGATTACATCTGAGAAGATTGGCGTTTTTAATATCCAGTAATAGTAAATATTGGCATATTAATTGTCGAGGAAATATCCAATAAGCGTACCATTTAATCTTTCGTTTAAACAAATTCAATTTCTTAGATTGATGACGGTTTCCCATTCGTTGAGGGTTATGTCTTTAAATCAGAGAAATACTGCAATATCAATTGTGTCTGTTAGCGTGCGTGTGTATGTGTGCATGTGTGAGAGAGAGATTTGCTCCAGTCTGTCAAAGGAATATTTTCATTTATAGTGACATTCAGACAGATATTATATTATACATATATACCTACATACACACACAAACACACACTGTATGTCCCTGCTCATCAAGCAGTAATTCTTGAGGAAGCATCTGTGAAATCACATACCCATGTGGCTAAATCAAGCATTTGTGAATGGCAATTAAATTTCACTTAAATGTAATTTATCCAAACATCATTGGGGCAATTGCATAGAAACTGAAGTTATAACTGCGGGATATATGTGAGGTAAAGTCCAATACAGCTACTTTATAGAGATGGATCCTTTCTTCTTGACGGTTATAAAAGCATAAACTTTAATTGTTGTACATTTTTTGGACATTCTGGTTTCCATGATTTAATCACTGTTTCCTCATTCAGATTTTACATTACAGAGTGTTCACTCCCTCTCTTGTCACTGCAAAATGTTAAGATTTGTAAGAGCAGAATGATAATTTCCAAGAAACATTATGGGCCTTTAAAATCTGACATGTACTTGATCACCGTACTTTCCCTTTTTGAAATCCTGCTGGATTTGTTGTGAATATGTATACTCTTATAATGGAAAAGTTACAAAAAAACTTGCTGTAATGTTGCATTAAATAATGGTGCAGCAATATTAGCTCTTGAAAACTAGCAAAAAGGAAAGGTAGCCTCATTCTCTGCATGCCTCATCATCAGAAATAAAAAATAAAACCGCAAAATTGCAAAGAGCAACTCGCATTCTCATAAGAAGGCCTGCACTACATTACTGTAATTCAGGAGAAATTGGAAACAAGAAATAAGATTGAGTACAATACAACAATTCCATCACAAACCTTTTGAGCTTAATTTCATCAAACGTAAAGCCTCACAACACGGCAACCAACCTGACAGACTTTTCCCTTTTGCTCCTCGTCAAGATCATGTCTGTTAATCACAGATCACCAAATTGGAACCAGCCTAACACAAGCCTTCGGAACCGGTTAGGAAAGAAAAGCACTCTGTGACTTCAGTGAGGATTCACAGACTGCACGTGAATCCCGGCGCACTCCCGCCACTGTGAAATTCATACTGAAAATATAATCCCTATCTGCTCTCCGCTTCTGTCTGATTCCCAATGAGAAAATGAAAGAGCTCATTTGCACTGTTTACAGGGGAGATGTAATTAATGTCAGCGCCGTCACATGTGGCTATCTGCTCGGGGGAGTGAAACATTCTAATGAATTCAGGGCCGTTATCTGGGAAGCCTGGATTATATTTAATGTCACGCCTAGGAAGGGGGCACCCTTCACCTGCCATTCACAAATTATTAGCGCTAACGGTGTAATCGGAACAATAGCAGGATATACAATACTCACTTTAAAAAAAAATTTCTAAAAAAATCACTGGCACCTATTCATAAAGGGCTGATACCGGATCAGTTTTTTCCTTTCAGTACCGAATGGATAAGACTGGGCTATGGGCTAGAGGAAAACTGATTAGTACTGAAAACTGATTCTACATCAGCACTATCTCTGAAAAATGAAAATATTAGCCATTTTGTTTGTGTGTGTGCACGGGTGCAAGATTAAAATCAGAGACCAAATAAAAGGAAATGAAAGCAAAAGGTGTGTTTTTTTTTTTTTTTGTCAATTGCCATAAAATCCCAGCTTGGCTCACATTGCTATTTCTTTGACCTATTACAAGCAAGAGTGCAGGGCAGATGCTGCTTCCAAAAAGCTGAGCACCACCATTTGGGTTAACTGGCTTGTTAAATAGATGAGGACAGTCATCCATTCATCTCATACAATATTCAAACTATTTGCCGTGCATGGCTACGGTCAACAAGAAATTTGACAAAAGGCTTATGAAAGAAATACATTTTTTTTTACCTTTGACTGGATCCTTCCCTTGGTGTCAGAAAATAAACATGGAAAAACTGATCAACTGAAAAGGACACATGGATGAAAGAAACCATACTAATGCAACGCTCTGCCCACAAACCTGTGACAAGGGGTTAATGAGCACAGCCTCCTGGCAGGATGCATTTTAAGTGAAATGACAATGTGCGGTAATTAATATTCATTGTGACAGAAAAGACTGAACTGTCACTAAACTATCGGGTATAAAGTTGGGGGACACATTACACGATTTTTCTAATAAGCAATTGAGCAGTGCACATTTAACAACAGACTTTTGAAGATTTTCGGTCTTGCTTTACATGCACACTGTGTAATGATGCCTGTCTCAAATATAAAGACGGGACCAGACGAACACCATTAGCCTATCCAGACAGAAGGTGATTTTTCATGGTATACGTGCACACACAAGAATTTTTCTGTAATATTTTGAAACCAAAACAAGCAAACATGGAACCCATACAGCTGGCAACAGTTGTGATTTGTGCTGTTTTGCACGGGAGAAAAATAATACTTTTGCATAGCTGATGGTATACAGACATCCATGAGTGTGTCACAAACCTATGAGCCGCTTCTCATTTTTAGCACTCCTGAGAACTCCGCCATCTCACATGTTTTTTCCCCTTTCCTTCCTCTGTCCCAAATTTCAATTTTCATTGGCCGTTGAAAATCCCCGTTGCCATAGCAGTCTTTGACAAGTGGATCATGCAAAGATTAGCCCCGATAAACATATCTGATTTAATCGCGGCCGTGCCGAATGGGATTGTACGCGAGAGACTGCAGTCTTTCACTCCCACACACACAACAATTACAGCTGCGGCTATACAGCCAAACTAGCACAAACCACCATGGACTACCCAAACGCTGCCCGATCTCGAATCGTTGCCAAACCGGGCTTGAAAACCGTGCAATGTGTCCCCCCAGCTTCAGAAATGAATCAGGACTGAGAAACCTACTGTGACTCCTCCACCAGCTCTATTATGTATCCATAATCTGCGCTCGTTAATGGCCCCAGTGAGATGGGACCTCCGTTTAATATTTCATCCCAAGGACAACTTGTGGATTCACCTCCGTCGCCGCTATGCAAAAGCGGGAAAGAGTGGTCTTCCGTAGCCCTGTATAGCACAGAAACAGACGGCCTTCGCATTTGTTATGAATATTAAAAAGCAACATATAATGCAGAATTGTAGTCATGAATTATGGTAATGATAGCCAACTGGCAATAAAAGCAGTCTTATCAGGATTTATGGTACCAGCTGTATCAGATTGTGAGAGCAGGAAAGGACATTTGTGAGACTTTTCTATTCACCACAGAGCAGGCTAATTGGACGATATGACCCCCATTTGCAAGGACCTTTATCCTTTTTCATCAAAACAGATATGTCTCCTCAGCTCGGAACCACAGGCTTACAGAGAGCCGTTTCTGCAGGGAAATTCAGAGAGGACCGCCCACAGAAGTCCCCTCTGGTCATGGTCCTTTTCTGATTTGTATTGGCCGCGAAACCTAATCTATTTCAAGAGTGGTGGGAGGGTAGGCATACACTAAGAGTTTGAAAAAAAGAGAGGTTGAATGAATGCAGTTATTGGGTGCTTTGGAAGATGAGTAATATAGGATATTAAGCCTTTAAATTGTGATTTATTCCGTCATGCCAATAGAACCAATCTTTGAACATCTGCAATTAAGTCAGCTGGGTAGGGAGGATCTGATGTTACTAGAGGGAGAATAGTTTTCTCTAAGCTGTTCCTGGATTTTCAGCAGATGCCAAATTTATAGGAACTAGCAAACATGGGTTGTAGCAAAGAGCCTATGAACATGTTGTATGTAGCATTCTTAAGTCTGTGGTCCTTGGATCAGGTCTATCCCAGGTAGGGACATACTACTGCACTTATTGCATTATAGGGCTGTGATAAATGCATTACAAAGAGTTCAACATGTATTCATGTACAGTATATAGTCTGTAGTCCATGTCATGAAATAACTAAACAAAATGATACTTAAAATGTATTACAAAGTATGCATAAACAGCTTAATGGCATTTTCAATATCATGCTTCTGTAATGTTTATGAACGTTTTATGAAATCAGAGTTAATGTAATTCATTACCAAATATGGAAAAACTGGTCATACACAGTAATAGTTCAAATTTTATCATTTACATTTTATCACTTAAAGGGAACCCTGGAGCTGGTTTCATATCGCCATTATCCCATAACTCAGAGGTTCTACTACACACACATAGGATCAATGGAACTACATTTCCATACGTTCCACAGGAAATGCAAGTGACGTCAACAACACCGCCCACTGTACCATCTGGTTACGTACAACAGACCATAAATCTTAAAACAGAGGTAATAAAACCACTCCTCTCTAGGACTCTCTCTTTTGCCCTTCCTCCTGCCCTTTAAGGACGGCTCGGACAATGTCCTTGGGCTCGTCCACATACTGTGGAGCTTCCTTATGCCTAGATCTAGAGTTCCCTAAACTCTGCGCAACGCTTCAATGCCAAGGCTCACAGAAGGTTTAGACTGCTGTTACCACCACTACAGTGATTTATCTGAACAAACAGATAAAGTCGTTCTTTACAGTAATTAGGCGCTGTAGACTTAGTTCGCTTACAGTGACAAAGTACTTCAACCCACATAGAACCTACAGCGGAACACACAAGAAATTTCAGCAAAGCAAACTTTTCCAAGGAGCAATCAAACTTTTCCAACCAGCAAAAGGGGTTTCTTCAGACAACTGACCAAACTGAAACATCGCCCTGCATACGTCAAGGGATCTCCTCTGAAACCTGCACACATTATGTCATGCCAGAGCTGTATTCTTCCAAGGACCCAACAGCGACCTCCAGAGGCCACAAACCGTGTGGATGGATGGACAGCAAGTCTGACTATAGCTACTGCCTGGGTTTTTAGAGTTAGCATAGTCTGAATGGAGTTTAATGTGATCCTACACGTTTCCATTTGTCTTCTCTTTCTGATCATTTGAAGTTATGTTGTGTAATTACGTAAACCAGTTTTCCATCTACACAATGTTAGCACACACATGGTCTCCTACCAGCTAACTCTCCAAATCAAACTCCTACTAATTGTTTAACTACTAATCTAACAATATCACTATAATAGTCAATAGTGGGTGAATAACCAGCTTAGTTGCACATATTGTTTATGAGTTGAAGCTACTCTTCTCTCCTCAGCACAACCAGAAGCAACACTCCTATAGCTAAACAAAGTGATTCAGCCTTGCCAATTTGTCTTTCTCCTTTAATCAGCCAAAGAACACATGTGCATGCATGCGCACACACACACACACACACTCATACAAACTCCTCTACCTTTCTCCTACAAAGCTTTCCCGGTCAGCTTAGTTCATGTATGTTCTCTATTTTGCATGTTCATTTAATAAATTATTTTATTAAACTCATCTGTTTTGATGTAGCATGAACATGAGAGTGGAGTCAAATCAATCTTTCGAAGAACACCATCCATGCTTCAGGTTGATCTATTAAATCTTTGATTTCAAAGTCAAAGTCCTCTTTCATTTGGTGTTTACAGGTGATATGCCATCAACCAAATAATGAATACATGTCACAAAATGGTTGATATCAGGGACAAAAGCATTAATATCAGGAGTAGCGTATGTGGAGAACAAGTAATCGGATGCTATCTGAATTTGCTTGTGGTTCCCTATTGGGGTGTTTTAAAGTTAACCACGGTTAAGCGTGCAGCATTATCTACGTCATAGAGAGGCAATACGTTCAAAGTGAATGAATGGTCAAAATGACTTCTTTGTATGAACATTGTCCAAAAAACATTTAGGACGTTTAATTCCCGCAGTAGATAAAATGGGAACGTGCAGAGTGCGAGCCACATTAACTTATTAAAAGCTGACGCACACTGCACAAGCAGCCTTCGCCATCAGCATAAATAATTAAGCATTACAATAGGCCAACAGATACACCGCAATGATCAAGACAAACAACAGTAATGAGGCCATCCATCTGTACTTGCTGCAGGGAGGGCCTCTGGAGATTAAAGGCATAAGGACTGTGGGTAAATGTTTTGTGGGCAGATATGTTAGTGCTGGGACAATTATTTAATTCATTAAATGATAAAAGTACAGAAGCCTCACAGTCTTTCACTTTCAGGGATAAGTTACTTCAGTACTCTGGAAGCTTGTTCGCTTTAGTTTCAGTAATGTGGGCTTTCTTCGGGTGAGAGGAGCAGCAGAACTCCACCCTTAAAATATCAGTGTGTCATCATACCATTAATATCACGTACATTAATATTTCGCATGTGGAAGTATGGCAGCCAATGAGCCGGACCGATTTTCAAAAATGTGTCTTCAACTGTCGCCTGCCTCGAGATTCTCCATCGTGTGCCACGTCGGCACCGTGGCGATAAATATATACATCAATAAAAGGAATGTGTGCGTGTTGATGACATCGTTTAAAAAGTGCTATTTCAGGTTTGCTCCATATGTCTGTCTTCCAGCACAGTCTTAACCCCCCACCCCCCACACCCCCCTTCCCCGTATTAGAGTTACGCTGATTTCCAGGTCCATCTGTTCCTAATTTCATTTCTCCTTACTCTCCATTTATTACTCTTAATGCTGCTCCTGCATTTCCTATTCTGCGCCACTACATATTTTGATTGTAAAACACACAGTATCGCAGGCACTTTCCAAAGCCAGACATGATTCACATAAATACAGACAGCCTCAAACTTATGCCATTAGTTTTCATGAAATCTGTGTGACAAACTATTGCAATTTAATCACTACAAGATGAGCTTTTGAAGTGCAAGCACGATCGGGCATTCCAAATTGAGAAAAAAATGGTGGAAAGCACTTTTTTAAAAATGGATGAGAAAGCATTTTCAAAGCAACTCATCCAGCACACAAAACATCCTGCGCATTTTTTAGTTTAAGCTGAGCAACACCTCAAATGTAAAACCAGTCACAGAAGCATGTCAAAATTTGTAACTGAGGCAGTTTTGATGAACTTAAACTGGCTATAGACAGCAGATTATATTGTGTTGGACCTTTATATCAAATCACTTCATTGTGTTGCAAGCCATTCAAGGCTTTCATTTCTGACATTTCACATCAGTGGGAATAAAGCATATATCAGCATCTTTTCGCAAGCACTTGCTTTTCCACAAAGGGAATCCTCGCCAATGCCACTAAATAGTGAAATATAAAAAAAAAGGATAAAAATAAGACTTGTTTGGGTAAATCCTCCCGGCATTGCTGAAGAATGCTTCGACACCACAGACCAATTAAGCTGGAGAGTGCCGTATTATGACAGCGGGGTGAAGAAATGTTTTTGCTTTGTTGTTTGAATGATGAGGAATTTGAAACATTCTTTATTGTTCTAGGGCTGACAGGCAACAGCAGAGGCTGCAAGACAAGAGCAATCAATCAACGCTACATAATCAGTCTCCTTCCCCCTTGCCACTTCATTTCCATAGCGTGGCTAATGTTTGAGCTGATACCGTGCTTTTCCAATGTTGAATTGCGGGAGAAATTAGCAGAAACGGCGCCAGGCTCTGATACTTCTGCGTCAGGTCGCAGGTTATTTTCTCCTGATGAATTATATTTTTCATGCCTTCGGTTCCCAGTGGATCCTGGGAAGAGAGCAGCAGTCAGACCCTGTTAGGAATACAGATTAGCTCTTCCATCTTAAAATAACTGGCGTGACCCTGCCCAGCCTGGCAGTTTTACAGCATCCATCACTTTATCATTCCCATGATGCTCTGCTGCCCTTTCACCAGACGACTCTTCATACACACTTCATATAAATTCACTGCCAACGTTTTCATAAAACAGCACAAACCGAAGGAAAGACGGTTTGGCAGGTGGGGGCCAGGGAGGATCAGAGGGCCTTTTTAAATGCACTGGCATAATAATCAACCTGGATAAAAATATTTACATTATACACTGAGCATTCATGGAGCTGTTCAAATAGAACATCACTGGTGGTTACGACAGACAGACAGACACACACACAACAGGAGCCAGAGACTATTTTACACCCTACAGGCCACGCAAAGTACTACAGGAGAGCCAGTGTGTATTTACAGGCCAAGAGGCCACAGAGAGTATTGCAGGACAGAAAGTGACTATTTTACACCCTACAGACCACACGGTACTACAGGAGACAAAGTAATAGTTCAAGGAGGCATATCCTCAACTAATGGCAGCAGGTATAACCCATCCCCACCCAACCCTAGCAGGACAGAACCGTTTTTGTCCAGTTGTTCCTGACCATGTGCATCTGTGACTCCTTGTCATATTCAGTCAGAAAGTCTCAATTTGAACCTGCTAGCCATTACTACAGCCACCACGGTTATTAAAAATAATCAGGATGCACTGAATTTGAACAAGAATAATGACTTAAAAAGTAAAATTTAAAAGTCCATGCAGATAAATCAATGTCATTTGGCATGGGTCCTATTCTCTGTCACTACTAATGCTTATTTTTAATGCTGGTCTCATTCCCCTCAGCTACCCTGTCAACCAATTACAGAAAATAAAAAAAATAAATGTTTAACCAATCATTGAAATGCAGACCTATGTGACCGAGTATAAACAGGCATACAGCAGTCTCAGAATTGCACAAAAGCAATCTTAAATTCCATCCACGTGAGCTTCTGTGAAATATTAACTTGTTAATTTATTTCTCTTGAGAATGGAAGCAAAAGCTGGTAGAAAATGAAACAAACACAAAAAAATATTGTTGAAGATAAACTGTATGCACAAGATCAGCTAAAGCAGGGAAAGCAAAAAACACAGTTGGCTTATGACTTGCACATAAGTGAGCCCACCCTTTTTGGCTGGAATATATATTGCGCTTAATATTTCATTAACCTTTCTTAAATGTGTGACAACCATTTTTAAATTCATACTTCAATTACATTTACTAATTATAACAAAGAAAACTGAAAGGACACTGGCAAAAGCTTTTCACATTTGTGATATGAACAATAATTGAAGTTTTTGTGGTTGTTTGAGCATTGGAAAGATTCATTTTTAATGATGTCATTACAACTACTCTATAACAGGGATCCACTGATTAAACGTACAGTAACTTGTTTCTGACCGCCTAGACCACAGAAGTCAATCTGACGCAAATACCACTGACACCACCTTAGGACCTGCTGACTTATCCATCTGAACAAGTGGACCAGACATTGGCATAGGAGCTGCTGTGGCGACAGTGGACTAGCCTTGGCTTAAAAAAAAAATTATTTCCGTAGGAGGGAGCAATGAAAACCAGTTCCTTTTCCGAACTACCTCTTCTGGGAATTATTCCCTTAAAGCCGCACTGTTGGCGTATGACGAGTTGGAGACTAAACAAACCGCGCGTGATGTCTACAGAGGCGTGTTCTGCAGGGCGGAGGAGGTCAGCCGCGCGGCAGAGCCGCTCCTGTGATGCGGAGCATGACTGAGGGTGACATTTGTTTAAGCGCTTCCCTGCTTATGCCAGTCCCGACGCCGGCGGGCACATGTAAAACAGGATGGCGCGCGTCAAAGCGCCATTTCCTCCGCGGCCGCGGCGTCGTTTACACACTCCTCACGCCGCCGACAGCCGTCACAGCGACACGGAGCAAGAATTCAAATGTTAACGATTTCTTGTCAGACTTGATGCGTCTCATTTTATCTTATTTATTTATTTTGTTTCTTTCCGGGGACTGGGCAGGAGAAGGCCTTAGCAGCTCAGTTTACAGGAGGGGGGTCTCCAGAGCACCACTGCTCAAACAAACTGACAACTTCTGCACTGGTTAAGACTTTTCCCTCAGACTCACTGCTGTTAAAATCCTTCCCTCTGAACTGGTTAAGACTCTTTCAAAAGACTGACATCTGTTAAAACCCTTCCCTCCGAACTGGTTAAGACTCTTCCCTCAGACTCACATCTGTTAAAATCCTTCCCTCTGAACTGGTTAAGATTCTTCAGTCAAACTCACTCCAGTCAAAATCATTCCCTCTGTACTGGTTCACTGGATAAGACTCTTCACTCACTGATGTTAAAATAGAGATGCGAGTGTCTAAAAGATCCAGCTGTCTAAAAGATACGAGTCCCTTGGAGATCATGACTGAGGTCCTGCTCTTTGGTGCAAATAAATTTCTGATTAAAATTACTGCAGATAAAATTTGATTGCATAAAAACAACAATGATGAACATTTCATGTACACTTATTTTTGTGCGATCAAATCCGTGCTCACTTGGCACTGAGATACAGTCACACTGGAGTGACTAGCTTCATACTTGGTTCACACATTGTTTACAATGGCAGACGACTTGGTATTGGGATAAGAAATTGCCATCCTACTCCAAATATTCTATTATGAACCTTTGGATTCATAATGTGTGTGTGTGTGTGTGGCTTCTTAATATCAAGTTTCATACAATACCGTGAAATATCTTTAGTCTTCATAGCCAGTTTTTATTAAATCGATCCTCTACAGCTACCACAGGGAAATTGGCGGAACTGTCGGTTTGTAGAGGTGGTGACTGGTCATATACGATGTCTGGGTTGGCAATCCAGCTGGGCTGCTAACATTCATATCTACAGGACTAGTTGTACAGCTAGCAGATACATGGCTAAGTGCAGAACATGAGGCCTCACTAATGTCAGCTCTCTTATTAGCTAGCCTACATGTCCTCTCTACATGTCCATAGCCTGCTCCTCATTGACTTTCTGGCTTCAGAGTCTTTGAGCAACAGTAGGGGGTACGGCTGAATCCTTAAATTTATTAATTGTGTTCACACGGTAGGCAAAGTACTCGGTTTAGCCCTTGCCATTTTGTTAATGTTACCTAGTTTCAGAGATAGCAAAACCAGCGAAAGGGAAACTCTCTGTGAGGCATTTGTGTCCTCATATCCAGCCAAGCTTGAAATTCAGCACTCTAAAGCCCTACTGCAAATGCAGCACAGTACTTCAAGTCTCCAGCAGAACCCCCATACATTCAGTCAAAGACAAAACACCATTTTGCAAGCATGTCGCATCTAGTTTATGCTATATACAACACCAAAACAGAAAATTATACAGCACCAATGCAAACCTCTCAAAACAGCAGTACAGCCAATACAAAACAGGCCAACCAGTTGCAGAAAGATAGATTCCAAAATAAATCACTACAGGTTGCATTATTTCAGAGGGAAAAGCAATTCAAGTGAGAAGAAAACATTTATTTTTTTCAGATACAAAAAAGCCCCAAAAAACTACAGCATTCATTGTGAGGAACAAAGGTTTCAGTCATGTAAAATTGATTCTGTACCTTCCCATCATAAAAAGGAGCTGTATATAAATAAGCCCATAAATCAGTTTCATTCTAATAAAAATACGTATCTGACCCTAAGGGATAGCCAACATATAACAGCAATTCTTAAGACTATTGATTTTGTCAACATCTGATGACATTTAAAATGTTTTATTAGGATAAAACAGCACCCATATTCTTTTCAAGACACTGATGTATGCCTGGGCCGTCCTCCTTTAATAGATTAATCAGTGGTTATGGATTCTTTAAATAATAAACGCAGAACGACAAATAACAATGAAGACATTTTTGTTTCCATTTTATCTGCATCTCTCCAGCTGATATTTACACAACCATAAAAAATTCCCAATATATAACATAGCATGCCTTTGTAGTATTAAGCACTTGTTCTGTCCTTATGCACAGGCAAGGATAACACGAATAAAGCAATCATTCCTCAAAGCTCCTGTCACATAAATCCCCATAGCTTTCAGCCCATTTCATCTGTACACATATTCTCTCCACTTCATGTTCAAGGGTTAAAACTACCACATTGTGAAGCGCTTATAAATCTGACACCAGCAGTTTGCCGGGAGAAGCCGGCAACATGTTTAGCACTAAAGAGATTGAGTTTTTAATCATAAAGGAGTCGAGCTTTCAAACACTGAGGAGGGGGGAAGAGAGGGAATCTGTTGAATGTGCAATCTGTTGAATATTGCAAAACGTGGAGGGCGTGATTGATGGGGTTTCGTTTAGAAAGCAGCTACGCTGGCGGATGAGTAACGAACCTCGGCAGTGGGCCCCGCCCCTTGGGCGGCTGCGGAACTCAACCCCGCCTTCCTTTACGAGCGGAAACCGACTCCGCCTTCCCTTGGCCAGTTAAGGATGCGACAGATTCGATCGCGAGCGTGCCGGGCAACCTGTGGCGGTTTTGGCGCCTTCTCATTACAGTTCACAGTGGGAAATCTGTTTATATGAATTTACAAAGTGCACAAGGATCTTATCCAAAAAGCTGTCAGGTTCTGTCACAGTGTACTGAGTGTGTCCTTCCTGAAACACAAGGGCTCTACCTGTAATTACAGGCACCGCAGGCAGTGAGTGAGAAATGTAAATATGAGATGCAGTCAAGACAGAAAAGAGTGATGGCAATGCAATAATAGCGAGGAAAGTCAACATCAGAAAATGACAGATAAAAGGGAATTCATCTTGCACTGTGTCAGTCTACATGTTAGAAGCATCTCCAGAATCTGAAATTACTTTGATGCAAATGACCAAGAGTGCATGTTTCCTTGAAAACAAATGAAAAAGATGGTTTCTGAAGCCTAGCCAATTTCATAATACCACCTGACCCTTCAGAAAAAGTCCTAAGGCAGTTACCTTAAAATAACATTAAGATGGAGGGAAACCTAAGGCGTTATGGGACAGTCATCAGCATTAGGGTTAAACTGAAT
Organism: Anguilla rostrata; assembly: GCF_018555375.3. Lineage (NCBI taxonomy): Eukaryota > Metazoa > Chordata > Actinopteri > Anguilliformes > Anguillidae > Anguilla > Anguilla rostrata. The sequence goes on from NC_057944.1 coordinate 27,367,227, forward strand.
TCCCGTTTCATAGTTAAGTAGCTTTAATCACAGCTTTTGGCTTCATTTTCACATTGTAATATGTAAAAAATGTCACATATTTTAGGCCACAAGATCCAAACTGTATGTCATATTTGTCTACATATGACCTCCCCTCTCAATCTGACAATGTTGTACATTGTAGATGTCAGCATATAACATATGACATAAATACATGATTTATCACCATAGACTTCATGAAATACAGCTGAAATACTGCTGCCGGTAAGAAAGGACATCAACAGGTCAGACACGCATCACAATCACATGATCACGACTGGACAGACTAATCACAAGGTGACTGTGTACAGCAAGTCACTTCCAGCACTATAAGTGTACCGCCTGTTACATTGTCCACCCTCTTCGCCGCTCTCCTCTTTGCTGATGGCTACATAACCTAGCGAATGTACACCAAGGCATGGCCTCTAAAAGTACACATGCTGTACTGCAAGAAAGCAGAAGAAACTGCATCCACATGGGGTCAGTATGTTAATTAACATTACACATTGCCATCGTTCAGCAACATAGCAGCTAGTGAATGCGCATAGCCTACGTATGTTCCAGCACCAGCAATGACTTGCCGAAAGGACGCAAGAATCGACTAGGAAAGACCAGCTTCTACCGACAGTACAAGCCAGAGTAGACCAACAACGTGACCCACCACACAGACCCATCTGTGCTCCAGCAGTAAGACCAACAAACATGCAGTCATTAGGTTGTGAACTTTTGTTCTTTGTTTTCAAAATAAGTTAAAGTTTTATTATTTATTAGTTTTTAATGTGTGTTTAGATTGTATTACATGGCTTGTTAGCTAGTCACCAAGCTACGCATAGCTAACATATATACTCGGTTACCAACATTACAGTATCTAAAAATCTGCCGTTTTCCTTTAAACGAGATCTGAGCATGTGATTTCTCCTGCACTAATATCACAAAATGGCAAGTTACAAAGGGGTCAGCTAGACATAACTAACCTCAGTAGCCACCCATGTTGAAATTCGTAAACATATTTTCACAATGAATTTTATGAAACTGATTATTATTTTTCACAATTTTAACACTGGATGAGGTTAAATATTTATACAAATATTGCTGCATTCCTTGATGCCCACAAGTCAGGATTGTTAAGACAGACACGATTTAATTATTTATCCTCACTATTCTATAATTTGTATAATTTGTAATTGAGGTATTTCCCTCCTACATATATCTGTATCACTCTGTATAAAGCTCGAGTCAACTCAGATTCAACAGGCTAAGAACAGAAACTCCTAAATAAAAGGCCCATTTGCCTTCACAGGACAGACTCATCTGTCCTGTGAAGGCATGTAAAGCTCGAGTCATGCCATTAAGCTTACCTTACCCTTTGGTGCTTGAAAAAATAATACTTATTTTGAGGTTCTGCTGTGGGAGAGAGACCCCAAAAGGCACCAATTACCACCTCTCACATTTTTCAAGCCTTCTACTCTGCATTTGACTGGTATTCAATAAAATTGCAACACACACACACACACACATACACAATTCCTCTCTTGTTGTGCCCTGGTTAATTAAATGATGTGCACAGTAGCTGAGGCGTCATCTGTTCGCTGAACAGCAGTGATGCCTCTTAGGAGCTGACAGACCACTTTAGCACAATGAATTCTGGGAAAAAATCAGGGGTGAGCAGGGAAAGTGTAGTTGCAGGGATTGCCTTTCTCCCAGTTCAAACTCTCAATGACATGATTGAGCAGATTATTTTGGATGGCTATTCCATATGCCCATTAGCTCATGGGCTGCAGTGGTGCTGGAGGTTTTAGAGAGCATGAAAAGCTGTACCATCACTGCACTTTACAACCCATGCTGCCTTTTCTACTACTATAGTAAGAACCATCATATTTCATATGGGAGTACTCCCATGTGCATCGCAGTGGTTTTCAAACTAGGTCCTGGGGGACCCATGTTTGTGCTGGTTTGTTACAATCACTTGCTCAATGAAGACTTTTGAACACAGATGTTTTCATATTTTTTCTCTTAAACTTAACATAATGCAGGTTTTTCTTGTCATCATTTGCCTTGTCTTTGAATTTTTCATTGTCTACCAAGTGGTTAGTTTAAGAGCCAACGTGTCGCACACTTCCACCAATTAAGAGCCTATTCTTTCACTCCAGTCATATTTGATCGGTTACATTTTTTACCTCTTTTCATCTAATGCAATACAGCATGATAAGCACGCGGTGAATATTGGTTTTTATTCTTTATGGCAGGCATAGCTTTCAGTGTAGCTTAAGAGGGTAAATAATCCCTGAGAACATGAAAAACATCTAATTAAGAATAATGAACAGCTTGTTTAAATGCTGGAATAGCAGTTGTGGGTTGGACTAATCCCAGCATGCATAGGGGTCCCCCAGGACCGAGTTTGAGAACTGCTGCTTCAGAGGATTGAGAAATACAGGCTGTGTGGGTGCTCAAAACATCACATCACCCAACGAGGAATGACCTGAGCATTCCCAGGACTCCTCTAAAAGGACTGCTACCTGTTTCGTGTCAGGCAATAATGCACAGCGTTATATGGCAATCAATGGGGAAACTAATCTCGCTGTGGTAACATCTGTACTTGTTATGTCTCAATGGATTAGCAAGAACTCGCTAGCAAAAAAATGCTGTTGATTTCAAAGAGGTCTAATGTGCAGAATTATGGCCTTAGAGTGCAGTTATTGGGTTTGAGGAAAGGGCACCTGATAAAGCAAGGCTAATTATTGACAGCGAGTGAAACCGATTAAGAGATTGAGACGGCTCTTTAAATGGTGCAAGATAAACAATCACATCCAGGCCTTTTCTAGTCAAGTCTTCACGGATGTCTTTGATATTCAGAAGGCATAGCAACAGCTACTGAGTGTTAAGCTAAGGACCAGCTGTAAAAGCAGCAGAGGAAGAGGAGTATTCTGAGGAAGACATAATGTCTGACTACAAAGAGACTGAGCGCATAGATAATATGATAGTCAGACTCAGGCGTACTCTCGATAACACAGCTGAAGTTGATCCTTGATAAAAGTAAGGGATAATCAAAGAGGACATTATCACACATCAATATTACTAGCTTCTACAATCCTTTCAGTGAATTGCTTCTCTCACATGTCCATGCATGTATATGTGAGTACAATCACCTGCACATGTCAAACCTTAGGGAATGACTTCGATCTGCAACCCATGAAAGTCAATATAGTCTCACACAAGATTTTCATTTACAGCACTGAATAAATCAGGGACATTCAGAATAATCATCAGTGGATGGCCGTTTACCTCCTGAGGTGCGTAATAAACTCTACCCAATCACATTGAAGCTCAGAACACATGACCCAAGTGAGTTTTGTGAATGTGAATGTGACACAATCTAGAAATGATCAGCGGACACATTTGCAGGCTTGCTGGGCCAGGAAAACACATTTAGGAATGGTTAGGAACACATTTAGGAATGGTTAGGACAACACATTAAGGAATGGTTAGGAAAACAAAACACATTAAGGAATGGTTAGGAAAACAACACATCAAGGAATGGTTGGGAAAACACTGAATAACTACGGCACCCAGTAAAAGCAGCCTTTTCCCAGGTACCACTGCAGACGTGCATTTGCCTTTGTGATGAATCCTTTCGGCATATGGAAACTCCTCAGAGGTTCCCAAGACTGGGAAAAAAAATTCAATTTTTCAGCCGCTTTACAGAAAATTTTTCAATTACATGGCAAGCAGTCCTTGAAATGCAGGGTGTCTGTTTGAATCCAAGTGGAGCCCGTCGCAGTTAAATGGTATATGGTATTTTTAGTAGGCAATTTCTGACATAATGAGGGCATTAACTTTTTAAAATATGACAAATGTCCAATCTATTGACTTTCTGATGGTGCTCGACATGGACAAGATGAAACGTAGACCTTCATCTCATTTTTGAGGTAATACGTCTTTCTCCTTGATGACAAAAGGCAAGAACCAAGTTCCATCCACTTGTGCTTCTGAAGGCCTACATTTCATTGTTCATAATGGTCATAATTACAAAAAAACTGGATTAGTTTTAAAGCAATTAGTATATCATGCAATCATAGTAATTTTGTATTTTGTGCTTTACATCATGCAAGTTAGGTGCAATAAAACACTAAATGTAACAAAACTATTTCATTTCATTTCAAGTTTAAACATACAGAAATTAGCGTTTGAAAAGAAAGTGAGGATCTTTTGTTAACTGTCATATGAAGAAATGAGTTGAATAAAAAGCTGTTATTGGCAGATTTGGCTGCCTCTTTTGAAAAGGCCAACACTGTTTATGCACTTTTAAAAGGTGGACATTGATAATCTATCTTTGATGAAGAAAACATTTGAAAAAAACTTTTGTTTCTGAAGGTGATGAAATGACAGGCAGCTAAGCAGCAGGCCTTGTTAAAATGCACAGTGAAACATTATTAATTCCGTAGCATAAACTGCCTTTAAAATAGTGCCTTGTCATTTATTTGGACTGATTTTACATTTAATCACATACCATATTTTGCATTTTTAAAAAGCAATTTGTTTGATTAAGTTTATTACTATAGGATTATAATTCATTTGAATTAAGTTTTACTATTTTAATTAGGCTATAATAATTAACTAAACATGCATCATTATGAATACACATACATTAATACACATAATTACAATAAACTTAATTCAAATTATTCATTCTTCTAACTGTTGTAATAAACTTAAGTTGTTTTATCCAGGTTTAAAATATGGCATCTGATTAAATGTACAATCACTCAGAATAATTGACAAATAAGCATCATAGGGGGAGTTGATACTATGATATTACTGTAGCAATGTATCCCTTTTATCAGCTCATGATTTTATCCAGCCCCCGCATTACAGATGAAATTATAAAATAATGGAGTGGATTCCATTCTCACAAACAATTTAAAAGGGAAATGCACTGACCCAGAGTATTGAAAGTGTTTAGGAAAGAAATGTACAAATTGTTTATTTAGCAGAGAATTTATTTTAAAAATGTAAATTAAAAAGTTGCAGTAAAGGTTTAAATGCTTTAAATCTCATTACATGAAGGACAAAGGGTTCCACTGAAAACCTGGCCTAAGAAAGCCAGGGGCAGACCGTGTAGAGGTGGTTACCAGCTGTAAAAATGTCCAGTGTGTGTTCGCATGGTTCAGCAGTTTGAATCTCATCCAGCATCTCTAGAATCACCCAACTCTGAAGCCCATAGGTTCAGAGACCTTTTTCTGTTGAATTTGTAGCCGCTGATGACATCTCATTCAGTTCCAGCAGCCATGTCAGTGCCCTCATGCCAGACCAAGAATTTAGACCTGTGTCCCACAGACAACTAAAACACCCTATTTCCTGCCTGGCATCAAGCGGGCCGGGCAGCCATGATAAACCTGACGCGATCATTCTTATGCATTTGCTAGCGGCATCCTTCCACTTTCACACACCGTCTCAAACCGGAACGCCAGAAAGACGCACATGCATTAACGCATTAAGGCACAAAGCACAAAATCCAGCAGCCTGCACTTTAATCACATTTAACACCATTAAATGGAGGCACGCCCATGTTCGCAAATATGAACGGGCACTGTATTGAGAGCGATTAAGGGTTTAAATCGTGTAAGGATTGATTATCTGTCTATTTGTACTGTATTTTGTTTCAACGCTACGCTCACTGGCCACTTTATTAGGTACACCTGCATATTAACACAAATAGCCCGCTCCTCTAAATAGCAAACCATATGGCTACAACTCAATATATTCAACGCACCAAACAAATTAAAACGGGTGAGCACTTTGATTTCTCTTCCTACAACTCAATACATAAAACCTGCAGACACAGTGAAGAGTTTCAGTTTTTGTTCATTTTTTTATTTTTTTTTTTATTCAAAAATAAGCAAGATGAGTGATCTAAAGTGCCTTTTTTAGTCCTTAACATATTCAATATATTCACTCAGTGGCTACTTTAGGTACATCTAGTTAACAAACAGCAAGCTCCTCCAAACAGTGAATCATTTGGCTGCAACTCATAATATTAAGTATGCAGACATGGTGAGGAAGTTTAGTTGTTAGATCAAACATTAGAATGGGCAAGAGCAAGTGACTTTGACCGTGGTATAATTGTTGGTGCCAGACCTGGTGGCTAGAGCATCTCAGAAACTGCCCTCCTGCAATTTTTACTCTCTACAGTCTCCAGAGTTCACAAAGAATGGTGTGATAAAAATTAAAAAAACCCATCCAGTGAGCAGCAGTTATGTGGCCGAAAACACCTTGATGAGACAGGTGAGAGGAAAATAGGCAGACCCATTCAATAGAAAGGCCACAAATGTAAAAAAAAAGCCGTTATTTGAAAAACAGTGGTGTGCAGAAGGGCATCTCTGAATGCACAACACATTGAAGCTTGAACCAGATTGGCTGCAACAGCAGAAGACCAAGCCAGTTTCCACTACTGTCAGCACACCCTCACCAAAACTGGACAATTAAAGACAGGAAAAACTTCACCTAGTCTGACAAATCTTAATTCAGGCTGAGACATGCAGATGGTAGGGTCAGAATTTGGCACAAACATCATGAATACAAGGATCGACCCTGCCTTGTGCCAACGGTGCAGGCTGGTAGTTGAGGTGTAATGGTGTGAGGAATGCTTTCTTGGCACATTGAATATGAATTGAGCATCATTTGAATGCCACACCATACTTGAGCATTGTTTCTGACCATGTGCATCCCCTTATGGCCAGTCTACCCTTTTTAAAGTGGATGCATCCAGGAGGATAATGCTCCATGTCACGAAGCACACGTCATCTCAAGTTGGCTCCACAAACATGGCAGTGACTGCAGTTTTCATTAAAGGCCTATGTAGTCCCCAGATCTCAATACAATAGGACACCTTTGGGATGAGGTGGTCACAGCATGACTGCCTGACTGAAAAATTTGCAGGAACTGTATGATGCTATCGAGTCACCATGGGCCAAAATTCCTAAGGAATGTTTCCAGCACCTCGCTGAATCAATGCCGTAAGGAATCCAGGCTGTTCTGGAGGCAAAAATGTGAGTGTAAATTCCCTGCTATGTTTACATTTCACTTGGAGGTTATTACACTTATCGGTGATGCCGCATTCTTGTACTCCTGACAGTAACGCTGATGTTCACCACTTCCTTACATCACTCTGGGTGAGAGCATGTGCCAAGCAATTGTCTATGTAAATGTGACGGACTGCATCGAGCCCCAGTATAACAGAAAATCTCACCCTTAAAGTAATGCACCTTGCATAATCATTCTCATTGCATAATTAATATTCCCCAGGTTAGCAGATATTGTTGTGCGAAATGTAAACCACACGGTTAAGTTCTGACGTCTGTTGTAAGTTCTTACAAAGGACGCCATGACGCTTCCAGCAGTTCCGTCTGCCTGTTACCTTCCGATTGCTTTTCAGCCTACAGATGCTCATCGCTGGGTAGAGATGATTAGTCTGCGTTTTGCTCGTGAGGATAAACAATTAACAAATGTTAGTCATTTAGCAGACACCTTTAGCTGAAGTGTGGCCATATCATCATACTCTATAAACACCTCCCTGTCTCAGACTGCTACAGTGCAACTGCACCTATCAGAAAACAGCCCCTTGTTATAGATAGCATTACGTCAGAGACTACATAAACATACCCCCCCCCAAAGGAAAAAGTGTCAGAAGGCGAATGGGTCCGTTTCGTGTTGCGCTCCTCCACTCCACACATAATGGAATTCTGAAGACACTTGAACACACAATTGCTGCACTTTGTCGCAGATCCAAAATGAAGTGAAAGGCTTCACAGCACGCTTAAAGACAGAAAATAACAAGAGAAAATGCACCGCCTGGCACAGGAACGGAACCACCACAATCCATCTTCATAAGGGGCTGGCCGACAGGGCAGGGAGTACAGGCCGCTTCCCAGAAAGCCTTGCAGTTTGCCATAAGTGACCAAAACATCTTCTCTAAAATTGTGTGAAGAAAGTTGGCAGAAGCCTCAAAACAGCTTCTCAATCATGAACCGACCCCCTGGTGGAATGAGGCTAATGTATTTTTTCAGGATTATTCAAATTTGTTTTCCCCTACCCTTTTTGCCTTTACAAATCACTTGAAGCCAAGGCAACAGCATAACTAACTGTATACAAGACTGCTTTTATCCAGGGGCATATATGTAATAGTTTGTGGTGATTTCAATAAATGTTGGACTGTTTGGGCAGATTCCACAAGAGATACCTTGTCGTAAGGAACTTTTTCCTGGGAGAGCGCATGCCTGTTACTGCAAAGAGAAACGGGGAAGCCTGCCAAATTTTTTCAGATGGGATGTACTGTATCAGTGGGCACCAAGACAAGCTTCAACATACCAAAAGGCCAATAAACATTTGCTGCATGAGATCCAGGTTGAAAACCAGGAAAGCTCAAAAGAGGTCCAATCTAGATAATCCAGTTAATCACTGACTTTACATTTAGCCATTTAAACTAGATCATCTCTACCTAATACATGGCATTTCCTGGAGAAACTGAGAAGATTCTTAATAGGGCGGGAAATGAGACTGAGGGCAAAGAAGGATTTCATACTCAATAGCAGTGATTACTTCCAACAGTCCTTCCTAATGCAGCTGCACTACCTTGTTACTAAGGTGAAAGGCTGTGCTAAAGGTCATCTCAGGGGACATTTCTTGAAGTGAAAAGTGTGTGGATCTTTGTCCTGGCTACTTGCCTCTCTGCACCTTCATCTAAATTTGTGTTAGAAGAGGGAGCTTTCATGAATTCCACAATAAAACAGAGGTACCATACTCTGGAAACCAATCAACCAAATATACCTGCCAGCTTCAAATAAAGCGAGTTCAATTCATATGACAAGATGGCATCACTCTTTTCAAATGGCAAGCCTTACTGTACCTTGAGAAACTAGTCCAAAGAATTTGTATAATTAATAATCTGAAGTTAAAAAGCAATTTCTAAAAAAGGTAAGCTAACTCCAATATGTACTCCACCCACTTCCATCAAAAAAAGTGCTTTTTAAGGCCCAACCCAAAGTGAATATAATTTCACTTAATGGCCCCCGTTTGAATAGATCTAATGTACAAAGAAAACAGATACACCAAGATCTAATTACCAAACAAAGACTCATCTTGTTGAACTGAATCCAGACAGACTTCCACATGGTGTGGCTTTTAAGCATGGCTTACCGTCATGAGACTCAATGCGTCTCTGTAACATGGGACTCAGTGCTTCACTGGATTCACTGTGTTACTTTAGCAGTACGTTACTGTCTCCCAAGAGGAACAGAGCTGTTTGTTGCCGCACGGTCCATGGTGAGATTCACACTTTGTGTCTGGCAGATTTTCAGTTTCGCTCTCTTGCATGTTGTCATTCTTTTAGTTTTCTTCCATATAGCAGATGCTCGTATCGAGGGTGATTTACAATGCAAACAAGTGCAGGCATAAGGGATTCAAGTGTGTTAATTCCCTAGAGGAGGAGAGTATAGTCTCCAGAGACACAGCAAATGAAAGAAGTACAGAGTTGATTAACAACTTGACACCCATCCTCCTGATATTAAATGAAGTTATACAAACAAGAACAGAATTACCCTAATGAGCATTACACCACACCATACAGGCAAGATCAAAGAACCACAGAAAAAGAAGTTCCTCCTAATCAGGTGTTAGGGTGGGTAAAAGGAGGAGCAAGAGCAAGATGTCCCAGTACTTTCTTGCCCTTGAAGTGTTTGACCTGTTGCCATTATGTAGAATCTGAAGAAAGTTTGAGCTGCACAGGTACAAAATACGACTGCAAACCTGATTACTTAGCCAATGTTATCCGATTCTGAAACTCCCCAAAGGACAAATCACAGGACTGTTGAGTACTTTTCCCCCACTGTTCCGCCTTCACCCTCTCCAATTAAAATTGTCTGCCTTCGTACAGAGAGGGTACACATGGTGAGATAGGAGCAATAATAACCCGTGTGAATCAGACGGTCAGAAAGACTAACATATTTCCATGAAACACTGCTCACAAATGAGCAAGTGCATCGAACTGAGCCTTACAGAGGCAGAACTGAAATTAATAATGAAGAACCGGGTCCAAGGGAACACATGCACAGAAGTTAATACCCATCTTGTTATACATTTTAACTGCCAGATTTTTTAAACCTTTTCTGCTGTGCATTTTGTACATACAGTATAATACTATTATACAAGGACGGCATCATTAATACATCACAAGTGTTGCACCCCTCCTTTATCGAAGGCAGTATGCTGATGAGAGAGGGAAGTGATGGCATGTCATACTAAACTGTGTGTATGATCTCAAAATGAAGCTTCCATGCCCATTTGATCCGTATCCATCATTGTCCATACGTTTCTTTATTCAGTTTTTCACAATAAGGAACAGTTGAGCTGTCAACTCATGATGGATTACAAGGAACCATCAATTAAGCAGTTCTGCCTTACGAGCTTAAGCTGCTTCTGTCAGACGTCCCTGATCAGATTTCCCAAAGTCTACAGTAGGCTTAAAAAACTTCTTAGATTTCCCTCGAGGGTCCAGTGTGATGCACAAAAGGGATATTTGGAAATTAAATTATCTCCTTGATCTCTGGTGAAAGGGTAAAAATTTATTTATTTTTACATGGAAAAGCCAAGTAACTGAAGTCCCTGCCTGGCATACAAACAAGTTTCTGGTCACACACTGCATATTATTCTAAAGCCTTCATGAAGCATGCACAACGCCTTCAGGAAACATGCTACAGTATGTTTTTAAAGCATTAGTAATCAAATAATGTATGTTTTATGAAGAATGACATGATGCAACTACGTTAGGTAATCCAAATGTCACACAAAAATATTATGCAAAATTATGGCAGGCTAAGCCCCTGACCAAACTCCCTGTACTACCAGGACAAGGATTGAGCTAAAACATCCAGCACTACCTGTGGCTCTCCAGAACGAGGATTGGACAACAAAAACCCGCACAACCTACGGCTCTCTAGGAAAAGGCTTGGCCACCTCTGCAGAATATGACCACTATCCTTCCTCAGCTCCAAAATCTCATCTCACCAGATCTTCTCTGCATCTCCCTGTTGGTGTCTGCTCCTTCCACATCTATCCTGATATCCGCTGTTAACTGACTCTGCCCATAGCTGCTCCTCTTTCCTGACTGGTTCCTCCTTTTCCTCAACTACACCCTCCATTACTTGGATTAATAAATCTAAGGCTCAATGACAGGCTGGTTATTGAAATTGCCAAAACAAACTATCCACCACACCCTCTTTGCTACACCCAGCTTCCTTATAGATCATTATCACTATTAACGTCTCTCCATACGCAGTCACAACTCCCAAAGTAAGGGAGGGACCATCTCTTTGAAACCGGTACAAAATGGCAGAGAGTTTCACCCAGTGCATCAATAACAATCACCCATAATTAAAATAATTTCAGCGGGTTCCTTGTGGTGTGGGGCTGGTCCATGAGGGTAGGGGGCTAGTCCACGAGACAGCAGTTAGATTTAGATCTGACTTGGCTAGAATTTGGTAAACAATGAGATAGAATTCAAACTGAGCTGGCCAATCACAGTGCAGCAAGAAACAAACACGTTGACAGCTAAAGACTCCAGCTTGCCTCTGGGGATATAACAACCAAAACCTCAAATGACTTGAATTTGTCTGTGACTTTAAAAAGTTCTGGGATTAGCAGAGTCCTTATTAGATTAACTAGCTAAAAGGCTGTTCTGACCAAGAGCATCAACTAAATACCTAGATTAAAAATGTAAACATAATGCATAATATCCTAAATGCATTATACATTTTAAAAGCAATAGACATAACATTTTTCCCATAGGATACTTCCCACCAGAGCAGAACTCATGCCAGCATGTCACCTTTGGCCCTGACCTCTTCTCCATTCTTTCCAATCTCATAAAGCACTGATCACTGTGCTTCTGATCCAATCGCCAGGAACCCTGAAATGCAGTGACCCCCATTTTCACCCTCCTCCTACAGCTCTGTGTGCTCACCACATCCTTCCAACAGTCATCTCACTGCACTCTCACACCCCCAGAAAATAATCCCCCCAGGGTCCTTTTTAACCTTCCATCTAAAAATCCTTAAGTGCTGTTTAAAAAACAATGATCCTTCCCCCTGGAGAGAAGACTGTCAAGCATTCTGCTGCTCACAGCTCTGTGGGGAAGGGCGCTCGCGGCTCTGGTGGGGAAGGGCGCTCGCGGCTCTGGTGGGGTAGGGCGCTCGCAGCTCTGGTGGGGAAGGGCGCTCGCGGCTCTGTGGGGAAGGGCGCTCGCGGCTCTATGGGGAAGGGCGCTCGCGGCTCTGTGGGGAAGGGCGCTCACGGCTCTGTGGGGAAGGGCGCTCACGGCTCTGGTGGGGAAGGGCGCTCACGGCTCTGGTGGGGAAGGGCGCTCACAGCTCTGGTGGGGAAGGGCGCTCACAGCTCTGGTGGGGAAGGGCGCTCACAGCTCTGTGGGGAAGGGCGCTCATATCCACAGCCATGGATGTCAGACTCAGAAAAGAAAAAAAAAAAAACCTTTTAAAACATAGGTTTTCTTGGTGCTGGCAGGAAGTACTCAGGCCGTGAGGTTGTTATGATAGATTGCACTAAAAGACATCTACACGCGTAAAGTGTTACTCTGGAGAGCCTAGCTCAAACACCCTCCACACCAGCAGTGGCCTCAGATGGTCGAGTCATTCTGCTCACAGACAGGCGAACAGGCACAAATATCTCTGCTCAGCAAACTGAGGGCGAAGCTAGAAATTCAGCACCTTGACTCCCTATCTGCATTTCAAATCTCACTCAAAATGCCCTGAATTTCAGTGATGCTTTAATTACATGCAAATGGCACCCAGCAGAACACGTCCTCTCTGTCAGAAAGGAAGAGCCAACAATAACAGTGTGTTCCATCGCTTCGTCCCTCAAGCCAATTGGCACACGCAGGCTTAATTACAATAATGAGGCAACGACTGCAGAAGTATTTCAAAGAATGGCAAGGCGATTACTTTTTCCATCTGTTCCAAAAAGGGTGACTGATTTCTGCAGGGCCATCGTCACACACACACAACTCTTAATAGCAGAAATTTGCTGAAGGCATTGGTGGAATCTGAATGTCCTTCAGAAATGCTGCCTGTATCACCCAGTCACCCAATGTACGCACGCGCGCGCACGCACGCACGCACGCACACGCGCGCGCACACACACACACACACACACACACCTGCAAGTATTCTCACAAACACCCACACAGAAAATACAAGCGCACACACGGACACGTGCAAGTACACATACAGACACACACTCACATGCATACATACAAATACAAGCACACGCACAGACACGTGCATGTACGCACACACGTTCTCAAACACACACGAACAAGTACTCTCAAAAAAAGCACACACTCATATGCACACAAATACAAGCACATATACGCACACACGCAAACTCTCATGAACACACACACACGTAAGTACTCTCACAAACACACAAATAGCACACACAAAGGAACACACACATGCACGCTTGCATACACAAATGCAATTACTCAAACACATACACAAATGAAAGTACTCTCACAGAAGCACACGCACTTGAAGCATGCACACAATAACACACACACAGTTGCTTCATTGCATTGCAGGAAACTGCTTCTGCGGCCTGACTAACATAGCAGCCATAGGTCTGCTTTTTTTACATTACATTATAGGCATTTAGCTGACGCTCTTATCCAGAGCGACTTACAACAGTGTAACCAAACTCAGGATCAAGTCCACTTAAGTCCATTGAACAAAATGCAGATAAAAAGCCTTTACTACGATAGCATACATTAAGGAGAAACAAGATAGTCTGAACCAAAAAATTTTTTTTTTTTTTTTTTTAATAGTTATGGGAGGGGGTTTAGGGAAGAGGAGAGAGGTACACAGAGAAGAGGTGCGTCTTGAGTTTCCGTTTGAAGGTGCTCAGACACTCTGCTGTTCTGACCTCCACTGGAAGATCGTTCCACCATCGTGGGGCCAGAACTGCAAAGAGTCGAGACCTTGTTGCTGCTCGTGTTGGGGGAGGAATCAGCCGCCCTGTAGTAGCCGATCGGAGCGATCTGGCCGGCTTGTAGGGTCTGATCGTCTTCTGCAGATAACCAGGAGCTGACCCCTTGACTGCTTGGAAAGCAAGCACCAGTGTCTTAAACCGGATGCGAGCTTGCACTGGTAGCCAGTGCTTTGCAGTGAGCCAAACAGAACATCACAAACACACTAAAGATGTTTAAGTCCGGGCTGTATTAATATACAAACACGAGCATTACTGTAATGAACTGTGGCTACTTTACAGAACAGGTCTAATACCTTACCTTACCTTGCCAGGGAAAATAAAGCTTTGCTTTTTACCTAACGAGCTGCATTCTAAATGGCCATTTAGCTTCCAATGTAATGGATTTGAATTCTGCGCAGAAAGACGAGTTCTCATTATTTCTGCCTCTCAGCCCTCTCTGACCTTAATGTGCCATCATCAGGAACTCACTTTAAAGCCATTTTAAACATTCTGTGGCATACGGCACACGACTTCATTTTATATATATTTATTTCTTTTTTTTTCCAAGTCAATTGAAGTTTTATTCTCAGGGGTCAGTTGTCTTGACATAAAAGTTCAGAATTGTGTTTAATTACTGGCTGGCAAAACCTTTTTAAGTTTTCATATGCAGTACCCTGAGATGCTGATTTTCTTTTGTGTATGGACTGTGATGAAGTCAATGACTGGCAACCACCATTAACCAGTAATATGCTTGCTTCAACTATACTGACAATGACAACTAAAGGGGGAATTACAAACACAGAATGTACTGACTTTGGTCAGTAAACATTTAAAAATGTTTTCCACTTCAATCAGTGCCATCCCAAAAGCCAGAATCTAGATATCTAGAGGGGCGGAAATCTAGGTTGAGACATTTTGACAAGGTTAACCCCAATATAGCTCAGGTTTTACCCGGATATAGCCTGGCTACATCCTACAACTCACTTTTTAACCGAATGTAGCTGGGTTTTCACCGGAATGCTTTTTCACCAGAAAACTGTCCACTGGGACACAAGCATTTGCAAAGAAAATATGGGACTGCAAAGGGCCTGTCTACAGCCATTTCACGTCTAAACCATTTATGATGATCCTGTAATAAGGCGCTTGATAGCGTAACATTTAATGCTTTTTTCCCCCCTTAAAAACACTGCATGTGCACTCCAATAATCAACTGTCATGCAGTCCAGTGCAATAATTTTTTCCCCAGTGCTTCTCAATATGACTGTGACAATGCACAACTGCGCTAAATAAGTGTGGTGTTTTTGATTTCATAATGTGGAATGGCTTCGCTTGATTTTCAGTTTGTGTCGCACCTTCTTGCTGCTGAAATGTGATGGTGAATCATGATATCGATTGAGACACAGACTGCCCAGTAATAACTAAGCGCAGATTGTAATGGCGCACATCAATGACATTCTATGACAATTGGCCAATTAGGGTAGATTACTGAAAAGCAATACAGCTGATGTGAAGGGGCAGGATCAATAGAGCACAGATCTTGGTAATCAGCTTGTCGAAACACGAGGACCTCACAAATCATAATTTTAAAAATGTGTCCCAGACGATCATTAAAATGCTACCGTGGTAAAAACTAGTGCTACTGCATGCAAATGGAAAATTCAAATTTAAATTCACACAAATTATCAACGCCAAGTCAAATGCTTAAATTGCTCTCAGTTTGTGCAGGGCAAATGTGGTTGTATGCAAGAGTGTATGCATGTGTGTACAGCGAGTGTGTGTATATACACTGCATGTGTGTACGTATGCATGAGTGCACATGTACAGAAGACACCTTTTTTATTCATACCATTGATAAAGATGAACAAAAAAAATAACATAAAAAAGTACACACATAGAGACACATTCTGAAATAATGGCAGTCTCACAGTGGAAACAGCAGATCAGATGAGTCATGAAGTTGCGGAGCCCAAGGAACTGCCCGTGGGAAGGCTTTGGACCTTTCTACCAGCACTGTGAAGCCGCTTGTGCCGAAATAGAAAGAATGTGGCACAAACAAGGGCAGTTTTCAGAGGAGAAACCAAGAGGCCAGCTACAACACTGACCAAGCTGCAGACCTCATTAGCTGAACTGGGAGAAACTGTCCAGAGATCAACAACCTCTTCAGCCCTTCCAGATTTCGCCCCTTTGGGAGAGAGAGGGCAGACGGAAGCCACTTCTGAGAAAAAGGCCAACAGAGTCACACCTGGAGTTTGCCGGAAGTCACATGACCGGCCTCGAGATTTTATGGAAGAAAATTTTGCAGTCTGATGAAACATACGTTGAGCTCTTTGGCCCGAAAGCAAAACTCTGTACTTGGTTCAAATGAAAAATCATCACATTCATCAAATGTAATGAATTCATTGTGTTGGTGAAGGGGAACAACGCATTTGCAACAAGACAAAATGTGAAAAAGTTTCAAGGGTATGAATACTTTCTGAAAGCACTTCATATACAGTAAAACTGAAAAAGTAGTGGCACAGTCCAGGCAAATTGGTTGGTTTTCCTCTGTGCTAATCATATTTGTATTTCAAATAAAACAATGTGGCCCCCTATTTCAAATCAGCATGCGTACTGGGACAAAGTATATTTTGACAAATATGACTGAAATATGTTTGTCAAATATAATCGCTGTGTCTTTGCTGGGATTTCCGACATCACTTGAAAAGCATGTCCAATGGGGTTTACGTTTGATGACTGGCTGGGCCATGCCAAACACTCCCACCCCAAGAGCCGTTTCTGTAAAACGGTAATACATATAAGCATGCAAATACCATGAAATAAAAGCTGATTGACTGTACTTTGGTCTGATATTCATATTTCGATCTCAAATCCAAATTCCTTAAAATATATGTATTTTAAAACCCTAAATATTCTAAATTGAGTAATAATGTGTTTAATATAGTTTTTTTTCCCACAGCAAAACATTTTCAATATACTACTGAAAAGGGCTTAGTAGCACCTCTACATGTTTACTCTCATTGAGAATGCCAGAGTCTATGAATATGCAAATTGGCAATGCTTGCTGCAGTAGTCCTGGAATATATAGTAGGCTGGGGCATCTGGATTCAAAATCAATTTCTTCACAAAACGTCTTCCATAGACTTCTGCATGAGGTTCTGGAAGCAGTCATCTGTAAAATTCACTATAAAACACGGATTTCCTCTATGCTGTCAGGTACACTCCCATGATTTTTAATTTAAAAACCCACACATTTTTGTTTTAGAACGAGCTCATTTGGTAACGAGTGGGACAATGTTCCTACAGTACATCGGGTCCAAATCCAAAAACTGCACAGTCTGCCATGTTCAGCACCCCAACTGTCACAACAATATCAATGACTAGTCAGCTTTCTCTTAGCAAAAATATGCTAATTGCAGGACAGCAATATGGTAAACTGAAACTTTAGCAAAGTGGACCAGGTAGGATAGGTTTGCCATATTTGCAACATAACACATTTTCCAAGTAGTGCATATTTCCTACTCCGATTTCAGGGAATTATGGAGAAGCTCACCGTCTACAATGGAAGTGCGTACATGCAAATGCGTACATGTATGCATTCCAGCTAAGTGTACAATAGGAAAAGAGGCATGCGGCTCTGCCTGCACTGTTACTAATGGCCTTCTGGCCACAGGGAGTGGTTTCCTCTGTCCCTGGCACCAGGTAACCAAGGCCTACAGCAGAATTATGGGCCAGCCCCATTTCAGTTCAGCAGCCCCTGGTCCATAAGCATTCACCTGGAATGTCTTCACATTTTAAAGGAAATAACATAAAACGAAGGCTAAATCAGTAGCAAAATGTCAAAACGGCAATGATTGAGCTGATATTAACCCACAAAGGCGAGTAATACAGACTAAAACTCATGAGAATATATGGCTGTCAAACAATTGTTCAATGTTTGAATGGTTTTAAAAAAAGACATTTGAACAAGAAAATGAACATTTGAAGGAGAAAGAAAAACTGTAATCTTTGAAGTGGTTTTCCTTTCAACTTGTGTTGAGTTAAACCAAAAATAAATCTTACATTTTAGCACCTCCTCTGTTGAAAACAAGTTGCCGGATCATACAGACCCTTGTTATGCAGTTACTTGACAGACATGGCACTTCCATTTCATCCTTGATTCCTTGGTGCAAAAAGAACACAGCCTTTTCTCTGCTGGAAATATAGCAAATAGAAAGACTGCCACTTGCCTTTTTGCAAGTGGACTGGTGTTTCTGGAAATCACCTGCAGGCCTGACATTGGCATAAAATGCTTAACCAGTTAAGTTAGTTTGACCTTATTCTTTTACCCACGATAGTGCTTTGGGAGTTCTAGAATTTTGGCAGGATAATGTTAAAACTATGCTAATCCAAGGTTCCTCTCCAAAAGTTCCAAGAAAGTACTTTAACAGCACTTTATTGTAAATTATCCTTCAGTATCATAATTCTTTTGTCACATTTCTCAAATTGTGTGCCTTAATTTTATTTAAGCAAAGTCATTATAAAGAGGGGCTGGCATAAGAGGCATGCAAGAAGATTAAAATTACCCAATAATTTTATTGTAACTATTTTTAGGTACATACTGTAGGCCTATCTATTTTTAAGCACGCTTTTCGTTGTGACATAAAATTGCTCTGCAATTTAATCTTTTTTTTTGCTGTGCATGCGTACTTGTGTACCACTTATGTCAACCCCTGATTATGTATATTCACTGTATGTAGGCCTAGATCTGAACCCATTTCTAGTGTTCATATTTTTTTCCGACTTTACTCACTCCTCCCCCACCCGGCCTCATATTAATTTTCCATCTTGTGGACATAACACTGAATTAATTAATTCAATTAATAAAGCCTGAAAGTTTTTTGGCATTGAATTCAACATTTCAACTGCAATATACATTCAAATCGTGGTTTATTTTTAGGAATATTCAAACGTCATTTTTTGGCAATGTTGACGGCCATATAAGAATATTTCCAGAACCTTAAGACAATGATATATCATGCTGTAATTTCCTTAAATTGCACTTGTTTTCCATATAAGGCATGACATTACACAGACCGATATCACTAATACATCCTGCAAAACTTGAGCATGTGCAATGACAACAAAATAAAAATGAGGCAGAAATTACGCCCAAAATCTACCCATTGCAAGATCCTAAAATAAGCTGAACTCACTTATTGGTTCTGGTAAACCAGGTCTGAGACAGCATGAGCAAGCATAAAGTCTGATATCCTTCTCAAACTCGATACTGGTCAATGAAATATAATTGCTGCCAATTGTATGGAGGTATTTTGATCCTGAAAAATGACAAGCAGCAATCAGAGGGCTTCACCCTTGAAACAATGACATTCAATTACAGTAAAACGAACAATGCAGGCCTGTTACTTGATTCAGGCGGATCTCCGATATCTGCCTCTGCGCAGTATTAGTCCAACTCAGTTTTAAATTTCTGGGCGGCTGCGGATGAGAATAAGGAACGATGACTGCTTTGATTGATACTCATGGGAGGAACGAGCCTGGTCTGCAGATGGAAAAGCAATTTGCAAATGTGCAGCAGGTATCCGGTTCCCCGTCTTGGGGAGGGGCAGAGAAAAGCGTCATTTATTTAGACGAGGGCACGAACCCGCGCTTTATAAATAAACTTCACTTAACGTCTCGGCGGCTCCCCCTGGAGAAGGTCATAACTCACAGGGCGTCGGCCGCAGGAAGCGGAGGACGTGCAGCTGGGGAGCGAGTCAGACGCTGCGAATGGTGCCTGCTTGCGATTAACAAACCGGGCACAGGTGTCACAGTAACCAATGGCGGCGCATTATCCTAACGCTGGTGCACGTTTTCCTGCAGTGCCAAGCCGAGCTTCCCAGAGATCCAAATCACAACATCAGCCTCCCCTCCAGTCTATTAAAAAAATCCAGTCTGAGGTGCCACTGGGCAGATGTGAGGAAATGCATGCTGGGAAGTGTAGTGAAAATTCAGTGAAGACCACTGAAGAGAGACTAAGCCAGGGGAAGTGAACCCAGATCCTGGAGAGCCACAGGGTCTGCTGGCTTTTTATTTTTACTCTGCACTTAAATTGATCAATTAAAGCAGACGATTGCACAGTTAATGCAACTAACCTGGTTTATTTGGTGTAACTAGTTGTTGTATTTACAGGGAAAACAAAAACCTGCAGGACCAGGGTTGGCCACCCCTGGACTAAGTGATGCTCCAACTCAGACTACAACAGGGGTCTCAAACTCCAGTTCTGGTAGGCCAATTTTATTTTAATCAGTAGTCACTTTAGACCTTGGAAACAAGGTATGCAGACTCTTTAGCCAATCAATGACTTAAATAAAACATCAAAAACCAGCATATGTAGTGGCACTCCAGGATTTAAGTTTGAGATCCCTGGACAAAACCACCATTTCCCTGTTCAGACACAGAAAGCATCAGCATCAAGCCTCCTCACATTCTGTGCTCTCCCTATGTCAGGACAACCAACAACATGGGGGGGTTCACCACAGAATTACCAATTGCCACCACTTAATCACAATTTCCAATGTCAAGGTCAAATTGTCAGGATAATGCTAATCTGTTCATTTATGTACAACCTGAGGAAACACAACATGCTGCACAAGCGGCTTTGGAAATCCATAACTGTAACTTACTGTAAGTAGTGCGGTTAAGTGTACTTTGTTGATTTAGACCACAAACTGCAAAATTCCCAATACCAGCAATCAAACTGAGCCAGCCCTCAGATACCACTGTACCCAATACACCCATCATCGCACATGCAAACATTCATCCATCCATTCATTCATCCATCTATACCCGCTTATCCTGGGCAGGGTCGTGGGGGGTGCTGGAGCCTATCCCAGCATGCATTGGGCGAGAGGAAGAAATACACCTTGAAGAGGCATGCACACACTGTCTGTGCCAAAGAAGAACATGTACTAATATAAACCTGATATCATATTTTGTTAAAACCTAGAAAGTATGTGTTATAAGTACCAAATTTACAGTAAATCTGTAGCCTTAGTCTTTTTTTAAACTACTTCAAGTGTGCAGATTTAACACCTTACTTGCAATGCCTTTACTTTTAATGTTTTTTAGTACTATACTGGGAGCTCCTGGTTCATCTGAACTTCAAATTTTAAATTGTGTAAGAGGCCATCCTGAAACCATCCAATTTCTCTTCATGATTCAAATACACATTTCACCTTGCTGCATTAACATCGTAAAACAGCATCACTTTCAACCCAAACACAACATTTGCACATTATATTTGCGCATTCCAAACAACCAATATACAAACAATACATTCAAAGTGAAACACACCCAAGAATAACTATACTAACTAGTTTTAAATGCATTGTCTTGATTGGCTGTGCACGACAACAAACAAAAATAAGATGCTTATAACACTGAATTACAGCTCTTCGTGTACCCACTTCCATCCTCCTCAGAGAAATCGGGTTATTACACAAAATACCTTCCCGTAGGAAACCTGACAGACATTATTGTATACCCTGCCTATAACAACAAAAGCCTGTCATGCAGCCCTTGTTTTTAGACAAGTGTTGTAAAACTATCTCAAAGGCAGAATTATTTAAAATCTAAGCAGTTTCCATTTTCAACAATGTTCCTATAAACAAATTCACTGTAACACAAAACACGAGGATAAGTTTGTACATACAATATTCAGAAGGATACTGCTAGGTTCCAAAATACCATTACATATTGTACGAGGTTTTAAACTTTAAACAAATAGCCTGGGAGAGAGAGTGGTACTGTATTTATATTCCCTATTATATAATACTTCCCAGCATGTCGTCGTTATCAACGGGTTTGAACTCAAGGTCTCAATCTGACAGGCTGCTAAGGTTAAAAGGAGAAGCAGTTATTAAGCTTGCACTACATGATACCTGCCAGAGTAAAATTAAATCAAAAAATAAAATACCAGAACCTCTGCTTAATAGTAATTCTATATTCGTATTCGTTTTCACTTACAGGTAAAATCACAGCAAACAAATCAATAATCCTATGATGGGGTGTGGAAATAACGAGGCTGATTTACGAACCGTTGTTTTAACAGCGAGGTGATTGAAGCTTACCAGTTCAGAAGTCAGAAGCTATAAAGAGACGAAAAAGCAGTTCACTCAAC
The DNA here is from genome assembly GCF_018555375.3 of Anguilla rostrata. NCBI lineage: Eukaryota > Metazoa > Chordata > Actinopteri > Anguilliformes > Anguillidae > Anguilla > Anguilla rostrata. Next base: position 27,389,434 of record NC_057944.1, read on the forward strand.
ATCCAATGCTTCGGTCAATTCAGTCTCTGCCAGCCCATAGGTCAAGTCGCGACTGATATTTAGCGTCTGTTTCACGACACTTTAAACCAGGTCTGCTGTTGCACAACTTTGTGAGAAAGTCTGGATGATGAGGTATTTTTGGGTGGACGCTGTCCTGTTCCTTAATTTTTGTGGATCTTCAGGTCAGGGAAGCGGTCACAGCCTGACAGAGGAAGCTAGAAGCGCTTCAAGAACAGTACGGTTTCAGATAGCCTACTTTGCAATTAACTGATCGGTTAAGTTGGCGAATGCTAAAAGCTTCTCTGCTTTGTAAAATCTCCTGGGTTTGAAGTCGTCATGCAGTGAAATACCCAGCGGCTTTTAAAACAGATCTGTTTCTGAATTCACCATGTCCACCTTTCCAGTTTGTAAATAGCCTACGACCTTCGCTTATACCAAACCACGGCGTTGCAACTGTCCATCTTGTTTGCCCGTTGTGTAAAGGGTGTGTGGGCGTTCTAACATTGAGGCCAACGTAACAAAAAATTCTAATTAGCTTGTACACCTGTGGCGATGCTACATCAGGTGTACAAGACTGCAAATCAACAGAAAGCATAATTTTGTTGTGTGGATTTTTTCCTTTTTTTTATACATATAATTATTCCGTAGCTAATATACACGTAGGCCGTATTGTCAGTTCAGTTAACACTTTGCAATAAAACGGTTAGCAATTTTGGTAATGCTTAATCCTGATGTTACTATATTAACTGGCTGTGGCCGTGAAGGGTGCGACAAATTAACAAATCGAAAAACAGAAAAACGAAAACACTTGGAACTCAGAAAGAACAACAAAATTAGAAACAAAATAACATTTCACCAAAGTACCAAATCTGAAACCACAATATAATTTCGCTAAACATAGTACAAGTCTGAAACCACGATATAATTCTCCAAATAACAACAACAGAGAAAACACAACATTTCACAAAACAAAATAACAAAGAATTGCTGTTAGTCTGCAAGGACTGGTCGATAGTTTGATAAACGTATTGTAACCAGCCTGTGTTAAAAATAGTATCTTAAAAGAACTGGACAACTGGTAAATCTTAGAAACGTCAGTTATGAGAGGAAATTTAATGAACAAAACTGAGTGTATCTTATTATTTGCTGTAGTTTAAATGAATACTATGCAGTATTTGCACTAAATAAAGGCGGCATGTGATTCTGATTGAAAATCACTCTGCTTAGCTATTTAAGAGAATGCATCAACATCGACATGCATCGTATATCGCCAAAAAGCATTAAAAAGATACTTTTTTGCCATATATGGCCCAGCCCTCGGTCATATGTATGTCAGTGTGTGGAGGGGGGTGGTGAGGGATGGGCTTCTAGCCAGCCCTGTTGTCCTGCGGTTTACACTTTGTTGAAGACATGTTTAAATTGTGCAGTCGGTGAATTAGTGGAAGTAGGTAAATGGAGTGCGTAAATAATACCCTGTTGACTGACTGCAAGAAAGGTGCAAATCTGAACTTTCAATCAGTCTACGTGTGTGCAGGCCCACTACTCACAAACCACTGTTCTGATATAAACATTATTCAAGGAAAAATATGTAATATGTAATGCGTAATGCCCCGCCTCCTTCCATTTTTTAACTGCCTGAAATGTCTGCCTGTGAATATTTAGTTTGATCGCGGGATGAAAATAAGTTGGACTGCATTAAAACAATAGTGCACTGAGGAGAATTGCAGGCCATGTGTGAAGTTTAATCTCGGAAAGGTTAATTTATGCAAAACAAAGTTCATTTATGCAAAATAAAGTGCATTAGGGCACTTTCATTTAATTTGTTATTCACTTCATTAATTAATCTTGTTAATCACTTTAGTTTAACAAATTAATTAGGATGTTAAATGCATTAAATAGTCAGGGGCACATGAGCAGCGCAAACGAAGAGATGAATATTGATTTGTGCTAAGCACAATGACTGTGTATCTGTGTTAAGAGTTAATAACACCATGCCTCTGATTCCATATACCCACAATGCACTTTGCCCTAAACTCTGCGTTACATGTTTTTGTTTGTTAATTAAAAATGCTTCATGATAAATGTTGACCGAGGACTGAAATGTTATGGCAACAGAGGCACTTGCTTAATTTTTTTTTTTTTATGCAAACCAATCCCACTGCAGTTCAATGGAATCTGAGGCTAATTGTGTTTTATTGATTATTTTGTCTGTGTTCAGGGACTGTATCTTTCATTCTAGTCCTGTACCAAGCCATCCAATTAGCGCTTCGGTACATACAGATCATATCTGCCCACCTAGTCCCTACAGGCCCGCTGACCCATTAACACATTAACACTGTAGTGTGCACTGAAATGTGCATTCCTGTTTTGCAGGCTACCTGTCTATGGAAGTAGACAGACTGCAAATGACTAGAAATTGATACAATTTAGATAATTTTGTTATTGTGTTAATAAGTGGCAAAAAAATAAATAAAAATGACTCATTTAAAGGTTAAAAGGTATTTGAATCCCTGTCTTGGTCAGACAGTGGAGGTTTTGTGATTTTGATGCACTAAAAGGGGCTTGTTTTTGAAAAATGTATTTTTCTGTGATATGTGGGAATATGGTGCCGTAGGATAAGGGTCTTGTAGTTTTATTTCATCCGGCTGCTTTGTCGTTGGAAGAGCTCCAGTTTGTGAGGGGCCCCTGGGGCCTCGCAGTCTGAAAGCCCACGCTGGAGAGGTGCGGCTCTAGGGCCTCGCCCCTCCTTCCCTTCCTGTGAGGATCTGTGCTGTCTGGCCTCCTGCCCTGCTTTTGGCATCCAGATGGGAAGGCAGGGCAGCGTTCCCAAACCTCCTCCAGAGCCCTGCACTCCTGCGCCTTCTTTTGTCATTTTATTGCTTGTTCATCTTGTCTACAAATGCATTAGCTGAATAGCGAACCCCTCGGACCAATTGGGATAACCAGTGCAGCGCCTGCCTGGCCCAGTGGAGCATCAGGACTAGTGAGCCGAGAGACCGGAGCATCCGTGGACAGATGGGAGGAGGGCGCTTCTCTTCCCCGTTTCATTGGGTTGTTCTCATGTTTCATTGGCTGCTCTGGAGTGACCTCATACTTCATCTCTGTTTTAGCTTTGTTTTCTGTGTGCAACGCACATAAAAATAGGCTGGAATTGATCCCTTTTGTGTTACCTTTAGCATTTAGGCTATCTTCTTCTAGCCGCAGTGAAGGTGTTTGCGTCTATATATTTGAGGTTGAAAGGGTGGGTCGTAACAATGCTTTATGGTGTTGGCCGTGTCATGGTTTTTCTGAAGTGTATATCTACAGTAAATTCATTTTTCCCAGGATGCAGTCTGCTCTTTTCTGAGATGAGATTATATATAATGTGGCTGACCATACTGACTTTAACCTCTTGGAATTTTCTGGAAATGGTGGGCTCCTTCTTGGTATTTAAAAAATAATAATTTTGCAGGAATTTTTAACCTTTTAAAAAATAAATTAAAAAAATTTTTTTTTTTCAGAATTCTAAGTCATTGTTCTGGAACTCCATTGCTCAATTATCAGAGGTGATTGTTAGACCAGCATTAGTTAGTTCAGTTAAGAATTTTCATATATTTGTGATTTCACACCGTAAATAGTTAAGGAACACTTGTACAGAAACAAATGATGTCATATGCAGGATGACAGCCTCTTTCCATGATTTAGGTTTTCTTCAGGCATAATTTTAGGGACCTTCTGTTTCTCCTCCAAGAACAGACATGAAAAACATGAATGCATATGTTTTTATAAATATGTTTATTTATTTATTTTTAACGTAACACTGCAGAATGAAAGCCACCACACAGAGGCCACAGAGTAGTATCAAAAGGAATCAGTATTAGGACAGCATTCTGCGTGTAATTAAATGCATTAATTAAGTATGCTTAAAAAATAAATAAAGGAGACAGATGATGTGTTATTTCAACACTGCATCTTAGCATACAAAGTTACCAATCTCATGATTAATGTACATAATGATTTTTTTCCAGACAAATCCCTGGGGCTCTGGACGGACCTTGTATATAAACCTCAAATTGTTGGTGTGGGAAAAAAATGGACAGATGCAAATTATCAGCAGGGTTTCCTTTGAACACACTGGCGCACAGGATTAATTGACCATGCACATCCAAAGATTATCATTACATCCTCAGATGCTCGCCAGCCAGTGAAGGGCACTGAGACCTTAGCACAGATCCCGCCGTTTATCGCGTTTCATCGATCAATCTGGAGGGTCTGATGAAGAGAAATCATAGAATCACTTGCAGTTATCTGCCCGGTGAAATCAATGGGCCCTGACAACACTTAGGGAGTGAGAGAGGCAAACGGCTGCATTAATACAAGCTCTGTGCTCCTGGCACAGCTCTGACTGCGTTATATTCTGATAGAAGTCCCTTTAGACCCAGAATCAGAGTTCTGGTTAAACCTCACGTGTCTGCTCCTCTATAAGCAGGTACGCATGTGAAAAATAAATGGAAACATAGGTCTGCTGGGAACCCCAGCCCTGGTCCTGGAGAGCCACAGGGTCTGCTAGGATCCCAAGCTCTCATTCTGAAGAGCCACAGGGTCTGCTAGGATCCCAAGCCCTGGTCCTGGTGAGCCACAGGGTCTGCAGGGGTCCCCAACCCTGGTTCTGGAGAGCTGCAGGGTCTGCTGGGATGCCCAGCCCTTTCCCTGGAGAGCCACAGGGTCTGCTGGGGTCCACAAACCTGGTCATGGAGAGCCACAGGGTCTGCTGTGGTCTGCAATTTTGGTCCTGGAGAGCCTCAGGGCTAGCTTGTTTATACCTTAAAGCCAGCAACCAATTCAGGCCCAAGAACTCAGTGAGGTGAGTTGCATGTGATAAACTGCTTCAATTGATCAATGAAGTGCTCAATAATAAAGAAGGAAAAACGCAAACCTTGCAGCTCTCCAAGACCAGGGAGGCCCTCCCCCCTCCCTGGATTAAGTCCTGGATACAGCCAAAATTTGTCCTAAGCATGTCCCTCTTTTCTTCACAAACAGAGCCTGGCAACTTCAGCAGTCACTGAACTGACTCACCAAATTCAAACTTGACAGTTGCTAATCGAAGGAAGAAAAAGTGAAACTCTGCTGTCTGCCAGCTGTGTCCCAGGAGCATGTGACTTGGGCAGCTACCACAGTCAGAATGCAGGCACCCGATTGGACAGATCTTGTGTGATGGGGGATGGTGGGGGGGGGGGGTGGCCCACAGTGTAACATCTGTCCTTGGTCTCCACTGCCACAGAAAGCACCAGAATGCTCAGAATTTCATTCCAGATTGTGGGAAACAACTAATGCTTAAGCTCAACATCCCACACTGGACGACCCCCCTAAAAAAAAATAATAATAAAATACATGCACAAGAGTCTACATTAAATTAAAATCTGTTGCCTCTACACAGAGAACTCAGGGGAAAATAATTGTGGGCTAATTAGGCACAAGAGAAAAACAAAACGTCAGAGGATTGATGAAATCTGACTGTGATCACACGTTGCTTACAGCAAAAAATGAGAGACTAAAAGGTGGCTCTCATTTAAAAATCATGTTATTTTATAAAACAGAGAGAGGTGTCATCTGCCAGTTGCTGCAATTAGTGGCTTATTTGCAACTGTAGTAGGATGTTCTTTCCCTCTTTACACAGTATCTGTGCAAAAATGATACAAAAAAGGTATACTACAATCTCTCTCTTTTTTTTTTTTTAATAGCATCCAGACACACCTTATATTTAAATGGCTAATCAGATGACTGTTCATATTGAAATAAGCTTAGCTGGAGAGAGAGCACTTGTAGAATTGTCCTTCAATTTATTAGAGGCTTTCTGTACTGCATGAGTGGTGAAAGCAAATGAAAAGCAAGAATTATTACATTTATTAAATATTATGAAACTATATTCATGAATTTAGACTGAACCATGATTGGTTCAAGACTATTTCCATACATGCCTTAAACCCTGTTACTGGTTAGTGGCAGTACAATTAACCATAATACCGAGTGATTCACTGCGTGGCACAATATGCAGCACACAATAGCATGCTGAGATGTTTCTGCGATACTGAGTGAAATTCCTCTGAAGAGGAATTTGAAGTGCATTCACTCTAAATTGAGTGGAAGTGAGCTGGCATGAGACAATGTTGTACTGAGAGGATGGCAATGCCGACTGAGGCCCAAAATTGAACCCCGAATCCCCTCTGTAAGAACAGGAGGGCCCTATCCTATCTGAAAAAAGGCTGATGTGGGTGGAGGTTTTTGTTGTATCCTAGCACGAAGACACCTGATTCTACTTATCAAGGTCTTGATTGAAGACCATGATTAGTTCATTAGTCGAATCAAATGTCGTTGAGCCGGGCCAAAACAAAAACCTGCGCCCACAGCGGCACTTTTCGCATAAGATTGGACACCCCTGCTCCCTTACAAACCTGCCTTTCCTCATGAAGACTGGCCTGAGTGGAAACGCATGCATTTCTTATGAAAATTTCCAGATACGCATCTGGCATTAGTACTCCTCAATCACAAGCGGAGTCACAGTAACATTCTGAAATGGAAAAGTTACGATTAGTTACTGGAGCAAATTCAGAAAAGCAAACGTTGCGTCTCTCGACTGTTTGCTTGGACTCTGACAAGGCTACTTCTGAACATTCAAGATTCACTGGAAGCATTTATACAAAGCTTTTAGAGAGGTGCCTGTATTCAAATCTGTAACTCTGTCAGTTAATTGGTTTTACTTTTTTTGTATGTTATTTGGGTGATTTTATTTCGGCAAAGCCAAAGATTTTAAGTGGAAAATGGAAAATGTGATAGTTTTAAGACAGCAGTCATATTTAAGCAATTATCTGACCGAAAGAGCTGATAATACAAAAAAAGATAAAGAAATAATAACAGTGTGACCTCTGCAGAAATGGTAGAGAAGTTTGGCTTCAGTTTTTGACTGCATTTCATTAATATTAACAACCTTTGCACAGAAACAATGCTGATACAGAGTTCATCCATTTAGACCTAATCTTGAATTATTTTTGAAGCTTGTTACAGATCGTGATTACAATCAAGCTTTCAAACTGTCTGTGCTCACATTGCTCTAAATACGCATGCACTCTCCAGGTTTGCATGAAACAAACGCTCCCTCAGACCAATGAATCCACATACAGAAAGCCAATAATAACTGAACTGTGCAGCAGAGAGTGCAGTTCATTGCTTGTAGTTGATTCATTTACTTAAATGGAACATTTAATTCAGTTTTGGTTGTATGCGTCTTGTTTTAAAATGTTATTTCAATACAAAAAAAGTCCACAGCATCCATGTGAAAATAAAAATCTGTCTAGACTCCCCAGGGACCAGAGTGAGACAGAAACAGGACCAGGTGTTCCAATTTGGCTTACGCTTTGTAGTCCCACAGTAACCTTCATATACACCTGAACTACGGTTGGCAGAATTAGAATTTGTCATAACCTGCCGCTGACTGGGAGTGGTCCGATCTGGACCGTGAATCTGGCCTATACAAATACTGTCAAAACCAGACATCCTCGTCCAAAACTGGGCATCTGGCAACCCCAACCAGAACTACAACACATTCGTTCGACGTGACTCGGGCTCTTTCCCTCTGACTGTGGGAGACCTCCAGGAGTGGTGGCATTAGTTCTAATCTTATCAGGATTAAGATAAGAACATTATGTCATGGAGCGATTACACCGTGCAATGAGTCTATGAACTGACTTGCTATTATGACGTTTGCCTGTATGTTTATTTATGAATGCGCTAATACAATAGGACTGAAGTCATCCCAGAGGAAAAGGGCACTGCTGAGTGACCGACTGATAACAGCAGGGACAGTGTAAGCACCGACAGCCAGCGCAAGTAGGCCGTTTAATTATCCTGTTGATCTCGTGTGAAACGATGCCTGTAGTCATAAATCGAGTGACTGGAACCAGGACCTCCATTTGTTCCTGTTGAACAGAGCCCTTAGGTGAGTCAGGGGGCATAGACTGTGGAAAGAGAGAGAGAGTACAGTTTCACCGGGGGGTTGCGTCACCTCAGGGTCTGGGGGTCTGTGCATGCATGTACGTGTGTGTGTGTGTGTGTGTGTGTAGGGGAGGGGGGGGGGGGGGGTCTGTTAAGTTCCTACAGTCAAAGGTGTGGATCTGGCACGTTTGGCACAGTTGTCATGGGGGGCTGGAAGGCAGATGCGCCCCTGCCCTGACAGGCCTGCATGTGTGTTTTCAGCAGCAAGAGCTTTTCACAGCATAGTCAGTAGCATGCCTGAGCACGGTGTCCACTGACTACCTCAAAATGGAGGAACAAAGTCCCAAAGACCCCTTCTGCTAATAAACTGGGAGAGGTCTGCAGGTCCACACCTTCTGTAGAAAAATGGAAGTACATGGAGGCCACTAATGTCAGGTTCCATAACGGGTCAGACACACCCACAGAGTCCCTCACCATGCTGGGGGTAGGGGGCACAGAAGCCCCCCTTGTATGTGAATGGAGCATAGGATGTCTTTTCAAACAGCCCTTCTGAACTTGACATACACATGTATTTGTACCATCTTTCCTTCCCTCGCACTAATTCAAATGGGTTTCATTTCACCACACGTAGTATTGGCGAAGCTATTCCCTCTCCTTCTCCCCCCCCTTTCTTCATGTCTCTCTATCCGCATCTCTCCCCGTCCCCCTCTTCATCTCTGTCTCTCTGTGATGTGGTAAAGAGTAAACAGGAAGAATCTGTTGGTGGTGGAAACTGTGGGAACAGTCCTCGGCCCTTTAAGAAGCTCCTGGATTATGTAAATGTTGCTCTTTTTTTCCCCTCTACTTGTTTGCTGCACAGGAAATATGGTTTATAAGCCTCATCTTTATTTAACAGGACAGTTGTCAAGAACCTTTAACAGCATGAAAATTGCATTCAATACAAAGGCGGTAATTGTGAAGCATGAGTCAGTAGCGATGAACTCGGGTCAAACAAATGAGAATAAGGGAAACTAATGATGGATGCAGAGTCCTGTGAATGGTACCATGGTAATTTAGCATTAGTTACATGGGGAGGTGTCATCACATTACAAATAACAGCATGCAACACACAAGGGAAATGAAAACAAATTGGTGAAATAAATTGGGGGCGGGGGGGTGGTATCTGATTGGTATGGCATTGTAGGTCCTGTGGATGGAACATTCAACTGTGATGGTTTCCAGCAGTAATTCATTTACTCATTTCCTTCATCACCAAAGTAAAGGCACTATATAAGACACTATAAATCCATTCATTTTGTACTGAAAAGGAGAAGTATGATTAATTAATGTGGAAAGCTAAGAGAGATAGTGAGAGGAGAGAGATGCACATACACACATGCAAACCACACCACACCAACCACACCATACACACACACACACACAAAAGAATATAAACACAAGTAAGTACACACACTCCCGACCACCACTTCTGAGTAATAGTATAGCTATACCTGAAAGGGTGACTCAAGTGGGGACATCTCTCTTCCGAATGCTTTATACTGACACACAATGAATTGGAGGCTACCCTGTAATTTAATGTGGTCAGTTTTGGCAATGAACAAGGCAATGTGCTTGGGAATCAACAGCCAAATGACTCGGGGGAGGTCAATGCATGAAACATTCTTTATTTTCTTTGAACCAAAAAGGCTTTTGAAGCAATTTATTGTTTGCAGTGCAAAGGAAAGACACACTGATAGGGACACGCCATAAATAAAAGATGGCTAAGGAGTTATATTGACTGCAAAATTCCATTTTTATAAACCATGGTCAGGACAAGCCAAATAAAACAAACTAGAAGCATTTCTAGATGGCCTCGTTCATCAAATGGTCCATAGCAAAGGCTTAGTAGCTGACACAGCATCTGAAAGATTGTTTAAAATGATTACCTGTAAACCCATGCCACAGATAAGGTCTTACACATCATGATGTAAGAATTCAAGGATTTGAAGGAGTTGTATAAGGATAAAATTTGATTGAATGTAAATATTGTGACAAATATGAGAGATGACAGGCTAAAGTAAAAAGAAAAACAAAGGTGAAAAATAAAATGTTTGAGGAAAATTATACCATATTAAAATGCATTCTGGATAAAGTTAAATTTTACCATATAGTACTTTTATAAACGCAAGCCTTCATAAATGCTTTCTGTTCAAAATGGGCCTTTTTTGCATATTGAAATTAAGTTGACTAAATAAATAATTCAAGAGAAATATATTTTATTACAGTTCAGATGGAAAACCGATTCATTGCCTAGATACTTAAAGTACCTTACAGCTCCAATCTTTAAGAGCCAACTCTTAGGAGCAGCCAGCCTAATATCTGATTGGACATGTTTGTCTTTACCCCTGAAGCACTGGTCTGAGATATAGACATGCTCAATAAGTGCACTATTTCAAACTATTTCTCCTGGCAGGCTCTGAATTTCCTAGGGGCTATTTTCAAGGAGGCTACGCTTAAACATATATCCAGCTATTTTATGCATATATAATTTAGTTAAACTGTAAATACAATAAAATAAAAATGCTCGTCCAGCAAACGGCTTTGAAAGCATCCAGTTCTGCATATTCACGCAGAGAAAAGTGTAACTTCAGTTAAGCAACTTGAAAAAATCTCTTTCAAAAACAGGGGGGTCTGGTTGAAGCAAGCATTCCTTGCCACATGCTGTTTCTCTGTGTTTCTTTCAGTCTGAAAGGGCAATATTGTTACTCAATCAGGATAGTTTCTCTTTTATTTTAAAGCATCCGTTTGAAAATACCAGGGTCTGTCAAAACATTGATTAAAGAAAAGCTAAATTGAAAAAAACATTTTTAAAAAGGAAATACACAGGGATTATAGAGGCAGTTAGACCCAGATATTGCATGTTCACTTCTTGCCTATTTCCTGAAAATCAGGTCCTGATCCAAACATTCCATACCCGCTGCTGCTCTTTCTCCACCTGATCTGAATCTCACCGTCTGCGTGTCTCTAGGGGTGGGGCTGAGCTCCAGGGGGCGGGCACTGAACTGCCATATCGGGGGACTGCAGGTTAGTCACAGAGAAACTGAGTTGGAAGATGAACAGTAAGATGAACAAGGCGGGGGGGTCTTCCAGGAGGCTCAAAATCCCCTTCTGCAGTGCCTCTCCCTGATGATGTCAGTGTGGATCTGGTGTGAAAAATGAATGAACAGAAAACCCTCCTCCCTTATTCATAAATCATACATATATTTAAATTCATAATGCAGTTCATACTTGCACACGTGAATTAATATTTACTTACATGCGTAATATGTAAGTATACATTTCCCAGTATAGAATCTTTGTTACATTGTCTCTTTTAAAAGTGCTGCGCAAATAAATGTGAATTGAATTAAATGAAATATAATAATATTTTTGCAAGGGTGATGGTGTAATATAATATTAAACCATAGCTCAGAGGTTGCAGGCTCTATTTCCCAGTGGGGCACTGCCATCATGCCCTTGAGCAAGGTACTTAACCTGATTTGCGCCAGTAAATACCCAGCTGTCTAAATGGATTGTATGTAAAACTAAGCTGTGTAAGTTTGGATAAAAGCATCTGCTAAATACCTAATGGAAATCTTATTTTCTACCGCAGCCTGCAAGATGGGACAGACCTGGCCTTCACTGTGGTTGTGGATCTCAAGCAAAGTGCATGAGCATAAATGATCTATCTGATCTTAAGCTCTTAAGCAGAGTGCATAAGCATAAATGGCACTGATCTATCTGATCTGAAGCAAAGTGAATGAGCATAAATGGCACTGATCAATATGATCTGAAGCAGAGTGCATGAGTGTAGATGGCACTGATCTGAAGCATTACATTACATTACAGGCACTAACAGATGCTCTTATCCAGAGCAGTTTACACAACGTTCCTTTACAAATCTTTTCTATCGCATGGCCAGCAAGATGAGAAGACGTGAGCTTCAATGCAGTGGTGCATCTGAAGTAAAGCACATGAGCGTAAATGGCTCCGATTTCTCCAATTTGAAGCAGAGTGCATGAGCGTGACCGGCATCTCATATCTGAAGCAGATTCAGATCTCTCTGTGATCTGCTCCTGCATCACTCTCTTAAAACCACTCCCCAACTTCAGTAGTTAACGGCCGTGTTTTTTAAGGATTGTGTTTTTTTTAATGGTTGCTCATGGCAACAACATCCCCTCACTCTCGTCTCACTCCCTGTCCAGTATGTTACACCTGCAAATTTGACCATTTTCTGTGGAAGAAGATAAATATCAGCTAAACTCCACCAGAAAGACACTGGCATCTGTATTGCTGTGAGCCAGGCTGTGAGCCAGGCTGTGAGCTAGTGAGCACTGTGAGCTAGGCTAGCAGAGCATCCTGCACTACGCTCGTGGGGTAGAAGACCAACGCGCATCCTCCACCTGGAAAACAGGCGAAAAGGACAGGAAGTCTTGACTCCCCTCCCCTCCGCTGTGCTCAGTGTGACCTGACAGACTCCAGGTTCACACGCCCGCCTGCTCAGTTTGGCGGCCGCGGAGCGTAATCCGCGCGGATCAGGGGAGGCTTGCCGCTGCCACGGTGATCCCCTCAGTGCCAGGGGGTTGGGGGGTTGGGGGTGGGTGGGGGGTGGGGGGGGGAGGGGGAAACAAGACCATACATAATACGCACTCACCCGGAAGAAAGGCCACCAGAAGCAGAGGACTTAATAACATGGTACAATTCTCCCGGTGTAATAGCCCTATCGATTCTGCACCCACACAACCAGGCCAGATTCCGCAGAACAAACAGCTTGTATTTCAGAGGAGCACATAATCCACAGAGACCTGTAGATTCCTTCCGCAGCACGGGTACGGTAACAACCAAAAACATTTCACATGGAATGTCACAACACTGAGAAAAGTTAAGGACAAATGTTGACTGAATCCCAGTCAACCTAACAAATTAATTTGTACACAACAGCCTTAGAATGACTGATGTAAATACACAGTTATGCCCATGAAACATTTATCACATAAACCTAAGCTGGTAATGAGCCAAGTGTGCCATTATAATTTAACATGCATCTGTGTGTGCATGTGTATACGTGTTCTTAATATGAATATCCACAGGAATGATATAAAATGAAAATGAATGAAAACACAGTGAGCCACATGTTTGGGACAAAAACATTTTCTTGATTTGCCTCTGTACTCCACAATTTTAGATTTGTAATCAAACAATAGTAGTTAAAGGGCATATTTTCAGCATTTGGAGTTATGTATAAAAGTGCAGTAAAATAAATTTTAAAAATGGTGAATGTATAAAAATACCCTTAAATAAAATCTGAAATATACACTTTAACCACTTGTGAATTGTTTGATTGAAACGTTTGTGTCAAATCTAGAAACAAAATGAATAAATAATCATGCTTTTATCCCAACATTATGGAGCTCACTGTAAATAAAAATGACAATGAAAGTATAGGGGTAGGGGGTGACCATGTATACATGTACATAAAATTTAAGTATAATTTACATGGGAAAATATATTTTGCTGAGGGGGATTGACAAATCCACATGTTTGTTCCTCGAGTCCAGTCACAGTAAATTTCATATGCACTGAAACCAGCATGCAGCATGTTAAATATATGTACTTGCAGATGGGTCTGTTTCTCCTGCATTTATGATGGTGTTGCCCTTAAATAAGTGGTGGGAAAGTCATTGGGGTTGCATCAATTTTCTTCCCATGTGTCTCTAACGTGCTTTCAGTCCATTTTGCAAGCACCAGGTCGAAAGATCAAAATTCAAATTTCAGGCACAATCGGCTCCCATAATGAAGAAAGCAGACCGAAAATAAACTCCAGTCTTTTAAGCTTGTTGGGCATTAATCCTGATTTGCATATGCAGCTAAAGCACTTATTTGGGCTAAACCAAGTGTGTGATTCAGATTTCCATCGAAGCTGATCCAGGCCCTTAAAATGCCCATCAGTCAAATTCTGCACCAATCACAGCTGTTCAAGGCGACGCAATTTAAGGCCAAATCAGCTCCAGCCTGATCATTAAGCAAATCACTTTTGATTTTTTTCTTATTTTACATTTTTTTTGCCTACGTGAGTTCTGAGCATGAGAAACTACAGGTGGGATTACATCCATAAAATCAATCCCACACATCGTGTGTTCCCTGACTCTAACTTCACAGCGATTTCCACTCTCGGCAAGACATCCACCTTGAAAGGTGGAATAAAATTACGGATAGACAAGGAAAAATGAATCTGTATCAGTCTGTGAAGTTGAATAAATGATATATTAAAGATAAGCAGGGCTGTAGTTGTGAGAGAGTGCATTCCTGCTGCAGTTGGGTAAATGCATTTCTGCTGTAGTTGGGTAAATGCATTCCTGCTGCAGTTGGGTAAATGCACTCCTGCTGTAGTTGGGTATATGCATTCCTGCTGCAGTTGGGTAAATGCATTCCTGCTGTAGTTGGGTAAATGCATTCCTGCTGCAGTTGGGTAAATGCATTTCTGCTGCAGTTGGGTAAATGCATATCCTGCTGCAGTTGGGTAAATGCACTCCTGCTGCAGTTGGGTAAATGCATTCCTGCTGTAGTTGGGTAAATGCACGCCTGCTGTAGTTGTGGTAATGGATTCTCGCTGTAGTTGGGTAAATGATTTCTGTTGTAGTTGGGTAAATGCACGCCTGCTGTAGTTGTGGTAATGGATTCTCGCTGTAGTTGGGTAAATGCACTCCTGCTGTAGTTGGGTAAATGCACCCCTGCTGTAGTTGGGTAAATGCATTCCTGCTGTATTTGGGTAAATGCATTCCTGCTGCAGTTGGGTAAATGCATTCCTGCTGTAGTTCGGTAAATGCACGCCTGCTGTAGTTGTGGTAATGGGTTCTCGCTGTAGTTGGGTAAATGCATTTCTGTTGTAGTTGGGTAGGCCTACAGTAAATACATTCCTGCCGTAGTTGTAGTAATGCATTCCTGTAGTTGAGTCACCATATTTCTAGTGTGTTTCATTACTGTGAGAGCTTTATTACTGTGCAGAAATGGCACAACCCTTTGCAGAAATGTAACAATGGATGCAAAGATGCTGGTTTACAGTGAGAACGTTTAAGCCTCATACAACTCAGAGTAAAATATCTTGCTTCTGTGCCAAGGATTCACTTTTAAATCCATTTTTACATTCAGTTCCAGAAAATCTGCACAATTCAGTATTAAACCTGCCAATTGTTTTTTTTACTATTACTATATACAAATAAAAAATAAAAAAAATCCTATAAACACCACTGAAGCAGTTCTACACTGACTCAATAAATAAATAAACAAATAAATTATTACATAGAGCTGTGAGCCTTATTTTCAAACCGAGCGGCTCCTCCAGTTTCTGCATAAGAGCCCTGCCATTTTCTTTTAAGGACAGCATTTAAGGTAGAATAGACAAGCAAACAGCACTATCCTCTGTAATGTGAATGACATGCATTCAGTAATTACAGCAATAAATGAAAAGCTAAGAAAGAACTACACTGAGGCTAGACTGAATCACCGTCCCCCCCACGCCTCCCGCCCCCCGCCCCACTCCCCTCTCCCACCAGCATCACAAACTTCCAGGACCCATCAGAAGAACGATACGGGTCAGCGCTGGCCTGTGACCTTCATATTCGCTGGCAGATTTATCCTTTGTGTGTGTCAGCTTCGCCGGTGACACGCGCATTAGGATCGTAATCAACTGCGATGACACCGGCAGCAGCGTCAGAGAGAAGCCTCGTCCGGGGACGGCTACAGCGTTCATACTTCTCCCTGTATGTCTCAGCACACAAGCGGACTGATTTGAGAAAGCTCCTGAAATCTATGTGGTTATTCCGTCGTCGTGACGGGAGTGTCTGTCATAGTTAGGTGTGTAACAGGCATCGCGACTTCCACCCCTCCGCCATTCACTCATTCGCATGATTGATGAATCTTTTCTGCAGCAGATTTACCAGTTCAGCTCAACAAAAACGGCTTTGAATATATTACATTTACAATTAATGAAGTGATTCTCCATACAGTACAGGCTAGTACTGTACAGTACATATAAATTAACCAAGTGGGGCAATATTTAGCTGTTTATGCATGCGTTATAAGAAATATATAAAAATCATTGGCTGTGTTCTCTGTTTTCAGCTCAGAGAATACTTTAGATGTTAACTGTTTTGTTACTAGAATTGGAAAAACTGAAACAAAACTAAAATTCAAGGACAAAATGGCAGATACACGCTTTCAAAATGTCACTCAGATTCAACAGTGCGATGAATTACGGTCATTACACTGGGCTAAAAAAACAAGCCATTTCTTTAATTCTGCAACGTGCCGTGACATCATTACACTAATGATCTAACCAAGCACAGCAAAACCTCGAGACCCGCGCAACAGAAAGGAATAATATATAGTGAACAATTTTGCATCAACATCAAAGAACTGATGCAGGCCATTAAACAGCCTCTGTTTGCTAAGTGAATTGATCTGCTTATCGATTGGCTGTTTGGGCCTGTGTGGTTTACAGCTCCTGTAAGCATGAGCACAGCTGAAATGTGCTTTAGCGTTTCCACCTCCGAGCTTTCCGTCTACAAATATTACATCAGCTCAACTACCTCATCTGCAAGCAGTGTTTCCAGCAATAATGCAATTCAGAATGGTTCATGTTTTATTAAACAGCACAAAATGTATATTCTCTCATAATATAGCTGTTAGTCATGAAAATATAGCGGTTTATGGATGCATTTTTTAATTAGAGAGTATATTGGCGCGATGGTTTTGCTGCCGTGTTAATTCATTGATCATTCGTTACTGCGGTACACTCAAGAGACTTGCTGTTGCCTACTATGTGATGGATCGCTAATAAAGGTTTTCAAGTCAAGGCAACGCAGTGACCTGACCTGTTCCAAAATAGCCATTACAGGAATGGCTATTTTGGAACAGGTCAGTACGGAAGAGCATGTGACCGTCTACACAAAAATGCGCAGGCAGCAGTGGCTTACTGTGCAGTCACTCTGCAGTCTCCCAGCTGAGCTGTGCAGTCACTCTGCAGTCCCCCAGCTGAGCTACACAGTCACTCTGCATTCCCCCCTGCTGAGCTGCACAGTCACTTTGCAGTCATCCTGTCGAGCTGCGCAGTCACTCTGCAGTCACCCTGCACATTGCGCAGTTGCAGAACTGTGCAGAACAGCTTGCGCAGGTACACAGCGATGCCCAATGGAGCAGTGAAAGTGCTGCCGCTGATGGGGGTGTCAGTCTCTCCTGACTGAGACCCTCAGACTCTCCCCTAATGAAGAGGATTGCATTTTAGTGACATCAGCACTGTGTGAGATTCAGGCTAAGCCAAGTAAATATGAACACACACATGCTGTCCCTAAGGTGTGTACACAGCCAGCAATTCCAAACCTACAGCTGCAGCACCTGCAACAAACAAAAACTATCCATCAAGGGCAAGACCTTGCCAAGGCATCAGAACGCTCTGACTTCATGATCATTTTCGCTCTTACCGTTTCATTTAAAGAGAAAAGCCAGGTCACCCAAACTCAGTGGCGACGGAGCGGCACCACGGAAGTGGTCTGAGAGCCAGAGCGTCTCTCAGGGCTGAAGCCCACTGACCCTCGATGATGAAACAGATTGCGCTGATGTCACTAACATCGCGGGTGCGTTTGGCGCGAATCTGGCCAAGTCCCTCGACGATAAGCCAAGGTTTATTTTGGAACGCTGACAGATGTCAGAGAGTGTGGAACAGATGTGCTAACGTATCCACTAATTGTTGTTTATGTTGGCCCATTGGGAAGGGCCAATATGCGAATCCCGGTAAGAATTCTTAAACACCAGTGCAGCTGCTTGACTACATGGGACCTGGGATGTTCCAAATGTTCTGCCTCATTCTGGCATGACAACATCTCTGATTGACAGTGCTTGGGTTTTTTGCTACTCCTGTAATGGCACAGATAAGGTATTCACAAGAGATGCATGTTTCTTGTAAAGAGCAACTTTCAATATGGTGAGTACAACAGCTTTAGAAAAACACCAGTACGTAGCGAACATATTGCCAGATATAAGTAGCGTGCTAAAGGGTTAAGCAACCATTAGCATCCAAAGAAAAAGAGCCGTAATGTTCATTATGAGGTGCACAGGTGTGGCATGTCAACCTGAGACCAGTGAAGATTAATGTGGCTGTGGAAACTTTAATGAGGAATGGAAAAGTGCCACATAAACCAGTATCTGCAACAAAGCACTGAGCAGTAGGTTCACCATTTTAATGGCATCGAGTGGGGGAGGCATGGACAGCTAGCATGTGACTGCTAGAGCATTTTTCTGGTGATCATCAAATTCTACTCAGCACAGTGACATCCATGTAAAGAAATATGACTATACCTATAAATGTGTGAGTGAATGGTGTGTGTGCTCTGTGATAGATTGGCAACCTGTCCAGAGTGTATTCCTGCCTCTCGCCCAATGCACGCTGGGATAGGCTCCAGCACCCCTCGTGACACTGTCCAGGAATAAGCGGGTATAGATAATGGTTGGGTGGAAGGATGGATGACTGTACCAGCTACAAGAGGGAAATGATCATGTTACTGATAGTAGATACTGTGGATGTACTGTAGGGTAATGTCAATGTAGATATAAATGAAAAAAACTGTTTCTGAGCACTAGACAATGGTCCAGCCTATAAAGACCAGTATTCCACGAATTACTGCAGCAAAGCAGGATACGGTTGCTTTATATATTCAGAAATACGGGCTGTAGAGTATTTAGAGCACTGACATTGAACCAAACTCACATCCTCATTATTCCAGCTTATAAATGCACTTCCTGCAAACTGAGAGTGTACAGTAGATGGACTGTTTGCTTATCTGCTTTTGACACCACACACGCTGGAAGCCTTTTCCTTTTTTTTCCCGCCTTTATTCATGAGTAGGCGACTAATTCATCATGCAGGCGCTTGACAGGAGCGCCCGGCGAGCAGCCGCTGAGCGTGGGAGGCAGAAGAAGCCTGACCCTGTGTAACTGGCTTGGCAGTGTGACAAAGCTGATGAAGTTTCACCGCTGTCAGACTCCGCAGCACAGCAGCCATCTCCCCCACTGAAAGGGACTCAAATCAAACGTGTCTACGCTCCTGTGCCCCCCCCCCTCCCCCCCTCTCCGCCACCCCACCCCACCGCGCTGATCGAAAAACACGCCACCGTTAAACGCTGACCCGGGCTTCTATCATCGATGCGGAGGGTCAATGAGACTGCCTCTCTTAATTTCACCCAATCAATACGAATATTCATTTAATACAGCGGCTTCGATAGTGGTGTTTCCTGCAGAATGCTTGGACGGTGCAAGCAGAGGAACGGCACTGCAAGCTGGCTAGTGGCCAAATATTAACATGAAAACGAGTTAAAAATGAAAGTGACACAAATATTAACATGAAAACAAGTTAAAAATGAAAGTGACACAAAATAAGTCATGAGAGTCACATAAACGGCAGGAAACATAACACACTGAAAACAAGCAGGATAACATGGCGAAGGTAAAACATAAAAATGCAATCGTTTCCATTCAAAGACACTGGGAAAATGGAGTCCAGTCAACTTAAACCATATGAGGTACGGCTTTCTAGGTCAATGCAAATCCTTGTAACACAGTTATAAAAACCCAGGTTTGACCATATTCATAAATCATAACCAATGAAGGGAGCACTTAAGACCAGAATATTCTGGGAAATAACCCTTCTTTTTAACAAGAAATTGTATTAATGTAGAATTATAAAAACATGATCAGTCATAGTCACCTGTGGTATTTAAAGATTGAACAGCTTTTGATGATTGAAAATACTGGAAATAATACCTTTTATACAAATATTTTTGAATATGTGGATTGATATATATAAAACACATTAAAGAATAAACTGCCATAAAACTTGACAAAATGTCACTTGACAAAGTCTCATCAATCTGCACATCATGTGCACAAACAAATATGTACATTCTTTATTTCATTAAAGCACAGAAAAATAAACATGTAAATAAGTACTCATGATGTTGAGCTGTATCATACAGACTAAAGATGAATCATGTAGACACAACTGCTGTAATACAGGATAAGAAGGGGGAAGACCTTCCCCACCAACGCCCCCCCCCCCCCCAGGGCTACAATTCCACTGTCAATTACAATTTACTCCCCAGCACAAACGCAATGATTGCTTTCTTGTCTGTGAGACACTGACTGCATATCAAGGCTCAGCCTATTTCACTTTCACGATCTCTCAGTCTCGCATAACTTTTTCATCTCTCCATCACAAGAGAAGGCGGCCTTCCCAGCACCATGCACCTGATCAATCACAGAGTAGCAAAATGATACCTATACATATTACTAACACTAATTTCATATTCTGCACTGTTGAAAGCATGAGTGAATTTGTAGCAGCTGCCCTAAATCTCAGACACCACTTTGCCATTTCTGAAGAACATTTTATAAAGCCTACAAAGAAAGAAACAGGGGAGAGATCCTCATTAGAGAAGAAGTGCAGCCTATAACAATGTGCACCAGCTTTAGCACATAGCAGTGTAAATGGCTGTTAATCGGATGACAAAAAATGATAATATAGTTCATTAAATTATATAAAGCATGAGTTTTTTTTCTGCTTTCAATAACTGCTTTTATTTTTAGTGGCATGCGTGTGTCGAGGGATTAATTAAACAGCATACTGCTTCTCAACCTGAGCCACACGAAAGAATGCAGAACAGAGTAAGTGATGCTGGTTAGAAACACGATAACACACACAAAAAAACGTTGGCTAATCCCTCAGGTAATTTTAAACTGCATTTGAGTTACTTCGAAGAGACTTAAGACAGTCCTTGAGATCCAAAATATTTAACTTGCTCTCAGCTAAATACCAGTCCAATCCGAGCAAAATGCAATCTATCAGAATATCACAACATACTTTTTGCTAACACATGAATACGCTGACAAAATATGTTTCTGCTGAGACATATTTTCTAAATTTTAATTTTTTAGTCTTTTAATAATGACCTATTAACAGTAAATCGTATCGAAGATCCAATGGCACTCATGGTAATTATGTAAACTCAATTATAAATACACTGGCATTTGTCTTTGTACAATCATAAGATCAAACATGGAAACACAACCTAGGCCTAATGTACACAATGCTCGTTCCCCGTAAAATAAACAGTGTTTTTTAATAAGATATTTGACTGGAAAAGGGATATGGATTCATAGTTGTCTACCTTAATAACATTCATCCACAAAAATGTATTGCTGCCTGTCAATATTTTTTTTCCATATTAGATTAATTAATGTGTACATTAATCAATGCTGCCTTTTTTCTACACGGTTTCATCTGGTGATTTTATTAAATTACATTAAAAGCTTAAATTCCACTATCGCAACATTTAGTAAGGAACTGCAGGATTTACAGCTCAGAAAATGTTCTTTTACTGAAACATGAAGCAGTGACAAAGGGAAAGTTGTGTTTTTCCAGTTAGTCTGCAGGTAATGATTGCCTGTCATAGTGCAGTGATGCAGAGTCTGGACCTCCCAATGTCTCTTTATATTTGTTCCACCAAGGTGGATTTTCCTCGGTGCTGTTTCCCAATGGCTTACAGTACTTCCGTTTTTGCTGGTAATGGGGGTTTTAGGCCAGGATTTGCTGTAAAGTGTATTGTCACAGATATTCTGTGGATGACCAGGGGTGTGTCTGAATCATCACATTTGGTTACTACTGATCATACAATTTGAATAGAGAATACACAGGAGAGATGGTGGCCAGGTGACATGTGGCATGTGTAGATGGGTTGAAATGCTGTAAAAGATTTTCTGGCGAGTCAGTGAGCCTGCTCTTGTTAATCAAGATCTCAGAAGCACATGACCCAACGACCTGACTTAATACCCTCTTCCACTATATAACAGGCCAATTAAAACCTGCCGCATTTCATTAGTCATTCAAAGAGACCAGCGACACAAAATGGCCCCCCTGTGGACTGATCATCCTCCTATCTCATTGGAAGTCTTGCTCACCTGTCTGGCTGCAAGAGCAAGTATCCTTTTCAATGCCTGAAGTTCTCATGTAGCCATGCTGTGATTTGGCAGAAAGCCCATAAAGGCTTTTTAGCATAGCGTTTGAGGGTATTAAGCACCAGTGCAATGCACTCTGTTCCGGCGCTCCCTGCCAGCTCAGCTGTAATCCACAGTGCATGAGGGGAGAACTAATGAGGGGGTGGAAAAAGTTGCATGAAAGTGCTGACAGGCTGGCCGTGGAAGTGCTGGTGACATGGACAAGTGCATCAGGCCCCCTGCACCACACCGACCTGTCACAGCAGGGAGAGAGACCTGAGAAGCATCTGCCTGGCACATGGATAAATACGGAATAATGAGATAGGGAAACACTTATTAAAATAATTACGATTATCCTCCCAGCTAAATGGCAGCAAGTACATTATTCCTGTAGATTATTATAAAAAATTTAATTTCAAATTATCTGCTTCGGGCAACCAAAATGGACCGATATCTGCACCTTAGTTATGAATGCAGTGTTTGTGTTGCTAATGTTGCCAGGCACTCTCAGACACATTTACAGTATGGGTTAGTGCATTGTGGGTAAGCACATGCCCGTTTCTCCTCAGAGTCCATCTCCCCTGGAGATGTGGTGACTATCAGATCCGCCCCCTTCTGATGCCCACATTCAGATCAATTAACAGTCCTTTTTTCTGTCTAAAATGGCCATCGTACAGCCATCAAAACATGAGGTGAATAAATCATGCCAACGGAAAGAACTACAGGAAAATTATTTGGTTCAGTTTACTAAACATGACACAGCAGCCACCTCTATGTCTGCAGAGATGTAGCGCACAGTGTAGCTGCTGTATCATGCTAAACTAAAACAACATTCAGGTTAAGCAGCGGGCAGAGCAACACATCAACACTGTACCCGCCTAGAATTCACAAAGCACAATCCTGGATACAAGACTCTGCTGCCCTGACCAATCTGAACAGTAACAGTGGACCTCCAGGTAGCACCAGGCTAAAAACAAGGATGCATGAGCCGTATTTCCAAAAACAAAAAGTATACAAAGAGTGTTGCCTGGCTACCGCTTTAATTAAAACGCTCTCTCATCTTAACTGTGATAAATGGAGAGAGATGATCAATTCGCTGCTGTGCCAGACTCAGAGCAGACTGAGGGATGTATTAGCATAACAGCATTCTCCCTTTTCCAAATTCACAGGCTCTTGCCCAGTAATTTATGTACCTACGAAATGAGATGACTCCTCTGCCGTGGTGTGGGATCAATTTGTTATTTTACATCTGTGCTCAGTTAATCTCTAATGATAGATGAATTCCTAAGTTTATTACCACCTTCAGGCTCGCGATCCAGTTGTCCCTCATTTGTCAGAAGTCTTCTCCTCTTTGTTTCTGTAGAGCTTGTGTAAAGGTGGAAGGAAAGTCTGGTGTTCAGTTAGCAATGGCGAGAAGGCGTTGGCCTGGTTGCATTCCTGATCAGTCTCTGAATCTGCATCGGTGAAAAGGCCTTTGATCAACAGCTCTCTCATCTCTCCCTCCTTAAGCCAGGGGATAGGGAAGGAAGGGTTTCAACGCTAGCGCCAGATCTGCACGTCGAACCAGACGCATCCAAACGAGGCGGAACAATGCCGCAGAGACGGATTCCTGAGGTCCCGTCTGGAAAACAAAGAGCTGCTTAAAGGCTAACTCTTTCTTTCACTGCTCCTTTTGTGATGGCTTAGTGTTGATGAGAAATTTAATTTACTCAATAACGGCTTAAGGATCAGACAGCTTAATTCCACAAAGTGCGCTCATAAATATTTGTTTATAATCCCTCACTGACAAAATATTAATTGGATTATTTTGAGAATGCTAAAAAAAAATCCATTATTAGAATTTTTGTTCCACTTCACTTATTGCATTCTCCAGTGTATGTTTATTTTAAAAAAAATGTAACACACTGAGGCCGCGAGATAGAACTCATCTTCTTATTCCCGCTAATTCCTGTTTTGTGAAACTGGTTGCATCATTAACAGATGTGACACACTGGAGAGTACAGAGGCCCCAGTCACCGTGCCAGGTGGCTAACGTTTAGCACCTGTTAGGTACAGCAGAGACACGGACCTACTGGCACTCCAAGTGCACATAATCCGGGTCTGAAGAGATATAATACTGTGGTATAGCAGAGGGTTACAGCACTGTTGGAACCATAATTCCAGCTCTTTGCTGCACTGATGTGAATTAGCTTTTTTCCCCCTCAAATAAACTGAACAAAATTCAGTTGCTTTCAGACCCATGCATTTCACAACATATTTTCTACAAATAGCAGGGTGCCAAATTCATTTCAACTAATTACATCATTAATCCTCTATTTACCACAATGGGAGACACTTGTGTTGTGATAACATAAAACAATAAACATAAAACAATGTAAGAGTTTTACTTACTACATACCACATATCCTCATTACACAATCACTAAAAACAGAAATTAGATATTTAACCAATTGCCCCTGGATGAAAAATTAATGTTAATGTGATTATTATACCAGTGAAGGAGACAATAATATGACTGTGCTCATGGGAAGCCTGTGTTTATTAAAACGAGTCCCCAAGGCCCTAGTGGTCCCACGTGATATCATTTAAATTTTTAATGCTTTATGTCAGCTTGTAATGTTGAGGGTGCAAAAATGATCCTTGTCTTGTATATGAGCTAGAATAGTTTTGCTAGAAAATTTACATTACATTACATTACAGGCATTTGGCAGACGCTCTTATCCAGAGTGACGTACAACAAAGTGTATAACCATAACCAGGAACAAGTGTACGGGGGACAATGGCAACCTAGGCCATTCTGAAAATGATACGGGAACCAAAAACGGGAACGAGTAACAGGTGAAAAATAAATGTACCCGAACAAATGATGAGGAACCTGTGCCAAGCAGAGCCCATGTTCATTTCATCACATCAGGGAAATCTGGAACTAGGAGTGCGCTACTTTATCGAAGCTGCATTTTTAAATTGATTCATTATACTAATTAATTCCACTATTCCCTGCCGTGTGGCTCCAGTGTAGGTGTGCTCTGTTGGGCTGACTTCACATTCCTCTCACAGTAGCACACCGAACCAAACTGTTACCATTTTAAGCACACCAGGCTTTTGAGTAATATAACCCCTAAACATAGTATGTTGCAGTCATAACTAATATTAGAGCTGTTCCAGTCATAACTAATGCTAGGCTACCTACAGGGTTTAATCACCTCAAGTTGCTCATCCTTTTCATTATTTCAACCGTTGAAATTGTGGGTTCACCACAGTTTTGGTTGGACAAAAAGTTTAGATTTAGATATGGAACACCGCGTCATAACTATAAATAAAACTATAAATGTTTACTGTGTGTGCGTGTGTGTGTGTGTGTGTGTGCGTGCGCGTACGTGTGTATGAGTGTGCGTCTGTGTGTAGTGGGTAAGGAAAGTTTCCAATGCCTTCAGATGTGTGGCATCATTTGATCCTTCATGTAAAACTTCGGTCTCTGAGCAACACAAGCAGACAGCGAAGTCGTGCGTATCACAGTGTAAATCACAACTGTTTTTTTGTCTTGAGCGGTTCAACTAATTGGCTGTCGTGTCTGCAAGAGGTTGGAGAAAAAACTGCTCTCTGTCTTTGTCTGATAGCTTAAACAGACTTGAAAAAGAAGTGAGAGAGCTACACATCTGGGGGTCAAAACAACAACCGATGCTCCTGTACGCACTGGGCCGAGGCAGGGGGGGTTGTGTATGGAGGATGGGGTACTTCAAACATTTAGCTGTAGCCACCGGATTAGGCTGAAAACTCATTAAAGCGAAGGACAATTCTACTGAGACACAGCCACCATCTGGATATCTGAATCTCTGTCTGGGGTTACAGAAGAGGTAGGTAGGCATCTCTCCTGCCAGAAACAAATCAGTCTCTCAAAAAGAAAACACTTTTGCAAAATACTGAAGCTCATTAGTATATATCCAAACATGATAACTGGAACAAACATCCACATGGAGCAAAATGCTAGTTTTTGTTTGTGTCCTTATTTTGCATAGATGCATTAATACGCTTTGAAATTTATGTATTTATGAAAATGTGCATTATTAATCTGTTTGTGAAACATGCCAGGACTAATCTAACCTGTCAGGACTGCTTATTCCCATTCTTTCTGCTACAATTACCCGCTACTACAGCTCTTGATTTAGGTTATATAACAATCAACTGGAATTGTTTCTTCTGGGTTTACTGAAAATCTTTTCGTTTTGTATCCTTTCCTTGGCTAAATAGCTGTGAACACCCTTAACAGCTGAAGCACATTTAAGATTAGCCAGTTTGGCATTTGAAATACAGCACCACATGGTCTATACTATATGGCATTATGTTATCCAGAGCTGCAATGAAAAGGTTGTGTGAGAAATTCTACTGACTCATATGTTTCATTCAACCACCACAGCACCAGGAACCAAGTGACCAGGGCTTGTAACTCTGAGGTTGCAGTTTCCATTCCCAGCTGGGGCACTGCCCTTGTACCTTTCAGCATGGTACTTAATGTGAAGTAAATATCTACCTATATATATCTACTTTATGTAAAATATTGTAAGCAGTGCATCTTGTAAATTGTTTAGACACTGATCCACAGCCCTGGAGAGCCAGAGAGTCTGCTGGTTTTTGTTTTAACCTTAAGATCAGAAAACTGATTCAGACCCTAGAAACCAGGTGACCTGAGTTAGCTGTGCAACTGGCTGCTTTACCTGACCAATTGCTGTGCTACTCAAGTGCTGAGTAACAACATAATCCAGCATACCCTATGGCTGTCCAGTACCAAGACTGAGGAGCACTGGCTTAAAATATTCATGCTCTCATTTAAAATGTAGTAAAATGTAGTCTATACTTGTATAAGCTGCAATATCAGCAACCTTAGACCTCCCTGTAAACCATTCACATTCTGAGGTAAACTTGGATATACAACATTTAAGTTACGGATTCTGAAATGGTGCTTGGTGAATGGTGACATCGGCACATAAAGCTTTAATCATGTCACTGAAGGTTTGCACGAGATTCTGGACCTATTACAGTATATATACATATCTTGTGAACCAAAAACACATCCCAATACAAAACAGTTAACTAACAATTAACAATGTATAGTCAAATCCCTTTTTGAATAAAGCACAAATTGCTAACATAGCTAACTAGGTAGCAGCCATTAACTGGTCAGAGCGAAGAAGCACTGGCTATAGCTTAGTTACATGTGTGCGTGCTCCACAACAGACATAGCATAGCAACATAGTAACTTAACAAACTAACTACGTATTGTTACATTTTAATGTGAAATAGGCTTCACCAGCATCAGTGAGTGTCTGACTGACTTATTCAATTGCTGTTAATAATGCCAACTGCCAAAGTGGTCCAACACTGAAAAATACAGAGCAAACAAGCCTGGTAATTAAATGTAATAACGTTCAATAACTTGTTCTCTCAGAGGTGGACAGCTGCTGTGACAATCCCCATGTTATTTAGGGAGCTAATATTACCTATCGCATTGCTAGCTTCCAGTTTTAATGCTAGGTCATTGGGGAAGGTCACATCTTTTATAAAGCTTAGTTAGCCTTTGCCGCGTTAACATCAAGGCAAAAGGTTCTTTTTTTTGTTTTGTTTTGTTTTTGTTTTTTACAGGTTAGGAAAGCAGTGCAGCTTCAAAAACTTTTCAAATAACTGACTAAGCAACATGTGGGATCTGAATTCATCCCGGGTAATGATCCTCACACTATGCGGTCAGTGGGGGCTCTGAATCCCCCCACCCACCACCACCACCACCCCCCTCCCGTTCCCTGATAATGCAGCCCTGGGTTCAGAATTGATGCCACGCTCAGGGAAGACCCGACGCGGCCTGCAGCCGCATCGATATCTGACCACGGCACGTCGCCCCGTACCGGGCCGACCCGCGCCACACCGCCCAGCCGCTCACGATTTGCCCAGTTTGATCAGACGGGCTGATGGACAGGCAGAGTAAACATCAATCAATCATTCATTAGGACAGCCGGCGGCACAGCCAGAAAGCCCTGAGTGCTATTGATTGATAAATGCAGGACAGAAGCAGAATATTCCAGAATGATTACCATGCCGTTTAGGGCAGAGCCCGCAGTCATTACCGAAACTACTGAGGCAGTCAGGCCCGGGGATGGGGGGCATCCTGGATAATTTAGCTTCGCCTACGGTTCAGCGATGGTGGTGACAATGCCACTATGTGTTGGCTCTAATCCTTGGCTTTGGCAAGTAATGAGTGACATGTTTAATTCATCGATCCAAATCTAATCCAGGGTGAGCGTACTGGACGTTATTCCCAGATGGGTCCCAATGATTAGCATGCCAGGTTCAAATCAAGGTCATTATGGACAGTCACGGTTAAGCAGGAAGCGCATTAAAAATGAATTTACCCTGTATGAATTTATAAACATTCAGCAATATAAGAACAGCCAATTAATGTTTTATTTAGCAGTGAGACTACCTGCATATTGAATGTCTTGCAGCAAACTCTTGCACAGATCTCTGTGTCATAAAGTTAAATGAACCATAATAGTTCAATTGTTTTCCACTATGTGGGAAATAAAATAAACAGGAAGCCGGGAACATAAAAAATACTATTCCTCTGTTATAACTGCTAGGATATTCAATTTCCTGCCCCCAAGGTCCATATTAATAAATCCCACAACTCCACCTTTCTTAGTACCCAAGATGTGTCTTCTGTGGAGTTAATTTAACCCTTCAATGAATGAAAAGGCTCTGAAAGTCATCTTTACTGTGATACTGGTCTCTTTACTCCAGGACTGATGAGTACTGTGTACTTAGTAAAGAATAAAAACTTAACCATTTAAATGTCCCTTACCTTTGTGAGATAGGTATTCACAATGGAAAAACTATCTGAGCAAATAACTACTAAACATATCATTATATTTGCAAATTGTTTTGGGCTTTACAATGTACAGAACTTCTGGCTACGAAAGTCCCAGAATTCATTGTTCAAATAACCCTTTTCAGCCCAAATACACACAAAATGTATTAGTTAAACATAATGACACTTTTTTGTCTACACACCAACTTGTCTGTTAGTGGGGTTTTTTTTCCCCAAAAGAGCATGTATCATGTGATGAGATGTTATGACCACTGTCACAACTTCAGTGATGCCGCTGCTTGTGTTACCCGAAGCGAGGATAGTATCCTGCTAATACCGTGGAATATTAGCATTACATGTAAGTGAAAAGGAAATGGGGCTGATGTGCCAGAAATTGCCACTTGTAGTGCACTTACAGGAACTTGCAGCAGGAAGTTAGAAATCAAGTGTGCATTTTTAGTCATGCATTAGAAAGAGGAAATCTAACTGGCTGGTCTCTGAGTATGAAATTATTGCCACAGGAAATAGAGATTTTTCCACAGTGCAATCGGTAGCTTGTTTTTCAATCTGCATACCTACTAGACTGTAAGTTAGGAGTGCCATTTTAAGTTTCCACTTTCTTCAGTAGTTACCATTTCCCCGAAAAACACATAATATTGAAATTGATATATGCATCGGAAAGGAAAGCAAATGACATGCTACCCGATCTTCAAATTAAAGACACCAAAGACCAAACCCTGCAGGAACTCGACTCGCTCTATTTCAGTGGCTCTGGGGACTGAGAAACGTTTTGTCCTACAAGCCTCCCTTGTGTTTTTCAGACAGATATGACCGAACGAAGAGTGAGGCCCGGAGTCTGTAAAACAGGACTTTGACCGGCGGACCGTCCACTGACAGGTAATACGCCAATCTATCAACCCAGCGGAGTGGTCTGATGGAGTATCAATCACTCGGAGGAGATATTGATTACAAGTGGTGTCAGTTACAGGCACTGGTGAGATAAACTTACCTGTCTGGCAGTGATGGATAAGCCACTCTCTGATCCAGGAGCTCGGTGCTGATTCAGGACCTTCCCTCAACGCTTTAACTGCCGCCGATCTCTAACCGCCGGGCCACTATTTGCTCAATTGAATTATCCCCCTAGCTCCCCTCGCTATCCCGTGGCACGATGCGATCGCGCCGTCAACTTCCAGACCAGATAAAGGGCTTTGATCATTAATTCATCACTTATTTGTAAGCTGCTACACACGCTAAACAGACAAATGCGCAGGATGAGCATTTTAATTAATAATGAAACAAACACTCTGTTGTGATGTTCAGATGAAGGCACCGTTGAAATATTCTGTCAGTTGTGTTAGATTCAATCTGTAGGTTCCATGTCACAGAATCTCAGACAAACCAATCATTTATCTACACAGTTCAATGCAAACGTATTGGGACCGTGACAGTCTGTGCTGTTTTAGCTCATTCCTACACAGATCAACCGACATGGACATATATTCCCTCAAATTAAAGCTGACAGTCTGCATCTCTGCCTCATATTTAATGCTTTATTTCAATTGTGTCAATGTCCAAATACTTATGAACTACACTGTAATATCACTGTGTGTATATATATATATATATGTGTGTGTGTGTGTGCGTGTATATATATATATAATCACACACACATACAGAACTATGTATATACTGTAACAGCTGTGTTTTAGTAACACATTTGAGCAAAGTCACGTTTTCTTTAAAATCTGAGCTTTGATGACTGTTAATTTGAGCTCTTATTTTCTGTTGCTTTTGCTAATGAGATGAACACTTGAACAAAAACAGTTAAATTCATCAGTTTGGCTGTCGCGAAACACATGAAGTCAGAACCTTATTGTATACACTACAGACAATTTCCTTATTATGTTTTTTTTTAACTATGAAAATGGAGACAGAGTGCATATTTGTACCAATAATCAATACCAATAGTCAATAGCAAATAGGTCAAACACGAATTCATGTCATACACAGAAATAAAGATTGCGGCAGACCAATCCTGAGATCTCACTTCAAAGTCATGTTACTTATCTTCTAGTATTTTCTGCTGATGTCAACAAATCTACAGTGAATTCAAAAGGACTGCAGCTGAAGAGCAGAGCCAACTTACCCAACCCTTCTGCTGTTTAAAACTACAAAACTGTTGCTGGGCTTTTGAAAATGACACAGGATATTTTTTACAATTCATGCAGCATTGTTTTTCTCAGTAGCTGGGTTGACCAAACTTATTTCTGCAATTACGTACTTGTTCACATGAATAAAATTATGCAGAGTGGCTGTCCTGATGTGAGTGAGTGATGATCTGATTTTGTAGGTGAAATCAAATCATAAGATTATTCACCAATCTAATTATGTTAAGGGGTATAGCGAGGAGAAGATAAGAATATTTCTCAGGATGTTCAAACTCCAGCAAGATAGCACATATCATATCTATAATTATTAGCATAGCCAAAGGCCAACCTGAGATGCTGTAATGCCATGAGCATCACAGCACTTTTTATACATAGCCCCCTGTTTCAGGGACCAAACATGTTTGGGATATTTTAATGTTATATAAATGAAAGTACACATGTTCAGTACTTTGACTCACGTCCTTTACATGCAATGACTGCTTGAAGTATGTGACCCTTAGACATCACCAGGTGCTGAGTGCTTCTGTGTTGAAGCTCTGCCAGGCCTGTACTGCAGCCAACTTCCAGCTTCTGCTTGATTTGAGGGCTAGTTGCCTTAAGTTCTCTCTTCAGCATATGAAATGCATGTTCAATTGGATTCTATTCAGGTGAATGGCTTGGCCAGTCAAAAATTTTCCAGTTTTTGGCTTTGAAAATTCCTTTGTTGCATTAGCAGTATGTTTGGGATCGTTGTTTTGCTGTATGATGAAGCACTGGCCAATGAGTTAGAGGCATTTGCTTGAACTTGAGCAGATACAACCCTGCTGTGCACTTCATAATTCATTCTGCTGCTTGCAGCAGTTACATCATCAATGAAGACATGTGAGCCAGTACCTGTGGCAGTCATACATGCCCAAAACATAATACCCCCACCATCATTTTTCACAGATGAGGGGAGTGCTTTGGATACTGGGCAGTTCCTTTTGGCCTCTACACTTTGCGCTTGCCATCACTTTGATGCAAGTGAATCTTAGTCTGATCTTCAACATAGTGAGACCACAATGAATAAAAATACCCTTGAATGAAAGCTGAGAATATGTACTGTAACCACATGAAAATCTAAAATTGTGGAATACAGAGCCAAATCAAGAACAATATGCCTTTGTCCCAAACATTACTGTTCAGATAAGGGGAACACATAAAGACATGTCCGTGGGAATCATAGGGCTGCTTCTCTTACCTTATTCAGACCCAGAGACAGGATCAGGGCAGCAAAATGAAACATGAAAGAAGAAAAAAACAGAAGACTATCAGTTTCACAGGTCTGGGACACACTATAGAGTCTATATTCTGCAAACAGTGATTACAGGTAAAATGTGGTTGTGATTACATCCAAAATGTGGAAAATGTATCAAAATAAACTACATAATGCTACAGGATAGAAATCAAAATATAATACAGTATTTTGAGAAAAAAAATGCACTCTTCAAAGCATTAAGTTGTAAAAGGTAATGGACTACATTACTTTTCCAAACAAGGCAAATGGAATAGGCTTTGTTAAATAACAGTTCTGCAGTACATCACTAATTCCCCTTAAGTCATGCCACATGTGATAGCTTGTACATATATTGGTGTACAAGCACCAAACTGTAATGAAACAAGGCCAGAGCCAGTCCTAGACATAGACAACAAGGGCGGTCGCCTAGGGCTCCATCAGCCTGAGGGGTGCCATCTATTTGGGGATGCCATCTAAAAAGGGGGGGGGGGGGGGGAGTCCTTGCATCCATGATAGTTGGTCACCCCTACGTTTGGTCTGCAGATTACAAATATGAATAAATAGAAATGGACAGTGATCGGATGAGCAAGAGGTAGGCCTAATTAAACAATTTTTTAAATATATCGTTTAACTGTATTTTTAATGCATTTCATGCGCTGCGTCTATACAGAAGGGCTCGTTGAGAGCACTGTCAAGCCCTCTGACACTTGCAAACTACTCATATGGGACAACCCTGAGCCCTTGTCACTAGAGCGAGAATGTGCATGGAAGTGTGTGAGGGCTCAAGGGTTTTGGATGGGGGAGTGCTGTCATATCCAACAAATACAACCGTTGAGAGATTGCCTCATTGCTGAATGGTTAATAATAAGCCATGTGACATGAGGATAAGCAAATCAGATATCCGGATGACAAAACACAAGTGGATGAAGTGAAGAGGGACAGAACAAAGGGAGGGGAACACAGCGGCATTATGAAATATATTTTTAAAATTATTTGACAGAAGAGAGACCAGTATTTTGAAAATACAGAAATGCTTCTTTCTGAAGCACCATGATAAAAATGATGTCAAGATTTTTCCAAGCTCATAAAATAAAAACGACAAAATATTCGAATGTATTTCAAACAGATTTAGGGTGGCACAGTGGTGCAGTGAATAGCACTGTTGCCTCACAGCGAGTATATAGATACTGAGATTGAATCCTGACCAAGGCCTTTTCTGTGTGGAGTTTGCATGTTCTGCTTGTGGTCTGCATTGGTTCCCACCTGATACTCTAGTTTCCTCTCACAGTCCAAAGCAATGCAGTAGGCCAGTTGGAGACTGTAATTGCCCATGTGTGAGTAAATGGGGTGTGGGCCTTATGATGGATTGGTGACCTTTCCAGGTTGCATTCCTGCCTCTTGCCCACTGCATGTTGAGATAGGCACCTGACCCACCCTGCCCCATGACCCTGAACAGGAATAAGCAGTTTAGAAAATGATGGATGGAAGAAGCAAACTTTTCAAAAAGTTGCACGCAAGTTGTACTCACGTGACCACCTTCACCTGACGAAGACCGAATTGGTCGAAACGTTGTCACTGCTCATGGATTTTAATTGAATAAATCATTTGGGAGCATAATAGCAGTGTGCTGGTATTATTTTCTTATTTTGCATTATTCTTCTTTTTTACCAGGCACCTGCGCTAAACTTTGGATGTGCGCATGCCTCTATTATAATAATTTCAATACTGCCTACCCCTGGAATGTGGTAATACAAACTCAAATGTTCCCCTTGATAATTGCAAAAATCAACTATATTGCAGAATTAGCATTTGTAGAATGACTCATTTACTTTTGTACTAAATGGCTTCTGGACAAAGTGTCCACATGGGCACTGTTTCAGATAGGTCTGAAAAATAGCTGCTTTGTTACCTCCCAGTAAGACAGAATGTAGCAGAGCTGCAAAAAAAACAAGTTTCAGGCAAAGGTCTCACACAAATTAAGAATGAACCTGACATCAATAAATGCTGGTATGCTTCTTCCAGCTTCAGCATTTCAATGAAATGTTTATGAAACAAAAAAGCTGATGCTAGATGAACAGCACTGTTCTTCAGTAGTGCTGTGCTTTCATATATAATATAATATATTACAGCAGTCAGCTGAATCCTAGAAGATATAATATAGAAAATATTATATAAAATACTCTCATTAGCTCCTTACTTTTCCAGTTGACTGCTACAGCAAGTAACACATGGTAAAATAAATAAATAAAAAAGGTTCAGCTGGAAGTCCTTGAAAATTAAAGCAATTGCCACTGTCAACACTTATCACTGGCCTGAAAAGGCAATCTCCCTTTTGCCTGTTATGCAAAAGTCTCTGTGCCAAATGTGCACAAAAGCCGTTGATATTGCTAATATTTTCAACATTTACTAGAGAAAAGGCAACATATAATATTCAATGTCAGCTTTTAACTGTTACATTAACACCAAATCAGTGATGATAAAGTACTGCAAACAATCTTCCCACATGATCGTGGTTATATGTTGAGTTTACTGAGCACAGTCAGCAGTGAAGGTTTATTGCAATGTTGAGCTGGAAACTGTGCTTACTACAAGTATGAAAGAAAAACAATGCTTGCATGTTCACACATATGTATGTATATTTGTGTATGCATGTATGTACTGTATGAATATACTGTATGTATACATGCATGTATATATGTAATATTGTTGCTCTGTAATGCGGGTGCATTGGCTCCTTGCTCCTAACACAACTCCACAGAGCAACTCCGTGAGTATTCATTGAAAGGGCCCTGCCAGGTACAGTAATGGCTATGTATACATGCCTGACTAAACACGCATTTGTCTACAACAGGGCCTGTTTGCTGTGCTGGAAAGACAGTGGTGTTTTATTAAGCCTTGCGTTCAGGAAATCTGGAGCCCCTGCATGGCAAACAATCCTCACTGTCAACATTTAACACAAGTCTGAAGCTGTGAATTGTTACAGTATGAATGCATGTTTGTATGTGTATGAATATGTATATGTATGTGTGCGTGCATGTATGAATGCATGTACATATGTATATATGTATGTGCATGTGTGCGTATATATGTATGTATGTACATATGTTTGCACGTATGTAAGTTTGCATACACATATGTACAGTGGTATGAGGAGGGACTGTGTTGTTAATGGTTGCTATGTGCTAAGGGCGTGGTTTTCCCTTCAACAGCCAGCCTCACTCCTCTCACACACATCCAGCCAATCTGCCATTGTTAGGGGTGGGATGAGAGGCCCAGCCAAGAGAACAAAGGGGTGTGTCTATGTGGACGGACTGAATGGAAAGTACACCAGGAATCTTCGAAGCGCATTCTGTGCATAGCCCTGTTTTCTGAAATGGACGCAGAGTATACCTCTTTATGAAACTGGCCAAGAATGTGTATGTGTGTGTGTTTGCGTGTGTGTGTGTACATGTGTACACGTACATGTGTGTGCATGTGCGAGATGACAGGCATATGTGGTGCGAGTATGTAGTGAAGAGCACTCAGAAGGTGACATTACATTCCACTTAACAAGGTGCAACATCTACAAGGTGACCAAACACAAACACACTGGAAGCCATTTAAAATGTGCAACAAGGTGAGCAAACATACTGAAGCAGGTATTTTCTTGTAGAAAGCCTCCAGGGGAAAGACTACAATGTTTTACAAAAGTGACATTTATTAAAGCCACTGGGTAACTTTAGAGAAGAATTTTATGTTTTATTAGACAGAGAGAAATGACCTTGGTTTCCCCACTGAGAAAATTGCCATGCAGTGTTATGTATTTGTAATAGGAAAAATGGTATTTTGCATTGTGTTATAGTTACGCAATTTAAATGAGCACTCAGAGTTTTTTATTAGTATTTGTTTTAGTGAAAGGACTACTTCTATCACTAAGATCATTGGCTGGAAAGTGCCACATATGATTATAGTAATCACTCAGTATCTTGATTAAGGGAAAACAGGCCACATTTCTCTGAAGTGAAAATGCATTTTAACAGTGAAATCTAATCTAAAGGAATATAATGATATTTCCAATTATACAGCAACTTTGAAAAATAACAGATTGTGATCAGTTCTGAGGATATGCAATAAATTCCAACAACAAAGCTAACCATGGTGATGTCAGATTTAAAAACATGAAGGTGGTACTTTCTTCTCAGAAAGTTTCTTGTTTCTTCTCAAACTTGCCTTCGGAAAACAGTAAATTTCAAACTGGGATCAGTTTGTCAGCTCTTTATGATTCAAAGACAATCATGCAACAAAATCAGATAGTGTTGAAATTGCCCATGATTGAAGCAAAATACAAGAACTGTGCCAGGTTCTCTTCTTTTCCCCAGACCATTATTGCCAATTAGGATGAAAGGCGAGGCAGTCTGTGTGCGGTAAAATGATAGATAAGGGGTAGATTTGCTTGTACTTACAAACGGGCTCTTCAGACAAGAGACTGATGAATGTCACACGCAGTGCTCTGTACAATGGGTCAATCGAACAACAAAGTAGGATGCATTTCACAAATTGCGAAAGCTGTTCCACTGAAAGCTTTGCCAGTCCTAAAATACACTGTTTGCCACCAACAGACTTTTTATTTGCTTAACAAAGCACTGCTGCTAAAGTGTACCAAATGTTCCACCACAACAAAATGGCTGCCACGCTGTGCTAAGGTGGCAATGACAATGGCTGTCAGGACACTGTTTCATGAGCCACAATGGCTGACAGTGCGCTGTTTTATGAGCCACAATGGCTGATGAGTATGCGAAGAAGTAATTGCCTGAACTCACAAGAGCACAGTAATGTCTTATAGTAAGTCTGAACATGAAATGCTGGGCTTTGACCAAAACATTAAAAATTAAAAAAGCAATAAAATCATACTGTGCAGCGGCTTGTACTTTTTCAGGGTTCAAAAATCATATTACTCAATTTGTGAAGAGTATCATGCCCCATTACATTCAGATTTTATTCTCTGTACTTTTTTATTTTAAATCTCGGCATGGTGATAAAACCATGGACCATAACATATTTTAATCCACAGCCAGTAAAACGCACAACAGCTATTTGCATATTCATCACATTACACAAAGTACAGTGTCAACTATTAGCATCTAATTTATATGTAGAGTTTCATCAGTATTTGTAATCATAAATATAGTACATTAACCATGCAGTGTTATGTCCTCAAAAAAAACAAACAAAAAAAAACACTGCCCATGAGATTGCAAGCACCCAATTCCTTTTGAATACCTTCAGTTTTTGGAATTTGATGAGGTGCAATTGCCCAAAACTTGTGTACACAACATTAAAAAATGGTTCACATTCCCTAAAAATGGATTGAATCACTGGGTATATACCAACAATATATGGGTAAGGAACTGGTCTTGTAACTTCAAGATCAAAGATCATAGGTTCGATTCCTGGGTACGACACTGCTGTTGTACCCTTGAGAAAGGTACTTAACTACTAAATGCCTGTAATGTAATACTGGTACTTTGATGTTGCTTTTTCAACATGGCAACATCAGTAGAGTGCTAGCACAGACATTGAATTTAAGGGCACATTGAGTATGATGGTATATTGTCTCTTGTTTTAGACTTGTTTTATCCATTTTTTCTTTGAAAAAACAGTATCTTTTTTTTATTTATTTTTTTAATCACCCAATAACCTTTGTTTTTTCCTGAAAAGTTTTCATATGCCGTGTAACCATACATTAAGTACACATTAAATTATGCATACGAATGCACCAAAATGCGGATACGTCTTTTATTTCAATTAACTGCCTTGTCTGTCAGAAGCACTGGAAGAATGACTGACCCATTTGTCTTAATGTCGCCTGCTATATACACACATATATGCACATACTCTTCCATACCACAGCATTTATTGTAAGATTTGTTTTCATTTCCTTAAGGGATTTCATGATCTTTCATCCATATTGAATCGCTTTCCCAAAAGGTCAAGTTTGCCATCCAAACAAACAACCCAGTACCCGGTTGAACCTAGCGAAGAAGTTTTTAAAAATTGTAAAGGGCAAGAGGATTGAGTTACATCCATGCCTTTGCCCTTGCATGAATTGAAAATGTACATGTAAGAATCCATTCATCTATAGAAAATCTAATCTTTTCTTTGTAAAACCCCTGAGAGAATATGGCATTAAAACTTGCTTTACCATTTGAGATTTAACATGAGACCTTTCCTGTCTCTGGTTGATACTGAGAAGGTCAAACATGCTTTTATTTCTCCTCCGCTTGATTATTGCTATTCTCTGTACTCATGCTTGAGTTAAAATGCCTTATCCTGCTGCAGATAGTTCCAAATTCAACTGCTCAACTTCTCAAAAATGCGATATCCCATAAAACACCCAACATGGCCTTGCTACACTAGCTTACAGTTTATTATGGTTCCAGGGCAATTTCCTCTCTGAAAGGTCTCCCAATTGATTCAAAATACTGTATTCTTACCAGATCATTCTTATCAGATTTGTCCACATCAGCTCAGTGTTCGTTTCTCTCCACTAGCTACCAGTTAAATTGCTGATACATTCTCAGATACTTCTCCTTACTTTTATAGCTCTACATGGGCTAGACCCTATGTATCTGAATGATCTTCTTTCTTCCTATTATCAATCACAAATCACAATCTTTGTTCTTCCTGGAGTAGCTAAAAGTACCATAGGTGGTAGAGCTTTGTCTGATCATTTTCCTATCCTGTCGTTTGGGGAGCAGACACCTTCTCTAAATTTAAATATAGGTTCACTGTAAGACTTACTTTTTTTTAGCAAGTGCGATAGAGAATAGAGGGATAGAGTTGGGTGGTTGACATAAGCCTTACAGTCTCTGGTAGACTGAGCTGTCAGTACCATCACTAGATCATGCATGGTATCACTGTGTTAAAATAAGCCAGTCATGCTCTGAAGGTGACTGTCTTAGGGCTGCCCTAATGACTGTGTTGGCCCATTGCCTTTGTCCTCTAGCAATGCTCCCAAATATTTATTCTTCCAGGGTTTTCCTTATTGCACACAGGCACCTTGATCTCTCCTGCTCAGATCACCAACATATCTGAGCTGCCTAATGTTTTCTCTCCTCTTTTCCCTTCCCTCCCTGGAGCGGGAGCCTTAAGACTGACTGAGCACCTCCTCCAGATACACTTGGTTCAGCTCCAGGTCCATGCCTGTCCCTTGCCTGTCAGTCCCACTAGTTGGCCTTCCAGCACTTCTCTCATCACGGATAAGAGTCACCCTTGCTCGGCTTCAGTTATACTGTTGTTGCCGTTAACATTTATGTACTGTCATTCTTCTGTTTATTATACATGTGTTTTGTAATCAGCCTTTTTTCCAATTAACCGGTGCCAGGAAGCGGCAGATGGGCTCCCCCACTGATTCAGTATCTGTTCAAGGTTTCTTCCTATTACCAGCCAGGGAGTTTTCCTTGGCACGGTCAGCCTAGTTGTGCTCTTGGGAGGTTCAGTCCCAGATCTGTGTAAAGCTGCTTTGTGACAATACCATTTATAAAAAGCACTGTACAAATAAAACTGAATTGAATTATACTTTTAATTTTGAGTACCCATAAGCACCACCAGATTATTATTTTTTATTTTATTTATTTTTTTGTCACCATTGTGTATTTTTGTGTAATCCCCTGTAATATTGCACGTAAAGGAAGGATTAATAATGTTTCTCTCAGTGCATAGCCAAGAGGGAGTGTACATGTAGAATATGTGCTATTTCTTCCCCTGCAACGGCTGAGTTAATCAT
This sequence comes from Anguilla rostrata, assembly GCF_018555375.3. Taxonomy (NCBI): domain Eukaryota; kingdom Metazoa; phylum Chordata; class Actinopteri; order Anguilliformes; family Anguillidae; genus Anguilla; species Anguilla rostrata. Next base: position 27,429,504 of record NC_057944.1, read on the forward strand.
CCACAACATATTACACTTGAACAAATTAAGTGTTTAAAAGTATGCTATGATGAATTTTTTGCCTTTCTGTGGTCCTGTGTTTACAATAAAATATGTCTCCTCCATGCTCAACCCACCCACTTGCTTGCTTTGAGGGCAAGAAACACCCTTGAGCACAAAAAGCATTGCTAACTGGACAGTTGTAGGTAACATTGCTTACAGGTCTGACAGAAAACACGCCAACTCCAAGTCGCTTTTCATTCCCTTGGTGAAAAGCAATTCCAGGGTTGACTCTGGTTTTTGAATGAGCCATTTCAACTTGTCATTTCACTTTGCTGTACTTTCCTTCTTCACCTCCACCATTGCAGTAGACAGCTTGCTACAAACACTCCACTGATACCTGAACCCAATGCACAGGCTCTATAGCCACTCCCACCACTCCCCACACTAATTTAGCGCCAATTACAAACTGAACACACAAAAATACATTTTGACACCATTTTTCCATGTACAAAAAGGAAAAAGCCACACGTGTATGCACCAATCAGAATTAAAGTATCCACAGCCAACCAGGTTAAGAGTAGCCCATCACCAATCAATGAAAGCAGCAAAGTGGCAGGGAGGAGGAAACTGAAAGCATGGCCGACAAGCAGGGGAGTCAATCAGGGAATTCTAATGAAAAATGTATTCATGCTGATAAAGGTGATCAAACATAAACATCTTTGATTAGGCGCTTGCAATAAAGATAACATTTTAATGGGTAATAGTTGGTCGAGCAGGGACTAACTATGAGAGCTATGATTTGATTTCTATGAAAGACAGACAAACGAATAAGCTTGTACATCACTAACGTGCTGCTTACATGCTAGCTAGTGACTTAATCAGCTTCAAATTGCTTGTACTGTAGCTAAAAAACTATTCAATGTCTAATTGGAGTTTCTGTTCTCTAGCATTAATTAGGGATGGGTGTCATTTAATTTTTGATGACAACACTGCTAAAACAATGCTTGTAAAATGGTACCTAAATGAACACCAGGAACAATTGCTGGGAATGCGATTTCACAGAAATGACTGTATAATCTTAAAGATACTGTATGAGTCTATAGATTATATCACGTTGGATTTGGTGACAAGATTTGTCAGCAATAAACTATGCAAATGACCCGGTAGTTTACTGACAGCATACGGCAATGCGTGATGGGGACATATTACGGGGACACCTGTTGCTGAATGTCCCATCTGTGCCCCTGCTTGCTTCCCACTGCTTTTCCATAATTGCCGGTTTTTGCCCTCGTCTCCCTCCCTCACTGGTGGGGCACCTTTCCTGAGTCCCAAGCATGCTGCAGCACTGAGACACCTGAACAGTAGGTCCCCCCCCCCCTCTGTTCCAGCCCACATATTGCTCCTGGATCGCCACCTCCTGCACCTGCCCTCAACCGGGCCCACACCCCTTCATCACTCACCATTCCAGCAACCAAATTATTCAGAATTAATTTTTGACAGTCTGATCTGACCCGTTGTTCATTGTGAACTCGCACACCAAGCCTGCCAGAGGAGGATGGGCCCCCCCTGTTAAGTCTGGTTTCTCTTTCGTCCCATTTCTTCTTGCCACTGTTGCCCTAGGTGTGCATTTGTGGGGGGTTAGGCTGAGGTATACTGTAAAGTGTATTGTGAAAAAGTTTTTTGTGAAATGCGCTACACAAATAAATTTGATTTGATTTTAATTTAATTGTGAATTTGCAAGCGTTTATATTTGCTTTTGGTTGATGCCTGGGCTAACATAACAGTTTTAATCCTGAAATCATTTCGGGCAAGTTCTTCTCTTTGCTTTTTAGCAATATACTGTAATAGAAATAGACATCAGAAGAATGGAGTTGGAATAAATAGGAGTGGAAAGTTGGAGGGTGAGAGGACACCATGCATGTTTACTACTATTCCACCATAGCATTGACATGAGGTGACTGGTAAACTGGAGATGATCATTTAAAAATTTCTACGTATTAAAGGTTAATGTAGCTAACCGGAATTTTAAAAATATAAATGCAAAGTTACATACAATATTACTTAACATACAATATTACACATATTTAATTAGTAGTTAATTGGCAACTTCATTTAACAATGTTTTGTGACCTTTGGAACAAATTTTTCCTTTAATATTTTCTCACAAATGTTCTGGCGCTATGGGTCCTATCAAAAGACCCTTTCATCTTTCTAAAGTAGAAATGTCTATAACGCTGTTCAGGAATTCTCACTCACTCGAGTGTACAGAGGATCAGAAAGTGAGTGGGCAACAGGTGAGTTTGTGTTCATAGCCAGTCAAAATCACTCCAATGTTTAAGAACTACTGTAAATGTTAACTGAATTCCATAAGTCATCTTTATATAAGTACCAATAATGTACAACCCAAAGCTTAAGGTTTATCTCACTATTCTAAGTTGAAGTTGCATGATTGCACTTCGCTATAGGCTACAGCTGAACTAGGTCAATTCACTGGTGCATTCCTTCTCAATTCGTCAGCTTTATCCAACAAGTTAACAAATTAAGACAAACAGCATGGTCCAAAAGTTGAACAATCACCCCTGTCACTCTTTTTTAACCACAGTGAGATAACACTTTAATTGTTTCAATACCATTACAGTGACTAATTTTCCACTAGGACCAACTAATTTTCCACTAGGACTAACAAAGTCCACCCATATTTTTTCAGCATTTGGCTCATTGCTGCCCATGTAGCTATATTTTGATATATATTTGATTTCAGATATCAAAAATGTCCTTACCACTCTTAGTGCTGGGCTTGGTCTAGCCCCAGAATACATTTCAGAACCATTAATAGCATAAACCCCACCTCACTAACATAGAGCCTCTATAAAAGACCTCCCCACTGAACCAGCCACTCATTTTAAAATTAGAAAGCACGGGGAATTCAATTTGGTTTAATTTGTCAAATATTATCAAGGTCCCTGATTCTTTATTCTGTATTTATTTATGGATGATGTTTCCTGAATTGACTGCAAAAAAATAACACTATAAATAGATTATTATTATTATTATTATTATTATTATTACAATTTTGGTTTATTAAAGCATTGGAGTGAATGGAGATATACGTTTTACTATTTCATGAACCAACATAAGACTGGAAATATTAAAATACTGCATCAAAATGCTTTTTATTCCATAATCCTATTGCACGCTGCTTTGTTCCTGCACCAGATGTTTTTATTATTTTATTTTCGTTGTTTTTTTTAACAGATCTTTGAAAAGGTCCAAAGTCGTTTTGAGCCCCGCTGGGTGTAAACAGCGGAAGGCCTTTAGTGTTTGTTTCTTACGCCGCCGCTCCTGCACAGAGCGATCCCATCGATCCGCTCCTGCAGGGAGAGTCACAGCAGCCAGGCTCACCGGGGCGGAGTGACTCATCCATCGCGCGGGGTGAAGCGGCGAGCCGAGGCGCGCGAGCGCGGGGCCCGGAGCCACCGCGTAAGCGCACGGCTCTGACTCAGCGCCGCTCCCGCGCGACCCGCCGCTCCCCCCCCGCTGGAAACACGCGGCTGCGCGGCCGCCCGTTCCGGGCGCTCCTCCGAGGTCGGGACGAGTCGCCGCGCGCTCGCGCCACGCGCCAAGCGGGGGCTCCCGCCGTTTACGCCGAGGGCCGGCTTCCCAAGGCCCCGCGGGCTCCTTCACCAATCAGCCCCCCCGCGCCCCCTTAAAAACAAGCATCCTTCTTCACCGCGGCTGTGAGAATTCTGCTACCTTTCACTCTTCCATCTTTGATGTAGTTATACTCTCTCTCTCTCTCTCTCTCTCTCTCTCTCCACACAATCTTCCTGATAGACGGTGCGAAACCCCCAATGTGCGGGATGATGGACAACAGACCCGAGAAACAAAAAACGGTTTCTCAAACAAACAGCACCATTTTTTTCAAAGCATTTTCACCTGTTCATCTTTCAGTCAGGGGAGAGCGAGTCATTACATTTATCTGTTAACGATGGATGCATCTGCTATCTCCAAGCTCTCGTAGTAAAGTTTTATGGTAATTATATCTGTGTCTCTCTCTCTCTCAGGCTTGGGCAGTGCTATACAATCCAATGCTTAAATGGCCTCAATAACTCAGGACTTTACAATCATGTACAGCAGAACATGTTCATTTCACCCCATTTCTTCCCTTTTAAATCCCCGTTGATCAGTCTCCATATTTTAACCTCAGTTTTACTCAATATTAATAACAAGAACACTGTCTATCATGAACAAACAAGGCGTCTGCTGGAGTGCACGGTGCAGGAGGGGTGAAATGGTAAGTTTGTGTGCTCTCTGGTGAATTATCACCCCATGATCCGCATGCATTAAGCACGGCCTCCTCCATCATCCATGCATGGATAAACATAAGGACCCGTGCCCTATATTCTGCTTACATGAGCTAAATTCCTACTGCACTCCTACATGTAATATGCATTGCATTTATTTCCCCAAGCAGACGGCCTTAACCAGCGCAAATCTCCCAATATATCCACTCATGCAGCACAGCTGCAGAGGCAATCTGAAAGATGGGGTAAAGTGTGCTGTTCACAGAGTAGACGAGAGTAAGTGGTGTTCCAGTCCACATTTACACCAGTAATATGAACCGTTCTGAGCCCTCCTCAGCAGTCTCAGCTTGTTCGCTCGTTGCTAATGCCTCTGAAAATATTCAAACACGAAGGTTGACCCCAACCTAGTTCCTTTCAGTGTGGTAGAACAAAAACTTCAACTGATGCACAATGTCCCCGTTTATTAATTTGGAAACCGCATATATCGGTAATTTATATGAATATAACAATTAACTACAAATAACATGTATATCTAACTGGAACCCAGAATCCATTTTTCATTTTGGAGAAAGGGAATTAAACATTTCACTGAATCCCAAAGACAGTAGATACAGTTTGAGAAAATAGCTATTTCAGTATTCATATTCAATCCATTTCAATGAAGATTTATAAATACTTGTATTCAACCAAGTTTTGCTTTTCACCCTATACCCCTTCCTATTCAAATTGATTTTAAAACCTTGCTTATCATTATTTTAAGGCAAGGCCACATACATTGTTGGTCTCTGAAAAGCAAACACCTCAGAGTCCCAGACACACATTTTAAAACAAGAAGGGAGCAGGGAGGGAGGGAAGGGAGACGGAGGTCATTCATGACCCAGGCGTCAGTTTTGCCAGATATTATTAAGACCTGACTCTGTATACACTTTGTGTGGCATGTAAGAAAATAGTGCTCTACAAATACAATTATTAAGGTATTATAACACAAACAGTACACAGATCAAGTTGAACTGTAGTGGTACAAACTACAGATGTCTATTTCTCCTCTATTCACTATCAATTTGAATCACTCCTCTGTGCCTGTACAGTCTCGCTTTTCTGTTCTATCCTCCATTTTTCATGGATCAAAAGAGAAAGTCCAAAGCGCCATCCATTCCCCTGTTTAGTCTCCTGTAGGGCCTCTCCGTCATTAAATGCAGTGTATTTTTGCAAGTAGGATTCTTCTGCTGGAAAATCACAACCCCCATAAGGGTTTGCTCTAGCCTGACTTAGCCTGCTCTAAAGTTGCACACTAACCACAAGAGAAACTCACTATGAACAACAGAGTGTCAGTTACATATAACAATGGGCGCTAAGCTAAGCGATGAAGGGTTTTGTGGGATTCAAAAATAGACTTGTGCTGCTCTGGCGACCCCTGGGGTCGCATCCTCTACAGAGATCCACACAGCCTTTCACTTCCAGGCTGTACCAGAGGAATCTTCCTCCCGTAAGCCCCCTGCGCCACAGACCCCCCTAAGCACGTTCTGTTAGCCCCAACACAGACCACACTAAGCACTTTCTCTTAGCCCCACCACAGACCCCACTAAGCACCTGGCCTAGACTCACCTGCAACAGAGACCACACTAAGCACCTGGAGTACACTGACCTGCAATGAAGACCTCTTTAAGCACCTGGACTACAGTCACCTGCACCAAAGACCACACTAATCACTGATTGAAACATGTCACATTCTTGGAACCACAAAATTGTAAAATCACAGGAAGTACAGGAAATTAAAGTGTTTCTCGGACAAGGCGGGGAGAAGAATGCCTTTGTCAATATCATAGCAGTACTACTGTCAGTAACTATGAAGAAAGCCCAGTTTTCTCAGAAAAATAACAGGCTAGGAGGCTCAAGGGAGATGACTGCTCTTAATTAGGAGAGCTAGGCCAGCTCAGGGGTTTGGATTCAGATCCCATGGCTGCAGAAGTCTACTACTGCTGACAGACACAACCATAGTGAAAGAGCTCATAAATGCAGCACCAAGCTCATGTATCTAAAGTAACAATGCACTTCAATGTATTCCATTAAAACTTTAGCGGCTGTTCATTTATGGACTTTCATTACAATTGCCCAGCAGTTGCACATTTCTACCACAAAAAATATTTAAAATATCGGAGTTATGATTTAAAAGTCCAGTTTCAAATGAAACTTTTATAATAGCTCATTAGAGGCTTTCCCTCTCTGTGGACATTCCTGCATCTCACACTTTGCAGTAATTAAACATGCAGAACATTAAATGGTGAGAATGTGAGAGGGAGAAGAATCCGCACACAGCATGTGCTGTGGATGTACAGATGAGGTGAAATGGAAAATATCAGCAGTCAGACGAGTGTTGGCTCAACGCAACCATTTCACATTTCAAAATCTGTAAAATCATTTTTATAAGCAATACAACACAAATTAATTTTAAATGAAAGCCTACAATGTGGTATAAATCACATTTGCCTGTGATGATGAAATATTCAGCATTGCTTATTAAATCCAGAAATATAGAGAAACTTTCATAAAGCTATAGAAATGGGCCATGTTGCTCTTTCCCCAAAGATTAAATAAATAAATAAATAAATAAATAAATAAATAAATAAATAAATAAATAAATAAATTATTCCTCAGTGCATCAATGTCTTTAAAGAAGAGCATTTGCAGTTTCTGAAATGGCTTATTAAAGATTCCCCAAGCATTCAGTCACCATTGCAAATGTTTTCAAAGAAAGGGAAGCCAGCCCTGATGCAAAATAACACCCTCACACTACTAATTATCAGGGATAGAAGATAGTTCTAATGAGGAAATATATAGAACATATAGAAATGTAGTCAAACACTGCAAATTTAATTGTCTCCATCTTTCATTTATTTGGACCGTACCGATGACAACCACCATTATTCACAATATAAATATTGATAAACCACTCTCTTCCAATCTGGTCAAACACAGAACTCCATAATACAAGACATACAAGCAAAACATTAATTTGCCTGTTTAATATTCCATGTTTGTAAGAAAGCTGTGTTACAACAAACATATACAGCCGTCTCATTCTGTGCCTCAGGATTATTTCAACTACTGTTCAGTGTTTTTGTAACTTTGTTTTGGTTCCACTGATAAAAGAGGTTTTGAGTTGAATTACGTTTTCCTGGTTAAATAAATAAATCAAAGAGCACATCTATCCAGTATATTGAGTGAAGAAACATTTGACAGTTTCATTATTATCATCCAACCTCTGGTGTCAGTTGGAATACCACTCTTTGTAAAAAGATCAGAGAATTTGCAATATTCTCTACGGCCTTGCACCTGACAGCATAAAAATTATATTTTAATAATAATTTTGGCTTCCCAAGTTGCAGGTATGAAATTCATCTTTATAAATTCCCAGAGCTAATTTCCACAATAAATCTTACAGGGGCGCATAAACGAGGGATGTAAAAATCAATTTATATCTGGCCAAAATACAATTTTATAAACACAATGAAGTTTTGCACTCCTCAAAAAATAAAGATTAAAGATTAGAAGATTAGCATGGCCAGCAACGTGTGTTGAGCTGAGATAAGAGAATTGTTGAAAAACACTTTTGAAATCATCCAGGCTTGGTTATAGCTCCTGATTGACTTGATAGTTACAATTCTTATATGCAAATAATTTAACATTGATATTCCTGAATTTAACAAATCTCTTGTATTTGGTGTTCCTTACATTTAATGCACTTTTCCATTTGAAAATCTTAGTAATGACAGTTAAAGAACCAGTCCTCTAATTTACTTTTACTGCAAATTTTATGCCTGTGTTTTGAATGACATATCTGTTGAAGCCATGGACAGGCTTTGGAATAAACACATCATTAAAATTTTCCTTCTTTAGTGTATTTACAAGGCTGGGCAAGCTCCAGTTAGTCAGGTTAAGCCCATTCACTCATACAAGTGTCAAAGTTTAAATGGTTTTAATGGTTTTCTTTGTTAATTATCCTCAGAACATTAAAAAAAACATTTTGAACATTTTTAAAGTAGTATTTGTTTTAGCACAATGCCTTTGTTTGGTACGAACACCTCCTCAGGGTTGAATTATTACCCTTGAACATGGAAATGAAGAAGAAAACGTTTTATGAGAAAAAAATTGCATTACAAAGGACAAGCAAAGATTTCTGTATTTCAGACTGATGCTGTTATGTTAGCTACCAATAAGACCAGACAAAGAGGCAACCCTTTCAGAACAGCTTGGTCATTCGGCAAAGGAACGATTCTGCAAATCAAAGCAAAAAGTAAGTAAATTCTTAGACTCCTCAAAATGCCTATTGCAATGATAATGGTAGTTATACAAGTCAATATAATACAATGTGTATATATGATATATATTTTATCGAGAGGAATGGTTCAAATAACACATGTAATATCCTCTATCCTGCATCGTGCAGGTTCCTCTATCGTTCTATCTGTTCATCACAATGCTTCTGCAGCTTTGACAACACAAAGATTGAAGAGAGAGACTGAACACACAGAAACCGTTCGGAGAGCATTCTACCAGTCCATGGAGAGGGGAGAGTAACCATGTGGGCCTCCGACTGGCAGAGAGAAAAAATGCACATGTTGCTCCTCTTTCGGGACAGGCAAAAATCTTATCTTTCTCTTGGGTCTCCCGCTACAAAATTGGATATCAAAGTCGAGCATCAATCACCTGGCTTGTGTCCCTGTAAACATCTCTCTGCTCACAGTGAGTGGGTATTTACCTGTTACACTGTGAGCAGAGCAAGAATAGTGGCCTAAAACTGCACCTCCAGTGAAAGAATGTTTCAGAGGAAACAGTTCAGTGATGTATCTCCCGGGGTTACCACTTAGTCAGACAACACTGGAAGGCACTTTATTCCACCGCAAGGGAACTGGGACCCAACAAAAATACATTTATTTATGAAAGTTTGGAATGATTGAACAGAGTTGATGATGAGCCCAGAGGGCAAAATAAGGTCTAAACAGACAGGCTGAAAATGCAGAGAGCAGTTTACACACAGCAGTGTTGTCAACAGAGTCAACAGAGCACAGCTTGTATATGGAGAGAGCAAAGCAGAGCCGTGCTATTCTGCACTGGCGGAGAAAGTCATTGTGAGTAAGGTGGAAAAGCCTGGAAACGGTGCACAGCTGTGAAAATGAGAGAGGACTTGAGCCTCAGCGGAGATTTCAGAAAGGAAATCTATAAGATGAAGGTCAGGCATGAGTCTACCAGTGATCCCCAGACTTTCAGCTCTAGGTGAGGGTCAGAGAACGAACCAGATGTCGTCATTTTAGAAAGAAGAGCTCTCCAACCCACTGAGAATTAAAATCAAAACAACGGAAAACGCCACCTCCCTAAGATTTACACCGATACCGAGAGACAGAGAGAGAGAAAAAGAGAGAAACTCAAATCATTATTTTCGGCTGTAGAGTTCCGTGCAGTTTTCACAATTTGTGTCACTACAGTAGCTGGCTTTAAAGGATAAAGTACAGTGATCCATTCTGCACAATAACCCTCTCAGTTTGGGGAAGAGAAAAAACTGTATCTGTATTGCAAGGCATTGGGCCAAAATTACAGTGGAATGGTGAGCTTGAATTGATATTTTACATTTACAATGCAAGAGCCCATCCCATACATATTATTATCATTGTCAGCCTGACAGAGTCTCTGTGGATAAATGGGCATTTTCTTTTGATTCATGTGCGGTGAAAGTATACTTAAGAAGCACACAGACTAAAGTAAAGTAGTGTTTAAACAGCAAGGGTCCACAAAAGATATTTATGCAGTGAAAAATATCTGCTGCAGATGTAGCTTAATCACTGACAGAACTGTACAACAGAATACAGAACTGAACTGGAAGTTTCTGTTATATAGTTCCTCTTTTGAACTGAATATACATATCAGGGGTTTTGAACAAATTGCTGAAGCATTTCAGGACATTCAAGCAGTCTATGGTTTTAAAGTGAAGTACTTCAGGGGAGCAAATGATCCTTTCCATTTCAGAAAATGCAAAGCAGATAATGTTGAAAGATATTTCACAATCTATTTGTTGTGGAGATTATTTAAATTATTCAGCTCAACAGGAAAACCATTAACAGAGTTTAGACTTTACTCTTCGTTATGTTTACATTGCAGCAAGAATAATTCAGAAAAAATTCTGAGGAGATCATTAATTTGGCTTTGCAACTTGTTTTCAATAAATTTTGGTTTTCTGCTAAGAAGACAATGGGCACCCTTAGTCTGAGTGAAGAACATATTTTTTCTTCCTTTTAAATAAATCACCCTTGGCCACTCAACAGACTGTGACAGGAAGTAGAAATGCCTCCCAACACGTCCGCAGCAGAGGATTTTAAGCAATGACAGGGGCTCCTCCGGGATAAGGAATCAAACTGTGCTTCAACAAGACATCCTGTCAGGAGGTCAGTCCCCCTTCTGCCAAGAGCTTCCTCGTGACAAGGCACGGCAACACAAACACAGCGGCATCATGGGACATTCTGCAACTCACCCTCTGGGGAGACGCCAGGGGGTGGGCGGGGGCAAGGGGGCAGGTATGAGCTGCAACAGGCATGACACATGAAATCCAACTGCAAAATGGCTTCTGAGTTTTTTGGGGGGCGGGCTTTAAGGTTAACACAAGGGCATTTGCTAAATATTAAATCACAGAGTCTTCTCTCAACAATTAATGATCCTAGAAACAGCTTATAAAAATGACTGGATTATTTTTATTTGCATGGTGTCCCTATATTGTTTTGTTCGTAACTGCCCATTACACAACCTTCTGTGTTTTTTGTGTGTGACAGTATGGACTTGAATAGCAAAAAAATTACATTTATGCAATTATTTTAAAAATCCATTTTAATTGAACTTTGCATTGTTTAAGGGTGTTATCATCCAACTGTAGATCTGTTTGCCAGTTATGCAGTTATTTTTTACAAATGCTGGTAATGACTGAATGAAAAAGAACAAGCCGCAGTTAAAAAAACATTAAAATTTTATCTTATTCCTCTTTGCCTCAAATAACTTCACAAACTTTTACCATTGAATTTCAAATGAAGGAACCTGTTAGAGTGACAGCCTGATAATCATGGGGAATGATTCCTCATACGACTCTTAAATTAGTCCATTTAAATAGACCCCCATCAAATGAACGGCTCAGGGAGTTTGATGAAGCCCTCTTTGCCCATAGCTGGAAATCAATGGGCCATTAAAAGTCTTTGTTCTGGTCGCCACACTTCAAGCTCACCCTGCTTTTTGTTGTTCTGGAGTTTTTTGTCACATTGGGGAAAAGTTACGGTCTGAATTCAGTTTCGCTATGAACATTCAGCGTATTTATCAAGCGGCAAAATCAAAAGGGAACTGCCGATAAGAGCTCAAATAGAATAATCAAACTTGCAAGTGCAGCAAATTCTTTTTTATCGCTCAGCAAACACTCTCTCCAATCCTTGCTGAAATGAGATTTTGGATGTAACTTAATATTCATACCAACCTTTGTGTACAAAATGCACACTAAGCTTGGTATGAATGCCTTTATGCCTGAGAAGGACTTGTGTCTTCTCTCTTACTACTTGAAGAAATCAAACCAGGCAAATGAGGTTGTCAGTCTTCATCTGTCTTAGCTTCTGGGTAGTGATACATCTTATGCAGTTTCCCTATGGCCAAAGTAATTATGGGGAAATTATGATCTATGTCCACTTTGAGAATTGAGCATTTGAGAATCCTGGACATTCTTCACACTGAGCTAAGATGGGGCTTCAGCAAAAAGTATGGCACTTCCCAAGGGCTTTATTCATTTCTAACAGTAATGATAATATCCAGTCATTTGCTCCACAGGTCTCTTCCAACCTTTCTGCACCCTCTCTGGCAGTTATAAAGGCAGATTTTCTATCTGGTAAGTATGGTGCTATCAGTCAACACAGCATGCCAAGGTTGCTAACCCTTGGTCAAGTGCAGTGGTCCTGGAGATCCCCAGGTTCTAATGGGGTCCCCAAACTGGTCTTATAGTGCCACAGATTCTGTTGGAGTCCCCAGCCCTGGTCCTGTAGAACTTCAGTGTCTGCTGGGGTCCCCAACCCTGGTCCTGGAGAGCCACAGGGTCTGCTGGGTTGTTCCTGCACTTTAAAATAACAAGTGTTGGATAAAAATGAAAACCAGCAAATCCTGTGGTTCTCCAGGAACAGGGCTGGGGACTCCAGCAGACCCCAGCTCTCCAAGACCAGGACTGAGTTCAGCTCATGTGCACAGGCATGTGGAACATCATTGTATTTTTTTTTTGTTGTTGTTTTTTTTTTTCCTTTTTGCACCATTGCAGGGCAGTAAATTTTAAAATAATCATCCTCCAGGTGTGGCCCATGCCCTGAAAATGCATTATGGGAGACGCACTTTACATTGTCACTTTGAATTAAGCCATCATTAATGAATAGTGCTTGAACAATACACATTTTAAATCAAGTGTGTGCTCTGCTGGGAACATTTTAAAAAACCATTCTGAAACAAGCCAGCGGCCCAGCGCAGTGCAGGCATTAACTTCTGGCTTTCTGTCACGAAAATTCAAAAATAATCTTTCTGCACAGCGTTGAGAAAATTTGCTCCAATTCAGCACGGCAGGAATGGAGCTTACTCTAAGCTAATGATGCAGCCAGGGTCAGTTTTGAGCCAGTTCTGACATAGATCATCAAGGCAAGGTCAAGCACCGAACCCTTTTCTCATTATCTACTGTTAGCATGCGTGCCTCTAAATGATCACCTGAGATATCCAAGGACAGGCCACACACAGTGCCAAGCGTGAGCTAACACGCGCCGTCTCCCTGGGCTGAACCGGTTTGACCTCAGAAATAACAATAGCGCTCCGCTAATCCTCTTCTGCCCTGGAAGCGTGACCCCCCTGAACGCGTTCACGCCGCTCCTAGAAGGTTTGCGAAATTAAAAGAGCCCCCCGCTCTCACAGGTCTGTTCTGCTGCGGGCAGTGAGCCCGCATTTAAAACAGCCGTAGTTGTGGCCAATCCTTGGGCCCTTCCAGAAGGGCTGAAATTTGCAAGGCCACCTGCTGTCAGTCAAATGACTGCAGCTTGGTTGGAGTCATGTGCACTGTACCCACAGGTCAACCTGCAATGGGCGTGAGAAAATTTGTTCTATTTTATTCATCTGAAATGTTTATTTTTTGGCTTCCCAAACTGAAAATGAAAAGAAGCAAACCCTGCCCTCTACCCTAACCCCATACCCCCACAACACCATTTGAAATTAGTTCTCTCGGTTTTAAAAAATATATATTTTACTGCAAAAAAGACCTGTATGTGTTATCACTTCCAAACAAGTAAAGTTGATATCAACGGGCTCAACAAGAATGCAGATGAGAAAGAGTTCAGTTAAGATTTTTTTAATCACTTTGGTTTAATTAACAAGCATTTGTATACTGCTCCAAGAAATATTAGTGACCTCGTATTGGAATATTGGACTAATAAAATATTCAGTCTCATCCTCACTCCCGACAGTAGCCCAGGAGAGCTTTCCCTTAATTAACATCTTTAATACACCTCGATTGCCCCTTGAGGTATCATCTCTCCCCAATAGTGCTCGAGACTCTGGTTTTTCAGTTAACATACGATTAACCATCAAATCATCCCTTAAAGGTGCATTGTAGCTTGATCAGTCATGCACAATATTTAAATGAACCAAACAGATTTGGCTGGGAGTGCTGTATACTGTGTGCTTCCTGACTGTTTCATGTGGTACAGTACATAACCTAATTTATTTGACAAATGCCAACCCAAATTACACTCACATAACACCGGTTTGTCATTTCACAGGTGCTTGTGTTAACGAGTGACTTTGCTCCCTTCACATTATAAAATTTACATCTGTTGTTCTATTCTTACACACTATACACACTTGGGCTTTAGAAAGAAAATGGGACTGATTTTAGTCTGCATTCAGAGAAAATCCCCTAATATAATATTTGTCAGAGTTGGTATAAACTAGCTGACAGAAACAACATCAGACTGCGTGGCAGATTTTATGGTGAAGCAGTTTTCTCACTGATCCAAAAGGAAAACTCAAGCATAAAAATGGATGTTCATACTTCTTATTGTCTTTTAAGTTATGTAAAAGCGGTGGAAAGGTGTGTGTGTGTGTGTGTATGTGTGTGTATGCATGTGTGTTTGCGGTAGCCCCCACGCTCTGGGAATTAATTTGCTCCCAGTGCTCTCAAGGCAATTTTGTGTTGTGGGGCATATGTCAGTATCTTCCATTCTCTCAGTACTTCAGTCTTTGGTGTTTGTCTGGCATATGATATGTGGCTGAACAAATGTAATGGATCAACAAGGTGAGGGTCTGCAGGAGTAACTAAATAAATCACACAAAAGCACTCATACTCAAACCATAAAGAAACAAATGCAAGGCAACTGAAAATACATCAATGAAAATACATTTACAAGTAAACTTGACTGACATAAAAATGTGAAAATGCAATGTGCAAAAAAAAGATGCACAGAGGTCACCTTCATCAGTACTGCTACAGTGTACTTTTGCAAGGTTTATCCTGAATAATTTTAAACCATTGATTTAGTCCATGTCTTCGTTCTCCACCGTCACCACTGGATGAGGGAATGTCGCCTCACGGCGGGAGGCTAAGCCTGTAAGAGTCGCTATCGCTCCGCCGCTCTTGGCATCAGCACAGATTCATCTCTGCGACGGTACTCAGGCTTACAGCACTGCTGCTGGGGACGGGTGCCTGTACTCTCATTCCACAAGCGAGCTCGGAATGACTACAGTATCCGCATTCTGGGGACGTTCCCGTGTAATTAAATTAATCTCTTCATGCATGCACTGAATGCCCCAAGTGGCAATAATCTCAGGGTGCCAGACGTTCCCCACGAGGTGAGTTCAGAAGTTTCAGGACTTTGGCTTCCATACGGGTGCTTCAGAGACAAGAACTAAAATCCATATGCTGTGTGTTCTCCTAATGTGATGATGTCCACGTCCCCATGTGAACTTGAGAGGTTGAGTCCTAATGAGGTAATAGTCTCCCCCCCCCCATGTGAACACTAGTGGTTGGTTTAGAGGTTAGTGTGTCTGGCCTTGACTGGCCTCGTCAACAGTGGTACACAGGGGTAACTCTCCATTCTTATTAACAGTGCACAGGCATTGCAGATGTTGTGAAGTGCATGTGTGAGAGGGACCTCAGTGAACATGAACAGGCATAAGCGTGTTATTAATGTACATTAGAAATCCCAAAGCCTGCATAAGAGTTATGTTTAAATGTAACGTTCGGTCTGTAGTTCCAGACTGTGATGTGTCAGCTGTGATGTCTTTGCCTGAGGCATTCTGGTATTCTATAAGGATACATTGTATGTCTGCATCAGTAAACCATCTACAGAGCCTCAGGTTTGTTGTTTTGAACTTCTCAAGGAAAACGAGTGGGTTGTTCTGCATGTAAAACCACTAAGGTGTCCTGATCCTCCAAACACAGATCTCTAACTGCTCAAGGGCGTAAATAAAAAGCAGTCCTTCTTTTCATCTGCAGAATAGGCTTTCTGGTGTTTATTTGACTTCTTGAAGGAATAGACCACAGCCAGTAATCACACATCATACGCATAAACATGAAATACTGAGGAAAATCAGTCATAGCAAACAAAGTTTCACAGGAGAAAATGGCATTTCAAAAACCACCATGAAATGCACTTTCCAGTAACACTTGGCAGTTTTATCAACAAATGACTCGGAGCTTCAGTAAGAGCAGAACAGTCAGGTATATTCATTCTCTAAAACCCCCCATATCCCAGAGCATGCAACATTTCCTCTCTGCCATTAGGACAATAGGCTGCATCTCACAAGTCAGCATTTCACTGTCCCGTGGCTAACAGGCTCCAAAATATGTGACAGGAACTCTGCCAATTCATTATTAAAGCAATTTTCTAATCACCAATTTTGACCTGTAAGTTACTGCTGTGACACACACACACACACACACACACACACCAGTATCACTGCAGCTGAAGTGTGTGTGTTAGTGGTTTTACTCTCTACATGCCATAAACAGTACAACAGGAGAGACAGTGACTATTTTACAACCTACCATCCACACAGTATGATAGGAGAACCAGCGACTATTTTACACCCTACCATCCACACAGTATGACAGGAGGACCAGCAACTATTTTACACCCTACAGCCAACACAGTACTGCAGGAGCGCCAGTGACTATTCTACACCCTACAGGTCACATACAGAACTATTTTCCCTATTTATTTGTCAGCTACACACACACAAGTAATCCTCTATGGTGCATGTGTACATCCGTTAGCCTACGTCACTCTCACTCCAGCACTACAGCATCAAAGGACATTGTGAGCCAACTCCACAAATGACCAAATCTATGAGTCATCAGGGCCAAGCTATCAAGGGGGGCCTCATTTGTTACTAAAATGGCCTTTTTGTGTTTCCCTCACTAAAATATTGTGGCTGAACAGCTTGTGCCATCTATTGTCTTTCTGTGAAACATGCAGATTAGCAGAGAAAGAGTCTGCTAATTAAGCAGCAGGGTGACGAGCTTTAGAGTTGTTTCCTGCTTCAAGGCAGAAAGCATCTCCTTAACCTCCTTCCTCTATTGCAGCAGGAATATTTCACACAAGTGCCCTGGCAGAATCCGTGGTTCATGCTAGGTCATTTCACAAGATCAAAGCATCTACCACTATGGGTAAGGAGGATAGTGCCCCCAAGGTGACACAAACCATGTGTTAGAGAACAGAGCAGGCTTGTACAATGGGACTGAAATGGATGTCCTGACTGCATCTTCTACAGGTCCTCAGAAGTGAGCGTATAAAAAGCAGCATCTGGGCAGAAGCCATGTACTGCAGGATTGCCACAGGGCATAAGATTAAACAGAAACAAAGCTGACTCTGCAGGGACCACAGCAGACTACTCATCAGGTACAGTAAACCACTAAAGCTAAACAGCGTTTCTGGGCACATCAACGCATAGTACCGACTGAGCCATCTACATTCTATGCAAATTGGATGGACAATAAAACTGTTGCCATTTTAATTTTGAACTCAAATGTGGACCTCTGCACACCAGTTAGCAGGACTCTAATTAACTGCATCCTCTTTTCTTAGAACCACGGCACATGGAGCCCCTCTGACAACACAGAGATAATAAGGTCTGTTCCTGGGATTTTACTCACCCAAGGCTAAGCAGCAGCCCCATACGCTGTTGGTTTCCATTTTACCCTGCAATCGGGGGTCTGAGCTTTTCTCCTTGCTATAGCTTTCATTGCGTGTTATACGACTGTCGTCAGCCCCAGCAGTTGCTCTCTGAAGAGTACATTTTATGCACATCCAAGAGTTTTTACGCTTCATTTCCCAAATCCTTTGAAAGAACAAGCTGGCTAAGTTTTCAGTATACTGTTAAACTTAGTTTGCTCTACGCCGGTGGTCAAAAATGATTCCTGTAGATTCAGGAAGGCTTCCAGTGTACAGTTTTCTTGGTCAGTGTCTGAAAATGACATTGTCAGGGCAGCTTTTTCGTTCACTTTCCTTGGGTCAGTGGACAGAGCATGTATATTCGTCACCCAGAATCACACTCAGCACAAGAATCAGGCAGGGGGGCTCTTCCCCTTACATACTGTTAGCGACTTTCTCAAAATAATTTTTTAATTGCCTCTATGGTTTTAAATATTTAAACAACTGAATTTTTTCTTCATTAAAATGGCTCTCCAATTTCTTAAAATTCATTCACCTCTTTCATTTTAACTGGCTTCTCTATTTTTCTGTAGCCAATCATCCCAATTAGCTTTCTTTCAAACTCTATTCATGCTAATTGTATCTGAGCAGCAGGTACAGTTTTGCATGATGAGAAATGTGAGAGCTATTAAATCGATAATGTCAGCTCTCCTCATCTCTGGAGACATTCACTTTGTAGGGTAGTTTGTCTCCCATCCAGTGACCTGCCAGTCCTATTCACAAAACACGCAGGCATTTAATATTCAATTGGGATACAGAGTATAAGTCAGGTTAATTAACCCTTCAAAAGCCCATGAACTTGTTCATCCTAAAAGACAGCAAACACATTTTTACAAGCTTTACACACAAAGACAAAACTATGCCCAAACAACCAAAGGCAATCTGGAAAAATTTTAACTCCCATATGAGAGGTATCCAAATGGCATGTTTTAACAACAAACAAATCAAAGCCACCATTGTCTTTGCAAGTTAAAGCCAGCTGCCTTAGTGGTGTTCTTCAAATCATTTCCACAAAAAGTACAGCTGTCTTCTGCTGTGTGCTGCCATCAAGCACAGCAGAAAAAGCTACTGGTGAGAGAAGTACAAGAGGAATATACAGTGAGCTCCACAATGTTTGGGACAAAGATATATATATTTTTTAATTTGGCTCTGAATTCCACAATTTTATATTCGCAATCCAACAATGCACATGTGGTTAAAGTGCAGATTTTCATCTTTTATCAAAGGGTACTTTAGTACATTTTGGTTTCACCCTGTAGAAATAACAACACTTTGTATACGTAATACCCCCCCATTTCAGGGCACTGCAATTTCTGGGGCAAATCCATGTCTGTTTCTGATCAGTCAGGTGTGTGCAATTGCTTCTTTAGTGCAAGTATAAGAGAGCTTTCAGTATCTAGTCCTGATTTGATTGCCTTTGGAGTCTGTTATTGCCATTTGTCAGCATAAGGACTACAGCTGTGAGAATGAAAGTCAAGGAAGCCATTATGAGGCTGAGAAACATGAAAAAACGTCAGAGACATAGGCCAAACCATAGGCTTACCAAAATCAACATCATTAAGAAGAAAGACGGCACTGGTGAGCTCAGTAATTGCAAAGGCCCTGGTAGGTTACGAAAGAATGATACACAGACATACACACAGAACAAGCCAAATACAATATACATAGAATGAGGATAATAAAAAGAAAATGTATTATCTGAAATACTAGGAAGAACCCCTTTTTAATTACAGAAGGTCAGTTCATCCTGCTTTTATATTTAGTGTTTTATTCAGACAAACTGGTAGAAGCAAACAGCCAGGGTAACAAATAGAAAAGGAATCACAGCTGAAAAAGTGCTGGGGTGGGGGATCTAACCACATCTCACCAGGAAAAACCTTATTTGGTTCTCTCACAGACAAGCAATTTGGTGACACACAGTAATGTAAGACAGCTTAATTAAGGACCACAGACAATGAAAAGGATCTCTGGTTTATGCCTGTAAAATATGCAAAACAGAGCCCAGATAAATAAGATAAATAATGAAATTATTGCATCATCCGGGCTGTCAGGCTTAAGTTCAACGGTTATCCTCCAGGTGTCGCTAAAGAACTCAAAGTCCCACGTGACAAATTATAATTAGACCAATTATGAGGTGTTCATCATTACTGCTGTTATAAGCAATATGTAGCTGCTCATGGGTCTGTTCTTACACATCAACATTAAAGCAGGAAAGAAGAAACAGTAAACCAACTGAAAATTATTACATTTCAAATATCAAATTTAGAATATTGCATTTATTTATTTTTTTACTTAAGTAGATGCAATTAGGGATGGCCTTTTAGGTACACACAACTGTTGTGAATATATGACTTTTTTCCCTAAACACTCTAAAACAGGTTTCTCATTTTAAATCAACATTTTCCACCTCCTCAAAGAAAAAAATGCTGTGTGTTATTAGTGGATGTTAATGTATTACCACATTGTCTAATGCTGTACACAAAGACCGTAAAGTGATTTGTCAACGAACATAAACATTACGCTCGTCCTTTTTCTAATGCGGCTGATTGTGTGTAATTGAGTGATAAATTGAGATGATTGCCACTGTTTACTGAATAATTGACACAAGGCTTGAAGTGGAGGCTCTCTCGCCACCCTGGTGGTGGAGATCAGTAATACAGGTGATATAACAGCCACATGTCATAGTCTAACAGACACTAGCTGTATGTTGGGCGTATTGAATATTACACAAATAATGTTCTCAGACAGCGCACTGTTTGTGTCAAAGTGAGAAAAAGATGCCGAAATCCTCCATTAAAATAATGACATTCATCACATGCTCATTTGGTCAGTAATTTCAAAGGAGAATAATAGACAGTAATGACATTTTGAAAATGGCATTGAAGTAAATCAAAATACAGATGCTTTACTTAGAAATGAAAATGAACATACATGTAATTCTGGTTGAGTTTTTTTAATTTATTTATTCCATTTGTGAATAACTGTATGAGTGAAACTTACAGATACTAAAGGGGCCTCATTTCACTCTGAGGTACCACAGTGCAGTAATTCATTGGGATTAGCAACAGGAAGCAAGTGTGTGCACGCAAATCAGACGGCCAGTAAGATACAGTGATCTCACAGGAATACAAATCAAGAGTCAAGAATGAAGAAAGTGCAGTCTAAACAGGGCACTCGCTTTGGATGTGATTACAAGACTGCGGGGATGAAATGGGTCCCAGGTCTTATTTTAAGCCCTGTCCTATGTGTGAGACATTGATAAACACTCGAGTTATTTGAAGAAATGGCTCCTCCTGTGATGTGAGTTCTTGACTCTCCCGAAGCGGTGAGGTTCAGGAAATGTAAAGCGGCCATAAAAATCAGGGAAGTCACAACAGAGACACACTCAACATAATGCAATCAGATGCCGCATCACAGAAAACAACTTTTAGTTCATCAACGTTGCAAAAATAATTTAACATTCTAAAATCAACCACTCAGTATACATCTTCAAACATCAGGTAAATCTTTAAGTGTTTACCTGAAAGACACCAACAAGGCTTTGACTCAGACTCACGGATAAGACTCAAACATTGATTGAACTTCCACTCAATGAAATGCGTCTGCAGCATGCTAAAAGCAGGTTATGAGCTTTCAGCAATCTGTAGAAAATATAAGTGCAAAGCAGAGTCAAAGCCATCTCGGTTCTTTTCTGCACTTCAGTACCATTCAGTTAACTCTGATCCTGTCTCTGCTGTTTCTCTCTGCTGTGTTAGCCTGCAAGCATTAATCATTCGCATTTCTCTTTCACTAATGAGGAGAGCGCAAAGTTCCAAATCAGTCTCCCGGTGGCAAAAAAAAAAGCAAAACCAGCCTCTTCAAATGAGCGCCATCAGAAAATTACAATGGAATTAAAGCTGCGTTCATGTTAAATATCCCCATTCATGTGAGGAACATACCCTGCTGTGCCATTTCAAAGACCTTAATAAGATGAAATATTACAAATTACCTGGGACAAGCTCCTGTAACAGAAACTACTTAATAAAAACGATCTACACTTCCCCTTGCTTTGGCACGCATTGCAAAAATCATATTTTAAACAAAAGAGTATGCACAATTCACCAATTAACATCTTATAAAATATTTTATCTGGTGAAATGTTATGTGCGTGTTATTTATTGGGTTGCAAGCACATCTTTAAAATGTAATCCAGCAATAAAAACTGATCTGGACTTATTTTATAGTGATTTATAATGTAGCTGGAAAAATTGGACGGGATTCAAATATAGGCATTTGCTTCATATTGTCATGTAGCACAGCCTTTCTGCAATGCTGTAGAGTCACAGTAATGTATTGTGGTCTTTTGACATGCCATAACGCAAAAAGGAACTGTACAACATCCAACTCACCCCGCCCCCTCCTCATCTGTGAAACATGGTGGTGGGGGTGCTATGGTTTGGGTATGCATAGCTGCCACAGGTACAGTCTCACTTGCCTTCATTGATGATGTAATGATGTAATTGCTGATAGCAGCAGCAGGATTAATTCTGAAGTGTACAAAAGCATCTTATCTGCTCAATTTCAATCAAATGCTGCAAAACCCATTGGACAGTGCTTCATTCTACAGCAAGACAATGATCCAAAACATACTGCAAAAGCAACAAAGGAGGTTTTAGAATCTTAAAACTGGAAAATTGCTCATTGGCCAAGTCAGTCACCCAATCTGAATCCAATTGAACATGCGTTTTATACGCTGAAGAGAACTTAAGGCAACTAGCCCCCAAATCAAACTGGAGCTGAAGATGGTGGCAGCCCTGACCTGGCAAAGCATCCCCAGAAAAGATACTCAGCGCATCGTAATGTTCATGGGACACAGAATTCAAGCAATCATTGCATGCAGAAGATAAACACCAAAGTACTAAACATAACTACTTTAATGTACATAACATTAATATGTCTCAAACATTATGGTGCCCTGGAATAGGGGGGCTATGTTAAAAAGTAATTTCTACATGGCAAAGCTAAAGTATATAGTACCCTTAAATAAAAGCTTCAACAGCATGTTAATTGTTTAATTACAAAAAAATGGAGAGGAAACCATAAAAAACAACTGCCACTCCAAAGCTGTCCATCAACATCCCAGAAACCCCCCTAAAACATGGCACATTCACAATAAATGGAAATGTCCCATTTTAAATTTTTGTAAATGGTATGAAACGATATGTCAAATTTAAAACGTCACAATCTAGCTTGTTTGTGGTTGCAAGGATACTGAAAGCCTGCTTTTTTATTTTTCTTGGCAGAAGCTAGATATGCAAACGTGCATAATAAAATAAAAAATAATTTAAAATTAATTTTGTGGCAGATGATTCATTTCTTTGGCAAGCAGCCACAATATAAGCAGGATAATGCACAGCGAGTGAATAGATCCTTTCAAAATACGCCCCTTCAGCATGATTAAGGCCCCACTGTTTCATCACCCTGTCTCAACCCATTTTCACTCTCCGTGCATGATCTCTCAGTCACATAATCAAAATTCTAAAGAACAAAGCTAATGCAATACACATTTCATATTCCTTATGACTACAAATTCACAGTAGGTTTAGTAGTATGTACCGCCTAACTTAAGTAACAGGGTGGACATTGGATTGTACTGAGAAAGTAGGTAAGACTTTACTTTAACCATACATCATAAAGTCAACCTTATGGAAGCTCTGTCATCATAAAGTCAACCTTATGTAAGCTCTGTCATCATAAAGCCCACCTCGCTTTAAGCCTTGTAAAGACCTGGATTGTGTGAGCATCACCGTCACGGTGGTGTGTTGGAGTCTTATCCTCGCCTGATATCACCATCACATCGTCACGTCCAAGGCTGTTCAGTCCTGCTGTTGGAAGTATGTTAACTTTTCACTTAATTATGACTTCAAATAATTCCTGAACTACTAACCTTTAATGTAACATTTCCTGCTTGCATTTTATTGTTTTTATGGTATACAAGTTATAATTCATAACTGTTCTTTCATAGCCAGATTTTCTCCACCACATACATTCCTGCCTTGCAGATTAATTTTGTTTCAGTTTGGTTTTGCCTCAGGCTAAGGGTCCTTATCAGATATTACAGTTGTATTATTGCGTGCTGTCAATAGGAGCCAACTATATTCTTACAGTATCATCTCTTCCTGATCCCACATGACAGATCTAAGGTCACAGATTATTCATGTTATCATTCATGTTACATGTCTTGCCTTTTACATAGTACTGACTCACTGAGTCCTCAAAGACAAATAAGCCTTGTTATTACATAGGCAAATATAATCATGTGTCTGCATAGGTAAATTGCTGTGTTCTTAGATCTCACAGTTGTAATCATCATGACTTGCTGGGTGTGATTGTACGGTCATGCTTTGCAAATTCATGTTACCTTAAGTGAGAAGCTTTTCACATCTTTGTTGTGGTGGCAAAATCCCTAAAGACACGTCTGAGTATTTGAGTTTTCTTTGTGTCTAGAACAATCCCATCAATCATCCGGTTTTATCTCTCCTTCAAACGACCAGAAAAAAGATAAAATGCCTTTTGCAGTGCATGACAAAATGTATTTACTTATTTCACTGCTTACTGTATGTATTTTTCAGATCATTATGTGCCTGATAAAGTAATATACTGACTAATTTCACTTCCCTGCCCTGAACATAAACATAAACATAAACATAAAAGGAACATATGGATTTTGATCTCACAATGTTAATATGCATTCAAGTGTGACGCCAAAAGACAATTATGTAATTCCAATCCTTTTATCACATAAAATGTGTCTTCTCTCCTTCTCCTGACCGTGGAACATGCACAAAACCTATATTACATTATTTACAGATCTTCTCAAATTGCAGCCTGTCAACATCTCATTCTCTCCATTTCATGTTCACGAACTACTGTATCTCCAAATTAACCTCGGGAAAAATCATGGCAAATCTTTTAATTCAAAAGCTAAACGAGTTTACACAAACCAGCAGGGTGACGCAACTGGGTCCAATCATCAGCATGACCCAATGGGATCGCGTTGCCCTGCCCAGTTTGTCTGTGCAACCCAGTTCAGTAAGGCTGGGCAACCATCTGGAAAGCACTGACTGATCCAACTGGACATATCGGAACCATCCAACTCGAACCAATAAAATGCTACCGAATTGGATCAAACCGCGCTGGCTAGCTGAGTTGCACCAATCAGCTGGATCAGTGAGTGCTTTCCAGTTGAGTTACCCAGCGCAGTGATGATTGGACCCAGCCGCACCACCCAGCTGGTTGGTGTAAATTTGTTTAACTTTTGAATTAAAAGACTGGCCATAAAAAATGAGCATTTAATAGAAAAATAAGTTAATTCAAGTAGCCACAGAACAAGTCACTAGAAATGCTGGCCACAGGGAGCATGACTACTGCAGAGAGATCGTTAAACTGGATGTCACATGGAGACTGCAAGAAGGGAAGTCACATTGCATAACATTACTGGTATGTAATCAAATGCTTTTATTCAGAGATAGATACACATTTAGCATCTTAACGTGGTGTCCCTATATAGTGCTGGATACATACTGAAGCAATTCACGTTATGCATCTTGCTTAAGGGTACAGTGACTGTACTCTACCTGGGAATCAAAACTGCAACCTTTATATTTCAAGCCCAGTTCCCTAATCATTACTACACAGCTGGCCGTAACCAATGAGAACCCAGAAACTGGGCTTGGACCCCACCCACCAGGGACAAAACAGGGACAGTCAAGACATCACCTAACAGGAGGAAAACTGAAAGAAGCCCACCACCAACAACCATTCACCTCCAACAATCAATAAAGAACACCGATGATGACTGGTGGATCCTTGGCCCCAAAGTCCCTGCAGGGTGAGATGACCTCATGTATCCACCAATGAAAGCTCTGCTGCTTGTTACCAACATGCTCTGTGATTGGTGAAGCTCCCCTCTCAGAAAGTTTACAAATTACTTGTCCCTAATTCAATATGGCTGAGTGCATCAGGGCCTCACACTAATGACTGCCAGCCTGGGGAAAATTTCCTTGGCTGGGGTAGGATTGGCTTTCAGAGCAGAATGATGCAGCACTATTTATACATCATTATTTATACAGACAAAAATTATTCTTATGTACGATAAATAGGCTTACTTTCAAAATGTAAAATAACCCTGTTCATTCGGATGAAAATGCATTATATAAAAAATGCAGCAATTTATCATGTTTTATTATTTATTTATATATTTTTGAAAAGAAATTCCAAAGTTATATAAGTTAATTATACTGTACACCAAAAGGCATGTCATGTTTTTGACAAGAAAACCTAAATCAGACTTTAGAGTCCTTATTCATTGCTATGTTCAAAAATGTTAACTCAGGCTGATAGACTGATTCAGAAGTTGTGTTTCACATGACATTTGCTTTATTTTTTTAATATGAAATGTTGTATTTCTTTTCTGAAAAAAAAAGTTTATCTTTAAATCCTGTGAATTTGGATATGGTAAACTGCAGAAGAAATACGGAGCTCAAAACGGCATCGTGGATGGCAGGGCTGGAACTCTGAATGCATGCAGAGGAGAAAAAATAAATCCTGTCCAGGGCCTTTATTTATCAAGCATCGCAGGTCAAGAGTCAGTTTCACTTATTAGCTCACAAAGTTAGGTTATGGAGCAGAGAAACCTGATCACAGATTTGCCCTCCTGTCCCGAGAAGCATGATATATATGCCTGCAGGTTTTAAAAGTAGAAACAGGAAAGTGGAAATGTTTCTTTAATAAGGTAAACGCAAGGCCAGCCATGATGAAGAGTCAGACACAAGCGCTTTATTACTTAGTGAGGACAAAGCAATCAATATGGCTGCATCCTGCTCTGGGTGACTTCTGCTGACTGCCAATAGCTTTCCAATAAACATAATTTATTACATGGCATTTAATCTACCCTATTGTCTCTAACACCAGAAGTACTAGTTTCCTGGCCTGGAAAGAAAAGAGTTTTGATCACATCAAAGGGCATTATTGTTCCATTATATGAGTTAGATAAATATATTTCACAGACTACGATTTTGTCCCCATCTCATACTCAGCTGCTGGGATTCGGAAAAAAGGCAAAAATATGAAATTCAGAGCTTAAGTAATGCTGTAGAATATGTCCACCAAATAACCTCTTAGCTGTCACAAACATTTATATTGCATGTCACTTTGCATTCTCACCTGTGTAAAGAAAGAGCCACGGAGATACTACAGTAATGATGGCGCTGCTTTACTTTTGGGTCGGCCACTGCCTCGTACACAGAATTAATTGGACACTGGTTGTGACACGCCTGGGAACCGCGTCCTCGCCGGGCGGTTTCACGCCCCCCCCCCCCACCCCCTGCCCCCCGGAGACGCTGTCGATGGCGAAGCAGCGAGAAGCGATGAGCGCTTGCCCTCCGTTGACACCCACCTGACAGCCGCTCTGAGAGGCAGGCGCGAGGCCGCCGTGCGGGGCCCCCTCCAATATCAGCTTATCTGTGACCCGCTGGAACCTGCCAATTCCCACTGACACCAGGGCCGACCCGGAGGAGCGCTTTTCATGCCTCTCACGCTGTCTCCATTAAAGCCCCTGACAACAGGAGCCCTCCCCGGGATGCCGGAGGTACCCGAGCCGCAAGCCAGTGTTTTACCAGCGTGCTCGTTTATTTCTGCGATTGTCAATCCTGTGCCCCCCCCCCCTTAAAAACAAACAAGAGCCACAGCGGGTACTGTTCATGTCAGCAGCCATGCCATTCCTGTCAGTGACCTGTCTGCTCTCTGGCTCCTCTAGAGGTGTATGGGTGACAAGCATTCTTTTTGAGAGCTTGCACAAAAAAAATCTACAACTACAATTTTACAGACAAAAGACTACCATTTATACATGTGATGGAGTACAGTGCCATAAACACAAAAATCGTGTCACTGTCCAAATACTTTTGGCATGCACTGTATTTTGGATAATGTTACAAAATTGTACTTCTTCAGTTTCCACCTCTCATCATAAAACACACCCTCAAACAAGGAACTAATTTATGAACATATTTACATAGTTATATTTGAACAGTCCCTAACCAAGTGATTGCTATAATTTTGAATAGGATTGATTATGATAAAACATAAATTCATAAAAATATTTTTTAAAACACAATCTCTGAATTAGCTCTAAAACCATATCCATTTTCATTGTTCCAATCCCTTGATTATGTTTGCATGACTCCCCCGTCATGATAAAGTAACTTCAAAAATTGACAACTGCTCTCCCTACTGAAATAGAACAATAATACTTCAAGGAATGACTCTAAAATTTCCACAGCCCTCATCAACAGGTAATTACTTCATGCCAGGTAGCTATCCCACAATACCAAGCATATGAATGCTTTAGAAAAATGGCTGTCAGTTCTCTTTTGTCTATCCCCGCAGTAATTTGCATCTGAACCTTGGAAAACTAATGGACTCACTGTAAATAATGCAGATAATGCTTGTTTTTCTGCTCTAGTTTATCAAATGGGAAACAGGTCATAAGACCATACGCCACAGGGACGTGTGGCTCACCTTTGTAATCTAATGTGGAAAATCCAAATCCTAGACCTGTTGCAATGATTACTATGAGGGTGTTGTTTTACTATTTACTTTGATGGCTGCCCATATTTATTTGAATAAGAATACACAAAGCTAAATTAAATTTTTGATCACGCAGAATAGGTTAATATGGCAGGTCAATTCTGCAAGTTAAAATTGAATTATTTCATTGGTCTCCACTGCCTCAGCATAATCAGGGGCTCCAGGGGGGGGACCTTGGACAGAGTCCAATGGCCCAACTGATACAAAGTTTAAGTTATATTGATGCCAATTACAGACTTTTATTTCAGTGTAAATTGTTATTTAGGCTACACACTGTGTCTGTAATTACCACGCGAAGATATATTTATACCATTCCTTGATCAAAGAGTCCAGTGAATCGATGCTGTTGACCCCCGTAATGTCATTAACTCCTGAAGTCGAACCGGCCTGAGTGGGATTTTTCCAGCAAACAAAATCCATAGTAATTTTTAGTCCAAAAAATGTGCTAACACAGAGAAATATTGATTGAATGGCCATTGTTAGCAATTCTCCAGAGGAATTATCATTGTTGTCCGTTTCTGCATTGCATACACGGCAAAAGTACTGGGTAAAGGGGCGACATAGCTCAGGAGGTAAGACCGATTGTCCGGCAGTCGGAGGGTTGCCGGTTCAAACCCCGCCCTGGGCGTGTCGAAGTGTCCTTGAGCAAGACACCTAACCCCTAACTGCTCTGGCGAATGAGAGGCATCAATTGTAAAGCGCTTTGGATAAAAGCGCTATATAAATGCAGTCCATTTACTGTACATAGGAATATTATTATCCCCAGTTTGTATAGACTCTCTGAAACAACATAAACCCACCTACAAGGTACTCTGAGGAGTAGTGGCCAAGCAGTCCCTCAGTATAGTCAATGGGACCCGCTGTGCGCAAGCAACAACTGGACCTGGACAGTGTAGGTTTTGCCCAGTACACAGTCAGCCAGTAACAAGCTGTTACAGTGACAACTGAGAAGCATTGTAGCCAATGAAATTATGATCCTTACAGTGCTTAGTTCGTTAGGCTTGCATAAAAGGACATGTTCCTCCTGCATAAACAAATCATAACTTTTTTTTCAATGGACCTTAATCAATGAATTAGTACACTAGATAACTAGTGTAGTTATTTTCTACAATCTTCCAGACCTGCTGCTGCCAGAAGTGGCCAGGGGAGAGCAAGGAGAGGAAGGTGAAGAGGGGAGGAGAGGGAGGGGGTGACAGGCAGGGGGAAAGCAAGGTAATTCCAGCATGCCATCCACTGGCATATAGTACACACTATATAGTATTTTACACCTCTAAATATGCATAACATCATTTGGTTACCAAGTCTTTTTTGTAGTCACCAAATGACCTTTTTGGAGACCTGCCTAGTCATAGCTTAGAAACAATACAGAATGCTCATTTTTGGTGGTATCGTCACCAGGATGTGTCCATCATTGTGAGAAAAGATCATTTCAACTGTGTTTCAGCTTGCATTACTTTCTTTCAGTAATATTTAGAGTAATTCAGTCTCTTGGAAAATAAACTCCCAAGGGTTACCTTTCAGAACAAACCAGGATTATGCCTGTGGTGTAAAGGGTTCAAGAATAGTAATTTTAATTTGAGCATGTCCTTTTCAGGCTTGTGTTAAATGGGGGCCGCTACAGAGATGTTAAATGACAGATCTTTAAAGGTGTCAATGACCCCCACTTGTACACATCACACTCACTTTGTTAAAAGCAAGTTTTTATTTTGTGCGTCTCCTTAAGGCTGCTATCACATGGGATGCGCACTACCCTGTACAGAGTGCAGGAGCTGTCTTTTCTGATGTTGCAAGGCAACCACACTCCCCTCACCCCCATGATGTCATTAAGGCACTAGCAAGCTAATTTCACTGGAAGGTTTGGTTTGATACTCATTTTTTGAAACGAGTAATAGGCAGAGAGCACTTGCTTTTGTTATTTTGAAGAGCGAGCGGTAAAACGAGTAGGAAAAACAAAATGGCTTTTGTGAAATTGTGGGTGGGTCGAAACAGCAACATCCAATTTCTCTCTTGTTTACAACAGAACCTAATGGCAAAACCAAGGCCTGCCTCAATTTTCATGTGATTGGACAGCAGGGAAAAGAATGATAGTGACATAGGGTGTTTTTTAATCAGAGCGCATCAAAATAGGTGCATTTTCAGCTCCATGTACACCTATAAACAGCGAGGTGCCCAGAGTGGATAAATGCCAGGTGCCTAGTGCACAAAAGCAGCGTAGAAAACCAGCTGTTAAAGTGCATCCGGTGTGATCGCAGCCTAAGCTATCTTACTACCAATTTATGTCATCCATCCTATGTTTAGTTCCTCCTACCTCATTTACTCAGGCCAGAATGGTGCCCCATGCCCCCTTTTTATGTGCAGGAAACACACTGCGATTTGTTTCCTCAACTCAAACCTCCAAAGAAGGTTCCCTCCTTCAGGCCTGCATAACTACGCTGCATATCAGAAAAAAAAAACAAGCACTTG
Organism: Anguilla rostrata; assembly: GCF_018555375.3. NCBI lineage: Eukaryota > Metazoa > Chordata > Actinopteri > Anguilliformes > Anguillidae > Anguilla > Anguilla rostrata. The sequence continues at coordinate 27,460,132 of NC_057944.1, forward strand.
TACTGCGCTGGCCAGAATAACGAACTGCGCCTGTGTTCATTTTCCTGACCATTCTTAGCAGATAATCCACAAAACCGGCACACAGCCACCGGCGCTAATTGCCTGCAAGCTCACGTTGATCCTCTTTGCGTTGATCCTAAATTTCAGCACCCCGTTCCAAAGCGAGCAGGGCAGTTTGATAAGCGCGCCAGGCCGATGCGTCAGATTTCATTTGGATTCAGAGGCGCCCGGCCGCCATTCCTCCTGGTGACTCATGATTGCTCGCCGGAACCTCGGCAGCAGTACACAAATGAATAAACTATTCTGATGGATCGAATCTCTGACACAAAGCGTGGGCCGATGACAGTCAGTGAGCTCTAACAAAAAGATGCCAAAGAGTTTCCGCTCGATGCTGAAGCGGATCTTTAATGTGGGTCATGTCATGTGATGCTCTGACCCTTTAGAAAGGCAGACACAATTATTCTGCTGCTCTAAACGACTGCCAAAAGTGATGTTTTTCTCCCTCTTTATCTTTCCTTTTAACATTGAATATGTGTGGACTAAATTATGGAATTTTTTAATGTATTTATTCTGAATCCCAAGAGTGTCAGAGGTACAAGTGAAATGATCTCAAATATTTTTTGTTCTTTAATAGAACAATTTTATAGATTAATAGAAGAAAGGATGAACAGAAAACTATATAAGCACAGCCCCCTCAAGGCATTGTCCTGCCTTTCACAGACAGTCTTCCGTCCATCTCTTTACCTCTTTATTTCAGTACATCCCCCCGTGATAGTATCTTACGGGGGTTTCTCCCAGTGCTAGTGTCTTACAGGGGTTTCTCCCAGAGTTAGGATCTTACAGGGGTTTCTCCTAGTGCTAGTATCTAAGCAGGGGTCCTCACAGGCATAGTGTCTTACAGGGGTTTCTCCCAGGGCTAGTGTCTTGCGATGGTTTCTCCCAGTGCTAGTATCTTATGGGGGTTTCACCCAGTGATAGTGTCTTACTGGGGTTTCTCCCAGTGCTAGTGTCTTGTGGGGGGTTTTCCCAGTGCTAGTGTCTTATGGGGGTTTCTCCCTGTGCCAGTCATGGTGAGGCGTTACAGTCTCCTTGAGAGAGATGATGCATTTAAAGCCTCTGGATGACCTGCCGGATGATGTAACTGTATCAGTACCGCAAAGTTCAGAGGCTCCTCTGTAAGCTGTCACCTGGCAGAGAAGCACTAAACCGAGCTGCCTCACAACAAAAACACACAGTACCATGAGAGAAAGAATAAAAATACCTGACAAAACATTAAACTGCCTTTGCTCTGTGGCACAGTGAGAAAGCGCCTCTGCTATATGACAGGTGTATGGGGCTTCCTTTGAAAAGAAACCCCTGGCTTCTTCTGAGGCGTTCATGAGAAAGGAGAAGGTGCAGTACAGCAATTCACGCCGCCCGGTGAAATGAACTATAACGTGGAGCGAACGTGAGCACGGCATGTGATTTGTGTCAATGTTAATCTGAGGCCAAAGCTTATATGAAAGCAGCTGCCCTCAGCAGAGCTGTCACGTCCACCCCAGCATGAGAAACTAGCGGGTCCCGGCTGTGGGGTAGAGGTGGCCTGGGTTTTAGGGCCATATGGTAGGCTCTGGTACAGCGGAGGCCAGCGTAAGGGAGGGACCGAGACCGTATGGAACATCTGCCAGAGCTGCTGCTGCTCAAGGCTAAAGATAGATCCCCGGCCTACCGCCAAAAGGCCGCCAAGGTCAGCTTACAATGCCAGCGCCAGCTGACACTGCCAAGAAGACTTTCGGTTCACATGCAAACTTCCTCTTACCAGACGCCAAACTTTACCCGCATCATCGCCGCTGCTTGTTTTTTTGTTGTTTTCTTTTTTTGTCAATGAACTTTTCTGGGGTGATGTGAAGGGCATGGGAATGCAGAGATGCAAATGGAGGGAACAGCACGTCGCATTAAATGCGATTTAGATGCGGATAATGAGTTTAACCTAGAGCCCAGCACAGCGCACAGCATAGCACCGAAACTCAGAACTGCTGAACAACTGAAATGATGGAGGTGGGTCCCATAGTAGAGACCCTTATTAACAAAAGTACTGAATAATTAGTAGAGCTTCAGAGACTCAGTCAGGTCCACGTCAGGGCAACACCGGTGTACTGGAGTTCAACAAAGGCCATGGAAGCTTATATCTGAAGTGAAATCTGATTTTCAGAGTGAAATTCTTATCAAGGTTTTTTAAAAGTATTTTAGAACTTAAATTTTACTTTGGACATGACAATATAAATTGAGTTTAATGTGAAACAGTAAAGAAAATAAGGACTGTGTAACTTCTAAAAGTAGACCACAGTAAATCTACATGAGAGCCTGACGTTAAGAACCTGGCTTTTCAAAACCTTCTGCTGTTTTACAAACCACATACAAGAGTTATTCACTCAAGAGTATTTACTTTGGACCACACCATCCATGGATAACAGGCACTGCAAGATCAAGCTAATACAAACACACTGCAAACATTTACAATAAACCTCTCCCTTTCCGACAAAGTGAGCACCAGAATGTAAATGCAAGTGTTAATATGCTATGTCATACTAACATTAATACAGTAGATATTCTACTACTGCAGATGTGAACAGACATTCCTTGAGTTGCCAGGTTACCCATACCCCTGAGCACCCATCTTTAAATAAACTTCTGAGGGACATCCAGCAATATATTCACTTTACAGCAATAAAGTACTTTACGTAACAGTACAAATATCCAGCACACATATATGAGTAGTAGTGTTTACCCTATTTGTGCAGCAATAAAATTATACTAAATATCTTGTGCAAATTGCCATGACCATTTGTCATATCTAAATGTTTAAATATGCCACAAAAAAATTTGTTGAAGGATTTCGCCTTTCCGTTCCAGTCTGCGGAGAAATGAATGCAGGGAGATACAAGGCATGAAAGATCACAAGCACCAATACTATAACCGCTGAACAGAGGTAAAATTTCCCTGCTGAATAAACACATCATGAGCTTCTAAAGCTGTACCCTGGAAGTCTAAGAATAATCTCATTATACATCCAAAACAATGACCACAAAAGTTAAATGATCAACTTTTTTCTTTTTTTTTCCTCCAGAAATTAGAATATTTCCTTGGACACTCCGCATTTAAATGAAATCGGTCCAGCCGTGTACAAGAGAAGGCCACCTGCTGAGCAGAGTAGGTCTCTGAAGGACTCAAGGACGTCACCAGATAAAACATAGCACTAAATTAATTGCTATTTTTCTATCATTTTATTGGGAGAATGTTGTACATCTTTCGTCTTGGTAAAACTGCTAATTGGAAAGAGACATAAGAGGGATGCAGGGTCTCCAAAGCAATGTGGAAGTATTAAGGCCCTGAACCAATTAACGACAGAGATTAAAACGTGTTAATGGGACGGCGAATGCATGTCGTTACCCAAATCTTCGTACGGTGCCTGTCGGTATCTGGAATTTAATGACGGACTAGGCATTGTCCCACGGACAAGGGTTACAAATAGCCTGTGTCTTAAAATGGTCGGGGGATTAAAAATTAAAACATAAAAAGTTATCTTTCCGTCCTGCCGTGGGGTTTGAGAGGTATCGCTGGAGACACCGGCCCTGTGGCTGTGCAGTTATGAGGCCATGAACAAGACAAACGTGGAGCCCGGAGGAATCCTGTTATACGTCTGTCTTTGATTGATCCATTCCCCAGGAGAGACGCAGCACCTCAACCCCCCTGCCTCCCTCTGAGTGCGATCTAGTCTGCTCTAATCACAATGGAAGGGTTTTCTGTGAATGACAACTGCTGCAGAATAAAATAAAATATTTAAAAAACAAGGTCACGGACGATGCCTCAGCAAGGGAAGAAAAGGACTGGGAAAGAGCTGTGAATGCTTTATTGAGGTGGAGAGGGGAATTGCTATGCTGAGTGGTAAGAGGTTTTTGTTTGTAAAAAACAGTACACAAAATGCAGCTTTACTCACTGCCTCTGCTGCAAAGGATGTTGAGTTAAAAAAGGATCAAAAAGACTTTAACAGACCCTGCCACCTACAGTAAAGTTCCCTTTAAGTGTGTACACATACATACATATGTACATATATGTGTGAGTGCACGCGTGTATGTGTGTGCGCAGGAGCACCAGGAACCATCTCACAATGGGCCATGTAAATGTTCTAATATTTTTGATGGCCCCTGTTAGTCATGGCCCTTGGAATCATCCCACAAACCCCCCCCCCCCCCCCATTTACGGCACCCCTGTATGTGTGTTTGTGTGTGTGTGTGTGTGTGTGTACGCCTTTGTCTTGGTTGCCAGCCTCCAGGCTCTCTAGTTGAAAGGACAGAAACTAAGGGATTGAGATGACTCAGTGCTTGTGTTTGTGTAGCTGGTCTCCCGTGACACTTCCAGAATAATCCATATTGCAGAAGAAGCTTTGCATGATAAACCTGCGGACTCCATTATGGCCATGATTAACTAGAGGAGAACAACACCATCCCAACACAATGCTCATGAATACTGAGTACCAGACACTTTGCCATGGAATCTCCCTTGACTTTGCATGCATAGACTGGCATCAACTGGCAATACTCTGAATAACAACAACAGAGCTGAGTGTTCTATTTGTGTGTGTCTGTGTGTGTTTGTGTTTGTGTGTGCGTGGTTGGTGCGCATGTGGGGTTGAGGTGTGTTGTGTGTTTGTGGGTGTGTGTGCGTGTTTGTGTACACGTGTGGTTGGTTTGCAGGCATGGTGTGTGTAGTTCGTTTTTATGTGTACATGTGTGGTTGGTTTGTGTATGTGTATAGGTGTGTTATGCATGTGCATATGTGTGTGTGTGTGTGTGTGTGTGTGTGTGTTTGTGGTTGGTTTGCATGCACACGTGTGGTTTTCATGCGTGTGTGCGTGTGCGTGCGGTTGGTTTGCATGTGTGTGTGTGTTCGTGCTGTTGGTTTGCATGCATACATGTATGGTTGCTTTGTGTATATATGTCTGTGTGTGTGCGCGCGTGTGAGTGTGCGTGTGTGTGCGTGTGAGCGTGTGTGCGCGTGTGTGTGAGTGTGTGTGTGTGTGTGTGTGTGTGTGTGTGTGGGCGTTTGTGCGCATGTGGGGGGTAAAATGTAATCTTCCACCATTGCGAGAGGCTCCTGTATTCTTTATTGATGGCACAGGGAGCAGCCCCAGTCTGTGAGACCCAAGCTCACCCCTGCAGATTTAGAAGAAAAAGAGAATTAGGCGACACAGGGTGGGAGTCTGTTTAACGGACGCAAGGAGAATACAGAGCAGCCGTCCGCTTCACCTTTTGTTCATGGCCGGCAGAAGGAAAAGCACAACAGGCAGTTATCTGGAGTAATAGCACCGGCCCCATAGTCTGCTTTACTCTGATATAACATTAGCCTGCCGCTGCGTTAATGCAGGACAAAAGCCTGGCCTACTGCAAGCAAAGGTCTTTATCAGGCCTAGACAGCAGAGGATGGACAGAACCAATACTTCACTCCACAAGCCCATTGCCACGCTCCTGGAAAACACTCTAGATCCCTTTGCCAAGCCAAATAATAGCCATGGAAGCTGATTCTGTAATACACGTCCGCCTTTTCCTGAAACTTTTCAATTAAATTTGTATTAGGCTTCCAGGTGCAGGCTGTGAATGGGTGTGAGGTATGGACTCGGCCCTTCACGGAGACCCAGCCAATGAGGATGCGTATGTGTGCAGTGTCTGCAGCCTGGGTTAAAATGGCAGTGCACCAAACAGCTTCAGACATTATCTCAGACATCCCAGTAGTAATATTTGGACAGTATTGAAATTATTCAGAAATCCTTTGTGGAAGTGTTACAAAGCCTCATGGAAGTCCTTTCGTATTGTTATACAGATGCTTAACATGGAAATGGAGTGGTGAAATCATATCATACTTTAATATACAGTGACATTTACTTTTGTCATTTAAATCACAGCTGTTATTCAATTAATCTTTTCTGACGGTCTTATCCAAAGTGAACTCCATATCTGAAAATATTCCTCATGCACAAGCCCTGACGATTCATTTTTGTGACTGTGTACAGTATGGCTTAAATGTATAACAGCTGCCATTTTGCCACAAAATGTTGAAATGCTCCACGTTCCAAAGAGAAATCAAACGCCTGCAATATCGCTCTCACGGCTGCTAATTATCAATGCTCTGTATTAGCACTTTGTAGTGACCAGCTACATAGTGACCACATCATTGCTTTAGTAGAGAAACACTATTATCAGTTTGGTATGTGCTTCACTGGAACGCACTGTGATTTCACTGCGTCGCAAGACAAAGTGTGACCAAAAGCAGATGGGGCTGTGCTATTTATAGCAAACATTTATGTGATATTCTGCAGTATCCTCTGAAGAAGTTAAGTCTGGGTATATAATTAATATGGGCCCTCTGAACTGATTATGAAGCATTCACTGTTGTGTAGTTAAATATATATCTTGATTATGTGTCATTTAGGAACTTAAAAAATTGAAGATCGTAAACATTTAGGGCCAGATTTCCTTAAGGACTGGGACTTTTTAAATGCAAATGAATTCAATAAAGGGTCACAAATAGGACAAAACCACTATTAGGGTGTGATCTGTAGGGATTATATCACTGTGATTTTAATTTTGATACAGAGTTAAATCTAGGGTGAATCTGCTAAAAAAAAAAAAAGGGGGGGGGGTGGGGTTTGTAAATTAGGTCAAACAATTGAATTTGTGGATTTAAACAGCTGACTTGTGCGTACACGGTCAGTAATCATGAATACAGTTCTTCCCATCAGACGTTCTGCAACCTTCTCCAGTCAAAAGTCCAGCTGTGTCTGTTCTTTCCACTCCCACCGCTTGCTTATTTTGTAGGGATCGTGCCACATGTTGTTCTATCGGTGTTAATATTCTTTCCTCGTTCAGACCACCGGTTGTGTCTTTCGTCCGTATTATGTAGGAGGAAATGTCTGCCTTTGTTCGCTGCCTATCATCATGGAATCTTTTCTTCACCTCACCTACTGTTCATTTTGTTATTCCTAATGAATTCATTTTGTTTGTGACATCACTCAGAAGTCCTCTCCCCTCTGTTAGAGTTGTATGCCTGTAATATGGCATTGAGATGCTGTATGTCGTTGACCATTACCTCTATTCTCTGTCCTGTAAATGTAAGTTATTTTTCTTGTGCCTACTTATCAATTTCTTTGCACCTTGTAATCTGGACATGTCAGCATGCCATATTGTTGCAGACTCTTTTTATGGGTGTGTCTCCAACTGAAATATTATGAATGAGGGCATTTAATTTTTTGATTGTGTAATTCGGAGCTGTCTTAGTAAATCAGCTGTTAGTGTTTCTGTATGTATGAGTGCAACTGAGCCACAATTTTGCAAATGTTCTTGCAATGCTACCATTTTCTTTATACATCTGGCCTTTAATGTAGCTCTTATGTAGTGCTCAGGAATGGGTTATATGTGTACCATTCTTAGGCCAGTGATCCTCGGATCAGGTCTGTCTCAAGTAATGACATAATGCACACTCATGCACACTGTATGGTTGAAATAAATCAATATGCATGTATAAATGTGCTCTGCAGTCCATGACATCACTGCTTCAAGGCATGATATCGAAAATGCATTATAAAGCATTTATGATGCTATGTGTAACTGTAATGTAATGCTTTTGTGATGGCTATGCACACATGATGTTTTATGAAGATAGAGCTGATGTAAATGTGTGCCCCAAGTTCAAAGATGAGTCACTGTAATACAAAAACAAGTAACAGGTTTATGTCATATGTTTAAAATTGATCTTTTATGAAATTGCATTGTGTGATTAAAAATAAAGCAAAAGCATAAGACTGTCACTTGCTTAAATTGCTATGATATTCACTAGAAATAACATTTTTGAGAAACAGCATTGCTTTACACTTTCCAGCCCTAGGTCCATTTTTACTTGAATTTCCCGAGAGGCATCATGGGTAATTCAGATATTAAATATTAACAATCTTCCAACCCTGCAGTTGATGGTTAAGTAGAGCCTGTCGGTCTGTGTGAGCACAGGGCTGGAGCAGGTTTTTAGATGCAGAGCCTATTTGCCAGAGCTAGTAGATTCTCCAGAGCTATCCGCAATCTGCGGCTAACAGCCTTATAAACCCCCCATCTGCAGGCCCCAATCTCAATAATCTGGCAGTTTTCCCCCGTAATCCTATTTCCATTACAGTGGTCACCACAATGGGTTTCTCCGTAATGAAAAGTGACCTCTCGATTTAGTCCAGCACACCCACTTTGAAGTTATCGGGATGGAAAAGCGGAAATGGAACAGAGTCGGGGAACAGCACGCACACGGCGCTCCTCGCCTGTCATGCTGGGCCTCCGAGACCTCCTTCTATTTCACAACGAAATAAGAGCAATGCCCCCCCCTCCTCCCTAAGAAACGGTTTTCATTTTAGTGATCGCTGAACTTGCCAAGCTGGGTTTGTAACAACAAAGGGAACACAGGAATTTAATTATGGTTTAATGTGAGAGATTCATTCTGAATGGTATCTACGCAGCAGGTGTACACATCTTCTGTGTTTATCAACTGATAGGTTCCCTGTTTTAGGTACATGTATTACTATATATATATTAGACTGTATGTAGTGTATTGTGTTTCCCTCTCTGCCATCACTGTGTCTGTAGTTTGTATGCCTGTATGTCTAGCACCTCTGTAGTGTGTCTCCGTATAACACCTCTAGTGTCTGCGGCAAGGAGGTCACATTCCTATGCTAAATGGCTGCGAGGGTCCACAGGAAGGGACAAGACCATTTGTCTCCGGTCCGCCACTTAACTCAACCTTTTGATGTGTATGAAGGAAAACTGTATATCTAGACACCACACAGTGTGATGGGCAGAGATTCTCTCAGCGCAGCGCCCGAGTGTGCTGGGTCTGTCTCTCCCTTGCGCATTGAATTAAACCACAAATCCTCTGAGGAAACTTTGTCAGCGTGTTCTTCATCGTCCTGCATTTGACTCCACGAATAAGGGCAAAATATCCTAACAGTTTTGGCGACCACGAAGGGACAGGAAATATCTTCCACTTGAAACAACGAGAATCAACAAGAAGGTGAGTATCTTTTATTAAACACAACTTACCACCTTCATTAGGCGTTGATTTTCCTTGGTGCAATTTGGAAGTGACTCCTGTTCTGTATTTTAAGAAATAGTTACGTGGACGGGACTTTGATGTAACAACTGATAATGAGTTTGTCTTTTAATGTTGACGTCATTTTAATGTGGTAGTGCTAGCAGTATTAACAGAGTACGCGGGAGCGTCAATCTGTTCAGTAACGTCTGCGTGCTGAAGTAGAGCACGGCAGCGTTCCGGACCACGTCGGGTCCTCGACGCTGAGAAACGCGTCGGTAGTAACGTGTGTCGGTATTTGACAGAAGGACACGTTTCGAGCCACGTCGGGCTCATGGGCGAAGTAGCGTACTGTTAGGATATTTTGCCCTTATTCGTGGAGTCAAATGCAGGACGATGAAGAACACGCTGACAACGTTTCCTCAGAGGATTTGTGGTTTAATTCAATGCGCAAGGGAGAGACAGACCCAGCACACTCGGGCGCTGCGCTGAGAGAATCTCTGCCCATCACACTGTGTGGTGTCTAGATATACAGTTTTCCTTCATACACATCAAAAGGTTGAGTTAAGTGGCGGACCGGAGACAAATGGTCTTGTCCCTTCCTGTGGACCCTCGCAGCCATTTAGCATAGGAATGTGACCTCCTTGCCGCAGACACTAGAGGTGTTATACGGAGACACACTACAGAGGTGCTAGACATACAGGCATACAAACTACAGACACAGTGATGGCAGAGAGGGAAACACAATACACTACATACAGTCTAATATATATATAGTAATACATGTACCTAAAACAGGGAACCTATCACAACGCACATGATACCATGCAACCATCCTCCCATGTAAAACTATTTAAGAAAGAAGGGCACAGGAAAAGCATCTGACTGTCATTAAATTAGCTAGCTATGTGAACTTTAACCAGCCAACAGAATGGAAATGCTACAGGCTACAAAATTTATTTTATTTCATTATTTACATAAATTATAAGAGTTAAATTCTAATCTGTATAATCTACTATGGTACAACAGAAAGAAAGCAGGGAGATGTTGCTTCCAATTTACTGTTTCCATTACAGTCTGAGCAACTGTCAACTTGACAAGCCAAATTTCCAAAGAAGCAGTTTGACTGCGGTCTTCAGCTGTCAGTAACATCTTCATTTACACTGACGTCTGTTTGTTAGTCTGACCTTGATGGTAATAAAAAAAAAGAGAAAAAAGGTAAGCTAGATCTACTTGACTTTCAAGGACAGCGTATAGGTTTGCTACTTAATCTCCCCCTAACGGCATGAAAGGACAGGAGTGCTACCAAAGCTTCGTAAAGCACTGAAATATTATAGCAGAAGGGGTGTCTCGGCCTGCCCCATGGCTCACACAGCCAGACAGTCAAGAGAGCCAATTCTGGCACAAGGCGTTCCAGAAAATTGTGCCATTCTTCTCTGGAGATCTATTAGCTGCTACTTAAAACCGCGCTATCAAGCCGGCACAGCTGGAGCCGGCAAACACTCAGTAAGAAATGATGTGGGGAGCCGCAGTCTCCAGCCCAGCAGTCATTTGCAGTTGTTTAACCCTCATTTTCCACACTTGTGCAGCGCTCCAGGTCTTTATCTGTGAAGCCACACGCAACGGCGTAGTGCGGGTACATGGCGGGAGAGGGCGGTGCACGCGCTGGCCGCTTCAACCCATGAAAAATATATCATTTTGTATTTTCCACAAATTTCCACAACAGGGAAACAGGATCTGTTTTCTGTGATTGTTAAGTTGTTCTCTTTTTTTTCAAAAACAGTCACATAGCAAACAGCAATAATCGAGACGCAGTAATAACATATGCTCACATAATGGATGACAAGAGAGAATATCCACACCAAGAGTACAGATCCTGCTCAGAGCCCGGGACATTGTAAACACATGCGGCAGAGCAGGTCAGGACAGGGCAGGGCAGGGCAGGGCAGGGCAGGGCAGGGCAGGGCAGGGCAGGGCAGGGCAGGGCAGGGCAGGGCAGGGCAGGGCAGGGCATGGCAGGACAAGGCAGTACAGGGCAGGGCAGGGGAGGACAGGGCAAGGCAAGGCAAGGCAAGGCAGGGCATAGCATGGTGAGTGCATCTGTGTGCATCACTGCAGCTGGGATTCACTCTTCCTTGCCACCTCTTCCTCCAATCAGCTCCAACATCCGCCATGGCCAAGCGCTTCTCAGGGAGGGCGGGGCACCAAACACCCGCAGTAGCCAATGAGAGGTGCGTAGTGGAGCACAGAAAACTAAGCTGTCACCAGTGCATTTCAATGCTAAGACATCTCCAGTCAGTAGAATGTTATCATCTCTCAGCAGGATGTAGGACTCTGTTATCTATTTACAGAATGTTACTGTCTAACAGCAGGATGCTATCATCTATCAGTAGGATGCTATTGTCAGTCAGCGGAATGCTATCATCTATCAGCAGGATGCTATTGTCAGTCAGCAGGAAGCTATCATCTATCAGCAGAATGCTATGATCTACCAGAAGGATGCTATCATTTACCAGCAGGACACCATTGTCTACCAGTAGGACGTCTATCATCCATTAGCAGGATGTTATCATTTGTCAGCAGGATGCTATCGTCCATCAGCAGAATGACATTATCTCTCAGAAAGATGGTTTCCATAAGGAGAATACTGTCATCTATCAGCAGGATGCTATTGTCAGTCAGCAGAACGCTATCATCTATCAGCAGGATGCTATCGTCTATCAGCAGGATGATATCATCTATCAGCAGAATGCTATCGTCTACCAGCAGGACACCATTGTCTATCAGCAGGATGCTATCATCTATCAGCAGGATGCTATCATCTATGAGCAAGATATTATTGTGTATCTGCAGGAAGTCATTGTCTATCAGCAGGACACCATCGTCTATCAGCAGGATGCTATTGTCTAATCATGCAATGGAAACTCTTCTGGTCAGCTGAGTATGACTGTGCTCTTCAAGTAAAATTACTATGGGGTGCAGCACCAGATTTCTTGTGCAAATGCTCAACATCAGTCAACAAAAAAGAACTGATACTTCAGAACCATTTTATATGATAATGAAGGAATTGTTATAATTGCAAATTGCCAATGCTCTGAGTTACTTTTCTCATATAACCCTGAAGGTCCGAGGTGTCCTGGAATGTCTTATTCCATCTTATTCCACAAACGGCAGGTTTGAAAGAACATATGTGTCGCATTCAGTTTCCTGGCTGTTCCATTTCTCTTGGGAAAACAGGCAATGCTGCGATAGTAACACTTTGTAAACTAGTAAAAAAAAAGGCTTTCATCACAGATAAAAACAATGTGTTCAAAGGTGTTACTCATAAATTTAGTGTTATTTATAAAATGCTAACAAACCATGTTGCACCTCAGTGAAATTCATGAGAAATTTCATCCAGCAGCATTTGCTAATAGTCATGACCATAACAACAGTTTTAAAACGCGTCGGCACAAGTTTCCCTAATTCTCAACATTTAAGATGATGCCTAAATGGAGAGACAATGAAAAGGCAAAGACATTCACGCGATCATTAACAGCCATTACAATGATTTGAAAGCTCACATCCAAATCAAGTTCGGTAGGATGAGAGCACGAAAGAGCGAGCAAGACCGTGTGAAGCCGCAGATATGAGATCTAACAGTTATTGCCCCCTCCAGGGTAGTTTTATGAAACACAAATGCAGATAAACAGGAAAAAAAGGAGACTAAAGACAATCAAACCATCCTCCGCAGGAAAATAATGAGCTAAAATAATGTGCATGTAATCATGTTTGCCATGCGAGTCGTTCTGATTTTCAGCACAAAACTCACAGGCAAAAAGGAAAGTTTCTGTATTTCTTTTTTTTAGGGTCAGTGGGGGACATGAAGAGTGGTGATAAATTATACATATTCGCACATCCATTTATACAGCTTTCTTCAGAAATGAGCAAAGTATCTTGCATTAGGCCATTATCTACCACAAGGACCAAAGATCTCGTCAAACATCCAGCGCTTCAACACACTTCTGTCTCCAGTTATTCCACAACCTCTGTGAGGGGTCATTTATTCACCACATAACTACAAATGCAAACTGAGTGCCAAGCAAGGATAATAAATGTACTATGTTAAGAAGTTTAGCCGGACAATGAAGCACTGGAATATCGTAGAGCGTATACAAATTTTACCTTTTTCCAAAACGTGAGTTTTTTTTGTGAAAAAGTGTGAGTGAAACGGATACACCTATGTGTTAAGCTAATTTATTATTCATCTATGTATCGTTCCACCAATCCAACAAGTACAGTTTACAGGTTGCATTGAGCTTCTTAGTGCTTGATACATTAGATAACCCAATATGAATCACTAAAAGCCCTTATTTAAAAATGAAAACTTTATGCATTCAGTTAAGATGCAGCTGATTGCTTACTGCAGAATGAGGGGGGATCATCAAAGTCAGATCTCTGAAAGCAAGTCAAACAAGTGTGTGAAAGGCAAAGTTAGCAAAGGCAACAACTAAAACCGTGCATTGCACACCCACACTTAAACAACAGGAGCTGGTTAATTATGAGAACCCACACAGCGTGTTAACCACTCCTGAATTATTAATGCGCCGGTTATGATGGTTCCAATAATATTGGCATCAGACGCGGCGCTGAAACGAGGCCCTTCAGCGGTGTTAAGTTCAGCTTGGCGTCATTTACATCGCGCGTCCTCCTGCCACCGGATGAAGCCCGGTCCTGTCTCGCGGCCCTCCCAGGCAGCCCGGGACGCCGCGGAGTCACCGGCGCCGCGGCCCCGGCCTTCATCGGCGGTGACAGCATCATTATGCAGCGGTGGGGCACGGGTGGGAGCAGCCATCCGCGGCACGTCGGAACGCGGATGCAAATCAGACTTTTGTCATGACTAATCATCACTTAAGCGAGTTATCCTGCTTCCGTCAGGACAGCGTCTCAGACGATAATAATTACCCGCAAATATAATGGCCCTTCATCCAATGTTAACACCTGTCACAAATGCAATCAGGCTGCTGTCACCATGGGTTTGGCTGCCATGTATGTAATGTACACCTATCAAGGGCGTACCGCTGTCGGTTACGCAAAAATAATTGTGCAAAGATTATACCTGGATTCAGTGTTCTTGCTTTATTCACTAATACTCAAATTGAGATATATATGTATATAGTACAGGATGCATTATAATTTATAATACATATTATATAATGTATTTTCCTTTTTTTTACTAAAATGAAAGGAGCAGTATTCAGTGTTTGCTTAGACTTTTATGAGATAATATTTAAGATAATAAATGACATGGAAAGGGAACATTTCACCAGTACTACAGGAGAGACTATTTTACACCCTACAGGTCACCCAGTACTACAGGAGTGCAAGTAACTCTTTCACACACCACAGGCCACACAGTACTACAGCAGAGTCATTGACTTTTTACACTCTACAGGCCATACACTGTAAGACAGGAGTACAGTCAACTGCACTGCTTGCTAGCAGCAACTGTAGGAGAGTCATGTAATAAAGCTGTTAACCTGGGGAACTGGGACAGATATAAATCAGTTCAACCCCTGCTGGGATAAAGCTAATTGTGTGTTGCTGCTATAGACTCCAGACCAGAGTGTGCTAATGACACAGCCCAGGCTGAAATGTGCCATAGGCTGCTATGGGCCTGGGCCTGGCTCAAATGTGCCATAGGCTGCTATGGGCCTGGGCCTGGCTCAAATGTGCCATAGGCTGCTATGGACCTGGGCCTGGCTGAAATGTGTCATAGGTTGCTATGGGCCTGGGCCTGGCTCAAACGTGCCATAGGTTGCTATGGGCCTGGGCCTGGCTCAAACGTGCCATAGGTTGCTATGGGCCTGGGCCTGGCTCAAACGTGCCATAGGTTGCTATGGGCCTGGGCCTGGCTCAAATGTGTCATAGGTTGCTATGGGCCTGGGCCTGGCTCAAATGTGCCATAGGCTGCTATGGGCCTGGGCCTGGCTCAAATGTGCCATAGGCTGCTATGGGCCTGGGCCTGGCTCAAACGTGCCATAGGTTGCTATGGGCCTGGGCCTGGCTCAAATGTGTCATAGGTGCTATGGGCCTGGGCCTGGCTCAAATGTGCCATAGGTTGCTATGGGCCTGGGCCTGGCTCAAATGTGCCATAGGCTGCTATGGGCCTGGGCCTGGCTCAAATGTGCCATAGGCTGCTATGGGCCTGGGCCTGGCTCAAATGTGCCATAGGCTGCTATGGGCCTGGGCCTGGCTCAAATGTGCCATAGGTTGCTATGGGCCTGGGCCTGGCTCAAATGTGCCATAGGTTGCTATGGGCCTGGGCCTGGCTCAAATGTGCCATAGGCTATGGCTGGCCTGGCTCAAATGTGCATAGTTGCTATGGGCCTGGGCTGGCTCAAATGTGCCATAGGCTGCTATGGGCCTGGGCCTGGCTCAAATGTGCCATAGGCTGCTATGGGCCTGGGCCTGGCTCAAATGTGTCATAGGCTGCTATGGGCCTGGGCCTGGCTCAAATGTGTCATAGGTAGCTGTGGACCTGGGCCTAGAATATCAGCAAAGAGCTTTGAGACACAGTGCTTTGTGAAAAGCACTACGCAAATAAAACTGTATAGAACTGAACCAAAATTAAGTAGTGCTTTTCTGAGCTATTCACATGGCCATACAATTAAAGGCTTATTATATATATATATATATATATATATATATATATATATATATATATATATATATATATTGTTCTACAATGTTTGATTGAATCTAAAAAATTTTTTTTAAAGATATTTCCTGACCTGAATTAAACTTAAACTTCTCATCAGCTTGAAATGTTTTCTCTGGCGATAATATGATTATTTATTTATTCTTTCCCAGGAAGTGGTCTATCATAATGTCAGGCAATGCATAATTAGAGGCCTCACAAAACGATTGTAACGTACCAACTATGGAAACCAGGTTCCATTTGTGGTCTACACCTGCCAGCGCATACAAGTTACCTGCTTTACATGCAGGAATAATCATCTACCTGCTGGGGTCTACTGGGGTCTGCTGACCTCTTTCTTTCCACTTCTCTCCATTCATCACATCTGCTGTTAAGCTCCCCTGTTCTTACACATCCCTCAGTAAGTGCACCACCCTGCGCATTTCACACGCCTGACGAACGAAGCTCTTCATATGCTTTTGTCCTTTATTTTGATTTGTCACTTAGTGTACAGACATCTGTTATGTGGAATTATGGGGAACGGAGTTCAAATTACAAGCCGTTGCCAGAGTAACACTGGCAGTATTACTCATTGTGTACATAGACGCATTGCATATTTCACACATCTCACAGAGACCCAAGTTGGAGAAATACAACTGAAATTACTGCACATTAGAGATTCACCTCTCAAACAGCATCTATAACTTTTTTGGGAGAAATCAATGATATAATATACACCGCAAACGACCAAAAATTGACAAGTTTCCAAGTGTTTTCCTAGACCATGTCATCAAAATCAGTTGTATTCATGGTACAAGCGGATTACTACTAAGTTTCCTTGGGTTTAGAGTAAGAGAGGAGGTCTCTAAAGTGAGAAGAGGACAAAGCACTGTAATATATTTATCAGGAATAATTCCACACACCTGTACTAAAATCATGTTTTGTTTTGGGTGATCTCTCAGTTAATCTATTCCAGTGGGTATTTACAGCGAGTGTGAGCAGTGTAAGCAGTCAATGTTGTCCAGTGAGGTGTCATTGCATACCTCACAATATATCATATTTGACAGAAATTCCATAGGTCAGCAAGCAGAAAGCAAAGCGGTTTCTTGGGCTTATAAAATAATCAGTTTAAATATTCATTATATTTACGAGCGCAAGCTGCGGCAGGTTTCCAGGCGTTGCTCAGGCTGCAGCGCAGAAGACCGCATGCATTGTCTGTGATGCATTATGCATCGCAATCTGCCGCAGGTCAAACTCTGCGGTCTCCGGCCACTTAAACACGTTACGGAGAAAAGCGTCGGTACATCACGGGTACTCAAAATGGCCACGATAAACGGTCGGTCTGTATGGACATTGCAAATGAAATAAGACACTGGCACATGATCTTTGGCTCTGTTTAACCCCAGTCCTTTAAACGTTTATGAATCTAAAAGAATAAATAAATTATTGATGGAAAAAAAAAATGCACAGGCAAAACAAACTTTTCCCAACTGATTGGAAGCAATGGTAAGCAATATGGATTCCCTTTGGCAAATGTGATGCAGAGAAACAGTCATGATGCTGGTCCAGTTCAGTTATCCTAAGCTTCATACTGTCTTTCTTTGAGAGCGGCAGTATTGTTGAGTGTAGAATCCGTTGCTCTGAGAATCTACTAGCCATTTCTGAGGAGAATATTTGCTAGCACATACACACCTCCTATACTACCTAACAGTGATATGTAGTTCCTCATAATCTTTATGAGATTGTAAGGAAATTGTGTGCATTTGTGCATGCATTTGTGTGCATGTGTACTGTATGTATGTGTGTATACGTATGCGTGTGTGTGTGTGTGCACATGTGTGGGTGTGAGCACTGTATCACACCACTTTTCCCCTTGTTTCTGCAGTAAGGTAACAGAATGGTAATTAAAATGTGACATCCTTTAATTTCGCTTAACTGGCAGGTAGAAACCATCTCTTGCAGAGTTAAAGGTAATTTACACTAATTAAAATGCCACTCAGCTTCTGTTCAACTCAGAACAAAACAGAGTCTACAATAAAAGATGGGTTTTCCACAAACCTTCGAGCACCATCGCAAATTCAGACTTATTTTATCGTAATGCTGGGGGGGGGGGGGGGTCTAGCACTTAAATGCATCTTGGCACATGCCATCTGATTAAACCAGCTGTTTTATTTGGGCCCTTTGTTTTATTACGAGGATCCATGC
Organism: Anguilla rostrata; assembly: GCF_018555375.3. Classification (NCBI taxonomy): domain Eukaryota; kingdom Metazoa; phylum Chordata; class Actinopteri; order Anguilliformes; family Anguillidae; genus Anguilla; species Anguilla rostrata. The sequence goes on from NC_057944.1 coordinate 27,478,112, forward strand.
AGCTCAGTTCAGGTTCTTCATAAATATTCATCTTAACCTCCGCTGCTATAAAAACAGGGAATCTAATAATGGCATTCAAAACAGTAGCACTGCACTTTACTTATGACGGACTGCTGCTGCTCCGGGTACTCTCTAAATCCTCTCGCACTGAGATGCAGCCCTCACAGGCAACAGGATGTGCTTGCATAAATGCACACCCATGTGACAGTATTTCAATAAGCCTCAGGTTTACTGAAATCCTTGGAAACTTTACATTCTTTTTTTTTTTTTACTGTTTTGAGCAAACCGCAGTGGTACTACAGCACCAAAGGCCATTTTATATTCACTGGTCAATTAGTAATACTGTAAATACACAGCAGTCTAGAGTGTCTTGGTTTAATGAAAATCCTTGTTAAAATATCTTACTTGTTTAGCGTTCCACAGTCATGTTTTAATTGGTGGGTAGTGTAGTATTCTATAATCATCATATTCTATAATCATCACATACTGTGTTTAAACGCAAACAACTGTGTATTCTCAGCAATAAAGGAAATCAACATTTGTTTCACACATAATTAGAAAGTAGGGTAGGTGGAATTTGCTAGCAATTCAATGTATTCTGATATAATTTGGCCCTCTGTTGATTGGTTGCCCTGGGTAATGAGTCACATGCAGTTTAATCATGGGTTACAGATTGAGAACAGAAGGAGCCCGGTCACATCAGCACCACGGACAGCAGCTGCCAAGTGTGCACGTGGGAGGCAGACAAGAGCATATATCGCATGTAAAATGACATGGGTATATTTTATTTCTGCCTTTTGTAGTGGCCTGTCCAAGTGGACAGTTGACCACCCACCAGGTCTGTGAATACCTTCGACTGCACTTGTGTGAAAATGTGATGGGTTGCCTTGGGAACCAGGTTTTATCTAACAACACATTCAAAAGGCATGCCGTAAATTGAGTTCAAACCACAGAGTTTTTTTATTTTTTATTTATTTTTTAAAAAGACTGTCGCTGCGACAAACCAATTTAAAAAGATGGAAAGCTGCAAGCGGTGCCAAATCCCACAGAACTCAACATCGCACTAATTGAACAAACCTTGACGGAGTCACTGTGCCCAAATGATGTTGTTTATATGCAGGCGTGTGCTAGGCATAAACACTAATGAGCACAAAATGGAACATGTGAGAAAGATGCACACCATCACGTCCTGTTGTTTGTGAAGTCCAGAGGAAGTAGAGACGTGTGAAGTGCTCTTTTTGTACAAAGCTCAGTGGTACAGAGATGTCCTCTGTGATTTTGAATGTTTCATCTTCACTCTCTACCTCCGGTGGATTCTGGGTGATCCTCCACTGGGTGAGTAATGAAAAATGAACCTTTCCCTCTCTCCGGTGCGAGACACAGATGATGCACTTTTTAAAGATGTCGCCCCCCTTTCCACTGCCACCACAGCAAAACAAAGAAAATCAGTTGCTACATTTTTGCTACCTCATTAAACAATTTTATGACTTAATTTTGGTGAACTTACTAAGCTACGTTGGTTAAAAAAAAAAAAAAAACATTTGCATTTAATTGACTAAAAGGCTAAGAAGGACACATTTCTAACCCAGGCCAATGTTTCAAAAGGCATTTGCCAAATATATTATATAAAATCCCTCCACAGATGATTAATCTACATTGTTTTCTTCCAATGCAATAAGACTCAATCACATCTAGATCTGGATGAGATAAACACATGGTAAACAAATGCTGCTAATAACACAAAAATACAAATGAGTCTGAACTTATGACCCAAGTCAGCCATTTTTTGTGGTAACATTGAATAAGGGACAGGTTGGCACTGAAGAGGTTAAAAATGGAAATGTCTTTGTAGTGAAATTCCAATTGTTTGCGACTCCCTGAACTTTACAGAATGGAAATGAGGCCGAACTCAAAGCTTAGTAAATATTTGTTTTTGGAGAACCCCAGGACGGTGTGCATCGACTAATCCTGATTAATGTCGGTGGATTTTGTTCCCGTACAAATAAACAAACACCAGCAATAATCCATCTATATAAACAAAGAAAAACGACACAGAAGAACCTCCGGGAGGTCTGTGCTGCCATTGGGTACTTGGAATTGCTCAATAATATAATATCATACGAAGGTTATGAAGCAGAAACTTGTTAACAGCCCCTGTGCTGTCCCAACCTCGTGCAGGTTCCCTAATTACAATTTCATTATTTTATCAACAGTTATCTTTCAGTGTTTCAGGATGTTAGGTTGTTGTCAATCCACTGCCCCCCAGCCCCCACCCCATTCCAAAACATCAGCTCAAGCTCAGCCCTCTCCATCCTCACACCCTCAGCTTGCGATTCGCCCACTCTGGGTTTGAAGCCATTATGCCATGATTTCTTTCCCTGGCACAGTTCTGTGTGTTTGGCTTTGTTTCCATGTGCATTGCATAACTGAATTACAGGGAAAAGGTGAGCTACTCCATTAACCTGCACCAAATACAGCTGTGCACACCTCCAGCCATTTTATTTCACCAGAAGTTTGTTTATATGTTTGTTTATATTGCTGATTCATGCACAAGCAATACAGTTTAATAAGCAATATGTATTATTAGTATACGTATAGTTATAATAGCAATACATATTAAATACGTATTAAACCCATATCGTTAAATAATGATTATGGCCATAAACTGTGAAACAGCTGTACAACTGGACATTTTAACTATTAGACGACAAAGCATATAGTCCAGAATACTTCATAAGCAGGACATGCACTACATACACCAGTAACTTTTGGCAAGCGGGTAACAGTCAAGAGCATAAAGCTTGGAATTATATTTAAATGAAAGCATGGAGCTTACCAGTGGCAGGGAGATACTGGGTGAAATCGGCAATTAAAGAAGCATTCACACTTACTGTTCGTGCCAAAGACAAAGTCCAATTTATTATGATTACAGGGCCTGTGGTCTAAAAAATTAGACTTGTTTTTAAAACTATTAGCACTTAGTGTACAGATTTATACCTCTGCCATTTTGTATATATCCTGTTATGCTAAAACAAGAAGTGTGCAAGCTTCTTCGTCAAAGCCAGTGATGAAAAAATGACTGGCTATTTGAACCAGCCATTGTGCTGACAGCAGCGTCTATTGTTCGGATAAAACAAGTCAGTGATTGACAGCTTATTGTAGCAGGCCAGTGACAGGGCTGTGGAAACCTACTCTCCCATCACTAACTGTAGCAACCGGAGAAGATAAATTAAATAAGACAGGTGTCTGGTTAATCATGGTCATCTTCTATCACTGACAAAATGGAATACAATTACTACCGTTGATTTATAAGTTGTGACTCTCCTGGCACATTCATCATAGTTCAATAAGTAAGTTAGTTAAGTTAGCAAATTATTGCTGAACAGAATGCATTAAGGAATATAGGCTTGCACAAATGGCAAACCTTAACAAGATAGTATACACCAGGCTGGTATGAACAAGTTTTCCAATGAACTATAACTGAAGTGCAGTATCACATTAATGGCATTCATATTCATTCTTCCGCTATAACTAACGTGGTGCAGACAAAGCTAAAAATGCAATATTCACTTTGTACCCTGCCAACAACACATTTATTCAAGTACATTTCAACAGAGGTGAACCAGCTTTACCTTAAAGGTTGCCTTCAGCCCAGATTCTGTCTTTCTTCCTTACGGTATGAACGCACAGAGATTAATTTGTGATGTCAGGAGTATGGGCATTCACTGCATTTTTTCCTACACCGATATATTCACCTTGTCATCTCGAAAGGCAGTTATGAGTCATATACATTCACCTTCCATTTTCAACTGAAGAACGAACTAAACACAGGATTTCCTGTGCATTGCCATTGTTGTTGTGATGAGGGCGCGAGGGCATCAGTACAGTGTCTCCTCACGTCTAGCAGCAGGCATTGGGTTTAGTAAGTGCAAAAATATTCCACTTTTCCACATTACATCAAAACAGCTGGTTCTTATGTATGGCAAAAATGTAAGAGAACTGCAAAGAGAGGTGAATTAACAGCCTAAGCACATGCAAACATCATAACATGTCAGAGCCACCCACACAAAGTCAGAGCCTTTCTAGGCAATTTTATACCTTGGCATATTTAAATTGCACCTTTAAAATCGCAACTGCCATTTAATTTATTTTAATCCATCTGACGCTGGGTCTTCAACGTGGTGTGTTGAAATTCTTGACACTTATTAAAACGCTGAGATTCAATCCAGCCAACCTTGATCTTCAATCACGTTTATCTCGTTCGTGAGAAAACACAGCCGTGACAATAAATAAAAAATGTGCGGACTCTAATGGAATCGCAATGAAGAAGAAGTTTACGAAGCAATAATACCTTATTTTATCTGCAGAACTAGCCAATTTCAGGAAGAATGCTGGCACCTGTTTAAACAGTCATGCAACGTCTGCTTAGGGAAGCCAAACACTAGATTAAGCATAATTCAGACACCTTACAAAGCTGAGCTGCTCAGTATAACAGAATGGGTGAAATGGAAAGAATTAATACTATCAGCCCTGAGCAGAACAGAGTTTGAGGGATTAGAATTAGGCAGACATCACAGTGGACATTTAATAAGTTGTTCCCCCCCAAAGCTGTTGCAACACGAGCCCGAGTGAAATGTACATTACGCAAAATGTCCATCACTTGGCGTGGCGCGTTTATCTGAAATAGAATTGCCCATAGCATTTGCAGCCCAGAAGCTTGAGGCTGACCCTTGCTACCGGCGTACATCCTGTCAGGCATGGCGCTTTAAGAAGGTGCGGGGGAGGACGAATGTGGGGGGGGGTTAGAGGGTACGTGGTATAACAAAGCTATGACTAATATACATCTGCACTGCGGTGACAAGGACACGTGGAGGTTTGATCTACAGGAGATTAGTCTCCGGACTATCATCTCCTCACTGGCAGGAGTGCGCGGGCTCGCAGTTCCGCTTTATCGACAGGCGCACAATGGCCTGACAGCGCCGCGCTCCAGATCTGACGGCTTGCGCCGTTCTCGCGGTGGCGCGGAGCGGTCAGGCGCAGTGCGGAGGGGGCCCCGCTCGGCGGGATGACGGGGTTAATGTCAGAGACCCTGATAGCGCTGTCATTCAGACACCCTTACGGCCCTCTGCCGGGGCCCCGGGGGCTGTCGCCGTCTAGGAGGCTGTCCGTCACAATCAAGCGGCCAATTAATGTGAAGGCGAGGCTCCGAGGGGGCGGCGGCGTGCCGGGGCGGGAGCCGAGGCGCTCCGTTTGGAGCGGGGGGAGATGAAAGCCCCGGGTCCCACCGCCGTCCGGTCCCCGGCTGAGCTCTGAAGGGCGCGGCCACCGCTAACTCCGGGGAGCCGTACCCCGGCGCTCCGCCGCTCTTTTCCGAAATCCGCCGCCCCCGGGAAGGGAGGGAAGGTTCTTACGAGGGATTTTCTCGAAGCCTCGGGGCTATTCCATACAGAGAAAACAACGATGGAAAATACGACCGGCTGTAAAACAAAAAAATTTAAATGAAAAAGAACAGAAGTTGGGCAACCGAAAATAATCTGAACAGAGGTCACAAAGGTAGTGGAAAGTGATGCAGGCAGAACCAATTAATGAACCGAGCTTCATTCCTATCTGACCTGCCTTCAGTACTCGCACATGCAGTAACTCAGTCTTAATAAAGAAAAAAACTATGTAGGGATTGTAGAATTCTGATGATTCATAAGAGAAAACAGGCTGTAATTACAGCAGTGTTTATAGAGACTAAAATACCTTGAGGGTACTTTCAGCTGCTTTTTTGGATATGCTCTGTTTACTCTGAAAGGTTTGTGAAATATTCTGGTGATTGAGAATTAGATTAAACTCATGGAAGGAAAATTTGGAAAAGAGAGGTTTGCAGGAGTTTACGCGTGACTATGCACTGTGGCCAGGTTAGACTGGCTGTGCACTGTGGCCAGGTAGACTGGCTGGCATTGAAAACTTGAGGTAAAAGAATCACTTCCTGATATCAGTGGAGATTTGACCTTTTGCTACTTTCCACCTATGTACTACTGACAGAACTATACCGCTACCCCGACCAGGGCTGCAAATTCTAAGTAGAAGAAGTTTTCAGCATTCAAGAACCAGGGCAGTTTCATAAACCACTTTGCAGGCAGAGCCATCAACCCCTGACTAACCTGGAACAGTCAACAGAAGCCTGTCACCGTGGCCTGGATGTGCACATCTCCGTGCCCAATGCCGTCGCCCAGTCACTCCTGACAGAACTGGGCTGCAGTCAGCAGGCAGGAAGCAGGAAGTATGACCAACTTTGGGTGTGGTGAACAGCATGCCGCCACGAGGGCACGGCTGCAGGTGACCGGGAGACACAAGCTCACTCTACAGAAGGGTGTGGATTATTTTGCCAATGTTAGCGCGATCCTTGCGCGACCATGAATACAACACATGATGGAGATCAAAAACTTTTATGTTCATTCTGTTTGGAGAATGGGGCAGAAAGACAGAGAGCACATTCCTCATTTGTTCTTCTGTATTCTTCGGTTTCATATGACACAGAAACAGAGAGAGAGAGAGGGAGAGAGAGAGAGAGAGAGACACTTCTCTTATTAATAAGCGAGGGTTTGCTGTATTAAATTTTAATAGAGATCCGCAGATGTACCAGTTCACCATTTTAAAACACTTGCTCACTCCATCTGTGCCAGACTGATCAATTTAATTAAACCTCCATTACTGATTTATAACCATACCAAGCCCCCCACCCCCATCCCCCCCACCACCACCCTGCCACACCATTTCAGCTTCAATGAAAAAAAGAAATTGCTATACAGGGCAATACAGAGTGCAGACTGTCCAAATCATTTATACAGGATTGGGAGAAAGCGCAGATGGATTCATTGAACAAAGGAATGACACAAGAAAGCAGAGAAAAATGGCTGTCCCTAGAAATTCCAGGTGTGACCATGCATAATAATAAAAATGTCACAACTGAGCCACGCCAAGGTATTCACGAGTACATGCAGCACCATTCTGCCCTTTGGAACTAGCAGAGAAATCATGACAAAGCTGCCATTCAGACCAAACAAGTCTGCCACAGAAAAAAATCCACTAAAAGCAATTTGGAGAAAAAAAAAGACCCCTTTCCCACATAAAGGGTCTCACCCAGAACACACATAAGTTACTGAGACTCAGTGAGAGCTGTATTCAGAGAGGACAGCTCAGAGAGAGGTGTATTCTGAGAGGATAGCTCAGTGATAGGTGTATTCAGAGAGGACAGCTCAGTGAGAGAGGTGTATGCAGAGAGGACAGCTCAGTGAGAGGTATATACAGAAGACAGCTCAGTGAGAGGTGTATTCAGCGAGGACAGCGCAGTGAGAGGTATATATAGAGAGGACAGCTCAGTGAGAAGTGTATTCAGAGAGGACAGCTCAGAGAGAGGTGTATTCTGAGAGGACAGCTCAGTGAGAGGTGTATACAGAGAGGACAGCTCAGTGAGAGGTGTAGACAGAGGACAGCTCAGTGAGAGGTGTATACAGAGAGGACAGCTCAGTGAGAGGTGTATACAGAGAGGACAGCTCAGTGAGAGGTGTATGCAGAGAGGACAGCTCAGTGAGAGGTGTATACAGAGAGGACAGCTCAGTGAGAGGTGTATGCAGAGAGGACAGCTCAGTGAGAGGTATAAACAGAAGACAGCTCAGTGAGAGGTGTATTCAGAGAGGACAGCTCAGTGAGAGGTATATACAGAGGACAGCTCAGTGAGAGGTGTATGCAGAGAGGACAGCTCAGTGAGAGGTATAAACAGAAGACAAATCAGTGAGAGGTGTATACAGAGGACAGCTCAGTGAGAGGTGTATTCAGAGAGGACAGCTCAGTGAGAGGTATATACAGAGGACAGCTCAGTGAGAGGTGTATTCAGAGAGGACAGCTCAGTGAGAGGTGTATTCTGAGAGGACAGCTCAGTGAGAGGTGTATTCTGAGAGGACAGCCCAGAGAAAGGTGTATTCAGAGGACAGCTCAGAGAGCTTATTTGAACCTTAGGTTCCAGTACATGTTTATCTGGAGAGAGGGATGACACTTGTGAACCAGTGACATTAACTTTACTGAAGTTGAAGGGCAAAATTCTGTAAAATTCCAGGGCACAGTCTCCTGATGACAGAGATTCTGCTGTCTGCCGTTGTGCTTTCACATAATAGAATGCCAGCGCTACAGGGGATCGCGGACGCCGCCGCGCCACTGCGCTAACCAAGGACATTTGTGCAGTTCCAGCACACAGCTTGAGAGACCGTCTGCTCCAAGGGCTCACATGGCTGCTCTTGTGAGTCAGGCTTGGGGAGGGCCCATTTCTGCTGCAAGTCGAAATTCCCTCCACAACCAAGCCCGCAAGCACGATCGTGGGTCAACACAGATTCAATTACACTGAGCAATCAAAGTCACACACAGGTCTGTCGCATATGCTGTATTGAAATTCAAGAAACAGAAACTAAATAAGCAATTCAGTAATTCTTAATATTTTGGTACACACACAACCCCTGGTGGCAAGAGTATGTCAAAACAGGTGGCTGCTGGTCTAAGTGATAATTATATGAGCTGTGACTGCAGCAGAACTTCCTCTGTGACATCATGGGCCACCTCATTGGCCATCTCATATATCAAAGTCTTTCACATGCAAATGATACGTTGATAATCATATTACTGATTGCAACAGAACTACATCTTTGTCCTTCATATTATCTGATGGGCAGCAGTGCTCTGTTATACTCTAAGAATGCTGCTGCAAACATTGAGGGAACCAGACAAATGCAAACCAGGCGGAAATGGATACAGCCCAGCTCTCCAGTGTCCAGCCACAGAGCCCAGCACTGAGCACAGGCTAAAGAGCACGGGCTAAAGAGCAGACAAACAATGCAGAATGAGATGTCATAAGATTCACAGCGTGCAACCATTTGCAACTATGCCACCATAAAAATGACTATACCTTAGCCCTAAATTCAATATTTTCAAAACCATGTGCATAAAACCTGTTTGTTAGCAATGCTCTTTGATATTGTCTTTCAAGGGAACATGCCCTCCTGTTCGCATCAGGTCCCAGAGCAATTCAACTGCTTTGTGCAAAGAACTGATGCACCATGCATCAACTATCAACTTGAGAGATCAACTACATGACCAAAAGTACCTAGACATCCCTTGGTCTGGGGCTGCTTTTCATGGTTCGAGCTAGGCCCCTTAGTTCCAGTGAAGGCAAATCTTAATGCTGCAGCATACAATCACATTATAGATGATTCTGTGCTTTCCCAACAATTTGAGGAAGGCCCTTGCCTGTTTTAGCATGACAATGCCCCTGGGCACACAGCGAGGTTCATACAGAAATGTTTTTGTTGAGAACGGTGTGGAAGAACTGGCCTGATCAAAGCCCTGACCTCAACCACATCCAACACCATTGGGATAAATTGGAAAGCTGCAAGCCAGGCATAATCACCCAATCAGTCCCCGACCTCACTGATGCTCTTCTGGCTGATTGAAATAAACTCCCTACAGCATTGCTCCAACATATAGAATAAAGCCTTCCCAAAAGAGGGGAGGTTGTTCAAAGGGTTGCAGCAAATGTTGGACCAATATTAATGGTAATCTGTATTAATGCCAATAATTTTGGATGAGATGTTGGTGTCCACATACTTTTGGCCATGTAGTGTACATTGCTGCACTGGCATTAGCCATGTGTAAAGTCATGTGATGTAAAATATGCTTCTAAGACAGACTTAACAGAATGATCTTGTCTGGGTGTAGAGAAAGAATCACACTGAGTAAAATCGTTTACAGCCAAAAATGTTTGTTTCATGAATTTTCACACATTTCTGCATGCCCCTTGAATGTTATTTCCAAGGCAAAAGGAATGTTGAAAAACTGTATTAAAATGCTTCCTGGGAAAAGAGGCCACCAGAAATAGTTATGTCTAGATCATAAAATTCAAATAGTTGTTATCTGGCAATGGCTGTCGGGATAGCTTTCAATACGAAACATAAATGTTAGATTGTTAACAGGAAGGGTTTTGGGATGGGTTCGGATATAAAATCCCCTCAATGGCATTGAAGCGACTCTGAGTAGTAGCCAATATATTATCCCCAAATACCTTTTCAGCTGTTGCAACTTGGCTCACCTGAAAGTCTCTCTCGCACATTTACTTTGGAGCAACATTAAACCCGTTCGCATCAACCGAAATGTCGATGCAGATCCATCAGTCGAACCTGCAACCTGCGAGATAGTGAGATTGTGTCGCCTCTGATGTTGACACCAGATTGAAATCTTGGCAGAAATGCCAATGTAAAAAAAATAGCTCTGACAGTTGGGAAAGAATCTGATTAATGTTCATTCTATTCCTCGGCACAACAGACGCAGCTTAGCCAACAGTCTGTATGTCACCTACTCCTGAAAGACTTCTAATGACAGAACATGCACTTAATAAAACACAGCAGCTGTGTAGCTAAAACACTGTAACATGCCCTTCACTTCACCATTAAGTCACATCTTTGATCCAAGGCCTTGCATCAGTTTCAAAGCATCTGGTAAAAGGAAAATGCACGTGTTCTCACATCACCTGTCAGCTCTCAGGAATGATTGACAAGTGTAGTTATGAACTTGGTTGCATTCATTGTTCAAAGTGTGGCATTACATCCAAAGTGTATTAAAGGTCAGTAAGACTCTGTTCGGTGACAAAATAGGGGGAAGTTTATTAGTTATTTATGTGTCACCCAAAGGAATTGAGAACCAACTGAGCAAGTGTCAACTCCAACCCTAAACCCAGCTGGTTTGGTCAGTCAACACCAGGGTAAAAAAAAAAAAGACAAAGCTAAACATCAAAAGACATTTCTCTGCCCTGTGAGAGCTGCTGGACCTGTGAAGGAGATTTTCACAGAATGAGCGTTCCTGCTGCATCACCCCGAAGTCCATAGATACAAGGGCTGATGGGAGATGTCACTATTTGTATTTGCGTCTGTATTTGTTCAACCCAAAAAATGTTTTGTATTCGGATAAAAAAACCAGAAGTATGTAGAGTTTGGCCCGAATCTGTAAAAATTCCTGATTTTTACCATAATAATCACTGGCATTGCTATTGTTGATTTATTAAAGAATTAAAGTCATTATTTTACTATTTCATCAATAATAATCCAATTTAACAACAGGTAATTTGCTTTTTAAAGCTATGTTTAACAAACAATGCCCTATGTGTTGTATAGCTATAACAGTCTATTATGACTCTGAGGCAAACAAACAGTCAAATCAAGTTTCAAACATAGGCAAATGTTTTTATAAATCAAAACATAGTCATTCATCCTCACTCTAACTGCATAGTAGAAACTGACACTGAAGTCAATTATTAACAAAAAAAGGTTTTATAATTCAACTATATGCTAAGTACTACTGAAACAAATAATAAAAAATAAAAAACTACCGAATGTAAGGCTAACATGTTTTATTGTTTTTTGTTTAATACTCCCCCCTTTGGTGAAGCCACACTTTACCTTATTTAAAAATGTTTGATTTGCATAACCTGGATAAATTAAAGAAAAAATCGAAAGGCTTCCCTGTGTGGAATGCATCTTCAGTTAGTATGCTCTTACTCAAGAGTTGTATTTTATAAAGACAAGCTCCTGCACAAGAGCTGGGAGCAGCCTAGAGCGATGGGGAGACACAACATCCCCTGCTATGCTAAAAAGTTGCTTGGAGGAAACACTCGTTGGGGGGCAGGTCAGATATTTTAGAGGCACATAAGCCAGTGCTGAGTGGGTCATTAGCCAACAACCTGTGTCTGTAATGTTTTTAACTCTATAAAGGCTGTTTTTTACTACCTACTACTGCTACGCCGATGTTGCTAAACTATTTTCTTGAAATAAAGGACACAACTGAATCAATATCAATGTTTGTATTTCTAAATTATAGCAGTGTTGCTATATAGGCTAAGGCAAAATGTATCACTAAAATATGTATGAGCACAAAATAGAAAAAGTAGTTAAAGAAATACAAAGTGCGATATTTTTTATTTTTATTTCTTCGGTCAAATTAATTCAGCATATTTCTCCCTCCCTTTTCCTTGGAGTGCGCTTTTATATAGCCTATGCACTGTCACTCTCCTCTTATCAATTCCGCAGAGAACGCACCGTTTTGGTGCTTACTGGGACTGCACATGCACTAATCAGTTACATTTCACCTAGCTGTCATGTAGTTGCTCCATTCAGTTGATTCAAAATCTCAATTTCAGTGAAAACTGAGCTCTAAGTCTATCATTTCTATAATTACAGAATCCACAATTATTTGTTCCCACCATAAAGGCTTTATCAACTTCATTATACAATTCCAATTAATTAATTTAATGTGACTATATGTGCAAAAATTGTTTCGATAACGCTTCATTATGCTTGGAAATTTTTATCAAAGCACCAAATAGCGTGCTGGAGTAGACACCGACACGTTCACACCTGTTGTCTACTGTCTGGCCTGTATTTCTATACAAAGTAGATTTTATTCAAATTTTAAAGATGCAGTTATTTTAAGCCCAAATATTTAGGAAAGTCATGGAAGGACAAAGATATAGCATTTACAGCGTTGGAGTATTTTTAGTCTCCAAAGCCCGATGGCATCACTCTGGCTTGTCTAAGAGAAACTCTTGCTGTCTCTCTGCAAGTGTGTGTGTGTGTGTGTGTGTGTGTGTGTGTGTGTGTGTCTAATTGAGAAACTTGGTGCTGACTTCAGAGCAAATTGCATCAAAGATGTAGGAAAAGAAGATCTGAATCAAAATAATACTGGCCAAATTTGAGAGGAGAAAACATATTCGTGGGTTGCCAAATATGGCATTTATATTCGGCAACATCCCTAATAGATACCCTCAAAGAAAAGTAAAAAGGTCTGATGAAGAGAGCAGGGCCATTGAGCCAGTATGTACTCATTATTTTATCTTTTTTCTGGCTACTCTCCAGACAGTAGGCAAAATGTGAACTCCGTCCCTTGCTTGTTTGTATTTGGGTAGAATTCTTATTTCAAATAAAATAGTTCGTTCAGGTCTCTTGCTCTCCTCTCTTTCTGAGGGAGTGCAGATTTGTTCTTTATTGAGGTCTCTTCTCCTCAATGTCACCAGGCTTTTTTTCTTTCTACAGAACTCTCTTGAAAACCAGTTAAAAACTCCTCCTGATTCCCAAATCAGCTTGCCGCGCTCGTCTTTGTTATGAGTTGACAGACTAAACAAGCAAGTGAGAAAGAAGCAGGCCTAGGTCAGCAGAGAATGAAAAATAAAGCAACGCACGCCCTTCTACCACTGGCTGCTGTTATTATCAGAAAATAAAGGAAATTAAAGTGGAGCTGATGAGACTCCTAAAGCTGTCAAATGAACGTGTCGGTGTGCTTGACAAAGGAAGTCATTTCTCCACATGCTCGCAGTCTTAAGACGGCTGAGCAATATTCAGGTGTATTTTCAAGGGAGGTGATCGAGATGACACCGATAACAAATGATCTCTCGGGAAATGTGGTTTTATCAACCTCTTCTTTTCATAGCAGCTGATTAAAGCTTCAGATAATGTATTTGTTATTTTCTGAGAAGGTGGCCTCATCCAGGAAGGCTTATGCGCCACCTTGTATTTTTGCATGCAGCTGTAATCCATTTCTGCAGAGGCCCCTTTTATTCACACACTGCAGAATAATTCACCTCACCCGGAATTCAGATCCACGCAACCCTCACCCCCTGACAACATCTGCACGCCACACCGCCATGCTACACATTTGAAAATGTTCATGTAATCTGCTCTTTCATCATTTTATTCATGGACCCGCCTGTCCATGAATAATATGGCACTGCACAAAAATGTCAATAGAAAAAATATCAACAGAATATTAATCTCATCCCACTCGCATTCAGAAGAGGGGATTCATTAAGGAAATGCTAACAAGATTACACTTTCCAGGAAAATTGAGCTTAAAGACATTATTATATTGAAAATGTAAATGCCAGCAAAGTCTGATTAAAATTGCAAAGTGTAATTCCTTGTCACTTCTTTTCAAACCTGCAGGAAAATGTTTCGGTAGCCTGATAATCAAGCAAAAAATTGTGGCTTTGTTGCCTAAAACAGTATGAAGAAATGCGCTCAATCTGCTGTAAATTACACTTCAGGCCCCAGGTTATCTAGTCTTGGCTGTAATTGAATGTCTAAACATTTTAATGCCCTTGGAAATTGGATTAGAAATAAAGGTTTTTATTCGGCATAAGGACAAAATCACTTAATGTGCACATGATGTCTCTTTCTCTCATTGAAGCGAATCGCTGTTTGTCAAAGGACCTGAATTTTCCACCCACTGAAATTACAATGCATCTCTAAAATGCAGCCAAGGATATTAATCAAACAAGAAGGATAGCTTTCCATATCAGGAGGAGCATTAAACAAATTCCTTTTCTACAAGATTGACCACATCCGAAAATGCCTTCAGACATTGTTTAATCATTAATAATTTTCAGTGATTAATAATGATTATTAACTGACATCTCAGAGTTACACATGAATAGTGCATCATTAAGACTGGCGTAGAATCAATTCATCTTTGAACGGTTACTGACTGATTGTAAGCAAACTGGATAACAGCTTTCGATGGTCCCAGAGGTCGGTAGAGACTCAAAACTGCATTTTAAGTCATACCATAATTTCCTTAAAAAAAAACCTTAGAAGCAGCTTTCTTGTAAGGAAATGCCCTTTAGGATCTTGACAACAGGCGGTGATAAACTGGATGGCCTCTAGCGAATGTTCCTGAATGTGAAATTCACAATGGAAAAGTGCCCAGAAAATGATGAGAAAAACACATTTTTAAAAAACCATTTGCCAGCATAATTTCTTTAACGTGGAAAGCTGCAAAAGCTGAAATCCAGACTCTGCGGTTCAGTTTTTATGGAGTGGTTATAATACGAAAGGGTCTGGACCGCTCTATGATCAATCCAGACACATTCCTTCATTCACACTCTTTCTTTAACATGCTGCACATGTTGACGACTTCTCCTTCTCTTTTATTCTGTGTAACGTTACAGCTGTTTATTTTCTGATGCTTATCAGGGAATTTCAATCTAAATGAGCAGAAGACTCATGACTTTCAAAACTTAAAGGTGCAGTATGCAAGTTTTCACCCTAGTGCTGAGGGATGTGAGTTGAATCAACATGAAAATGAAAATCAAACTATAACTGATGTGTGTGACACGTATTGGAAAAATAACCACACCCATATTATTTGGTAATGCCGCTTGCTGGACCCGGCAGAGTGAGTGATTGACTGATTGATTGATGTAGAGCTACCCGACAGCCTGTATTTTCAGTAAACAGACCATGGATTTACAAAATAGAAATATCAGTGGGTTTACAGTTAAGAAATAAGAAAAAAACAAATTTGTCATCCAGGTAACATGTTAGACTGACTTTACTTCTTATTATTACATTCAATAGCAAAACAGCCTTTCATAAAAAAGGAGGAATTTTATGATTTGTATTTTGTAGCATGAGCAGAGTTTGGCTACTAGCAATAAATGCATCCCACATCATCCTATAACTGAATCAATTTCAGTAAAATGGTAACAGAAACTGAAGGCTAGAGGGGGTGAACTTGCAGACCACACAATAGATAAACGGAGATAAGCTATAAATCACTCAAAGAATGACAATAATAGAAAATATATATTTTTGCAGCCTCTTCCAAAGGAGTTTTTCCTTTTATCTATTGTGTGCTGTCTATTCCCCCCTTATAACCTCCATTATCTACTATGACCTCCTCACCTGCCATTAATCCACATAAAAAGGACAGAGTAATGCCTTATGTACACTACACAACTTTCAAAATCCTAGCAATGGAGAGCATCTCACATTTAATGACTGTCTCTTATATAAATCACCTCACACTCATACGACACAACACACTACATGCATAGTCACAGGCTATGTTCACATGGGGTCACACTACACAAGTCATACCTAAAGACAAACCTAAAATCAAAAACAGTTCAATATTCTCGCAAGCGTTGCAGGCTAGTTAAAGACTGGACTGGGAGAGCTGCAACTGAGTCTCTGACTCTCCCACATTAATGACTGTCACATGTACAGTAGGTGCATGTAGGGATTGTGCAAAGACTGGGGATTTTCTAAGGATTTTCTTAAGTTCTTGAAAACTGCAATCTTAACTAAAACCCCTGTAGAGTACGCTAGGCATAAGGCACAAGAGCATACCCCCTGCAGCATGGTAGCAGAGGTCACTCATCTGTTTCAATAGCTGCTTGCTGGAGTTGCAGTATTGCAGGAATGAATGAGAGGTTTGCACTGGCTTACTGAATAATAAATACAGCTTCTGTTGTTGACTGTGACATTTTGAAGGGTTTGGTTCTGTTAATGGGGCCATTGGTCAGGGAATGAGTGCGTCAAGTTTTTTGGCCCCTCTGAATCTTCTGAAAACCGATTAGGTTACAGGTGTGGCCATCCAGAGGTACAGAATACAGGGAGTAGCTTACAGTTACAGCTCACTTCAAGGAGAAATGACACATAAACATCTCATTTAATTGCCAATTGAACAGGAAATAATGTTTTTGTTGCTAATTAATTGTGAATATAAAAGACACAGAACTACTTCCTCAAAATTTTCTGCATTTGTTCTTCAGTCCGTGTAAAATGGATGGGACAGCTGTTCCTTTCAGCAGCAATTAATCAAACTTGAGCTGAAAAACTGTTGCTACTAACACATAGCATGACTGAACAATTGGGGGTTTCCAACCCTGGTCCTGAAGAACCCCCCATGTGTGCTGATTTTAGTTCCAACCTAAACTGTTAGTTTTTAATTGGATACTTTCGTAAAAATGTAACTATACAGAGCATCTGGCTTCCAGACCACAGGACTGACCCTCCGTGTAATGTTAGAACTGTTATATATCCTTTATTTCCAAGCCATTGCCATGTCTATGTTATATTACAAAGTAGGACTCTACAGACATACAGAATTCTGATTTGTTGTTGAACTCTGTTGTTCTGAATAAACCTGACCAAACCTCACTATTCTTTTCACTCAATTGAAGGATAGTTTACCCTCTCGTTGGTATAGTGAAGACACATGTCATTACAGTGAAACCATTTGTGGAAAATAAGTCCAAAGACAAATCAAATGGAAATCTCAACTGTAGCCAATCTGCATTTTGTTTCAGTGAGAAACTGTTAACGCAAACATGATTTAATGAACTAATCAAGACATTGGTTTGAATGAAAACCTGCAAACACAGGGGGTCTCCAGGACCAGGTAGATAATTCTGGGGTACTACCTGTATATTTGAAATGTTTTGCACCCTTATAAACATTAGATTTTAAATGAAAGCAAACAGGAAATGGGTTATTCTCCACATATACTTGAACAACTGTATGTCATGTCTACAGCCTGATAGCAAAACTCAATGTAGTGATTCATGGATCACTTGAGACAGTGGGAAGTCCTAACTACCATGGGTAGTCCTAACTACTACTCAGATTTCCATGAATGACTGATATTGCCTGTGAACCGGGAGATTAGCCGGGAGATTAGCTGCTCAGCCAGTTTTCGTTCTTTATGCACATAATGCCTCCAAAAGGTTCACTGCTGCAAATGACCGCATTTTATTATTGGTGGAATGTTACAGAGAAACGCAAGAAGAACCCAAAATGGCATGCACTCTCCCCACGGAGTTCCATTCATTCTGGATTACAGCCAAGTACATCCTGGAATTGGGAACTGGAACCCTTCCTTGAAGAGCTGAAATTGCAGAGTCAAATGAACACTTTCCAGGTAAGAGAGTGAATGCGATTGTCCCAATTTGGGGTGAGCTGTCATTTTAATGCAGCCTTCGACAGGTCCTCTTCTCCAGCCAAACTGCAAAGAGCAAATCATGATTCATTTCCCTATTTCCATCAATGTTCCAACAGCAGGTCAGCAATTAGCACGCTGCTACTCTCCTCTGCTGCCTACTTCCAGCACGTACGCCACCGTTTCTCCCATCTGACAGTTGTAATTAATTATTGGGTTCAATGGCTGAATGGCTGATTATTTGTTTTTTTTTCTGTCAACTGCATGCAGTGTATTGTGTGGCTAGGATGCAACACTATTACATGCACACAAAGACATCAGTATGGTTATGAAAACCACTGGGTTCTCTTATTCCATCCGTCAGGTGCTTGGCTGCATGAGAAATGGTATGCTTGGGCAGGGCAACAGGCACAAACAGGTTTAATAAATTCAACAGAATCAGAGTCAATAAAATAGAGAAATAAGCAGCTAATGTGTTTGGGGATTTTGTGCATAGAAAAGGTTAATATACAAAACCCAGCAGACATCCAAGATGTATTATTGCTCATATACTGGAAATAAATAATATCTTTGTAGAGAGGACCGTTCCAGGATACACAAAAAACAAATAAATGCTGGGAAACAAATGAATACAAAGCCAAATACATGTTCTTTCAATAGTATTTTCACTCATTATTTTAAAAGTACCTTATTATTATTATTATTATTATTATTATTATTATTATTATCATCATCTCCATGATCATCATCACCACTGCACTATTCATTTCATGATCTCACAGATTTGAAGGGGGGAAATGTGTAGCCCCCACTTGGGTGATGTATGGCAGCCATTTTACACCAGAACACTCAGCACACATCGGCTAAGCCAGAGAGGGAAGGTGGTACTGAGTCAGTTATATTGGAGCATGATTAGGTGGCAGATTGAGTGATCAGGGTTGGGAATTTTTCCAGGACACTGGGGAACCCCAGGCTCTGTGTGATAAGCACTGTGGAATCTTTAATGACCACAGTGAGTCAGAACCTTTTTATAACTCATCTGAAACACAGCATCTCCTACAGTAGGAGGTTTCAACCTTTTCTGATCCAGGGACTCCCCCTCCACACAGGCTCAACACCAGTTCACCTTCAAGGACTTACAGCACATTGTCCCCGTCGCTGCACTGCCATTGCACTCTGGGTGCTTCAACCTGAGGGAGGACAGCCCAGCAGCAATTTCAGTATCCCAGGAAGTCAAGTACTGTCCTAACTAAGTCCAGCACTGCTTAGTTTCAGTACTAACTAAGTTCTGCCCTGCTTAGCTTCAGCCTAGCCCTGCTTAGTGTCAGTATGAAGTAAGCCATGCCCTGCTTAGCTTCAGCACTAACCACTAACCAGACCCTACCCTGTTTAGCTTTAATACCAACCAAGCTCAGCCCTGCTTTGCATTCAGCAGTTTTTCAGAAGCAGGGTATATGGGTGTATGGCTGCTAGCACAAATATATTTGTTAATGTACTGTAGCAGCTAGCAGCTGTTCACAGACTAATGAGTCTTGTAAAAGTATCAAACCCCCTTATGGACAGAAGTAGTAATCCACAGTGTTTGCCTGAATGAAGGCAATGGGAACAAACAACGCATAAGCTATCATTAGTTAAAGCCATATGAATTCATGGATGTTTTTAAAGAGAGGCTTTAATGCTTGCCAGACTGGCCTACTGACTGTCCACTTCATGGAACCTTCTAGGGTAAAGGGCTTATGGATCCTCATTTCACACACAAGTGATGCACGTGGCAGAAGCAGATGAACTAGCTAATGAGTTTCCATGCCAACAATAGACCAAAACAGGAAAATCACTAAATTTGGCTACTGCTAATGGACAACCAGAGAAATGTACTTTCATTTTTATTTATGTCATGCATTGACAACATTTGAGCTGCCATTTGTATATGTCTGCATATTTGTGTTGTGGCAGATGGCATACAATTAAGAATACATTTCACAGGGTCAACAGTAAGTTCCCATCATAATTAGTTTGTTAAAAATAGCCAGCACATGGTTCGATTCTGAATAAGTGCTATTCACACTCTCAGGTCGAGACTTCACTGCATCAGAGATACTTTTTCTTGCTTGGGACACACAACAGCTTATCTCAGAAAAGTGTGGTCTAAACTGAGTTCCACTGAATGTAAATAAATGAGCTCATCGCAATTCATGCTTACAGATAGAAAATGTGAGATTTTTCCCAGAGTTTTCACTCGTTTACCTTTTCCCTTTTAAAACGCCATTATTCCGTTGTACTGTACAAGGGACAGGTGATTGAAATTATAAAATACTCAGCAGTATGCACAGTTAAAGGAGGGTCCTCCTCCATATCTCAGTTACTCAAATGCCCAAATGAAAATGTGGTTTGTGAGAAACAGACTGACCCAGACGCATGTTTAAATACATGGCCACAAGCCACACTACCCTTTCCAGCCCAAGTGTGTGCAGATGGATAATGTGATTTTAAACCTTCCATTTAAAAGTGCTGTCCTGAAATAACTGCATTGATTTTAGTCAATTTAGTTTAAAACTGTATGATTTGAGAAAAAAGAACAACACTGGGTGAGGGAAGAATGAGTTCTGCCAACAGCAGCCCATAATTCTAGAAGTTGTCCTGCTCGTTAATTGAGCAAATGAAACACAAACATTACCTTCAACAGAACTGTCAGTCTCTGCTATTACATTCACGGGCACCATAGATATTAAAAGCTTTGGGTTTAACAGAATGGGAATGACATGTTGGCCGAATTAAGTATTAATTCCATCCTTATTAGGTAGCTACATATCCATAGAAAAAAATCATGCATGGGTAATCCTGGTGCGAATAAAGTAATGGTGACAAAAAGGGAATCTGTTGAAGAGTCGTGTTGGTACAAACAGTATCTAGACAGTGGATTCTTTTGGGGCTGGCTTATGTCAAGGAGTCTGTCCAATGAGAACTTGCTGATTGGCAAGGCCGGTTCCTGGCATAGGTGTTGTAGGCAGTCACCTAGGGTGCCATTCGTATGGGGGAAGTGAAACAGAAGGAACTGCAATCATTGTCAGCACCCCCATTCTCCCCCCAGGTATATACCATTTACAATTACAATTTGATAGTAATGGACAAACAAATGTGGTGACATTTAAACAGTAATTTAACCATGTATGAAATTTAAACTTTCATATTTATTCATTTGAACATAAAACTCCAAAGTGCAATAAAATGACACTGGTTAAATTTTTCAGCATTGTATTTACATGATGTTTTACCTATTCAACCTTCTCGAGCGAGTCTCAGCTGCATAGATAAAACTAGATAAAAAGCACGTAAGTCTCAAAGATTTGTGAAACTGTATTCAACTGGACACACCCTCTCAGCGAGACTCCACCCCAAGACTTAGTTCATCCAAGCCAGGATGAATGTAGGGAAACACGCTTTGGAATGCATGGAAAATGGAAACAGAATGGAGCCCACAGAATTCAGTTGTATTCATCTGAAGGTCTGTGGACGGTATGTGCTTTGAGTGCGCCTCCTAGTAAGCAGGCCAGGAACCAGACGGGTGATTTAGAAGCAATAGCACACTTAGACTTCTGGACACACCAGTTTGTGAAAACTCTAACACCGGGATACATACACCGGAGGGATACTGGCACACAGATATTGCCAATCTGCCCAAAGTGTCGAGAGAAGCACTTGGAGCACAATTGTGTAGGGGTAATGGCACAAGAATAACGCACAGTAATAGCCATAAATATAGCTATTCTACTTCATCAACTTCAGTTCTTAACACCCACATTTTGAGGTCCATATTTCTTTGACTCCCCTGTTTGAACTCTTTTCAACTAACTTCAAACGCGCAGCTTTTTCTCACCAAGCTCGATCCTATCTGGACTACTTCTGCCTGGGTGGGTGAATGTAATGCCACACTGGCAGCAGTTTAATCCGACAATATACCATGTGCAGAAACTGTCCCATTAACATATTATGAATCACAAACAAATGATTAAAATAATATTCTGGTTAATTCATTAATTTACTGTCACTTTCATAAAATGGGGGTTTGAAGATAGTTTATGATTTTGAAGTCTGAAATATACATTCCATTAGCTCTGATTAAGCCTCACCCTTCAATAAAACAGAATGAAGAGACAGACAGACCAAACTTGACAGGCAGATCAGTCACACTGTGCCTTCACATACAAAAGTGATTATAATTCACCCAGCTTAGCAGAGTGGCTAATGCAACTATATCAAACCCAAACAATCAAGTACTTCCTGCATCCATGGGAGTGACCTGACACAAGCCACTGAAGTTTTTATTGACATCAAGATGAAAATTAATAGATACAATAATTTAAAAATACATGCATTGATCAGTAGTGAGTAGCCATAGATTAGCAGCACAGAAGCCGACTGTATAAATTATCAGTTGAGATGGGCATATGTACAGCAAAGCAACAGTCCATAGTGTAATGCAGAATTTTCATAATTTGGCATCCATTATTCTTAACACATTTACTGCCATCCACAGTCATTGGAATCGACCTGTGCAGTATATTTTGTAAGAATTTCCAGTGCTGCTGTTAATGTTCCACAATGAGCAGACTGCACTCTGAAATTAACTTTCATCACTTTGGAATGTCAAAAAATCCTTAAAAAATAAAATTACGTCAGGAAGACCACTTTCATCACAGTGCTGAGACTTGCGGGATTGGACGTGTGTAGGGCATGGTGCGGCATTGGTCGTTTTGTCAATTCTTTTAATTTTTTTTTCAGTCTAGTATTGTCCTCTAATATATGTATTCTACTGTATAAAAGGGAGACATGAGGGTCAGTAATTAGGAAACCTGTTCACCTGTACCAGTGTTTGGTTTGCCAGGCTGTTCTCACTGTAATGCTGACTGCATGAGCTAAAACGTGTGCGTTGTCACGTGTTCCTGTCACAGACACCAGCACCTTTTAGCAAGTTCCAACATCACAGTGAAACGTGTCTGGATGCTTTGCTAGCCTCCTTGAATCCTCCTTGGAACCTAGTCTTCTGAAGGTAGATATCACCAGAGCAGGAACTTTATTGGATAGATAAGGATGCCATTTCGCTTCCTTGCGCAGCTTTCCTAAGCGGAGACTATTACACTCCTTCCCACAACTCTACCAAACATAACTGCGTCTAATGATCATGTATTTTAATGAGTTAGCCCTGGACTCTGGGTTCTCTGGTAGTTGTAAACTGACCCTACATTAAACTATACAGACACTGCATGCGCACCACTGCTTCCAATTACACTTTATTGTTGGTACAGTAAGATAGCATGTATTTGTCTTAGCACAGTCATAGATATCTTGCTGAAAAGTACAAGATCTATTTATTTTTTGCCTTTCAAAACAAATTGGGTAAGTAAAAAATGTCCTTGAAATTAAGCAATTACAGAAATGAATGTGTTGATTGCAAATAATATACAAATAACTAAAGTAAAGTAAATTCAATGAGAATTTGTATTAGACTATGACTTGTCAAATTTTGTTTTTGAGGAACAAAATGAGACTTCAATATGTTTTTAAGTTGTTAAGGACTGACTACATCTTTCGATCAATTCAGGCCAAAGAACATATGCCTGCATTCCACAGCTGCATAATGCAACCTACAATATACATATGCTGTACCTACATAATGCAATCCCTCGCTCTCACTCACTGCAATTATCATCAGCCATGAAAAACAAATTGACTAACAGCTTCCAATACAGTGTGTGGTTGGGCCTCACAGCCTGGTATCTGTTAAGGCACTGTTCCTGTGTTTGGCGGAGGCCCACAGTCTGGTACAGACCATGCCAGCGCTGACTGTGGACGACATCCGGATAACTGGCGTGCGATTGGTTGTACTGCAGCCCAGGGAGGGAGGGATTCTGTAGGAAGAGCCAGCAGAGCTCAGCTGGATGTTCAGGAGGCGTGGATTGCTTTCGAAGCACGAGCTCGACTACGCTCTCACAGACCGACAGAGGAGGTCACACAGATGAGACTTAGAAATACTACAAAGCATTTCAAATCAGCATATAAAAGGAAAGGTTAGGGTTAAAAACTTACACAGGGGCACCGTTCAAATAAAGGAGCTTTTATTTTTGCCCTCAAGTTATTTAAGAACTCAAGGGACCACTCTCTGCATACTGCTTGAACACAAAAAAAAAACAGAACGTATTTAGTTTCACTTCCTCGACTATTCCTCTTATCCTCGTGTCAAGAGAAAATCAATGAGGCCAAAACGTCACAACAAAAGAAATGGTCGTCTCTTTTGCAGTGGCCAAAAATCCGATACTGCAGACGCGATGACAGAAAACAAAGGAGACGCGCTGAACAAATTCAGCGGCAAAATATCAACAAAAAAAAAAACTGCAGAAATAATCCACAGATAAAGCAGGAGCTCATGGCCCAATTAATTTAGCCCCGGACAGGAGGGCATTAGGCAAACGCGTTACATTCTCACACTCTGAATTTAACGAACGCGCGGCGCAGCTGAAGCCAGCGCCTGGGACCGTCTCACGGCTCACAGCGAGGAGGAGATCACAGCCTCGGAGGCCCTGAGAGACACGGGCTCCTCTCCCTCCCTCCCTCCCTCCCTCTCACCTCCAAGGCTGATTTCCCCATTGAAGGTTTGCTTGGATAGGTACTGGTAATTCTCATTCTAAATTACTTGCCTCATTAAAGCTACCAGAATAACTCCGGTACCACATTTGTCTCACTCGCCTTTCCAGTCCCCGACGACCATACATTCTGCAGTGAAGGGAAATAAGTAAAGGATGAGGACGGATGAGGGAGGAAGCAGGGAGGATCTATTTTAGAGGCTTTTTAGCAAAGATGCTGAACACAGGGAGGGTTTTTATTTTCCATACAGCTGTACGGTATTTGGCCCAGAAAAGCCCTCAGCCGTAAGGCGACGCAGAATGCTACGTGCAGTGCAGGAGGCAGTCTTTGGCTTTTCCTTCTTCACAAGCCTCCAAGCTGAGACTGTGACAGTCCAGCACAGAGAATCCACAGACAGGTATGCTAGGGACACGTGTCCCAAGAGCTTCAAGGGAATCCTAAAGTGCATCTTATGGGAGTTATGGAACCAGCACCTCACGATGACCGCGTCTAACAAATCAACATTCCTTCTTCCGCTCCTGCCGGGTCTTTCCTCTCCTGAGCAGGAAGCCTGCATTTTTACGAGACAGACTCCTTTGACAAGCACAGTAGCGGGTACTAAATGAACTCCGTGACAGTTTTGAGAAAGATCTGACTGCAAAGTTCTCGTACGAAAAAAGAAGCCTGCCAGCTCTGCTGCTGCTTACTCGGTATGCTGAGATGTATATCTGCCATCTGCTTCACCTTATAAGCCTCTGAACACCGCTTCTGCCACCGGCCCCATTACCCATCCTCATACAGTCAGCTCCGAGCGAAGGTTAAAAAGCACTGTACGTAGCAAACGGTCCGTTTCATAAAGAAAACAAGTCACTTCTGTCTTAGAGAATTGCATGTATGCTGGAGGGAAAATGCATTAAGGAGAACAACCCGAGAAACTATCTTCTCTTGCCGAAAATTTAGAGCGCTTCAAGAGTTTAGAAAGATGACAAAGTCGTTTTCAGATGTGTATGTACCCATGAGTTTCTTGGAACTTTTCAGTTTATTTCAATCTCTGTCCTTTTTTGTCCTTTTAATCTATATGCTTTATTATACAATACATTGTACTTTTTATCCTATATTATACCATTTCACAGCCAAGCTTCCTTTTTATTTAGTGAAATCTAAATTATTTAATATTAAAAGCCTGATAACCATAATCTCAATGTACAACGCAAGCAAAATTACAGATAAAACATTTCCCAGAGCAACGATACAATGTGCCTCCCTTTAGAGAATATTCATTCAGCTTATTTCAGATAAACTCTTGGTGCTTTCATTTTACCTTCCCCCAGCAAATAAGAATCTTTGGGAAGAGTTTCACTACCTTCCAAGTTTGATTCAGCTGTCTGAAGAGCTTATGCATGTGGTGTTGGTTAAGGTATTTCCCGGATATACACTCAATGGCAATTCTTTTTAGGTACACCTATCTAGTACCAAGTATGACCCTTTTGAAGCCAGAACCAATTGAATTCATAGCAGCATGCATTCAATAAAGTTCTTGGAACATTCATTAGGGAATATGTCCAAGCTGACCTGATACTGCCACGCAGTTCCTGCAGATGTTTCAGCAACACATTCATGCAGCACCTCCTGTCCCACCTCAACCCAAAGGTGCTCTATTACATTGAGACCTGGGGACTGTGCAGGCCATCGGAGTAAACTGAAATCACTGTTATGTTCGTGGAACCAGCTTGAGATGATACGTGCTTTGTGGTATGGTACATTATCCTCCTGGAAGTATCCATTTGAAAACGGGTAGCCATAAAGGGATACACATGGTCTTCTGCTGCTCTAGCCCAGTCTTTTCTAGGTTCGTTCAGAGATGCCCTTCTGCACACCACTGTTGTAAGCAGTGGTTATTTAAGCATCGCTGGCCTTTCTGTAGAAAGCAGAAATGAGACAACCGATTTTCTTCTGACCTCTCTCATTAACAAGGTGTTGTTGCCCAAATAACTGCAACTCGCTGAATGTTTATTGTTTATCACACCATTCTCTGTAAACTCCTGGGATTTTTAGTGCATAAAAATCCCAGGAGAGCAGCCATTTTGGGATGCTGGAACCATCACATCTAGCACAAACAATCATACCATGGTCAAAGTCACTCATGCGTCTTGCCCATCTGTACTGGTCATTGAACCAAAATTAAAACTCATTACCATATCTGCATGCTTTATATATTGAGTTGCAGCCACACGATTTGCTGTTTGGAGGAGCCATTTGAGTTAATGAGCAGGTGTACTTAATAACGTGTCCACTGAGTGAATGAATTTGGGTATTACTAATACATTATGCCATTTCTGCTCAGCATTCTCTTTCATTTTCACTGAAATTTAAAACAGACAGCATTTGACTGGAAGGTCTTTCCTTGAAACAGAACAGTTTGATCTCAGTGTAGAGATCTTTTTGTTGTCAGCTTTGTGCCACACTGAATAAAGGTCAGATTGAGGACAAACTGGAGAGGTGTTGCTATAAAAAACAAACGTGTTCCTCTAAAGACAAAGTAAACTGGGATATGGAATTTCTGTACATTCCAAAACATGAACACAACATTATAAACTGCATCAAGTGCATTTTACATTTTAAACAAGTACGACAGTCATCTACTATACGCACATGACAAATACACCCCAAAACACCCCCCCCCCTACTCGAAAAAAAAGGAATTTGAACAATTATTTTATGTTTTTGTCCTCAAGGCTGTCAGTAATAGACCAAAAAATCTCTAAAAAAGCATTATCACATTAACTCTCATTACGATTTATTATATTTATTTCTTATTTCATCATATAAGAAATGTGTTCATAATTTCTTTGTGTAATTGACTTTCATTCTTCATATAACTGCCATGTAATTATCTGTGAAGCACACTGGCCCACAATTATTAGCATGGACTGTGCAACAAAAAAATAAAGCTCAGTATATTTTTAAAAATATATTTTGAGTAGCTAAGAGGGGGCTCTCCACCTTTCCTAACAGTCATTATGAGAAATATTCACTTTTCATCATCCTCTCTCATAGTGTACTTTTGTGAAACTGATCCTTAGAAATAATGCTTAATTCATACGCCTTTTTATCAGCAAAGCACTAAAGCCACAGCGCAAAATAGTCTCCTTACCACTGTTCTAGTTTGCTTCATTATTGGATGAGGACACAAGACTCGAACAAGTAAGAACACGTACTGTATTTACTTCCCAATAATTTGTGTTAACCTCACATACTGTAATGAGATATCAAAAAGCTCTGAACAGACGCCAGTCTAATGTGAAATGATTTCAAACAAAATAACATAACAGAATGGTTCCGACAGATATGAGATGTTCTATCTACATAAGAATTTACACTGCATGAATTGTGAAGATATAAATTCTTCTTTAAAAAAACTGAGAAAATAAAATTGATAAAATAGAGGGTGTTAGGTAAACATTCTTGCTTGATCATTGACTAAAAATATTCACATTATTTTGAAATCAAGGCGACAACTAATTTGAATTTCTTTCCCTCGGCCAAAGCACGCACTATTTATATTCTCTGTCAAAAGCAGTTCCATTACATATTTACAGGTCCGCTAGAGACCTACAAATGATCGTATTTTATCTCAGCTACTTAAACACACCGATATACTGATACATTGCTGAAATAACCTGCGATTAGGTCGAGTCGTCCTTCTTCGTCAGCCTGAGTGCGCTTCGAGGTTGTGACTTTCCTGAAAGGCACAAGACTAGCGCATTACAAGAGGGCATTACAAGAGGGCTGCAGGACACAGCCTAATATTTGTGCCTCAAACAGGAGTTTATTCACGGCAGTAAAAGTGTAAATCAACTCCCAGTCGGCAAAGTAGCTTGCTCCCGTGTGTCTCGGGGTCTGAAAGAATAGCGGGATTGCGGGAATCCTAACAATATACAACCCGAATGTTGTACTTTGACACAATGGCACAGAATCAAAGCTAATCATCTGTAGTTTTACGCCTGGTGAAAGTCTGCGTATTGTACCATTGTAAGCATGCAAGCAGCGTGGATTAGCCAAACTGAACGGAGGGTCAAATGTACCGAGGACAGACAGGTGAGCCCTACTAACGGAGCGCTGCAACCTGACACTTGTACGGCATTTCCCTGTAGCGCGTTCCAGATCAGATAGCGGGTGATAGTCATCAAGGCGTAGTGCAATATGATGACTATATTATTTTAGCACCTACGTTACACGTATTGTATACATGATTGGAAAAGCTATTTAAATGATGGGGTGTTTAGATCCTTTGGCTGAATTATCTATTGGTTTAGACCAGAGCTGCCCAACCCTGTTCCTGAAGGTTTTCCCGTCCTGTAGGTTTTCACTCCAACCCTAAGAAAACACACCTTACCAACAGCTGGAGATTGTGTAGAGCTGCTAATAGGTAAAACCAGGTGTGCCAAATTAGAAAACCTAAAGGACGGTATGTCTCCAGGAACAGCACTGGGCAGCCCTGGCTTAGATCAGGGTGGAGTCTTATAGGGCATTTGCTGCATGGTGTAAACCAACCATGTTCCAGGAGATTTTCATTTCAACCCTAATTTGGCACACTTGATTCTACTAATTACCAGCAGAACAAGATCTCTAGCTGTTGAATGAGGCGTGCTTTGTTAGGGTTAGAGTGGTGTAAAGAGAATGACAGCATGCTGTGTTACAAGTCGGCTGGCTATGTTTTGAAGGTTGGCTATATTGGAGACTTCATTATTATTACTATTATTATTATTATACAATAAGATTTTGCTGTATGATATGCGTTTGCTGTAAAATATGAGTTAAATGTATGAGTTTGATGTAAAATATTATTTTTCTGTATAACATGATTATGCTGTATAATAGGAGTTTGTTGTAGAATATGATTTTGCTGTATAATGTGTTTGCTGCATGAGTTTACTGCATAATTTAATATGATTCTGCTGTATAATATGAGTTTGCTGTACAGTATAATATGATTTTTCTGTAATGCAATTTTTCAGTATAATATACAAGTTACCAGTCCTTATTCCCATTCCATCCGTGTTCATTCCAATTCCATAGAAACACAAAGGAAACAGTGGAGAGATACCGTATATGTTTGCAGTGCTAGTAGTGCATCGTATAACTACACATCAGATCATCTCTTTTGTAATAATACACTGCCTCAAAAAGATTCTTAACTGACCTTTTTAACACTTGTTCGTGTCCAGTATAACATCTTAGTATAATGATAGCCTTAGTTGCTTGGCTGCTTCAAATTCTAAACTACAGTCTGAAAGTTCACCCGGCTGTTGTTTAACAATTTAAAAGCTTGCAAAACATTTCTGGACCAGAAAACTCCGTCATTTCATAAGCATTCAGACTGTGTTTTCATGTTCTGCCTAAAGATAGGTCTTGAAAACATTTCAGATGGGAAACAATATTACTACACAGCAGCGAGTACTTAAGACTGTGACCATATTCCAACCAATATTAATCGGTCATCCTGACCCCTGCAGTAAGATGCAATTAATATTTTATGTTGCATTAGTGCAATGCCATATTAATTTAGAGTACATCACTTTTAAATGTCCTCTAATGGAGATAAACTATGTGGTTGTAGCATATGACAGAATGGGACCTGCAGGTACCAAGGAGAGAAGTATATTTCCTCACTGCAGGTGTGAGTTGCGAAAGTTTGTTTTTTTATACATCTGCTCACATACACACATAAAGACACACATACACACACAGATGCACACTCACACACACACACACAAAAGCACACTCACACACACACACACACACACCCGTATACGCACACACACACATTACCCGTCTTTGGGTATTTTTCCCATTTTCCTTTGAAGTGAACAAGTACTTTCAAAAATAGCCCTTTTAAGTGCACTATGTGTGGGGGGAAAGAACAGGTTTGTTTTGTATTCACATGACATTAGATTGGCAAGACACACCTTAGTAAACTTTAAAGGGACTTTAAGCCTTCTAAAACATCAACTCCAGGCATAACAGGTAGGGTAGTGTGTCCCTAAATGAACCTAACTTCCTAAATATGTCTGAAAGTGGAAATATCCTCTGTAACCACTTCAAACAGACTTATCTGCACCATGCCCATTGAGTATTAATAAAGGATCCACCTTTTACATAAAAAAATATAATCAAAGCAAATATATATGTATTATGAATTTTACAAACATTTGTCACGATATGCTATACAGACGACCCTGGATTAACCCCCGCTCCAAGTGCACGTCTAGGGTGATGGTGGCAAGGAAAAACTCCCTAATTGGGATACATAGGAAGAAACCTTGGGAGGAACCAGATTCAACAGGGGGAGCCCATCCTCCTCTTATTTTTACTTTCAAAGTTCAAAGTTACCCACATTTCAAAGTTCCAAACGACCTCAAACCGAAAGGGTTCATATCTCCGAGGTTCTACTGTTCATGTATGACCATACACTAAGAATATACAGATCTTGTATCCTTTTGATACAAAAATTAATTTTTAGCACTGATTAAGCCAAGCCTATTTGTGGTCAAATTACATTTTTCATAGAGTAAGGGATACTCTTTAGCACCAGCAGGGACAGTGGTAGATCATAGGAAAAGGTATACCAGCCAAAGCAGGACACCCAAACTGCTCATTTTACACAGAAATATTACCATCATGGTAGTGCATTAGAGCGGAAACTATTTCAGTACTTTATCCTTTCTCAGATTTTAAATAATAGTGTGGAAATATGATTGCTTACACTTGATTAGAATATAGATTGCTTTTTTACAGAATAGAAGGGCTTGCACTTTGTCCTGGCTTGCTTTAGATGCCTACATTAAAATTCTCAAGTCACTGATGCATTCACCTGAATGTGCCTGTCCAGAATTTATTTTATCACTTTATTTTCCACAAAAGCAGTAATTTGAAAGAAAATGAATAGCAGTTATCCAGTTAGGACAGCACAGACACACAGCACCTCCCACAGGTTTGCTTGTTTCTTAGCTCCAGCCTGTTTTAGTGGGGGGGGGGGGGGGGCTCTTCCCTGCCAATAAAGACTCACTGTAGTCTTGCTCTACCTGCAAAGGCCCACTAACTGTTGTGAGGAATATAAACGGTTTTGGCAACCTCGCGACACTTAATTCATGAGCTTTGCAAGGTATCCACCTGGGAGCCCTAGAAGAAGGCAGCTGAGCTTTGAGTTCAAGCCTGAGGGTCTGAAAGTCTCTCAGATTTTTTGCTGTGAAGCAGGTGAATTATGAGTTCTGTGATGAGGAATTTGCACCTATCCAGAGCATCGTTCTCCCACTCTCTGCAGACTCCACTGTGGCACAAACACAGTCTCTCTCTCACTCTCTCTCTCTCTCTCACTCTCTCTCTCTCAAACACACTCATGCACACACACATGCACACAACAACGCACACGCACACGCACAAATGCCCAGTCCAGTATTTTTCCCTTCAGTGTTCGAATGACACCTTGGTTTCTGCAACAGAGAAAATAAGTGGTTGGCCAGAATCCCCTTCATTATGCTCTTCCTTGATTAAAAATTTTTAAATAACTTTCACACTCACCCCCCCCCCCCCCCCCCCATGACCACCACAACCACCCAACTCTCCAGGGATAGTGGCCGAGCCAATTATTGCCAGATTTGGCCACTTCTCTGGAGTTTTCCCAAAGGAGCACAGTTTGTGTTGTGTGACAACAGCAGTCCCAGTGTAACAGGCAAGGTCTCAAAGGAACCATTTTCTCACTCAGCACTCTTCGGTCTCTACTTTATATCTGTCTTCTGCTTTAATGTTTTTTTATTTTGTTAGCACAGTATGGAAGTGCAACAGTGATGAAATGATGTGCTGCCATTGTGGAACCGCCCCTCAGAAAAGCAAATACAAGGCCCTCACTCATATGGTGCTGTACCGATGCTGTGGCGGATACTGACAGATTAGGGATGTGAATGTGTCAAGCTGAAAGCTCCGCTAACAACTACAGTTCCACTTCCAGGGAGTGGAACCGCAGTTGTCCAACCGTATGGTGGCCCAGGGGTGCCAGAAACCACAGGCATATGATGATTTGATAGTTATAAATTCCAGAACATTTACATCTTTCAGAGATGATGCAGAAATACCTTCATTGAAACTACAGAGGACAATAATACACAAGAAACACACCTGATTTATGTCAATCCTGGCCATTGCTCCTATGATGGCAAGCTGCAACGCAATACCAGGTGAGTACAAGCAGAATAAACGCAGAAATAAATAACGTGTTCATACATTATTAGCTTCTATTACTCCTGGTGGTCTCAGTACAGCTTTTATAAACTCAGACATGCTAAATATGACAAGTAGATGTCAGAGGCTTTTAATTTAGATAAAACTTCAAAATCAGCCCGAAAGAGAAAGACTGACCCTGAAAGGCTGTTCTCTAAAGCTTCACTCAGCATCTTCGCTGAGCGGTAAGCCTCTTCCACACGCTTCCCACGACGCACAGTCCATTCATGCACATTCAAATCCAGCGCACATTCAGGCGCCCGTGCTTCATCTGATCCACACAAAGGCGGTGCTCAATGCTACCTGGCGGATCAATATGTCCTTTACCTGTGTGTTTGCGTCCGCTGCACAAAGGACGAAAAAAAAACATTCTGGTCTTCCCACTCTGGAAGAATTTGGCTCTTTGGCTAATTGTGAGAAAAGTAACTTTTTTTTTAGAACTAAGGTAAGCAGCATGACCAGGACCATGCAGTCTCTGTCAAAGAGACTGCAGTTAATATGTTGCCAAACCCCACCACGCTACTGGAAGACTCTTCAAAGAGCTGTATTTCTTTTCTTCCTTGTGGTGAACATTGAACTTCAGGTGTCGACTCATTTTTAAAGCATCAAAGGTTTTTTGTCTTCCGACTGAGGTCACCATGCTGTGGCACATTTTAATTTCATTTTGGTTTTTCAACACCTGATTTCATCCCACGCCTCCAAGCGCGGAACTGTGCAACCCCAATTCCCCAAAAACATCATTACAGAAAAAAGAATAAAAAATAACTAATGGCTTTCGAGGGTCTGAAAAAGGAAGCCAGTTTGGAGTGAAAATAAAACCCGCCCATGAATGTTATTCTGTTTATTTCAGAACCCTTCCATGAATGTTATTCTGTTTATTTCAGAACCCTTCCGTGAATGTTATCCAATGCACTTCCCAGCAATACTTCTCAGATCCTGTCTCCAAATTTTCTATTTTCATGATAAATAAGGTATCGCTCCCTAACTTTAGATTGCAATGCATTTCTTTTTGAATATTCTAAAGACGTTTCTGGTATGCGGTTTTACTTATGTTTGAGAGACCACGGGGAAATCACAAGGGTTTTTTGTCAGACCACTGATTTCCCAGGCATGTACCATAGAGTTCTGCACTACATTTCAATGGAAAGTTTTTTGCTCATAATTTTTTCTTTGTTCATGAAAGTGTTAAAAGTGCATCAAAGACATGACCGCCTCATGACTGTTAGAAGTTCTAGAAAGCATGAATCCCTAGGATAGCTGAAAAAAACAGAACAGCACTTCCATAATAGTAAAAAAAATAGTACAGAGAGTATTGTTTAATCATAACGTGTGTATGTCACTGTGTGAGATGTGATCACTGCACAGCTCTTGTTGTTTGCATTGAAATTATTATTATTATTATTATTATACTCTTTAAGTTACGGGGAGTTAATGTAGGATGCTATAGAATTGCAGGCTTTGAGTGCTTAACACAATAAACTCACTAAATGTCTGTAATCCTGTGGAGTGCAGGGAGCAAACAGGATCTGAGCCGCCAGAGTGCTGGAGCACTCGAACTCATGCACACACCGTTCCTGGGCCTAAAAGTACAATGGCTCACAGCTGGCCTCATTCAGCCCCTTGGCACTAATGGAAATTTCCGTGGGTGGCGCAGGGAAACGGTCTTCTCTGAGCCGTAGCGAAACCCCAGAGCCGGGCGTCGCCGGGAAGGCTACGCTACGCTACGCGCGCTGCGCTGTGCCGCTCCAGTCTGTCACTCCTTTCTCTTTCTCCTCAGGCACGGCAGGAACGGTAGACACGCCGCACTCTCTGAGCGCGCACCCCCCCACCGCCCCTGCCCCCCAAAACCCATCACCGATGACATCATCCAGCGTGCTCAAACCTCTGCTGCTGTGCTCAACTGCAACAGGGGGGGGGGGGGGGGGGGATCATCCGGGATGGAAGAGTCAGGAGACGGACAGCCACTCTGCTGTAAGTGTGTGGAGGGGCCTATCACAATAAACAGACACCCTATACGCAGGTGAGACTGCCTGTCTGCAGCAAAGCAAGCATCTCTTCAAAAGCACAGGCAAGCCAATTCTGCTGATGAATGAACTCACTAAACCGTGTTTGTGAGGGCAAGAATTAACAACCTACATTGAATTGACAAAATTAAACATAATTGTTGACAGAATTCAACCCAGTGTTTCATTTGGTCCAAAAACACTCCAACTGCACACAAGTCTGTGTCCTCAAGCCAGGGAAAGGATCTCAGCTAGAACTGGCATACTGCTGACTGAGCTCTTGAGTGATGGATATGCCCACCGTTCACTTACAATATGCCTACATGGCAGTTGCTCTCATTGTCCCAGCAGCCCATTTTGCATTGACCAACACATGAAAGCGATTATTTTGCAGAACCACAGAAAATCTATTTAATCCTCACCGTCTGCCATTATCTGCTGTCCCTGCCCTGCTCTCCATAGCGTAATTGACTAAACGTCTTTTTTCCCCCCACTCTCCTGTGATGCATGGCACAGTTACGAGCTCGACATCATGCGGCCGTATGGACGCGTCCCAGGTCTGAAAACCGCACAGCATGAGCCGGTGTCAGGCCCAACCCGATATGACGTGATTCATATGGCTCGGGCCTGACCCGCTCCACTCATCAATCCAGTTAGTCTAATTTTAATGAATCTGGACCCAGCTGTGTGCGTGTTGCCATCACAGAAGCGGCACGCGTGCGCTGGAAGGGCAGACTGGCCCAAGGGCATTTTTCCCCACCGCTGGCCTGGATGCGATACGGCGCATCACCACGCGGTGGGAAAGTGCCGTCGGAGGGTCGGAGGACACAGTATCCGCGGAGTAATTAACAGGATGGACGGGGTTTTTTTTGTTTTGTTTTTTACTATCTCCTCATCCTGCCTAACCCCCTTTGTAATAGAAATGAAATGTATGCGAATATGTGACGAGGAAAAGAGACAGAGTAAACAAGCGGGGTGGAGCCCGTGCCAAGGGGCCCTGTGACAGAGGGGTCAAGGGTCATATCCTGGTGTGAAGAGGTTGTGCTCTGTATGAATCTACATCAGCATGGAATATAAGCACTGTTAATGATCCTGGGTAATACAGGCATATTCAGCCAATAAATATCAGAAACAGCAAATACTGCAATATAATAATAATCATCATCATTATAACTATTATTATTATTTTTTTTTTTTGCAGTCATAGTATTATTGAATTTGTCATGCACTCTTATAGAGTGCAACCTAAATGGCCTTAGGCATGTGCCCCTCAGATAATCTGAAAGACGTCACAGGCAGAGCAAGCAGGAGCACAGCGAGTGAGTCAGAGTAAAATGTGTCCTCCTGTGATAGAACAGCTGCTTCCGATAATGCTGCCGTAGTGGGAAGAGCGCTAGTGGGAAGAGCACTGGGCTCTGGGTCTAAAGCACAGGGTCAGCATCTCACAGGGCACATTGCTGTCGTCTGAGAGCCTTGCCTTCAGCACACCTCAACTGCTCCCGCAAAGCTGCACAGATAAGGCTTGCACAAGCTCTGCTGGCAGTTCTGAGGATTTTAAGCCATGCAGGGTAAGACCTGCTGACGTGTTAAAGCAGATAACTGGTCGACATAATCATTGACAGAATTTTACTCATTCTAATATTACTTATTACTTTAGAGTTTAACTCAAAGATATGATATGAGTAACTATTATCATTTTCTTTATATTACCAAATCAATGCAATAGACACTCAGGTGTAGGTGAAAATGTGCCCACTCAATGGAATACTGTCTGAAGAAAGTTAGCATAACCGCCCTTTTATGAGAATAGTGTCCCACTAAGGCAGTGTCCCCTGCAGGGCTTGAACCTGCAACCTTATGGTTAGAAGTCAACTTTATTTTTTTTAAATCTGTGTTTTCATTGAGTTGTCAGCCATTTAATTTCCATTAGTTATATCACTGTATTGTTTCACAGACTTCACACACACTGACTTCTGCCTGATTTCTCGGTGGTGCTACATGACAGAGAATGGGGAAAAAAAAGTTTAAAAAATGGGTGTCAATTATATGGCTCACGTCGTGATGGGGGAATACCAATAGGATAAAGGGAAAATCGGAGCCGCCCCGTCAGCACTGCCAGCGCGCTCGCTACCTCACTGCGAAAGGGTCTATATGGAATAATATCGGGCTGCATGGAAGTAGCTACAATACGACTGACGTTAACCTTCTTCAAAGCGTGACCTCCACAATACAGTGACTTCAGCCTTATTCGTGAAATATTCAGTCAAGTAACTACCTCGGTTATATTAGGCTGGGCGCAACCGGAACCTGGAAACATTGAACTCAATCTGGGTTTACGGGCGACAGTCCAAATGTCTTCTTGCTCCGGTGTGTAATAGTAGAAACCTATTACAAAGTTCACTGAAAGCATAATTTAAAAGCAAACTGGCCAGGAAACCTGCTGTGTACTCTGGAAATAAAGATGACCACAGATTAACGCGTTTTCACTCTCTACCCTCAATAACTTTACATTAAAGCTTCGTTAAAAATGGACACTCATAAACCCTCGACGGACGGAGCAACAGTGGCCAAACCATCACAGCTAATTAACAAGGAAGTTACGTGAAATACGGGGCGCGCAGACTATATGAACTACAACCGAGAAATTCACACTATGCAGCAGCTAAAGGAAGCCTCTCCTCGGTGCTGCAACCCTCTGTCACTAAAGTAATCATTTAATGACTAATGGCTTAGACCATTTCCTTGCGCGATACAAACTAAGAGACGGTGCAATAGTTGTCTGTAATAGTCTGCATTCGTTTAAGTGTTTAACTTCAACCACTCCAGAGAGCGATACTATTTTCCTCGGCATCATCTGCGTAGAAAACCTATGAGAAATGATAAAGTTCTTAAAAGAGGGTGATAAGATCGCACTGCTATGAGTACGCATTTAAGGGATACTGCAGCGGCAGCTTGCCACCTGAAAATAAAACTGCGCCTGCATCACTTCAGAATATGCAGAGCGCGTTAAGAAGAAACAAGTTTTCAGTCCAGATACGCGCTTCCTGCGCACTTTCGTGTTGTATATGGTTCCTAACAGAAACGATGTGATAAACATGTTGTTGCCCCTACCTTGAAATCCAAAGATGAAAACGAATCCTAGGATCCAAATGCTGTGTATCCAGTAGCAATTCATGTCGTCCTCTTGTCTTCAGTCAGGTTCTCTCCCGATATCGCACAATATAGTTTTCTTTAGGTCTCCTACAGGGCTTTATTTCGTCAACTGGAGCGGTCGTCTTCTTTCTCCTGGTAGAACCGTCGCAAGCGTATGGCTCCAAAGCTCTGTCCCAATGCTGCGGCGCACTACAAACTCGGGGGTTGGGATGAGGGGGAAGAACAGTGCTTCTGCAATCACAGCCACTCGAAAAGCAGGTTTTCACTTTCACCGCCTGTTCATCGCTGCCACCTAGCGGTAAAAGATAAAGAGTATTTTACACTGGACAGCTCCTGCGTGCAGAGAGAATGTTGATCAATTCCGAATGAACTATTCCGTAAATGTACTGCAGAACAAACGGAATACATTTGTGTGACGGGTGACGCCACCTGCTTTCAGGCGTCTCGACTCATTACGTGGGTCGGCTGGGCTCAATAATTGCTAAACAGAATACTTTACATGCACAACTTCTCTGTCCATATGGTGTTCTTGTGGACAGTACTACGTTTGGTGAATTCTGAAAGAATCCCTCCCCCAGCTGTATCTTCTGGGAATAATCATATTCGGCTGGAGGCCTTGTATTGGTTTTAAGAGCATGTCATCCTGTTAATAAATACACGCCGTAAAACAAGTCATAAAATAATGCGAGCGCATTAATTACGAAGGTTTTTCAAGGCAGTGCCACATAAGGACAATGTGCTTCCAATGCCAGGGTGAGATGTAGTACGAAAACTTTACCGAGTTTAAAATGCGTGGCTAACGCTATTCCGAATGCGTGCCTGTAGTGACTGGGAAATAATTTATTACAGGGTTTCCGTGGTGTGATGCAGAAGCTATACTAAAAATGCATCTGAACTCTAACAGAATATGCATTTATTCGGAGCATGGGCAAGCTGGTTAAACGTTTTCAGATGGTGCAACAGTTGTCTGATATCCAGTCTGAACAAATGGGTGAAACTATCAAAACGTGACAAAAATATAGCTAACTGATTTTCCCATGCGACGCCCGCACGTGCTCTTGAGAACGAAAAAAGCGTCCAAAGAGAGCTTTAAAACGTGGCAGATTAAAAGGCTAATTAAAGCATTGTAATGACATCCACTGCAGATGCAAGGTAACGCTTGTTGTGTATTTCAAAAATAAATTTAAAAAAAACTCAGCGAAGCTGTTTCATGATCAGGGAATAATGGGTTCCCATTCCATTAGGAAAAAGGAGCTTTTTTGGTAATCAAAGTGCGCCAAAAAAAAAAAAAAAAGAGACAAATACAGGCATTTTGTAAACGGCACTGGCAGCAGGAACCATGTAGCAAGACTTCATTCTGCATGATAAGTGGCACTAGGGACAAATCCCGGGTAACTAAAATAAGCATTCTATTTATTTCAGTAACTATATAGTAAAATGTTGGGGCACCAAACTTTAGCATATTCCTTTCCTTTTTAATCAACGAATTACAAAAGCTACTGTACTGTACACACCATGTCTCTGCAAGACTAAACATACAACCGCCACTTGGCAGCACTCGGGCAAGGGCTGCAAAGAAATCTTTGGAATACTAATACTGACATCTTAAAAGGGACTATTTTACTCTGCTGAAGGCCGAGGGGGTTGGGGGCGTGTTGGGGGGCTGGCTCTGTGGTGAAGAGGAGGGGGGTACACAGTGTAAAAGATGTGTGGGCAAAGTGAAGTAAAAAAAAAAAGGGAAAAAAAAGCTTAACTGCATTCAGAGGGTAAGAGAGGACACTGAGCTGGAGCACCAGGATTTTTTCTGCTCTTATATATTTCTGCACTCTCCCCTTCTCCTTCGTACCTGCCAAACATACCCGTTCTCTCCCAGGCTCTTCAGTGTCCACAGCTGACAGCACCTAAGGCTAATCCAGACAAATCCAGTGAAATCCGCCAGTGCAACACCTCTGCTTTGCTTTTTGATCAAGTGGGGTTTTTTCTTCTTCTTCGTCTTCTCTAAAGGAATTCACTTTCAGCCTGGTATTTGATTTATGTACTCAAATATCACAGATGCAAACAGAAGCTGAATCCACGGACGTGGCTGGTTTGATTTTGCCTCTACAGGGGGGATCTGCTCTAAATGCCACGCCACTTCATCCTTAATACCAAGCTACACATTTAAGAGAGGGCTAAGTCATGGAAATTAAAGAAAAACTAGATGAGAATCTGCTAAACTTGCTAATTTGAATGCTTCCCTGAATACTACAGTCTAAGGCCATCCCCATAACAATTAGACTGAAAGAGATAGAAAGGGATGTATTTCTATAATTTTATCTTAAAGTACAGTCAATTACATGCTGCCATGCAAGAATACTTTTTTTTACTGAAAACAATCCATGCAACAAAAAAAAACCAACCACACTTTCCATGAGATTCACATTAATCCATTTTAACCTGCCATTTATGTTATAATTATATTTAAAATATATAATAAGCAGTTTATTTTTGGAAAACAGCTACTAATTCAATTTAAAGACAGAATTAAAAAATGTGCATTAACAAAACACTTTCCATTTTAATGGCGTAAAACAGCCCCATTTAAAGCAGCACAAAAACACTTGTTCAAATGCAGCACTGATGCACAAGCAAATCACTCCTAACTAGCTTCATAGTGAATTTATTACACACTGGCAGCATGACAAGGACACACTGACATCGCATTGCCAGGATGGGTAAATACAGCCAATTCACAAGAGGCATAAGGGTAACATTCCTGGGTCCACTCCAGTAGTAGACGTATATGTAATGAATGTACAACTAAAGACATTTTTGATCAGAGGAAATCACTAATCTTAAGTAAATTGTAATCAAAATGCAATGACACAACACAATTATTACTAGGTCTCAGTGAAGAGTTCCAAGCATTATTATGACACATAATGTTGTTTTTAGTGATCATCAGTAAACAGTTCCAAACCTTATAATAACACACAATGCGGCTATTATATGACATCTGTAAATTTTTCCAAACATTCCGTATTATCATTGTGGTGTGGGGATGGCTGGTTTAAGCAGCCACACCTGCCCTGGGTCAAGCTAATTAGACCTGGCCAATTGGATAATTGGTTAATAATTAGATAATTGGCCAGGCTAATTGGACCCAGGAACAGGAGTGGCTGCACCTGTGCGTAGTGAGGTAATCACTGCGCACAGGTTAAATCTGCCATCCCCACCCACATCAGGAGCTTCTCTGTCATGACAGTGTTTGAGATCTGCTCACTTGGCTGTAACATCTTGCCAAACCCTTGTAAAATAAAATCTGGACTGTTGGAACATCTTCTCCCTGTGTCTCTGTGCTGGAGGGCCCCAAAGAAAAGCCACTTCGGTGGCCTGTGGCAGGCGTGTTTGTCACAGTGGCGCCCAACGTGGGGCTCCTCCGGCACAGGAAAGAGGCACAGGAGGGCTGGCCAGGAAGCACACTGGAGGAGGGGCGGCTGAGGTGTTCCCGACAGGGCTTCGGGCGGATCCTCCGGGCCAAAAATGGGGAGCGGAAGATGACCAGGGAGGGGAAGGAGGCAATCCTCAGCTGGGACGCTGAGGAGCTGCACCTGGCCGAGGAGGCAGGTCAGCGACGGGCGGTGCACGAGAGGTGGTCGCGCCGTGAGCTGGACTTGGCCGGGAAGGCGGGTCAGCCACGGGCGGCGCACGAGCGGTGGCCGCGCCGTTTTGCTTCCTTTCTCGTCCGTTTGGTTGTTTTTAGCTCTTTGTTTTGGCCTGGTTGGTTTGCCCGGAGCCCATGAGGGGATAAGCCTGCAGCCGCCCGCCAGCAGAGCCGACTGGCGGCCACCACAGCCACGAGGGTTCCTGGTCCCCAGCACCACAAGGCCAGTCCACCAGCCCACCAGCCCAGCCACCCCACCACAGCCCCTGGAACAGCCCAAGCCGGTGACGCCCCCACCAGCCAGCAGAGCAGCCCAGGACTTCCCGTGCTCCAGGAGGGAGGAGGAAGAAGGGCTGCCTGGTCGTCCGAAGGAGGGTCACCGCATGTACTGGACTGTTCCGGGGCCACCCACCCTGACTTTTTTTATTTAATTTTTTAGCGTGTTTGGAGTTTTGTTTTGTTTGTCTTTGGCTTTGTTGGGAGTGTGGGGGTGGGGGTGGGGGTGGGGGTGGGGGTGGGGGGAGTAGGCTTCGGCCAGGGATTCTCCCTGGCCTCAGTTTGGCGTTGGGGGTATGTGGTGTGGGGATGGCTGGTTTAAGCAGCCACACCTGCCCTGGGTCAAGCTAATTAGACCTGGCCAATTGGATAATTGGTTAATAATTAGATAATTGGCCAGGCTAATTGGACCCAGGAACAGGAGTGGCTGCACCTGTGCGTAGTGAGGTAATCACTGCGCACAGGTTAAATCTGCCATCCCCACCCACATCAGGAGCTTCTGTCATGACAGTGTTTGAGATCTGCTCACTTGGCTGTAACATCTTGCCAAACCCTCGTGGAATAAATGTGGACTGTTTTAACATCATCTCCCTGTGTCTCTGTGCGGGAGGGCCCCAAAGAAAGCCACTTCGGTGGCCTGTGGCAGGCGTGTTTGCCACAATCATCACACCGGAGAGATGAGTTTTCTGACTTTAGAGAGCTGCAGTGTTTTATTGATACTGTTTAAAATGCTTTAAGCATGACTACAGTACAGTCGCTGTGTATAATAGGCCTAAATTAAAATAATGGTAGTAGTTTGAAATTCAACTATCCTTCTGGAATGAAGCTATTTAATAAAATTTGACTTTAAAAACATAATTTGCTAATACAATGCATTTCCCTTTTTCAATGTATTTTTAACACCTTTACCTTGTGAGTTCCAACTGCACATATTTAAAATTCAATTTCTATACCACATATTCAACTCACTCAAAATATTTTACAAAGCAATTCTAATAAACTGTTATATTTCTAATCCATTAAATCTGGGTTTATGAATAGTAGGATTGAAAGCACTAGATGTGATCACGTGGCCAAGCTGAAAGCCGTATGAATCTGAAAGAGAAAAACCCTTTGGTTGCTTTTACAGTGCGGCACCATTTTCACCTCATCAAACCGTGGGCAGGAAATGCCCATCCTGAGCATAGTGCATCATGTCGATTGCACAGACACCACATCACTTCTTTTAACCAATTCAATTTCCCTTCCACCCTCGATGGTTGAATTGACGCAATGATCGATACCGTTTTCACATCAGAAGGGAGGTACTCAGGGA
Source organism: Anguilla rostrata (assembly GCF_018555375.3). Taxonomy (NCBI): domain Eukaryota; kingdom Metazoa; phylum Chordata; class Actinopteri; order Anguilliformes; family Anguillidae; genus Anguilla; species Anguilla rostrata. The sequence goes on from NC_057944.1 coordinate 27,521,193, forward strand.
AATGAACACGTTCTCACAGCCTCATCCTGACACGAGCGATCGGTTGCCACCGCGCAGGCATTTCTGGCCAAGCCCACGGCTTCAGGCCTCAGAACATTATTGGTGTACTGGTCCTGTGGTTCATTGCTGAAGACATTTCTGAACCTAAAGTGCCGCAATCCACCATCATTAAGGCCAACACCTGGAAAGCAGACCATTTTACAGTGAGATGAGACTGCACACGGTTCCATTGATCACACAGTTTGGGCATCTTAACCAGGGGTGCACAACTCCGGTCCAGTGGAGAGGCAATCTGTGTGCTTTTTGTTCCAGCCAGTTACCTTAGTTTGACTTTCAGACAGCTTTATAAACTATACTGGTTCATGCCCGTGCTTGAGCGCAGTAAAATCTATAGAATAGTCTGTGGTTATAGCTGGTGCTTGTACAAATGTCAGATTAAGATATGATTGAGCTAATTAAATAATTAAGAGCATAAGCTGGCATGAAATCCTGAAATGGATCAGACCTTGTTGTGCATCCCTGGTCTAAACCAAGTTCTCTCCAGGGTGGAGGAGTCGTGGCTGCAGGCCTGCACTTGGGATTGGTGGAGTCAGTTATTTTTTGGTCATTTAATTGGCTGCCAGTTTTGGCACTTCATGCAAAACATTTCATATATGCTTTGTCCTGTTGGTATGGTATAGATTGGTATCATTTTACTATCACAGGATTTGTTCTGATTCATTGACTATAGCTTTCATCATCCAAGTAAATTAAATAGGCTTATTTTTGGTCTTAAATGGTCTAAAGTTTTTCTTTTGTTTTTTTGTTAATTATATTTTCCTAAATCTCCATGTGACTCATACAGGACAGGCTTTTAATTAAGCAATTATGGTGCATTAGTTAGCTGCTCTGTGGCTGGTTTAAATCCTGTCTACAGCAAGTTATTTTAGTGAAAATGTATAACTGGAATATTAATTACAATATGTAACATTGGATTTTCTAAAACAAACATGGTGCACCATCTTGCCATGGCCTTGGGGTTTAAACATTATTTAAAAAAAGAACAGAGGGCCACAGATAAATGTGGGACTACAGAGCTGGAGAATCAAACCCCTGGCCACATGGGGAAACCAGCGCAGGGTTTAAAATGAATTTGCCCATCCCACAGATCATGCCACGTGCTCCCCGAGGGGCTCAAATATTACTGAAGACACTGATGCAGTACTGTACGATTATACATTGTGTACATTGTCTGATTTCTAAATTACAGGCTAAAATTAATGATGGTGCTAATATGGCTGTGCCCGGAACAAATGTGGACATTGTGATGCAGAGGCTGGGGATGGCTTTGGCATCACGTGGTGAACAGACACAGAAAGACAGTTAGTAGCATTGGCTTTCTGCCTTTCATTACCTCCAACCCAAATAAAATGACAAACAAAGGAAAAACCAACCTGGTAACCTGAACTTCACAAAAAAGGGCAACCGAAAATGTCACAAAATAGCCCCACAAAAGAATCAGGCAGCAGCAGTACCACCACACACCACTGTTCACACAACCGGTTGTAAAACTGTCCTCCCCTTAGGCCTGCCAACCAGGCCTTTTTATTAGGCCCAATAATTAGGTAATGGGTTGCAGCTGTCGTGATTACGATGTCTCACAGCTGTGGCCATACCTGTGTATAGGGCCGGTGCTGCCCTCTTGTGGACAGCACCCCAAGTTCCTTCCTGGCGCCAGAACATGTATGGGTGCACACAATTGAGGCACCACTAAAGGGACTCTACATTGAACTTCAGGCAGCAAAAATGCAGTTCCTGAGTATCAGAAATCAGTATGTGTAGCCTAGATCCAATACATAAAACCAATTCCATGCTTTGAGAACTTAAAGATGAGCTCTCAGAACAGATTAATGTCATATGCCATATTACCATATATAACTTTAGTTTGGGTATGAAAAACATAGATTTCAGAGTAGTATATAACTTTCTCATGCTCATATAAATATACTAAATTCCCCAGAATGTATTTAATTGGAATCACAATTTTTCATTTTTCTTTGAATTAGCTTTCTCTGAATTGTGTGTTGTGCAGTGTGTGCTAATTTTTAAGCATCCAATGAAGTTCTAGAATACTCTCTCATCAGCCCTGAACACAGAATCTCTAGAATGCTCTCTCATCAGTGATGAATACTGAATCTCTAGAAAGATCAGTCAGTGTAACATCTCATTGGCCTTTTAGAACCTGAATGTAGGGTACTTTTCAGTACCTTGAGGATTATGTTTCCAAACCGTTTCTTCAGATAGCCTATATCACCAGGCTTCCACCAGCTTAAGAGTTAGAAAACACAGTGTCGTGATTGTGTGTAAAACAGGCACAAAGACAATGCTAACTCTGAGAAATAGCATCTCAAAACAGAAGTTATCAAAAAACACCGGAATGAGGATATGTCTTCTCAGCCACCTCTCCCTGCCTGGCCCCAACTCAAGAGCCCACCACATTCCCTTAGAGACTGAGCTGGGACCAGCTGCTCAGACATTCTGCCAGCTTATGTGAAGGCGGTTCTAACCTCAACAGCAAACGATGATTCAGCGAGTGTCTTATTGCAGCCTCGTGTTACAGTCTAAATGATATTCAAGACACTGGGGCTGCACACCATGCGCAAATGATGTTTGTATCAGTCTGCTGAGTCCTTATAAAAACCCACAGACTAACAGACCCGAGATTGCTAACACTTTATCTTTACGGCCAGCTGATATTCAGGGGGGTTCTAACCTCAAGAGTTTAACTAGTGCTTGCTACAGGATGAGGTCACTAATCTGCATTTGTTCTCAAGACAGAGAGGTCATACCGTTACTTATGAAAATCGATGAACTGAAGCTGAAAGAGTTGTCTTTTGAGAATGATAATTTGTAAGGTAATCTATAGGGATGATCTTGAGGTAATGTGCAGGGTTTTACAGTAGTGTTGCTGGACTAGTGTTGCAAGCACTACAGGGGCAGTAGTACTCACCCTGAAAACACACATTTTTTTATCCACTTTAGTGGGGCCCAGAAAAATATTACTGGGGCTTACCAAAATGTTGCTTATGCCCCAGTGAATGGGGTCTAACAACACCTCTGGTTTACATTAGATGTACAAAATTAATATGTTAGCAAATTTGTGTAACTTTGTCATTTGCTGGATATTGATATGAAGACAATATAGCTGGGTTACTGTCAACCCATGTTACATCTTTAAGTACAAATAAATAGCATACTCTATATATAGAAATCCCAGATATTCTCAAAAGCAGGATCAAATAGGCTTTTCTTCACAAGCGTATTTGCTGCTTGTTTGTTGTTAGCTTGCTCACTGCTTGTTTTGGGATCTGTACCATGCTCTCTTTGACTAATATTCATAATACTTGAATGTTTGACAGCCAGTGAGCTTGCATGCCTTCAGAGAATAATGGGGGAATATGTAGATGTGTTCAGCCATTGATTGAAATATTGGGACATCAGCCACAAGAAAACCGAATACAAAGACAAATGCACAAACCAGTCTATTTGAAGCAGTTACAATTTTGTTTCATGAGCACTCAAGACATTTTTCTATGCTCATCATCAGATGTGCCGTGATTTAAGTTTATAGCTTACCTGATATATTCAAAATAAATCTATGAAATGTCCACATTCATATAATGTACAGTACAGACTATTCTTAGTTATCATTTATCCAATTCACAAAATATTTTATGAATCTAATGGACTTGGTGTTGTTCCGGCCCAAATCCCTCAGCATTATAATAAACTAAGGGCAGCAGTGGTTACTATATATTGATATAAAACAAAACAGAGGCAATTTGGTGTGATGAAGTAAATACTCACAAGGGTACACTGGACAGAGAGAGAGAGGGAGAGATGGACTTTATGCTCTCCCAAAAGGAGCAGGTGAGAATGATTTTCAGTCAGGCCCAGGGCAAGCCGGTCCCCAATCAAGCAGAGGACATCAACTCAGTCAATAAACTGAAAAACAGCCGGGTGTAACAGTGTTAAAACAGATTTCTGTGTTTTATGTGGGAAAAAAAAACAGTCCAAATTCTGAAGGCATACACTTCTTTTTGAGTGTGCTTGTCTCAGCCAGTTGAACACCCACGGATTTCAAAGTTTTCCAAGCAGTCTGCACAAACACTTGTTTTTAATGGCTTGTTCTATTGTAAATGGCTGTCTTTGAATGGAAAGTCTCCAAACCCCTGTAGAGACTGGTTAAGTAACGTACTAAATAAAATACCCAGGCACACTAAATGGCTACGTCGTCAGCATCTGCAGAGTTTTATCTTTGTTAAGCAATATTTAAACTAATGTGACAGGCCGCAGCGTGCCTCCGTAGCCATTAGCATCTGTCCCTGCCACTCCCAAACACAGGCTTTTCTTTCCTCTTCTAGAGTACCAAAGGCAATCATTTCGCCAGGTTTCCTTCAAAGCTGTATGGAGATTTTCGGTTATTAAGTTCACAGAGAGACGGACAGAAAAACAGACAAACAGGAAGAGTGAGCACTTCAATGTCTCACAGGCATTCAAGCAGCTCAATTTGCTCAAAATTAGTTGTGTTTTTTTTTACTCACGGTTAAAAGCAAGTGATTTTTTTTATACCTAAATTAACTTGCCAAATGGTGTTTATCCCTTCACAACTTCAAGGACAAACATTGATTGAATGCAGGACCAAGTTTCCTCCAAACTGTCAATGGTGTTTTCTGATATTTCATTCATAGACAGACTGAAATAAAGGGCTGCATCATGATTGCCAATCTATTACTTGGTGGTAGAGGCCATAATGAAAGGGACATTTTGAGCAGAAATGCCTGTTTCTCCATTTGGGTGCTCACCAGGGCCTGACTTAACACCCACCACCTGCTAAATCTATTACTTCTTTTGGGAAGGGGAGATTTTGGCTGTTAAAAATGCTGAGTGGCTAGTGACTTTGGGAAACCACTAGCTGCAGTGGTTGGTGAGGCAAAACGTTCATGTCGAGCCCTGGTGCTAACCTTCAATTTATAGTTGTAGGCCACCATAGAGAGCGTTCTCATAGATCAGGCCATTTTGGCCAATAGCAGAGCTGGGAGTAAAGCGAGGCTGCTCGAGTGCACGTGTTCTTTACTTCACGTCGTCCTCAGCCTCTTTTAAAGGCTGGGAAGCAGCCCACTTGTCACCGTTCGGGGGTACACACAGTGCAGAGGCTGCTGCGCCCCGTTTATCAGCAACCCAGGCTTGTTTCTGAGGGAACACTCACTCACAGCTCCGTGTTGGGGTTACTGTTGCTAGGACACAGTTGGCAGCGAGAGTAGGGCCCAAGGAAGGTGCCAGACACACTTACACTGGTCAAGAGAATATAGTCCTGGGAATATCTTTAAAAATATATAAAGTTTCTGTTTTTTTTCCCAATTTGGAATGTCCAATTACGATCACACAGCAAAGTTTATTGGAACCACGATCACTGACTCAGATATTTTAGATATGAACACATAATTCTGATGACCTTCTGTCCAATATGTGCTGGTTTAGGGACATTAAAGGGATTGTGGATGAAAGCAAGAAAATACACTTCAAGTAACTCCAAAGCAGGTTGTACAGGGATGCTATGCTACTAGTAGCTGCATGTGTATATATTACCAATTATTCTTCAGAACATTACATTAGATCTTATTTTCTGTTGAAACTAATTCTAATGGTGCATGCAACCTGAGACCGTTGCACTCAAGGAATTTTTTTTATTTCCAGTTGAGTTCAGTATCAGTCCTATTTGTTCGTTCTTATTTTATTTTTATTTTGGAGATCATTATTTGGTTTTTGTTTCAGTCAGAGAGTGTGTGTTTCATTTAAAGTGCTGTAAGAATCAAGTACCTTTAACCTTACAGAAGGAGTGAAAGCATCAGCAAATAGAAACATCTGACACTGAAATTCATCTTTACAGAAATTTAGTACATATCTACAGTATTTTAATTTACTCAAATAATGCTATTTTTTAAAATTACTTTAATTTTTCACAGGTTATATTTAACAACCTCAATTTAAAGTTATGAATAAGTTTGACAGGGCACAGAGAATGTTAAATGCTTCTAACATACAAGTAATTGTTGTCATATAGCTATATAGCAATCCCAGAGTGCACTCTGTATCTATTATTAACACAGTACAGTAGTGGACAATAGTGTTACTCTCCTCTCAGGAGTACAAAAATGCAGTTTCACCAAGAAGGCACAGAGGACCATTTATAATCACTAAGTGCAATTTAAACCTAACAATCAACAATTTGTCTTCTAACAAAAGGATAAATTAGCCAGATAACCTATCTAACCCTATAACACTATCCAAAGGGAGGCAGAGTGGCAAAGTATAAAGAGTGACATTGGCCTGAAATGCAGAAACAGTATTGACTGAGTTACACACACACACACAGCAGTTGGTCATGCACGCACAGTTTGCATGTTGAAGACACGCATTTCTGCTGCACTTTGGGAGCCAGGCTCGGGCTCAGAGACATGCTGGGGAACACAGCTCTAGTACCACATGTGTTAGCATACGCAGAGCAGCAAAGCCTGAGGGACAAACAGCCAGTCCACAGAAAATTACGATGGCAGAGATAAGGAAAGGGATAAGGAATCAAAATGGCAAAAACTTCAGAGGCGGTATGTTACTAGCTGGCTGTGTACGTGACAAATATCAAAGTGGTTTGTACACATATGAGCTAGAAACCCTGGCAGGCTGCGTGTTTGTGAACAACATCGCTGTCTGTCAGCTCTCCAGCCAGAACAGAAAGTGTTTCCCAATCACTGAACATATTCCGAAGTTGGCTTGAATTCATTTCCTCCAGGCTCTCAGGTGGAAACAACTTTAGCCAATCAGAGAAGTGATTTATGACCAATCCTCTTTCTTTAATTTGCCTGGCAGTGGAGAGGGCTTCACTGAATGGTAGAAATGGATGCTCACAAACACTGGTCTCTGTGAGTCCATGCTTTCCTGTGTTGGATTATCATAGCACAGAAGAAACTGTTAACACGTGTAATGCTCTCCCCCCTCACCCCCTCCAACAGACAGGTCACATCCTTCCTGCCATTTTAGTCCTTCCAAACAGTGTCTGATAGGCAACAGTTGAACAGCGTGTAAGTCAAATTTTCAGATGTTCTTCAGACTTCAGCTGAACAAGATATCCACCACAATCTACTGGACTAATATCAAAGTGCAGATAAGTATGAGAAACACCAGTGAGATGATGGAAGATAATTCCGTTAGGGGCTCCGTAGGGGTTTTAGTTGCTTAAGGATGGGTTCACACACACACACACACAGACACACACACACACACACACACACAGAGCTCTCCAAATGCAGACTGTATCTTAATTGCGAGTAAGCCTTTATGCATTTTCTCTGCTGAATCTTCAGCACTTTCTCTATGGAGGCAAAAACCTTCCTATAAATCTGAGAGAAATCTTTCTAACTAATGGCCCGACACTGGGCAGGTGGAGTTTAAAAGGGTTTAATCACTCAAAGCAGGCAGGGTTACACCCAGACCAGATCAGAGAGAATTAGCAAGCAGCGGGAGCCAGAGAGGACAGTATAGAGGAAATTCACATCTTCAAGAACATTATTAATTAGGCCTGGAGGGGCTGTTTTAATTGGGGGTGGGGGCAATTGTTAAGAGTTTGAACTGAGAGGCAACTTCAACACTAAAATTTTTAAATAACAATAACACCCACAAACTCCTAATGAATAAATGCATTATTTGTACAGAAATAATGCTACAGCAGCACATACACAAAACTATGTGTTGATCTTTAATTAGGATTGGCATTACGGATGAGGTCAGGATTAGAATGTTGTAGGAGTTCAAATAATGCTACAGCACACACACACACATACACATGCACACACACAAACACATACACACAGGTGCAAACATACACACACATGCACACACACGCACACATGCACAAACACACATACACGCACTCAAACACACACACATGCAAACAGACACACACACACACACGTACACGCACATGCACACACACACACACACACCCACACAAACACACAAACATACACACACATGCACACACACGCACACATGCACACAGGTCTCCTGGTGCAGGTGCTGGTGGCACAGCAGAGATTCCAAGTATAATTCAAGGCTCCAAATCTGAAAGAAAAGACCAATTGATTTAAAAGACAGGGTCTATTACACTGTACCTATAGTATTGCAGGTTGCATCAATGGCATCTTTTTACAGAATTGTTTTGAACAGCTCTATTACATTAAAATTGCCCTATGCAAACTTTTAACTCTCCCGAAATGACTATTCCTTCTGAACTGCCAGCCATGCTAAATGTCACCCCCATTGGTGTTGAAAAGGATTAATCAGATACTCCTCTACACTCCTTAATTATTACTGGAGTACCAACTGATTCTTAAATACCAAGAATCTGCCAGAGCCCCTAATGGGGAGCCAATGAAGAATTGGTGTATATTTTCAGCAGAGATGATGGGTAATAAAATAAGATCATGCACTCACAAATGTTATGGAAAGGTAGAAGGGAAATTCAAGAGAAAAGCAGCAGGAGGGAGGAGGGCTCAAATCAACAATTATTCAGCACAAACTGTGAAATCAGGAAAATGAAACAAAACAGGCTCTAATACACAAAACCAAAAAAGAATAATAATAAATTTAAGGGTTTCATTTTTTTTCCTCTAAAAAGAACATTCGCTGCACACTCCACTCATTTTTTTACCTTTCAAAACAAAATACTTCTGATCATTTCAAATCTACACCACAGATTACCCATGAAATGAAACTTCAATAAAAACAGGTATTTTTATTCTTTTGAAAGAATATATTGCTCTTAAAATAATTGGGGCTTTTTCACAAAGGTCTCAAGCCTCTGTATGCTTTATCTTTAAAAAACGCTCATTCAAATAGGAAAAAGTCATTAGTAAGACTGTAAATTGAAATGCCTTCTCAGTGTGTTTTGTATAACTAAATGGATAGTTTTAAAAGAAAGACGCCAATTGATTAATCTGGGTCTTGGCTTTCAATAAACCTTCAGAATTTTACAAAAACTGCATTCATCCACTATCTTCCTAATTAAAACCCATTCCTGTAACCTGTAACATGTAACCCACACATCACCAATATTTAACCTTAATACACATTTTTTATTTTTATGCTTTAAAATCAGTAGTCAGTCACAAAGGAGCCAAGCAAACAATTCAAATTCAGAGGATCAAATTCAGAGGATTTTCAGATATAGCAATTCTGTCTTTGATGTTAAATTGCACATTAATCCACTGATCTACATTGAAAACACAGTTAAAGGAGTCCGAATTGTACGACAAAGTGGTCAGCATTAGTTTGATTGGCATTGGTGTGGTGTGATATCCTGATGTGCCAGGAGTTTCCATACATGAGCTAGTTAGCACATTTCTAATGAAATGGAAACATTTTAATAGATTATATCATTATGGATATGGCTTATTGTGCTCAAAGGCCAATAGTGCACATAACCCATAAATAGTAAAGTGTCACTAACTGCTGCATTACTGCAATGATGGGTCGTATTCTCTCCATTGGCTTTAATTCATTTTGCGTTACATAACAGCAGAGCACCATCTGGAACCTGGAAACAGAAGCTTGAAAGAGATTAAATCAAGCTGTAATAAATGAAACAGCAGTCAAGTTTAATCCTATATTCTTCAGGTAAAACTGAACTAAAAACCAGTACTCTCCAGGTAAAGAATATACTCGCTAGGTAGACATGAATCTTCTTCAGCTAAAAATGTGTACTTTCCAGGTAAGAATGAGTACTGCCAAACCCTACAAACCCTACATGCCAGCCAGATCCCTCCGTTCTGCTACCTCAGGACGCCTAGCACCTCCCCCTCTTCGCACCTGCACTTCCAGAACACGTCTCCTGTCTGTTCTGGCCCCACACGTGGAAGCCCTGGAGGTCAGAACAGCTGAGGCACTGACCCATTTCAAACGATGACTGAAGACTCACCTCTTCAGGCTGCACCTCTCCCCATCCCTCCCTACCCCCCTGTAAATGACGGTAAGCTTAGGGTTGTAACTAGGCAGCTGTTTCGTAGGTGACTTAGGTGCATTAACTGTCTTAACTACTACTTGTATTTTTTCCATAGACTGCGTTGTTTCCGTTCTAGTTGTTAGTGTTAATCAGTTTAACCTTCAGGGTCCAAGTTGAACTATGCGGTTGTTCCCTGCACTTGGACCAGTACTTCTCTCTAGGGGTTTCATCATACTTGTTCCTGGTTATGGTTATACACTTTATTGTATGTCGCTCTGGATAAGAGCGTCTGCCAAATGCCTGTAATGTAATGCAATGTAATGTAATGTACTGTCCAGATAAAAATGTTTACTCTCCAGGTAAGAATGAGTACTGTCCAGGTACAAATGTGCACTCTCCAGGTAAGGATGAGTACTGTCCCAGTAAAAATGTGTACTCTCCAGTAAGGATGAGTACTGTCCAGGTAAAAATGTGTACTTTACAGGTAAGAATAAGTACTGTCAAGGTAAAAATATGTACACTCCAGGTAAAAATGAACAGTGGCCAGACAAATGAATGAATGCACAAATGAATACTCACCAAATATAAATACTCTACAGGTAAAATGTAAGCCCTTTAATAGAGCCGCGTAACCATGATTGGCAGCGGCAGCTTGTCTGTGAGTGTGGCTGACGCTGTCCATGGTGATGGATCTCTCTTAGGAGAGAGGCTGCTGCTGTCCATGGTGCTGCAGCAGGAGGTGCAACATGGATAGGGTCACCATAAAACAGGAGCTGCCTTCTCATCTACCCTACCCTTCCTGGTGTCTCTCTATATATATATATGTGTGTGTGTGTGTGTGTGTGTGTGTGTGCACGTGTTTTTGTATGCCTGTGTGCATGTGTGCAAGTGTGTAAATGCGTGCATGCATGTATGTGTGTGTGTGTGTGTGTGTGTGTGTGTGTGCGGAAGCTCTATTCTTGTTAGGTCTTACCCTTTTATCGACAGAACCTCATCAACATTCTGTCCTTCTGTGTTTGCAGCTTGGGGAACCGCATATAGTACATAGTCTGTGTACAGGACCTTTAACATTGCATTACATTACATTATAGCCAATTAGAAGACACTCTTATCTAAAGTGATTTACTCAACCTTTTTTGCCTTTTTTTCTTTTTTCCCTTTAATTACTGAATGCATCTGATGCTGTGGGTGTTGACCTTGGGGTATTCTTTTCTCCATTGCCACCGCTTTATAGGCTTTCTCTGCAAGAAAAAGCAAAACAAGTCAGGTCTTCTGGAGTTCAAATGATTTTCCCAGTTGGAACAAACAACATTGTTTAAATTCAATTTTATTCCAGCTGACATTCCACAGATCGATTATTATTCCAGCCAAAACTGTAAAATGTTGACATACAGTATCATACTCAGAGGAGTGTAGACCACGTGGTCCCCAGACTGAAAAGTCTTATTCTATGGACAATATATATAAGCCTGAGAAAGCATGAGGTGATTCACCGTCATTGAATAGTCTTAGATATCCAGCTCAGTCACTGAGCTGCTTGAAGGAGACTGGAGACAGAAGGGCAAAGGGAGAAACCATTTTTGGGCCAGGAAAAATTCAGTCTTCATTCATCAACTAAACAACAAAAGTCAAATGGGCAATGTCTGTCTGGTACTGATGCAAATTCAAGCTTTTCTGAGTGTTCGGTCTCTGTCAAAGTTTGGGCATCATTGTTTAAACTGTATCAAAACTACACACACACACACACTAAAATAGAGTACCATATGATTTTAAAGGTCCTCCTCACAGCAGAATGTGTTTCTTACATAACTATACATTGCACACATGCGATGTATGACCTCCTTTATTATTATTTACAAATAATAATAATAATAATAATAATAATAATAATAATAATAATAATACATTTTATTTATATAGCACTTTTCATCATACAGTGATGATCTCAAAGTGCTTCACGGAAGGCAACAATAAAACAAAGTCAAAAAAATACAAAATAATGTAAAATCACTCCGAGTGATTTTTAAAAACATCATGGCAGATGTGTGCCAAAATAAATTTTAAGAATTTAATGAATGCTAAACAATTGCATTAAAAAGGCTGGTTTGTTGATCACTACTAACTTTCCCAATAAATGTACATGCACGGCCATCCATAATTCAAACAGAATTCAATCCTAGTTCAGTCTGTAACTTTCAGTAACAATGTTCCTTGTGCCTTTGGGACCATAAGACACGTATTAGAACGGGGATTAGACCAGCATGTAGTAAGAGAGAAGCTTTAAGCTTTCCTTTGGTTAACAGGGGAAGATTCTTTCTATTCAAATTTAATTTAGCAAAGAGAAAGTATGAATGAAATCGTGTGGCATGGGTAATGAAAGAGCATAACACCATAGCCTGCTATCAATGATTATCCTGCTCAGATTACACTCACAGTTACAATCCTGCAAGCCACATAATTAAACAGCCAGTTAAACAGAATTTTCACCCTACGATATAGATGCTGGGTCAAAATAAACAAGATCTAGGTGAGTAGAGAATTAGATTTTTAGCAGTCTTAATCTATTTTCAACTGGATCAACTGGTTAACAAGTTAACTCGCTAGCTACTTGCTGATGGATGTACATTTTAGTTTGCTGGTTTGCTTTATTTTTCATAAAAATGCATCATCCTACAAAACAACACTGCAGACATGAATCAGTTTGAATCACTCATTATTAATCTGTACAGTGAACTGTTGGAATTTAGGAGGATTGGGGATCATGGCCAGGGCATGTATGTGCACTTCATTGCCTGCATGCAGAGAAAAGTATTTTAAATGGAGACATACCTTCACATAAACTGTGGCTATGCTAACCCCTGATTGGTCCTGCAACTTGCCCCCCCCCCTCTCCCTCCCATGTCTATTCATGGAGGTTCATCCAGGGATAAACTCTCAGGGAATGATCCTGGGACCTGAAATGGTATAGCAGCTTCATCTTCATCACCGTTCATCTATTTCACAGCACATGACGTGAACCTGGGGCACACATTGCATTTGGGTTTTGGGAGAGGTAATCGAAAAGGTGTGGGAGTCACAGCTAAAAGAGGAAAGACATAGACTAGGAAACTTTTAGAGTGTCTTTAGTGAAAACCAATATCTGCAGAACAAAGAAAAGCTACATCAACAGTAAGTTAATGGGAACAGTATATTCCAGGGCATATAATATCTGTCAGCAATATGAAATGTCATATTCAAAACAAGCTGAGAGGAAACAGAAAAGGTTAGAACTTCATTTGTGTTTAACTTGCTGAGTTTTACTTCTGACATTTAAAATAAAAAGGCATGTTATCATTACATATATATAACTGCATTGCTTTCTGAAAGCTATTTTGTTTTTCAAAATGCATTTACCACTTTATTTTAGTTTGCAATGGACATACACATCTGGATGTTAATCTGGGACAATAATTGATCACTGGGCCATTATTGACTTAAAGCTGAATTACAAACTGGTTTTGACATGTTCATTAAGACCAGAAAAATGTGGTAATATATTTCAGATTACATCATCACTGACCTCACACATTCCATTTATTGCCGAGTTGTACTTGTGTTTGTACAGAGCTCAGCCTTGGTTTCTATAGGAGACACAGATGCACCTTCCAGTGTACTTAAGCCTACTCATTTGGCGTCAAAGGCGAGTTTAGCCCCTACAGGGAAATGTCATGCCACTTGAAGTAAATGTCACAGAGGAGCCTTCATTGGCATTCTTCCTTATGCTGTGAGCATTAAAAAGGCATTAAACCTGAAAAGTGTTCTCTGTAAAGAGAGCTTCTTTTAAAGATCATCCCATTAGAACATTTTATACTTACAGGGATCCCAGCAATGGCATAATTTGAAATAAAAAACAAAGACATTTCGAGAAGTGTGTTACTAATATCCCAGAAGGTGTTTGATCAATATTATTGGCAAATTAGTTAGACAGCTACCAGCAATAGCCTGGTGATGGAGTGGTACTCACTTTTAAACTCAGTCATTCAACTAGAATTTAATTCAACTAGCAAGTGTCCAATTTATATAGTGGATACCTTAATAAAAAAAAGTTAAAAAAAGTAAATTAAAAAAATAGTACTGTGGGATCCATGCTATAGGAGGCTGCTAATTTTATTTTTAACATCCCCATTACTCGACCTGGAATCCAAAATGATTTTACATCTTCATTTTATCAAAAGCTGGTAGCTGTAAGTCCATATAAATGGATTAACACTTTCAGTGTTAGATAAGCACTTAAAGTTCCATGCAATCCTTCAAATCGAGCTTTGCTACAGCCACACAGAGGTTCCAATTAGTCTGGGTAGTTTCTGTTTTATTTAACTGACATCAGAGATACAGAGACCACCAATTGCCGTGGACTGACTACCACATAACACATTTAGATTAAGTCATAATGCAGTCCAGTACATAAATCAACAGCTTATTGATTCTGAACAGTCAAGTCACTCTATATAGAAATCTAAAAGAGAAGTCAGTGGGCAAACACAGCACCGCAGATGGTATGTACCGAAGCAGGCACTGTATAACAGCCTTTGCTCAAACTGCATTTTCCATTAAAGCCACAAGGCTTTGGATCTCTCTAGCTGACAATATAAGACAAACCCATGACCTTGGTGCTTCCTCCACGTCTGTTAAAACCCGGCTAAAGCTGAACCAAAATTGTATTTATTATGCAACCTGATCTGCCCTAATTTTACATCACTGTCAGTTTTAATGCATTTGCATACTTAGATGTGGTTTGATTTTTAATAATGTAATATTGTGTAATTATATTATTGTTTTTTTCTTTTAAAGTGCTCTAGCAATGCCCATCAATGCCCTAGCTTTAGCTTTGTGCATCAGACACTTCTATTGCCAATGTTGTGTCTTCATTATTATTGTTGTATACTAATATTCTTCTGTTCATCATTGATGAGGGTGAAGTGCCATATAACCCCTTCTAGCTTTATAACGCCATCCTGCATCTATGTTCATGTGTATTATTATTATTATTATTATTATTATTATTATTATTATTATTATTATTAATCTTCATGTTATGCCTTCTGTTTAAACAATGTACATAGAAACAAACAAACTAAACTAAATTAAATGTTCTTTGTACTTGTCCCTTTTAAATAAATAAATAAAATTGCACTGGTTGGAGACAAAGAGCACTGATTGAGAAGGAATCCACTACTGCCTCCAGTGTAAACGAATTCAGAGCAAGGGACATTAAGGGGATTAAGCAGTGCACTCAAGTAATGATGTCACTATGGTGCACCGAGGTAACGATGTCATTATGACTAAACACTTGAAAGGGCACTGTGCGCTGTGCATGACTCTGAGTGCCGCTTTCCATCTGCTGAAAAGGGCCTGCCCTCACTGGCTTTCAGGAAGCAGGGAAAACATGCTTGTTTGGAATACCGCCTAAGTAAACAGAGTATAAATAACTGTGCTCCAAACATAAATCATTTACCAACGACGATGAGTCTATGCCTAATATATATACGAACAAGCATGCATTCAGCTCCTGCAACCTGTTGATGATACTGAGATGATTGACTGGACATCTGAAACATGTTGACCTGTATTATCAGTAATACATGTTAAATGCAATACTGCTGCTGCTGCTGCTGCTGCTAATAATAATAATAATAATAATAATAATAATAGCTTTTATAGCAGTTATGACTAAAAAGCAAGCCTTTGAATATTGCATATTTTTATTGAATGTGAGAAAAAGGTGATCGCTCTTAGAATAGCCTGACTTAGAGGTTCTCAGGCTGGAATTGATTTGGGTTGGGTAAGTCTTACTGTGGCTTCACTGCGACTTACTGCTGAGATGCATTTGGCCAGCCAACAGGTTGCCCCCTGGCTCATCAATAGAACAGTAAAAAGATTTACCAGCCAATTATCTATAGTGCTGCAGAGTTATTTGATTGCCAATCATCCATAGGAGTTTACCTCTAAACTCATCAATCAACCCTGTAGTTGCAAGACATTAGCTATCAAGTTTAAAGGCCCTGAAGGACACAAAATGGAAGACAACTTCATTTATTCAGGCTGGTTATGAGGAAGCTGTGATTGTACATGCACTGCAGGTGAACAGCATGGTGTTGTGGAAATTGTTCTAGGACAAAGATATTGGCATTTATCAGAGGACACGGTCTAATATGTTTGTGTTCCTTATTTTTTATCTGAGAGGCCCCAGTATTAAGGCAAATACCTTGTGTTGTGTGACTCCATTTTATCATAAAGAAAAGTCCAAACATAGTTTTAACCATGTGCATATTTAATTATGCTATACGTATAATGATTTCTCAGCTTTAATATGTTCTATTTTCTCTTTTCTTTCCATTCTTCCATTATCTATACCCACTTAACCTGTGGGTGCTGGATCCCACTGTGCATTGGGTGAGAGACAGGAATCCCAGCGTGCATTGGGTGAGAGACAGGAATACACCCAGTACAGGCCGCTAATCTATTACAGGGCACAAACACCATTCACTCGCTATTCACACCTAAAGGCAACTTAAAGTCTCCATGTCTTTGGACTGTGGGAGGAAACCGGAGTACCCGGAGGAACCCCCCGCAGACACAGGGAAAACATGCAAACTCCACACAGAAAGCCCAGGACCACCAACTGCAACACCGTGCCAGAGGTGGGTAACCCGGCTTCAAAGAGTAAAAAGACTGACCATGTATTTTCTCCACCACCATGCACTAAACCAGCTGATTCTAATTAGCATAACTCTTCAGCATGATAGGAGAACTAATTATTGTAATCAGCTGGTTTAGTGCATGGTGGTGGAGCAAATACATGGTCAGTCTTTTTACTCTTTGAAGCCGGGTTACCCACCTCTGCACCGTGCTACCTCATTTCAAGAAAAACATTTCCTAATACACAAACAGTGGGGTTAAAGTAGGCGTAGGCGAGTTTCATGTTCATTAGAAAACTGCACTTTTTGAGCCCATATTTATTTTGTTGTATTAGGTGATACATGTTGCACTCAATGTCCAGCCTTTGCTGTATAAGAGGTGAGTGTTCAGTCCCCAGTGTGAAATGTGCTTTGCAGAATCAGGTTGTTGCAGTACAGCAGTTTACCACTGAATGTTATCAGAGGTAGAGGAAAGATAGTTGAACAGCAGTGGCTCTGTTTTAGTCTGAATCAAATTCCTGCTTCTTATCCTTTACCTATTAATAGCCGATAACACTATAAACTGTGCAACGAATACAATTCAGTTCTGTAATCATTCGAAATGCATAAAGTACATTTACCTGTGCTTTAACTTCACTCTCCAATAACCTTGCAGCTTGTGGCTTTCTCAATTGACTCTTTTATGTAATACCTTATGAGTGATAAAAAGGCATTCCATACAGCCATTTTCATTCATTTGGGCAATAGCCAGTTTTATTTCAGTTCTGTACAGAAAACACAACCTGTAAAGTAATGTGGCAATTCCTTCCATAAAATTTCTTTAGCATTCAATTTACCATATTGATTGGTGTAGATTAGTAATGTCTGCTCTGTGGTCCAAAGGGAATTCAGAGATTGTGAGACAACTCTAATTCAGAGATTAATATCAGGAATGGAGCTTCTCCCGTGAATAAAAGAGTTCCCATAAATTACGCAATCAAGCATGGATGATGGGAAAAAAGTCAAGCTGCAACATGAAGTGACCCTGCACGATTCAGGGATCATTAAGTAACCCTCATGATTCAGGGATCATTCAGTCATGCTGCATGATTCAGGAATCATTAAGTGACCCTCATGATTCAGGGATCATTAAGTCATGCTGCATGATGCAGGGATCATTAAGTCATGCTGCATGATGCAGAGATCATTAAGTCATGCTGCATGATGCAGGGATCATGAAGTCATGCTGTAATTTTGACTGAAAGTCCTCACTGCGTCTGTCCCAGAAGCCCCCAGGAAAAGGACGTCTGCTTCTCCCTTGTTTACTCTCAGACTGTTTTGGGTTTTTTTGGCAGTTGCTGTTTAATAGCACTGGTGTCCAGACTGGGGGGAGGCCCGGACACCAGATGGTGTCAAAGGCTTTTCAGAAGTCAGCAAAGCATGTGAGCATCTTTCAGGCCGTTGCCTCGGCTGAAGCTCAGCCAGCCAAATGGCGTGTGGAGGCAGCCACAGGTGAAGCAGTTTGGGAGGACGGATTAAAAGGTAAGAGTTTGCTATAGAGTCCTTGAGACCCCAGTGACTCACAGGACCTTGCCCTGTAGTCCTGCTTCTGTCACAGTGAAAGTAACCTCAAATAACTGTTAACGCTTTATCATGGTTGTACAGCACAGCTTGGGCATCACACAGGGGCTCAATCTCTCCACTCAATAACAGGATGTTCTTTTTTGAGAACTGCTCATGGCACTGTCACCTGCTAAATTACAGACACACCACTCGCCTTTTATGTGCACACACACGCACACACACACACACACGCACACATGCACACATAAGCACACACACGCACACACACGCACACACACACACACACACACACACACACACATAAGCACACACACGCACACACACACATAAGCACACACACCTACACATGCAAACACACATATACATACATACAAACACACGTGCATACACGCAAACATAAATACACATAAACACACACATGTAGACAACACACAGACACATACATGCATACAACTCACATACAAATACATAAACACACAAAATACACACATGCAAATAACTCACACACAAACAGGCACATACACTCAGGCACAAAACGCATGCACACAACTCACACACATACACACAAATACACACACTCACATACACAGACATTGTGGAGAGGATGTTTTGTTTCCTGTTTTGCAAGTTTTTTTAAGAGTTCATGTATGCCAGGTGTAAGTCAGGCTGCTTTGATTTTTTGGAAATTTAGTCTATTTATCTTCTCTCTGAAACAGGGAACATATTTTCCGTATTTGCCTGTTCCGTTGAACATGTACCTGAAGATTATGGAAGTTCCTTTGGTGAATGATTTCAAAATCGTGACATTTACAAATTTTCTGTTTAGTTCAGTTTTTAATAAAATGAAAATGCATTTAAAATGTCATGCTCCTGGTGACAAAAAAAATCGCTTTGCTCTTTGATTTATAGTTATGACCAAAACCATTTCCTATGATTACGTTATCTTCTGGCTAGAGCCTTTTTACCACAGCGGCTGAATATCACTGAGAGGGGTTACTTTAGGGTTCAGATACAAGTTACTCCCCGTATTGAGTCGGGGGTCTTCTTACATGCCATCCAGGGAGTTGTTCCCCTTGCCACTGTCGCCTCTGGCTTGATTTGTGGGGATCTAGGCCAGCATATTCTATGAAATATACTTGTTAAATGTAGTATATATAAATAAAATTAGACGTGATTTGATTCAACAGTCGGTAGGTATCAGGTGACCCCTGGGGAATCAGGATGAAATGGCGACCAGCGGGATCATATTAGAGACCACTCCTCTAATATCATCAAACACCCTCTGCTGTGGGTGTGATGGCGTTGAGGGCTTCGGTTTGAACATTTTATTCTACAGAAGTAAGGACATGTCCAGGCGGTTGAATGTTAATTCAGCTGGAAGGCTTTATGTAACTACAGACAGGGCACAGTGTTTTTCTGTCAGAGGAAAATTTACTCTCAGAGTTAATTTACAGTGAATGTAAGTTAGCAGTGCTTTGGCTGGGTCTCTTCAGTCATTCTGTGCTCACCATCGCCTCTTCCGATGAGTCTGTTGTGCGGAGCACACCTGGACCACAGAAGTCCTGAGATTAACATGTTGACTTCTATGTTGCAGTGAGATGAATCTTTGTGTTGGTAAGCAGCTGGTTTCCTTGTTAAAATTGAATTTATTTATTTACTTAACTTTTTTCATAAAAAATTTTTTAATGGTCTGATGAAAGTCTAAAGCACTTGAGAATTATAGCCTGGTTTCAACATTTGTCTTAAATCAAAATTATCTTCCAAAACTCTATGTGAGAAAATACAGTTACACTCACATTTACACATAAGTCAAAGTTAAACATTGATTGATCCAAGCATCGTTGTCTGGTCGTTGTCTGGTCAGTGAATAGCAGTAACTCTGATTTGTGTCTTTGTTAGGCTGGATGAAATGGGATCCCGCAAACAAGCTGACATTTTGCTGGGCGACTTTGTATTGTTCAGCTAATAGGTCAGCCTCTTTGGCCGCTGTCTTTGCTGGCCCATGTCCTGCCACATCTCTGGGTGTTAAAATGTCAAATAACACAAATAGCACAAAGGGTGAGGGAGTGCGTTCCTATAGTGATCTATTAAGAACACTTCTGGAACCGTTCCACAGACTGCAGAGCATTTCCACTTTTTTTTAGTCTATTAATTGATCAATATTTCATTTTCACCCCCAGTAAGGGTGATATTAGAGCGATTTGGTTTGCGGCAGAAGCTAATTTTCTTTTACTCACTTTGCAATAAATTTCCATTATTTGTGAAATACTACCTGGCAAGCAAACGCC
This sequence comes from Anguilla rostrata, assembly GCF_018555375.3. Lineage (NCBI taxonomy): Eukaryota > Metazoa > Chordata > Actinopteri > Anguilliformes > Anguillidae > Anguilla > Anguilla rostrata. The sequence continues at coordinate 27,541,757 of NC_057944.1, forward strand.
CTGTAAAATTGGACTCGAATGGGCTTTTGATTAACCCATCAACAAAATCAGAGAATATAATTGCTGGACATTGCTGTAATTGTACATAACTGGGGCCCACTAAAATAATCATCGGTTTCATAATTATAGTCTCATAAGATTATTGCTTAGATGGCTTTCTTATTGGGGATTCATAGCAGCAGTTGAATATATGAAGGCATAATGAGGTATATTTGCAGTACTTTAAGTATCTGGTAATGTCACAACTCTATCTACCAGACAAGATTAACCAAGGTGAGCTGTCAGAACTTTTGACCAAGGGAGTAGGACATGAACAACAACTACTGGAAAGAAATTCCAGGGGTTTCAGATTAACAAAAACAGTAGAGACAACGCTTGGAAACTCATTCCTGCAGGCTACGTGAAAATCACATGTGCTAGCACAAGAGAGGGCTTGATCAGCTGACATCACAATGATATGTGCTAGCACAGAAGAGGGCATGGCCAGCTGACATCACAATGATATGTGCTAGCACAAGAGAGGGCATGGCCAGCTGACATCACAATGATATGTGCTAGCACAAGAGAGGGCTTGATCAGCTGACATCACAATATGTGCTAGCACAAGAGAGGGCTTGATCAGCTGACATCACAATATGTGCTAGCACAAGAGAGGGCTTGATCAGCTGACATCACTATATGTGCTAGCACAGGAGAAGGCTTTATCAGCTGACATCACAATGTGTGCTAGCACAGGAGAGGGCTTGATCAGCTGACATCACAATTACATGCACTAATGCTGCATTCCAGAGACCTCAGAAACTCGTAATTACAACCTTCCAACCAGGAAAAATCCACTGGAACATCCTGTTAACTCAGAAATACAAGTTGGAAAGTTGGGTATTTCACAGCTCCAAGTTACTGAGTAGAAGGAAACTGATTCAATTCAAAATGACCGAAATGTCAAAATTCACAATAACAAGGCACAGAAATATGAAACAAAAAAGCAGTTCTCTAAGCACATCATTTATAAAAAAAAAGCCTGGGAAACTGTGGGGGAGGAAGTAAACTGGAAAGGTCCTGGTATTCACAGTGTCCAATAGGAGTGGTGAATGCAGTTTTCCACTAATCCCCCTCTCTAATACATACAAGATTATTGCTGTTGCATAAGTCTAATTTAATAAAAATGGTGCCCCCCGTAAGGACTCAAAGCCATTAGTGGCAGAGAGTACGGATTCTTAACAGCAATGTCATTGAGGCCCCAAGAGTCAACACATAGATGCAGGGTCCGATCTTTCTTTAAAAAAAACAATAAAAACTCAGCCGGAAAGGTGGATGGACAAAAATGCCCCGCAGCCAGGGTATCTTTAACCCCTTCACGCAGATGCCAAATTGCGGAAATCCTCCCCCATTTAGGGAGCTGTTCAATTTAAGGCTTTATAACTCCAGATGTGCGCATCACAGAGATTAAATGAAGCAAGAACTATTTACAATACAATACTACAGTACAGGTTTTACAAAGCATTTGCAAGATTTGGAGCACATCATTGGGCTATGTGAACAGTGAGGGCCTGGTCCTTACCCGTGTCCAGTGTGGTGTGAATGGGTCAAACCCATGGGTTGAACCCATGTTCAATATATTGTGTCAAGCCCAGGTTTTGTGAGTGAAAGGGGTATTAGGTAACTCTTCTGACATGAGCTTCTTTTAAGACGATTGGTTCCAGCAGATTTCTCATAATGTATTTGGTTGGCTGGGGCACAAGCTCACCCCTCCCTCCACCCCTCTCCTTGAAGTGTAATGCTATACTGATCTCCTCAAATTGGCACAGCTAACATCAGTGGATAATAGTATCTTTGTGCTTTGCCAATATGGAGATATCAGGTGTTTTTGAGCCCACTAATACTCAGGTTAGCAATATTTGATGTGCTTGAATGGGAGCCACTGCAATATCTTTATCTGTATCAAGTCGGTTCGCAAAGCTGCTGATAAGTTTTAAGGGAAAAGTTTGAGCAATCAAGCCTGGCCTATTGTATACAAATTGAAGATTTTATTGAAGACATATCCAGCAGTGCCCAGAGAAAGCTCCTGCATTGGTTATAAGCTCTTATTTTCTATTATGGAGGAACAACAGGAATGTTCAAAGGGGAAAGGTATATTGGCTGCACACGCCAGTGAAAACACTGACGTTTGAGTGTGATGAAAAATGAAGGAAAGCATTGCCTTTGGGGTGCAACATTGTTTGGTCTTTGGATAGTTATGAGTCTGCCAAGAGTGACTAGCATGTGCATCATTTACTGAAGCAACGCCGCCAGAGAACGTCCTGGCTTTGAATCTCCATCTGTAGTTGGAAACCCGCCCGCACTTTAACAATCACGATTGGTCAGAAATAGGCAATGACCACTGGTTTAGTAATACAGTCCAGCCCTTATAGGACAGAGCATGTTTCAGAAAAATCACAGAGGCTAAATCTGATAATAGGCAATGTAAAAAAAATTTGGCCTTGATTTAATGTGGTCTGCTTCTGCGTAATGTATATTTAAAACATACCACTAGGAAATAGTATAATTATTTTGCTTGACATTTGATAACTAGTTCATAATGAGTCTCTGATTGTATATTTCATTGTGTGTATGTGTTAATTACCAGACAATTGTTCAACTTGGAGTGCCTACAGTGACAACTGAAGAATAACTTCTGAAATGCAAGTTGACAGATCAGGTGGTCAAGTGCTCAATATTTCCTGTTGTCCCTAAATATAAGGCAGAGATGAAACTCTCAAACTTTTTGTGATTTTCTTTCAATCAGCAGCCAATTTAGGAAGCAAGATGTGCAGACTCTTCTGGCAATCAATGGCTCAGATTAAGTATTTGAACTTAAAAAGGGTCAATTTCATCCCTGAGGACAACATAAAGGTTAAACTGTTTAAGCTATGTAAACAATCTCTGAAAGTAGAAGTTATAATCCAAGTTAAGTGCCACATGTCATTTACAGCGAAAAAAAAATCAATTCTGATGTGTGTTTCGTCAAAAAAAAAAAACAAGTGGTGTAGACTGAAGAAATGCTGTCTCTCTAGACCGTGAAGTAGGAATAGTTATTCACCAATTTATTGATGAGTGAAAGGTTGTGTCTTCATGGAGATTAGAGTGAGAGCAGATCATTTTTGACCTTGTGGACTTGATTTCATAATATTGAAGAGAACACAAAAACAAAAAACAGCCAATAGGTTAAAACAGACTCAGTTATGTGTACAGGTGCTTCCCCTTTCTGTGCATACAGTGGGAAATATGAATGAGCTCAAAATCTTTGTTGAAGCAGAAGTTTGTGTGTGGGAGAAAAAGTGATAATTCCCTGAACCGAGTGTAGCAATCTATTATCTGATGAAAAAAATATTTAGCGTCCGCTTTGTTGCGAGATTGCGCTCCAGTCGAGGGTGTTGCTCTGTCACCTTGACAACTCGTGTTCGGGTCCCTGTGGCGAAGGGAAAGATGAGGAGAGGCTGTCTGCCCATGTCGGCAATCAATAGGAACAGCTGTCATCCAAGGGAGGTCTGGAGTCAGTAGCGCAGGTATCTCAAATCAAACAAGCCAGGTACATAGCCCACCCCCCCATCCCTCCCCCACACACACATACACAACACACAAATGTAGATGTGCGAATATATACACACACACTCACATGCAGAGACACACACACACCCTCGTGATACAAATAAGGTTCAGCGAGTGTGTAGTTTGCGCCGTCACCAGGGTTGATGGTCTACTGGAGGTGCTGTCTAGAGCTGAAGGGCTTGAGGGGGAAGGTGATTCACTGCTGCCATCTTCTCCCTCATTGAAATGTGAGTGTGAAAAGAGAAGCCACAGGCTTTAAGGCAGGCATGTCCCTGCAGTGCAGATCAGTCAATATTAATTACGGCCACCTGTGATAGAGGTGCTTAAAATACAGGATTATTTTGGTGCCTTTCAGAATGAACCAGGACTGGCTGAGCAGTCTGACTGCTTTACCCGTATGCAATCATCAACCAGGTCAAGTGCTACACTATGAACAGCACAAATAAATGCACAGGGTACGACCGTAATGTCCTACTCTCAGTTTAGCTTTCCCTTATCCAAGTGTTCAGTACTGTGGTTATTAGTGAGTAACAGCCATGTTAATAAGGTTTAAGGTTTATTTTATTTAAGAAAGGGACGGTGCACATTAATAAACATGAGAACTTAGATGCACCCTGTAAATGTGCCAGATTTAGCCATACAGGCTAATTTTCATCTGTAGTCCCTGGGCAGGTTGATGGTTGATAAGGAACATAAAAGAACATACATAACACATAAGCACAGACAGATGAGTATATAATGAGAAAAACAGCCACTGAACTCAGTACCCTACTGGTAACTACCCGGTGGTTGTGTAACAGCGTTGAGATATAAGTGTACCAAAAGTAATTCAAGTTTTAAATTAATAAAAATTCTGTAATAATTATATACTACACTGTGTTTTATGCTGTGCACTATAATCTCTTGACCTGAGCTCACTTGAAAAGGAGATTTTCCCTTGAGTAAATAAAGAATAGGTGTTAAAGAATGGTAATTGAAATATAAAGGGTTACACTGGCCTTTTATTAATATAAGAAACATTTATAAAAAGTGTTGTATTTTAAGAAAAATAAGGAAAAATGTATCTCAAGGTTTAAAATTGTATTTAATAGAACTATATCACTTCATAAAGAAATAATGAATATGGACAGGAATTATCAGTCATGCTAGCATTGTAAACAATTATGTCAGTCATGCTAGCATTGTAGACACTGATGTGTGTTTGAAGGATGGCTCAAGTGGTCACTAGACTAAGTGACCACCTGTGTATAAAGGGTTTTTGTTTCAACTGTATATGCAACTTCTGGATTTTAATGAGCATTTAATTGTTCTTAATGAGGCCCTTTTAACATCTAGTCAGTGATGATTTACACTATTAAAGCCACATAATGTCAGAAATAGCCACAAACATAAATGTTCCATTTAAATCAGTTAGATATGCTTTTATTTTCTTCAATATGCTATATGGCAAATGAAAAAAGTTGTTCTTTATCTGATTGAATTATAGACTGACAGGTGAAATCCACGGGGTCCTAAATACTTAATGTATTGAGTTTAAAGATAAAGCAAATGGTGATAAGACAAACCTGCACTGTTAATGAGGTTAAGGAAAATATTCTGGAATTATGTTGTTTTCAATTATCTTAATTGATTGGCTGTAACAGACATCAATTTACACACAGCTCCTACAGGGCAAAGTCTGCAAAGCTGCATGTTGGAATGCTCTCCTTACTACTGAGTTTGACGGGGATTGCTTGGATGCTCTCGAGTAGTTTATATTTTTAGTCTTTCCCCCAGTCCCTGTCAGGTGGAGAGAGAATCTTCCCATAAGTCTGTTGCATCCCATTATATAATACTGGTGAACAAAGGATTAAATTTAGACTTCAGTGTGTAGGGGCTGTTAAATTGTACCTACCTATAATTTCCTTACATCCAAAACATCATTTGTCAGCTCATTTTTATCTGCAATACAAAGGTTAACTGTTTCTACATCCCCTCTTTAGCCTTCTACCCTTGTCTATTCACCAAAAAAAAGTTCACCTCCAACTTGTTCTCAAAGGGAAAAGAAAGCGTTGTAGCAGTGGCACCAATGTCTCTCATTAAAGAATCCAGAAAGAAGCCAGAAGCCAGAGGGTATTTATAGTCAGAAACTCGAGATTACAGGATTGGATGGGGCTTACAGATGGGACTTCCAATGAAACACAGAGGGCTATTTCCTGCTTAAAGTGCTGTCTTTGCTCAGGTGAAATGATGATCTTGAAGAACTCTTTAAGTATTTGCATTACTGGTAGAATGAATGGGGCAGGTCCTCCACAAACAGAATGTCTTCCTCTATCTCTGCACTTGGACGGGTCCATTTGTTCCTTCAATAAGTCCTTCTTTCTCTGGTCTGATCCTAGGTCAGCCACTGAGAAATATTTTGTTTTCTGTCTCAACTGTAGAAGTCCTTTTAACCTCAGCATCCAATCTCCGGTGTTATTCAGTCCCTTCTATGGTGAGTACTTCTCAGGCAGTTTGCTGGTTGGAATCTTTTCCTCCACATTTGTACTGTTCACACTGACCTCTATCCTCATCTATGGATGATCTGGACAGATATTGTCCAGCTCTCCAGAACTCTTAAGCTAATGTGTCTCAGCTTTCTTCAGGTCCCTTTAGCCACTTTGAATTAAGGAATGTCTTGACATTTACTATAAACCAGATGTAAACCATATCTTCACTGGCCCCCTGTTGACCAGTTATGGATGACAATAAACATATTAGCACATTGTTGTAGATGTATTTCCAGAAATGTGTGTCCTCAAGTTCAACCTCAAGCTCTGATCTTATCACCCTGTCCCTTCATGCAGCCAGTGTTTCCAATGGCTTTGTAAATTAAGGTGAACTAAATATGTATTGTTGTCCTAATAGATTTACAGCACCGCCATTTAGCACAATATGTTGTTAAAATATTTAGTGTGTTTTAGGCTGTGTGTTATTACTATTGGAAGTGTAATACTGTCACTCACAATAAAATATGGAAAACAAATGATTGAAGAAAAAAGTATTTGTATTGTGGACATAAATCATCACCATTTTGTTTGTTTGAGTGTGTGCCCACTCAAATGTTTTGGGTGCACTACACCTCTGGGTCGCAGTGACAATATTTGAGGGTTTTGGAGTTCACTGCAATCTTCATGAATTTTCGAACCTCTTCTGGCATTTGTCTTTTCTTCTCATAATAATTTTCAGAGAAATAATTAAAGTTTTTCTTAACATGGAGTCCCTCCAGGTTGGCAATAGAAATTATGTGGCAGTCATTGTTCTATAGACACATTCATCTATAGAAGTTCAACAGCTAAGTGGAATACTTACCATCCGTCCACAGCACACTGGACTTTGGTTATTTATAACCTACCAGATTATAATGAGCCAAGGCAACTGCAATTTGAAGTCCAACATCTTCAGCAATTTTCAGCAATCAAATCCCTTTAGGATATGGCCACATTGTGATGTCTTCTTGGCATAGAATGTTCTCTGTCATAACTGGGCTATTGCTTTGTGTGTAAGATTCTTTAATGATGCCTTCCTCCAATAAAGTTTCTTCACATGTAATCACATGTTTTTCCTTACCAACTGTATTCTCAGTCTCAGTCTTTCTGTCTTATCATTCAGCCACTTCATGAATCTTTAAGTACAGAATGCTGCTGAGCTGCCAGGATCGAGGAAATCATAAGCTAATTTGGTCTTGGTTCCCTATGAGACCATAACTTGTGCTGGTCCAATCACAGGTGAGCCGTCTCTACAAGCAGCAGATCCTTCACCAGCCCCTGCTGTTGAAACCAATGGAACAGGAGCACCGGCAACATATGCTTCTTTCTCCCTTACTGCAGAACAAATTTTATCAGGATCATGTTCCTCCTTGGTCCTTTTTGATATGCAGCATAATAGGGCGATTTTGTTGACATATTTGACAGGTCATTCTTCTTTTGCACTCTTTGCTCAGGTGGCCTCTTGTCAGACATATGAAAGACCATTCATTTTCAAGAACTCAAATTTGACTTTGTTTGGTAGTGCTTTTCTCCCAAGGCACACTGAATGAAAGAATACTCACCTACACAAAAAATGTATGAGTTGTTAAAAGCATCAGGAGTATTGTTTTTCTTGTTTAGCCCCTTTGTCTTTGTAAACATTTCCCCTGGTAGAGCTTTTAGCTGTGCTGTCAGCCACTGACCTTAAAAAAAGCTTCATTTTGCTTCATTTGATGTTTGTCTGTCGTCTTAAGTCTTAAGAACCTTTTACTGGACAGAGAATGTTGTATATTACCAAACAATGAATCCAGTATTTTGGCAAGATTTTAAAAGAATGCCAGAAGATTTCAAAATCCTGCTCTTTGATTGCTGTGTTCCAAAATATCACAAGCGGTTGACCTCCATATATCGCTTCCAAAGATTTGAAGGACTATTAAGCTCCTCCATGTTCTTCAAATCTTGCATTGCCATATTACATCCTCTTTTCCATATAAATTTGTGAATTTAATTTCCAACCCAATCTGTAGCTGTACACATTGAGAACTGTGCTGTTTGGTTTCAGAATAGCCTTGGTTAGGGTCAATATGCAAAAAGCTGTGATCCAGATTTATAGGTTGATCAGACATGTACTGCTCCAAATAATGAAGTCTATCTTGACTGTTTATTAGTTTTTTCCACAATTCCATGAAAAAAGCCAGGGATAAATGGTCTGCAGTTAAGTGGATAACTTTCAAACAGCTGTATTTCCCTGGCAGGGTGTGATGCCTGCTTTTGTAGCAGAATTTCTGCAAGGGAATTTTGTCTTAACATGCATTGGAAAGGATTTTCTGACTTGTCATTATTTCTAAATTGACTGTTGGATTTCGCAGTTGTCTAAAGTTGACTGGCAGTCTCATTACCAATCCACAGCTGGTCACTGGACCTTGTTGTATTCTCAGGATGCAGTTTGCTTATGGATGGGTTGTGAATGGGGCATGAAGGCTGTTATTGTGAAAGAGCCATTTTAAAGCACTGACTGGTGCTTCTCCTATAGAAGTATATTGAAATGGTGATGGATCAGACTCCATTGTGAAGGTTGATTTTCTCTATCTTCTCATAGTGTGAATTTTTGCCATCCTCTTTTGTCACTGAGAGAGTTTGAGAAGACACTTCAGAATTTTTTATTTCAGATTCTGAGGTTGCTGTGTCTGTTTCCAGTTCAAATTTGACCCCATAACTTTCAGTTTTCTTAATTTCCGAAGGATGCTTTTCCAGTAAGTCTGCAGTATGTATGCCTGGAACTGCTCACTTTGCTTTAGCTTTCATGTGTGCAGTGGAGGAAGAGGAAGAGCCCTTAACCGCTCTGTTTCCATTTCATTCACAAATTTCTTAAAATTCCATAACATCCTTGGCTCATACTGTGTCACATGGTCACTTCCCAACAGATCCTCTTGTAACAGCATTTGCACTCATTTATGGACATCCATAAAATCATGAAGCAAAAGCATAAATGTTTCAACAATTACATTCATATCTTCAGCAACAGGATTTTTGTTTCATTCATTCATTTTTTGTTAACACATTGTACCAATTAATTCAATTAATTTTGTCCCTGTGGTAGCAGTTGGTTGTTTGACAAATAATTGACCCTCCAATGTAATCAATTTACAGATTTATAATAGCAAACTTTATTTGAGTAGCATCGATAGGTGTAGGCATTGAACTCTGTTTTAATCCAGCAAAGTCTGTTCTAAATCCAACAAACATAAACACACACACACACACACGCACACGCACACACCCACACTGTTTTTAATTAAAAAGCCACATTGTGATCACAATTTGCAGTCCCAATAAACACACGTCTCAATGATTTGCAATCACATAGTCACATTGGTGCCTGAACAAACACGTTCAACAGCCCAACCCATTCAGTAATTTGCAGTGCTTGTTCACTCATGGTTGGCAAATTTAGGCATATGGTCCTTCCATGTGAGCTGTCCACTGCACTCCATCATAAATGGAAATACCTCTCAGAATTCCATATTCTGACCTCAGTGGGACTCTCGATCCATTTGAGCATGTAGATTTTGCTTTGAGTACATAATTTTTCCTTTTGATGTAGTTGTTTATATATTTTGTAACAGCGTGCTAGTGTATTCTGTAAATTATGAACATATTAAAGTGTTACATTGGTAAAACAGGACACAATATCAAAATTCACAAAATTGTATTTGTATTTTCCAGTGGACAAGAAAAGTTGAGGAAACAAGTAAAAATGATATAAATGTAAAAATAAATTTAAAAAATGATTCAAGTTGTTCAACTAAAATAAGGGAAACATAAACATTGTTGTTAAAGAAAAAGGCCATATTCACATTGCCTCAGCATCCTGTCTCTGGGTTAAGTCAAGCCAGATATTTTGTCCACATCACAGGCTATGTCATCCCTGGCCTGGCAGAGGGGGAAATACCACCTGGTATGCCTCATCCACCCCTGGCAGGACTCCAAAGCTATTTCCTGAGAAGCCGCCCTCATAGCCTGAAGAAGGTTTTCCATCTCAGACATTGGTCATACAACAAAAACTGACCTATGGAGTTTAGGAATGGAGAACACAGTGAAAGACGCAGATTAGAGAATCTCAGATTGTCAGTAAACCAGTTGCACACCACAGAGCACGATGGAGACTGACATTGCCCAAACAACAATGTAGCATGACTGCTCTGGCTGCTATGGTTCCCTCTGTGCTTGTGGAAATATGAACCCAAATACCACTGAGGAAAGCAAGCAGATGTGCTGTGTTATCCAAGCCAAGGTTGGCATTGCGGTGGAGGAACCAAGGGTGGCTGTTGGCAGTACACATTGTGACATCGCCTCCATGCTGGCCAGAGACATCCACAATGGCCCAGGGGACAATAATTTTCCACCCTCTTCTCCTCCATTTGGTGAGGTTAAATCCTGCCTCATCAATGAAGGTGCACTCATGTGGGGTATCTCTGACATCAAGCTCAAATATTATCTACAAAAGAGAGGTGATTATGTGTAGTACTGTAGAAATACAGTAAATCATTAAATCACATTAGTAAAAGTAAGTAATTGTATAGCCTGCACTGTATACTACTGATAAACGTAAAAAATATTGGATTAAGACATGAAGTACAAAAGGAAAGATGACCGCGCTCTGAAATATATGCTCCCAAATAGGTAATAGTTAAAATTTTGTTTATGTTGTAATGATTTCAGCAAGACACAAGCCAGGTGGATCCCACCTTTGAGCCATTGCACTCATTTACTAAAGGAAAAAGAAAGCAGCTTAGATGCATGCTCTTTTTATACCCAACTTGTTACCCATTATGCAAATCTGATATAAAACCCAAAAGCAACTCACTAGCCCTGTCCAATCCTGAACTAACTGTCGCAACACCAGGAAGCTATTTATGACCATCAGTCTTTACACACTAAGTGGCGGCTAGCTGGTTAGCCAGCATCCACTACAATATTCTATTGCATTGAAGGATGCACTAATTTCCCTTGTATACAGCATGCACCAGTTTAGTCTATTGTGATGGTCACGTTAGGTAGCTTAGGCATGGACCAGCTTTAATGGAGCTATGCATGACATTATGCTATCGTGTGTGTGTGTGTGTGTACATATGTGCGAGCGTGCGTGTGTGTGTGTGTGTGTGTGTGTGTTTGTGTGCGTGTACGTGTGTGTGCATGTTCCCTGTTACCTAAGAAGTGAAAGTCTACATGCACAAGTGCAGTTTAATTTCACTCAGACCTAAAAAAAAGAGCAATAAGCATTCACAAAACACACTGTACCTGGTGAACACGAGGTTGCGAGACTGAAATAGCTATTTTTTAATCTCAGTGAATGCGTTTCCAATTTCATCCAGTGTACAACGGCGCACTATCAACACAAAAGAAAAGGACGCTGTACGTGTCACGGTGACAAATAATAAATGTTTGCAGCTTACTATTTGTCAGCTGTCTTGCTGTCTGCCACCTCCGTCGTCCTTGAGAAATCAAGGCCAATTTGGTGAGGCGAAGCGCAACATTATTTGAATGGTTTGTGAGTCCAGTTCACTTACAGGACATCGCAAAACCCACAAAACTGCACTCTTCTCCTCCCAAAGAAAGAAGAGTTTGCCCAGCTCAACACTTTCTTACATCCATCACATCTGTCTGTCAGTTCATGATAAACAAGTTGTGTGAATATCTCGCTTGGTTTTTTTCCCATCTTATTCTCTTCAATTCATCATTGTCTCCCCTGAGCAGTGCTTGTGAAAAATGAGATTTCTTTCAGCAATATACAATGGCAGAGAATAAATAACACAGTGGGAAATTTTGATTAAAAAGCAGGTGATTAAGATTACATTATACTGTTTCACTGCACTATGAAGTAATGAGGGGAAGTTTCCATACAGAAATGTGTTTTTTATGACAATAAAAAATGATTAATTGTGCCTCTCCTTGATATTTGCACACAACAACAACAGCTGCCTTGCCAAGTGTTCTGATTTTTCTGCCAAATTGGGCCACTTTAAAAAGCGTGCTGTGGGTTTTTTTTGGCACTTATTGCATGTTTCATACACAAACGCACACATATATGCACACACATATATCTATTGTATAATAGTGAGGATAAATATGTAAAATGTATCTGTTTTAACAATCCTCACAAGCTGGCACCAAAGAATGCAGGAGATATAAATATATTACCTCATGCGGTTATCAAATGGTGTTTTGTATAATCAGTCTCATAAAATAATTTATGAAATCATGATTATGAATTTCAATCTTAAATATTAAAATAATAACCAATGATGTAACAACATGCGTAGGTTCTTTGAGGTGGTAGGCTGAAGCATTTATCCAAATAAATCAGATCCATGACAAAGTTTAATAAAATAGATTTAATTTAACAAACATCTAAACTAAAATCATTAAAGGCTAAACAAAGGAGGAAATGGAAATGGGACTAGTGTTGTTTGTGTGTAGTCATGTGTTCACCAGCACACGTGGTGCAGAGGACAAAACCTCCTCTGTCCTGGACCGAAATATGAAATATAGCCTTTAGCATGTGGTGATAAATCTGGCCTGGAAATCAGTGCAATGGCGTGTACGAAAGGGCTACTGATGTTAGCTACATCTAGCTAATCTCAGTGTACCTTTACATTCCAAATATACAAAACCATATATCGACTGAGTATATATTAGTGCAGGAGAGAACGTATGCACAGGTCTCGGTTATAAGCTAATTTTATCAATAAAGCATAGAGTTAGCTATGCGAACTAGGTGGCTGTAGCTAACTAACAAGCAACATGATATAATCTGAACACAAGATTACACACAATCGATAACACAGCTCTTTAAAAACAAAGAACAAACAGAAGTTTCCTGAGATAATTAATGCCTGAATGTTTGTCAGTCTTACTGCAAGAGCATAGTCAACACAATACTCCACCTTTTGCTTTGAATTTTGTCACATTCATTAGGAAAGACAACCCAATAGGAACATTCAGAATATAACGCTGACATAGTTATGATTTTATAGACAATAATCATGGGGTGTACCAAGGGAGGTTTATACATGCTTCAGGTCTGTGTAAACACAGGGTGTACCATGGGGTCCTATGAGAGGCTATCTCTAAGTTTGCAATATTCAGCTCACAATCTTCCTCTCTCCATGAACTCTTATTCATTTTTGTACACACTACGGATCAAACCCAGTATCTCCAGCACCGTGATCATTTGAATTTAAAATAAAACAGGTTTCAAACTCCCACAGGGGAACACAAGCTTTGCTTCGTGTCCATATTCTCCAAGACGCTGTGCTTACTTTCGCAAACATTAACACGGTTCGTCCGTGAGTATATCTGAGCACAGCTCACCCCAGATACACAACAGGATCTGGGTTCAAATATGAAAATGAGCCTACGTGCTAATTAGCATGGTTGGCACTCCCTCCACCCCTAATATACAGTATGGGAGAATGCACAGCTTGCCATGGTTTAGTCCAAACATACATTAAAGTAGGAGTACTAATAATAAAACCAACTTTGCTTCATTCAATTAATTTTTTTAAGTATAAACAGCTTAATTAGCGCATGTTCTTTAATGAAGTCCTCCAGTTTGAGAATTTCACTTAATGTAAGGTTCTTGCAAGTCAAAAACAGCATAATGGGAGGATAATAATGGCTCTTATTTGTGAAGCGCTGTTCCCACGCTCAGATGCACATAAAAGCAAACAATGCGAATCACAGGGAAAAATAAAACCACTAGCAGCACAATAAAAATAAAGGCAAATGAACAAATGCAGTGTATTTGAGGAGGGCAGGAGAGAGCAATCAGACAACTAGGAGAAAAAGGAGTAGAATACACAAGTCAAACAATATTACAAGCTTTTTTAAACAGGGAGGAGGTGTTTAACTATGTTTTAAAGGAGTGGATGGGGTGAGATCATTGGGAACAACATTCCAGATTCCAGACACAGGGCAAAACAGCAGAAAGAACACACACAAATAGGAAATTCAAAAGCCCATCCACGCCATCAATCCCACACATCCCGTCCAGCGTGACCCGAACAAAGTCAAATTAGCATAATCCCCACAGACAAATACCAAAACTACCCACATTGGCCTCGTGTCTTTCAATTTATTTGACTGAAAAGAAAGTGTACTGAATCTGTGGCACTGTTTGAGGTCATAAAATAAAGTAACAGGAAAAAGGGGGAAAAATGGTGTAAAGTAAATAAAAAAGCATTTCAGCTTTGGTTACATTATTTTCAGTTTAGTCACCGTGTCACCTTAAATTGGAAACTGTGCATGTCTTCGGCGTAACTGTGAGATTGACACTTTGGGCAGTGGAACTGACTTTAAGCAGTGAGCCTGAGAAATTTGTGCAATGCTTCTGTGAGAAGTCTTTCCAGTTAAAGCACTCTCCAGCGGAGTTAATGAAAGTGGTATTGGGAACATTCTGAACCCAAGAATACTGAAAAGAATAATAGTATGTTCATTAAACATTCAGGGAAGGTACGGGGAAGCGTGCCGGTTCTAATCGATGGCTATGGAGCGTGCTACTGCAATCCAATCCGCTGAACAAGTATAGAGATGTACTGGAAATACACTGAATTGAAAACTAAAGGATAACACAGCCACGGTGATTTGGGTACGGGTGAAAATGCGAACATAATCAACACTTAATCTGTTATTTCAAGTAATTCGTGCACAACACCATCGGAAGCGGTTAGATAGACAGTACTGTGAAAAATTCTATCATCTGCTTAAAATCGAGAATTTATACACATGGAACTAATTTATTTTATGAATGGCCACACCCATGTTAGTTGTTGCTTAATTTTGAAAAATAAATATAAAATAGATCAGACATATTTATAGATTTAAAACTTAAATATCTAGACTAGGCAGGAGAACTACTGTCTGTAAACTGGAGAACCTTGGAGACATGAATGCAGTGTGACACAAAAGGCTCTGAAATGTTCCTACCTTTAAAAACTAAGATAAACTACAGCAATATAAAGAATTGTGAGATTTATTTTTTACTGTAGCTGTTTGCTGCCCTTATATTGTAAATATTTCTCTTTTTTTTATTTTTTTTTTTTACAAAATATTAAGTTAATCCTATTGTTTATCTTAATTGCCAGTATTCATAATTTCATTCATGATTTTCATCACAGATGTCAAAGTCCAGCCCTGGAGAGCCACAGTGTCTGCTGGTTTTCAAGGTGTTTTTGGCACCAGTGGTTCATTTAAGTCATTGATTGGCTAAGGAATCCACTCACCTTGTTCTTAAGGCCTTAATTGGAAGTTGATTGAAAGGAAACCACAAAAACCCACAAACATTTAGTTTTTCACCCTTTCCCTACATCACGTACACCAGTGGTTCTCAAGTTCAGTCCTGGGGGGGGGGTTAGGGTTAGGGTTACGCTTTCATGTTTTAAGGGATTATTCGCCCTGTTAACCCACATTATGTCAGAAATAAATATGCATGCCATGACAAATAAAAGTCTCATATTCACATTGTGCTGTATTGCATAGGATTACATAAAAGGAGGATTTTGAAAAATTCACTGATCAAATGAAAGACTGGGATGAAGCAATAGGCTCATAGGCTAATTGGTGAAAGTGTGGACACATGGCCACATAGATAATGAAGAATTCAAAGACAAAGCCAATGATAATGAGCCAAACCAGCACTGTATTAACAAGTTAAGGGAAAAAATCTGAAAGAACTTAAACACATGTGTTCAACAACCTTAATTGAGCAAGAGATTGGCTGTAACAAAAACCTACACAGAGGTCCCACAGGGCTGAAATTGAGAACCACTGGCATACATTATTAACAGTGTTAATACATGGCCCTTGTATATTTATAGACATATTTCAATTCTTTTTTTTCAGTAGGGAGTGTGATTCATTTCTATTAAATGTTCACACATTTGGATACATAATGACACAGAGCTTGATAGGGTATTATTGAGTATATATTCAGTCCATAGCTGTACTATACTACTAAATCCTGCAATAAGTAAATATTGCCATGGACTAAAGATAGAAGTTGGATGAATATATTTTTCATATACTCATGAAGAGATCTAGAACAGTTACACTCTCAAAGAGAGTTCAAGGTCATCCAACACATTTGTACATGCATTTAATGTATAGTACCTTTGTACTTTCAAGCACTCCCATTATAGTAGGCCTGCTGTCAGATAGCTCAAAGTTTAAATCCAAATCCATTGCTTTATGAAGACTTATCTATCCCTTTGAAAATCTACATCAGACCGTTATATTATTGTTTTATATTGTGCATCATGACATCGAAGCTGTGTAGCCCGAAAATAGAATCCACTCCTGATTATTTCAGCAGAATTATAAAATAGTTTTTCCTTCGGTTGGTGGATGCTAATATCTATCAGGGAAAAAACCATGCAGTGTGAAAATGAAAGAAGCTGAAATGTAATTAAGTAACCATGGTCACTTTGTTTCATTTTTGAGAGCTTTTAGAAGTCAATAAACTTTTCCATGTCAAAGAATATTCTAATGTGCACACAATAAAACAACTCAGTCAGTCTCGGCTCTATACTTATTTGTTCAATAGCAGAGTTAGTTCAAAGCAGTGCTTTACCTGATGATAATTTTATTACATTTTTATACAAATACAATGTAGTCCATAAGTATTTGGACAGTGACTTGTATTCATTTATTGAATCTGTACGCCAGCACAGATCAGAGAGATCAAGAACACTCTAGGTGTAGGCACAGATGTGCCAAAGACTACTATAAAGAGAAGACTGAGGTTATGTTGGTGTAGAGCCAATGGTCTGCACTTAACTTCATATTCATTGTCTCACTTCAAATCAAATCTGCTGGAGTACAGAGTCAAAACAACAAAAAATGTCACTGTCCAAACACTTGCAGACCACACTGTATAACTAATAAGCTATAATAAATAAAAGTGTACACAATAAAGTATAAATCAGCCATTCACCCTAATTAACTTATGCCATTTAACTTTAGTTGGATTTCATATGTTCAGGAATGAGAAAATATTTATTTTTATCTTTTTATTTTTCAATGAAAAACAACCTTCAAATGTCCATAAACCTGTCCAATAAAGACTGTTGCTCATATGCATGACAAATATTGGGTATTAAAGCAAAGCTGAAAAATCTGTGGATATAAATAAAATGCACCATCAAATGACTGTAAGTCACTAAGTTACAATTTTATGAGTATGCGTATAATGGCAACAGTACAAGACACAGGGAAAAACTAGCATTCGGACTCTTAAAAAACAAGGGTTTCCAGTAAATCTTTTAAAAGTATGGACACATCAATGATGTCTTGGTGACATTAACATTCAAAAGGTGCTAGTAAAAGCATGCATGCAATAACGAGCGCATTAGAATAATTATTTAACAACTGCTGCATAGCGGACACCTGATTAGTGCACGTCCCCAGATGAACTCGGTTGGCAGAGAATATGAAACATAAACTATTCGATAATACCCTAGAGAATAAATTGCTTACTCCTGACAAACCTCTTAAGATTCATTTTCAGGAGAAGATGCTAACGTGCTGCAGAGTATTACAGTGACTTTGGGGCTGCGTGCATACAGAGATGCAAAAGGATAAAGGAAATAGCCCAAACACATCATAAAACACTCATTCCCCTTTCCCCGGTGAGATTTAATGCAAACACAGCGTCTTGAATCTGACTGCAGATATAGAAAAAAAACAGTAAGAAAGTAAAAGGTAAGCTATTGTCACCCCAGGGGGAGGTCATGAAGAGTCCTGTGTCTAATTAAACCTGAGAATACCGTACACTGTTTTACAGATTCAAGATGAGATGCATGCATCGGAAAAGGGCTGAGGTCACTGGCAGGGTTATCATATAACACATAACCAACTGTCTTTAGTACAAGGGTGCCGTGCCCTTAAAACAAGAGTCACAGGCGCTTTCTGTGTTCAAGGAGATTCCTGAACATGTTTTCTGCGCTGTGGGGTCAGAGATGTCTCATCTGTGCTCTGTGCAGATTTTTCTCCTATAATTTGACAAAGACCAGTCTCGCTCAGGTTAAATAATTAAGAAGTACTTTTTTTGGGCACAGATATTCGTTTTGCTGAGATAATACATGAAAAGTGGGAGGGTGATGTCTGGTATCAGTGGCCAGGCCCATTAAAAAATAAAAAATAAAAAAAAAGCTGATAGGCACTGCAGGTTTCATTTTATTTGCATTAGCTTTGCCTGCGAGCACCCATTTGCTCCCATTCAATTTCAGCTCTTTTGCAAAATTTGAACAGCTTTTTAGCAAAGAGTTTCTCCTGAGCATTCCAACACTGTAACAAACAGGCAGGGCAGTATGGAGGTGGATACAAAATGTGCATGCAGTATTTGCAGATGCTGTAAGCCTCGGAATGTGGGAGGAGCTCCATGGATACTGTAACCATGGAAGGGGGATATAGAAAGCAAGGCAGTGCCCTTTGATGGATTACTTCATTTTCAAAGTCAATCTCAGTAGAAGTGATGTTGTTGACCTCGGCAGCACCTTTCAGTGCGGCGTGCCTTAAGCTGCAGAACACCCTGCTATGACACAGATGGGGCAGTATTAACGCCTGGGGCCCAGATCCCCGGAGCCAAGTGGCAGGGCAGTGGATGGGAGTATGTGTGTGTTTTAAATGTAAAGCGGTTCCAGCCAGCCTTCACATTCGCTAATTCTACATCAAGGGTCTCCAGCTCCTAGAGAGCCACAGGGTCTGCTGGGGTCCGTAACCCTGTTCCAGGAGAGCCACAGGGTAGCTGTGACTTGGGTGAGTTTCATGGAACCCATACACACACACAGACACAAACTGACACGCATGCACACTTGCACAGGCATGCACATACTGTACATATATACACAACAGCAAACATACACACGTATATACACGCAATTACATGCACACATGTAAATATACACAAGTACACATGCGCATGCACACACACAAGCATGCACACACACATACAAAAGCACACACACACACACACACACACACACATTTACGCAAGCATGCACATGCGCACACGCACACACACAAGGAAGATGTGAGTGTATTCCTGGCTTCACTATTTACAGCACTGAAGAAAGACGGTGATAAAACTTTGAAAGAGGGGTTTTGTGAGCCTGCTTTAGAAGGATATTGCACTAAACTCAGGTGACCGGTTCTCAGGCACAGCTTTGATAGCAGATAGTGTCCCGTTTGCACGTGTCTCAAATCAACGTTGACCCCGACTGCTCTGGGAGTGCTCTACTCAGATTCGACTCAGAAATCTTTAGATCGCTTAAACCACCAAAGGAATGAAAGCACGATGGAGGTTTCTGCAGCCTGTGCACTACTAATAATTTAGTGCTGAAGTATGTCCTTATTAAAAAGCCATGAAATTGTTAAATGGAACTCCTCATATGGGGTAATAATAAAGGAAGTATCCACAGGGAGCATGTCTCAGTGCTTTAAGGGTAGGTCAGCAGAGGATTCTTGAAGAGAAATCTGAAGAGATGCTGAGTCCCAAAGGCTTTTTGCTTTATGGAGTTTGGGAGACTGTAGTTAAGAAAAGCACACAGCGATGCTCAGTAAATAATTCAAGGTCAGAAGCAGACTTTTAAAAGCAGACGCAAACAAATGCTGACAAATATTTATGCTTTGCTTGTAAATTCTTTTGGAGTTAGGAGACTAACCTTTTAAATTATTCAGGGAAATAAAATGCTAGAGTGCAGACCCTACATTGTGCTGAATAGTTTAGACCCTACACTGTATGATGTAGTTTAGACCCTACACTGTCCTGAATAGCTTAGACCCTACACTGTGCTGAATAGTTTAGACCCTACACTGTGCTGTATAGTGCAGACCCTACACTGTGCTGAATAGTTTAGACCCTACACTGTGCTGAATACTTTAGACCCTACACTGTGCTGTATAGTGCAGACCCTACACTGTATGATGTAGTTTAGACCCTACACTGTGCTGTATAGTGCAGACCCTACACTGTGCTGTATAGTGCAGACCCTACACTGTGCTGAATAGTTTAGACCCTACACTGTGCTGAATAGTTTAGACCCTACACTGTGCTGTATAGTTTAGACCCTATACTCTGCTTTTTGTGGAGGGAGTTAATTCAGTGAGTAAGCAGGATGTAAAAGTAGAACATGGATCCCCAAAATAAATCATTTTGTCCTTTTTCCAGCAAACAACACATTTCTAATGTGGAAAGCTGGTCATTAGGGGGATAAAACCCATTTAACTAACAGCTTATTGGGTGGCCTCTGTTTTTTTTAGCTACACATGCTTTCTGCCAATGCTGAAAACTTGAAGGCCCTGTATTTTAGGGTAAAAGTCAATTAGCGCCTTCTAGTTGTTGTGTTTGCAAGGTTGACAATATCCCGTCTGTCATTTACAGTTGCATGACACACTAGATTTGGGCCAAACAAACATTAACATTAAATAATCCAGCGTGTGAATGAATACTGCATTTCAGCATGAGCATGATAGGGTCTGTATCTCTGCTGTCATTCAGACCCTTATGCACTGTTCTCATCTTCCAGTCCAGAGGCTTCATTCATCAGCCAATTATGTGTGGAAAATGATCATTTATTCAATCAATTCATGCACATATATTCATACAAAGTATGAGTTATCAAAACAGAAGGTTGCAAATTTGTGCAAATGTATGCACTTGTAAGCTATGTCTGACAGTGTTTAAACGAGATTCTTGTGCGGCTGTGGTATCTGAAAAAATCATTTTATTAAGCCTTACAAGATACTTTTTTTTTTTGATGTGGACTTAGCCAACATTCAAAACTTTCCTTAATTAAATTGTGTTTTAGGTTGTGAGAAGTTTAAATTATGAAGTAAAAACATTGTGTTTTGTGATTTTGCAAAGTTACAAACATACTGTAAAAAAATTTACTTTCAGAACAACAAAAGATTACAATGATAAGATACTATTTTTTTGATGTGGACTTAGCCCAACATTCAAAACTTTCCTTAATTAAATTGTGTTTTAGGTTGTGGGATGTTTATTTATAAAGTAAAAACATTGTGTTTTGTGATTTTGCAGAGTTACAAACATACTGTTAGAATATTTACCTTCAGAAAAACAAAAGATTACATGTGATCTGTGATATTCAAAGCATAGTTGGAAAGTTGTAGTTTAGGGCTACGAGATGATTGATAAAAAGTTTCAGAAGCATGTGGTATATTTGCACACGTCTTAGTACAAACCTCAAGACTATTCACATTTGTAACCCAGCCAGCTTTTCATTCAAAACCTGTCATTGTACATTCATTTGGATGGTAAACATCTCTCACCACACATCCATTTATTCAAAATATAAGTCAATCATGAAATGTAATGAGAAGATTGGTTTAATCAATTTAGTGATTTTTAGCTACCAGTTAACCACATAGCAAAGAATGCCATATACGTGTTTCAAATCGCCCTTAGAAATGCTTAAAGTAACATGGTACCATACCGTAAAGGACAGTAGATTTTCACACTTGCATTACCAAACAAAATTAACAGAAAATCTACAACTTCCATAATATCTATCCAATATGTGAGGAGAAATGTGTCATCAAAGAATGTGTCATCTTCTACAATCATTCATGCAAGAAAACATTTAACTATTTTTCAGATATAGTTTCAGTATGGTGTGATGTGTCTGTGATGTAAGAAACTGAAAGAATGAAAATATATGTAACACACATTTGGTGCATTAAGCCTGTCAAAAATTCTTGTGAAATGAATTATCAATAAAGAGTGATTATGTATGAGCATCATGTATCATTCTCAAAATGCATATAACAGTACACAGTTTAAAATCTATAGGATTTAGCAAACAGTTAACTGATTAACCATTATGAGTAGATTGATTACGTGATGGTAAAATGCATTTAAACAATCAGAAAAGAATCATATGAAAATGAATTCTGAGCATTGCATTGTGGAAGGCAATTACATTATATGGAATGTATATCTAGATGAAACATAATGTTTTGAGTATAAAGTTCAAGATCTGATTAAAATCTGTTTAAATATAACATGCATTTAAATAACATGTTTTTCCAACAGCAAACAAGTGTATTTAACCCTGCTGTGGTAAATTTGATCCCTATTAGGCTGATATTGCAGCCTGTACAAGTAAAATATACTATATTAATGTAAAACATACACTGTCTGTGTAAAATGTATTCAATCACCTTAAATTATACTCTATCAGTGCTAATTTTATACAGAAAGTGTTGCTGTGTGCCATTCTGCTCGAGGGAAATGCGCCTGGATGATGTTAATTGTGGAGCTGCAGGTGATAATCAGAGATGGAGATGGAGTGAATCTGGTCTACTCCAATGGGCAGAGAGTCTGAGTCCATTCACATCTGCTCACTGCGAGCAGGAGTCACGTGGTTCTGTGAGGCAGTAATGCCGTTCTCAAACTTCAGGCCATTTATTTTTAATTTCCTAGTGTCCGGCACTCTGGAAAGGCCCAAGTAAAAGCACATGCAATTTTCTTCACAGCAGTCCTTTTAATCGGACCTGTCACACCACCGCCAAGACAGTCTGACAAAACATTCCTTGTAGCTTACAGCTTAGACACAATTATTTCCATCAGGGACGCGGTTAAATCCATTTTCTCCCAGCTAAATCCATTTCCCTGCTAAATCATAGTATTTCTGGGCAACACCATCCCATGAATACATTACAATTACAGAAATTTGCTTTTGAGTGGGTCAGTCAATAAAGGTGTTAGTCTGAAACACAGGCAGGCTGTTCGTCCCCGGGAACAGGGTGGCACGGTAGCGCAGTGGTTAGCACTGTTGCCTCACATGTTTAGCCCTGACCCGCCTGCTGCTTCCCTGCGGGGAGCTTGCTTGCTTGGCTCCCTCATGCTTCCTTGAGTGTCCTCTGGGTAGCCCAGTTTATTGGGCCTACATTTGGTTTTGGACATTTGTGCTTAACTGTAAGTTACTTATTTCTTGACATTTGTACATTTTTATGTGACAATTCACCAATATATATTGATAACTATTCATACTATGTAATCTGGCGAAGTGAGATTTTCCTTGTCCAGCTAATTTTTATATTAGAGTTGTGTGGTGTGTTTTTATTTTCACATAACTGAAATTTTCTGTAACTGATATTGCATGCAACTGTGTATCGCTGATTTAGGTCATGCTCCACTGCCAGTTCTATGTATAGATATATGTGCATTCATTTCTTATGAAGTAATCCTACTGTTGCCTTATTAATCCTATTTTAGAGCAATCTATTGCCTTTCTCTGTGCTTTGTTTCTATGTTCCCCCTTGAAGAGACTCAAGTCATTATTCATCAGTGGCACCACATGTGTGTATAGCCCTGTGACTTAAGTATTGGTGTGTTTGTCTGTGATTTTATGACACTGATGGTAATCTTGTGAACGAAACCTTACTTCAGAAATGACTTCTTTTCTATGAGGGTGTATTTTTCACTGTCAGGCATTAACTTGTGATAGAGGACTGCTCAATCTATGGTTGTTTGTCTGCATCAGTTTCCACAACTAGTTCATTTACACTGAGCAAATCAATGTGGTCCCTGTCTTGGAAAGGCAGGTGCATCTCTTTCACAGTAACTCTCAGTCACATATTTTGGTGTGCCTCTAACCTGTATGTTTAGCTTAATATAAAACTGTTTCATTCTTGCGTAATATTCCAGCTAAGACCAGCTGGGATTCTAAAATGGTTTAAGATGTGTTTTTTGACACTCATAGCTGGTCTTAGCTGGTCTGTGGCTGGTCAAACCCTTCTCTTGCTGAACAAAGCTGGTCAAAGCTGATAAAGCTGATAGAGTTAGTGGTCAATGGTTGGACCAGCTGTTGAACAGCTGGTTGACCAGCTAAAACACATTTTAAACCAGCGTCAAAAGCCTAGGCAGGTTTAATCTGGAATTTTCAGCAGGGACCTGAATTTTAATTTAAGACTTTAGATATTTGTTTGCAGTTATATTGTAAAACAATATAGCCTAAATGCAATAAGATTATCATAATTAGCAATTTCATGGTAGAAGAATGCTCTGTTAAAATATTAATTTACACTCACGGTTCACAGTTTATGTGTACACTGATTATTTCTTCCTTCCCACTGTAAGCTAGCTTATTAACAGTAACCAGTTGGCATTAACAGAAGTTTCCACATACAGAATGCTCAGTTATGAATATTTCAAACACACTCAGTATTTATGATTTACCAATTATTCTATCATTCCTAAATTTATGTTCAAAGGATTAATGAACAAAACTTATTTGTGCACACAAAACTCTACCATCTGTATACAAATACAAATTGTATATTAATTATGTGTACAATTTATCAACATGGGGACTGGACCCTACATGTCCTATCATTAAACTAACATTATATATTGAAACCGCTAGCCATTTATAAAATCTTGTCTACAATGGGCTATTAATCTGAATGATTTAGCAGGGAAATAAATTTGAAATAAGACCATCTAAAAAAAAAAAATTAAATGTTGGTCTTTAATGTAAAATGTGGTCTTTAATTGTGACCGTCTCAATGTGAGGTGCCTTTAATTGTGGAAAACTACATTAAATACCACATTGCACTTAATGTTTGTGGCCAGATTGTGGTTGCAAAGCAGCAATAATTGCTTAGTTACAAATGTAGGCCTACATATTTATCCTTCATGGAGCATGGTTTTGTTTTGAACAGTTTGGCAATCTGTGTTACATTTTGTGATCTTTCTGTTGTCTTCAATGTAATAATTGTTCTATGTAAAACTCAACATGAGAATGGTGTGTCAAACAAAATTGAAACACTTATTGCTTCCAAATCAGCCATGCAACTATTCATCAAATGTCCTTTCAGTCTACGCCAACCTTTCATATTTTAACTCCTTTATCCTATATGATGCAGTACCTGTCCACTTTTATTTTTTTCTTACCTCACAGTAAGAGGACAGGACAGCTCACCTGGATGGGCCCCAAGATTGATGTTTGTCTCCTGTACACGGTGAGTTATTCTTGAATATATACATTAAATAAATAAATAAATAAATAGACGGGATACTGCATGAGTAAACAAATTGTAAAGAAGCTAGCTAACTAAGCACAGCTGTGTGTCCCTTTAGTGGGGAATCAAACATTTCCTAATTCAACACAAGGCAATAAGCATTCTCAGAAGGGTAAGTGAAAGGCCAGAGGTAAGCAGTTATTCAATAACTCAATGGAATTCAGCCAAGTTACATCCCATGTATCCCACTCCAATACACACAGTGATTCCCCTGGTAAAAGTCATAATGGCACATGTGGAATGAGGGTTTCAGTTTGCAGGGTAATCCCCATCTCATCCCTCTCTAGTGCCACCTCTCGCCTGTACTGTGACACTGCACCTGAAGCAGCTCAGTTGATGGATAGCAGTATAAAATAATCAGCAGCTGTTCAGTCCATTGTGTTCCCTAAGACATGTATGGCCCTCCTGAACAGCCAAGGTCATTTAAACCATGGTTACCTTCAGCAGCACCGAAGTGCAGCATGCTGGTTAGGAGACCAGCTGGTGACTCAGACACTGCAGGTTTGAGTCCCAGGTGGGGCAATGCCATTGTTTCCTTGAGCAGTCACTTAACCTGAAATATTGAGCTACGTAAGATAATATGATATAATGGAAGCTTTGTAAATCACTCTGGATTAGGATGCATATGAAATAAATAAAATTGTGTGATTAACTAACAATAGGAAACAATTGCTTTAAGGCATTCATTTCAAACAGGTAAAAAATGTGACTGTTACTGGCCCCACCATACTGTTTAGTAGCTGTCTACTACCCCTACGCCCCCCGGCTAACTTTCCTGATGAGCTGGACATCCTGCTCGGCTAATTTCTCTGTGGACTCAGTGGAAATGAGTTTTCATATATTTCAGTGTCCCAGCTGAAGAATCCCTTCTTTCTTTTCCCACAGGCATATGCTAGTGCTGGCTCCATTGGCACACATTTGAATTTGAATGGACAGACCCCCCTGAATGTATTAAAGGGGTTTCTGGGGAGAAGCTGTGAGGGGCCTGCAGGTGTCATCAGGTATCTGAAACCCACAGCATGCATGACTGAGAAGTATCCGGTGTTTTAAATTTGTAATGCATTCCTGGTGCCCAGACACCCGAACCTGCTTGTGTGAGACAGCACTGGATTAACAACGATATTTTTCATGTAGGATACTGAAACAATTAAAATGTCAACAAAAAAAAGAATAATAAAATCAAACGCTGTGTCTTATGCTTCAGTCTCCTTTTACCTCAGTTGATAACAATTGAGCTAAAGGAATATAAACCCGTATCAGCATTAGTCAGAGCAGTAGTAAAATAAATCACATTCCTTTCACAATGTCTCGGCATATTTATTTTCTGGGGCCTCTGTTCCGGCTTTTCTCCAAGCAGTAAATGTCTTATTGGTATTGGGCAGAATAGAATTAACACTGTCAGTTGTCTCTAGGCATGTTAGACCTTCCTCTAGACACAAGGCTTTATTATGAGGTCACAAATAAACAGAAAAAAATGCATTCTCAATCCACCTTCTGTCCAATATAAGCAGAGATAAACACAACCCTTTACTGTACATTGTTTATAGTTCTATCATTTCATATGATGCCCATCACTCCATTGGCTGCATTGTTCATTGGGTCACAGTGATCTTGCTGTAAAGACTTGTCAGCTTTGTGCGAGAGACAGTGATGCCACAAACGACATTTCTGTGTACTGTCGCATACTAGTGGTTCTGCATTGCTTATCAAATGAGTTCTGATTACGCTGATAAGCATTCAAACCAAATCTGTTCCACCTGCTGATCTGTTAAACATTCATAGAGCCTTGATGATGGTGTAGAAACTGCACCCCAATAACCATTTTACACTTGAAAACAACACTCAAGACTGTGAGACTGTGCCTAATGCATGCAAGTCTTTCATAAACATTAGCACGTCTAAACCCTCATCCACTTTGCTTGCCATTGACTCCCTAATGTGCTGTGAGATTTGATAAATGATAAATGATAAATGATATGCTCTTATCACAGAGGGGAAGGAAGATGTTGTTTCCAGGACTGGCAAAATAAGAAAGAAGCTAAATATTCAGCACTATTGGAGACTCTACCATCTACTTGATATACGGCCAAGCCGTTCTCAGGGTCAGATAAATCCTTGTTGTGACAACAACATCTCTAAAGGCCAGACCACGGCTCCATGGTCGGAGAACACACATACAGTAAATGAAATGTAAATGAATGCTTGGCCGCATATCCGTTCATGAACAATGCATGAGCTCTCCCATATCTGATCCAATAAGATGTGCTTTCACTCAAAGATAATGTTCTGGTTGTCTTGACATAAATACAATTCTCCGAAAGATGTTTTCTTATGAAAGATTTTGTGCCTGCTCTGCTTACTGAGTCAGGCTGACCACAGCCTGTCACAGTCAATTACATGCATTTGCACACATATACCCCAAACGGACTGGGCCACATAAAAGTACAATACCCAATACAATGAGTAGCCTTTAATCAAAATGGTTATTCAAGAGCTACTATTATAGCCATATGAGCTCTTCAAATGTACTGTGATCTGAAAAGTGTTGTAGTATTTAAGTAAAAGGGTTAAATGCAGTGTCACATTATTCAGGAGCTAATATAGTAGCAGTATAATCCCAGACATACTACCCGTTGAGAAGCAGCTGCTTTTTTTCAATGTAAGTTTGAAATTGTACCAAAATATTTGTGCCTGGGGTCATTTCTGAAAAACACTGCTGTGATATATCCACAGCTGCTCAGTTACAAACACATAAGGCAGATAAATTAGTTTACTGGTATGGTCACATATCCTGCTAAGACCCAGCAATTCATTTTTGTGACCTATAGGGGATATGAGTCTCTGGTCTTAATCTCAAAAATCGTATATTCCACTATGCTGAAACCCACACTGCAAGGGATATTCAATAAAAATAAAAATAAAAAACAAATAATATTTTTGAAAATAGTTTTTGTAACCCAAGACATACAAAAAATAAAAATACTTCAACTTTTTCCTGCTGGGCCTCTGGAGGATACAGCTCTCCAAAATAGTGTTTTCACACTTGGTTTGAGTTCCTCTTTTTCTCCCATACAGAATGCAGTGGATATTTTCAAGAAAGATCAGCAGACTCCTTTTTAAATCAGCTGGTCAAATAAAGACCTTGTGAGCTGGTCTTTTCAGTCCAATGTGAATGTACTTTCAAACCAATGTTCAGTCTACTTATAAATGGTATTTAATTCATTTTGAATAACAGTTACTTTCACAATAGTGCATTTAATCATGTGTTTAATTGATATTTTTCACAATGTTTTATGTCTGCTAGAACAAACGAGAAAATATGCAGTTTATGCATTGGCAGACATAGAAATTAGGTCTTTAAATGGTAAACCTGGCAACCAGCTGGCTAAAAAGGCCCCTGGGAAGCAGAAATTAAAATGAAAGCTATGATTGTTTCAGAGTTTTAATCAGACCACGGGTGAGTGCAAACTGGTCTCCAGATCTGGCAGTAATGCAAGAAAAAGATATTAATATTTTTCTCCTCTAACAATGGTGCTTTGAGAGGTGATGGTTGTTAGTCACAAGGCTATTGAACTCATTGAGTCACAGGCTTCAGGCAGATGAAAGACAAAAAAAAAGAATTTGTAATTCATCAATTTATTGTCAGTTACCATTTTCATTGAAAGGACTCGAACAGGACAGCCCAGCACTGTGACCTCAACAGAACCTCCCAGCTGTGTGACTTCAACAGAACCTCCCAGCTGCGTGACCTCAACAGAACCTCCCAGCTGCGTGACCTCAACAGAACCTCCCAGCTGCATGACCTCAACAGAACCTCCCTGCACCGTGAGTTCAATCCAGGTTGCAGGGTCCAGCATTTAGTGCCTACATTGAATGAATGTTCTTTGAAAAAAAGGCAGGGTCCTTATGAAGTAATGGAGAGTATGGATGCGGTTATATACAAGGTGAGACATTGTGACAACATAAAGCCCACTCAACTCTATCATGAGAATCTCATTTAAAACTATGAGACTGTTTTATTGTTTTAAAACAGCTATGTCTCCCAGACTCAGCAACAGGAACTCATGGAGCATATTCTCATGAACCAAGCTGTGTTCTCAGTCACCCGGCAGACACTGCTGCAGCATCCTGTTCAAACAGAGCCGGGGAAAAAGTTAGAGCAAAGACCCTCACAAACACCTGAAGCCCCCTAGGAGGCCATTAGAAAGGAAGTGTAAATAATGCTGTCCTTGGGAACGACTGAAGAGTCACAGAGAGCTTGTTAGAGTGCCGTTGCGCAGATGGCAGCAAGGGTTTCTGCAATGTGTTAAGAAAGCGTGATGAGATTTCAAAGGTTTATGCCTATCTAATGCCAAAAGTTGATGAGTTAATTGAACGACTGGGAAAGACTTGTTATATCAGCATGCTAGTTCTGACCATGGGGTACTGGCAAGTCCAGAATGTGAGGAAAAGACAGAATATTCTGTATTGTATGTATTCAATTCTTTTGTCAATATAAAGGCATAAAGCTGGAGATTACAGAACTTTCCTAGGAGGACTGTAAAGACCATTGTAACAAAATGGAACAATTATCGCACAATCGAGACCGAGTTAGGCCGTCCTGCCAAACTGAGGAACTGGAGAAGTAGGGCAAGAGGCCAACTACAACACTGACAGGGTTGCACAGTTCATTCACTCAAATGGGAGAAAGGTATCAACAAACTCTTCAGCACTTCCAGATTTGGCCTATTTGGCAGAGTGGCTCGACAGAGGCCACTTCTCAGAAAGGCCAACATAAAGTCATGCCCAGACATTGGCAGAAGCCATGTGACAGACCCTATGACCTTCTGGAAGAAGATTTTGTGGTCTGATGAAACTAAAGTTGAGTTGGGTGGATGGTGCCAAATGCAGGCAAGAGGGCAAAATTTATTTTCTAATGGGACAATTACCCAAAGTACAGGGAAAAACTACAGAGGAATGGCTTAAAAATAAGAAGGTAAATATTCAGGAGTGGCTCAGCCAAATCCCAGACTTAAATTCCATTGAATTTATAAATATTTAAAAATATTTCAGCATCATAAATGTGTTTAATGTATTATGCCGGTGAAGGGTGAAAATAATTCAGTGCATTAAAATTCTAACCAAGACAAAATGTGGAAAAAGTTCAAGGGGGTGTGAATACATACAAACACACGCACACACGCACACACTCGTAGCCACTATATTCAATAAACCAGCTCATTATGCAAACAGCCTGTGTGAATAAATTGATAATGTGGATTTTTGTTGTATTTGAAAGATGCCAAATGAGTGCATTATAGACTTCAGCCTAGCTGTATGAATTGTGGTCTTATTTGTTCACATCATCATGGCCCCCTTGAAGCCATGGGTACAGTAATGCTGCTACACAGCTCCACACACTTTATATCGCAGATGTGCACTTCCTTCTAAACCAGAATGGACACGACAGCATGGGACATTCTTTGGATGATCTCAGTACATCCATAAAACAATCCGCCACACAGTCTGCCTGATGGAGCCGATGTTCCCAATGCTTAAAATAATCTGCCGAACACTGTCTGAATTAGCTCACAACAGCATGCCTCCCAGTCTTCCCGCACTTGCTCTACCTCTGACTTAGTGCACTCATATTTCCATATGAAATGCTCAATTTGGCCTCTCGCTAAACCCACACACATGTAGGGTTAAACATATCCATGGAAACAATATCTTGAAACTATTTGATTTACATTTCTTGTTTCCTTCCACAAATGTCAAACTTTAAAACTAGGCAAACTAAAACCATATCTCTTGTGTCTAAAGTAGGATTTGTTTTATCTTTATGATTACTTGATTTTCTTGGCAAAATATCTTTCCGTTTCCCCAACAGTATATATGCTTTATATTTTGATAACTATGTTTGTTTTTACAAAAAAAAATGCTGGCACTAAGCTCTCCCATATATTTTTCTTCCATGATTGTTTTATTATTTCTCAGTTGTTTATTAGGTAATATCGGGTACAGAGACTCACACATAATTACAGCTGTGTCTCTTTGCAATAAAGAATATGACACATTTATTGTGCACAGGAGTGTTACTGTAATTAATATGGGTGGCATGCTTAGTGTCATCCCACTGTTTGCCAGTGCTCTACCATCTAATTGCAAAATTTTAAATATACAGTTAATGATATACACCATTTTCCGCACAGTGTTGGTGCAAGGAATAGGCCGGCAAAAGGCTGCAGAAAATTGCTCAGGAAATAAGCGGGCGTCTCCACTTGTGCCGTTTCCTTGTTTGTGATTTCTCTGGTCTGGAATAATGTGGCTCCTAACTGGGACGCTGTGGCTGGACATCTTGGCTGCTGAGGATGGTCAGAATTGAAAATGCCGTGATAATAAATTAAATTTCTCCCTGTTCTCTTCATTTTCTCAATATTTCAGAGAAGGATCTTCTAACCATTTCCTGTAATAAGGCTTATTTTCTTACTGAGGACACTTGTAACATTTGTGTGAGTGACCAACTGGCTTCTGTTATGATCAGAGGTTGAAGTAAGGTGTCTTTATGAAAGGAAACACGAATGTAAATATTAATGATTTTTAGTGCCTGAGTAGTGGGGGGCCATAGGAACCCACCTGCCAAATTTGGTTGCTCTAGGACGTATGGTTGCTGAGCCTCAGACACTTTTAGCGGAGAAAAATAATAAGAATAATAATAATAATAATCCTAACAGATACAATAGGGTTCCACCAGCTTCGCTGCTTGGACCCCTAATTAACGTAAAGGAAAACATACTTTTCTGCCCACAGATGATAATGCAAACACCCAGAGCAGGACACAGGTAATACCTGCTTTACCTTAGAACTGCTCCAGTCAAGAACTCCAATCCTGTATCAGACTTAAAAGACAAAAAGCACATTTTCATTCATGTTGTCTGTCACTCATAATTGATTTCAAAATTGATTTCAATTATCAATCATATACGTACATGCGCGCAGGACCTATGTCAGTGGACTAATTTGCCATCTTAATATTATGCTTTTTGGCATGGAGATCAAAAGCATAATAGATATTGTCTATTGGTTAAAGTCAAAGTTCAGGACAAATGTTAATTGAATCTATGCAATTATTCATAAATGCACCGCACAAAAACTTGTTGACAGCAATTTGTATTCAATAATGCTAAAATCTTACATTCATTCCAAAACAAATATGTTCAGTATGTTAACTATCTTTTTAAGTGAGTAAAATATGCATATTTCCATAGGTATATAGACTAGATTCAATCAATATATGTCCTTCAGTCTAAATCATTAGACTTGAAAGTGGCTGTCAAACACAATGCTACTGGTAAGGTCCTTTCACAAACACAAGACTACAAGTCAGGGTCTTTTCATTGTGCATGAAATGCGCAAAGCAAGTTCTGTCAGGAAATTCTAATTACAGCCAACCAATTGGTCGGCTCCAGTAACTGCATACTTGTGCATTTCCATAATCAACCAATTGCTTACACACAACACTTTTCTCTTACCCATTCAATCACAGGCACACATCAGCAATGGAGTGCCTTTTTAAACCAACAATCAGACCTCTCAGCGCTGCTGCTTGCCTGTGCTGCTTTTGTATGCTTCACTATTACTGCTCAGAATTGCATGCATCCTCTACCTCCCCAGCACCTCCTGTTGCTGGGATCTGCTTCTAGATACTAGTGGGTTTTCTGGTATCCCTCCTGTTTAGTAGGGGAGATGTACGGTACTCCCTGTTAGACAGGGTAGTGCACACTGGTGCGTGCACTAATACCTGAAACAGTTCCATTCAGCACCAAACCAAAAATACATTTACATATTCATGTAAATATTTTAATACGTGAGTTGTCCTGACTGAAATGAGATTTTTTTTTTGTTAACCATGTTTGTGATTCAAAGAGGAATGTGACCCTGGAATTTCACAGGTTTTAGTTTCAGAGTCCTGGCAGTAGGTAAATGGGGTAAGGTGGCAGTAATTATGATTGCCTCAAGTTAGAAGGCCTGTGCCCTCTGGTACTTTGAGGGCAGACGTGCTGGTGTCTGCCATGATTTTAATACAGCTTCTGAAATTAATCTGCCATGACTGAGCTTTACTATGTGCTGTTCTTCTTTATGACTAAAAAATAAATCAATGCAACAACTGTTTTTCTTCAATATATGTTTTTTTAGATACCAAAATGAATAAGCCAGCCGTATATTAAAATGTGTTAACCCACAAAGCTAAATATTACATAAGTGTCTCATTGTTCATAAGACTGTATTTGTTCAATATAATTCAGTGTAAATGCAATAAAATAGCACATGCTTTAGGTGCTATTTATGTATTTTATTAACTGTCTGTAATTCCATGGTTTTCCATGGAAGCCATTTCTCATAGATGGCCTCACTGTCATCAAAATGCATATTTAACCTAGACAGAAACCTGAATGTTAAACTCCAATTGTATTCCACCCATGCTCTCCGTTTGGTCTTCTTTTATGATGATTTTTTCCCCGTTTTTAAATTTAACACCACTGAGTATTGCCCATGCCCCTTTCCAGTAGCTTTCTTTTTAAATGAGACCCAAGAAAAAATATCTTAGCTGTGTTTCTGCACAGTGCTTAGTGGTAGCCAAATGAAGAGATATGGCTGGTGTGCTGTCT
Organism: Anguilla rostrata; assembly: GCF_018555375.3. Lineage (NCBI taxonomy): Eukaryota > Metazoa > Chordata > Actinopteri > Anguilliformes > Anguillidae > Anguilla > Anguilla rostrata. The sequence continues at coordinate 27,575,586 of NC_057944.1, forward strand.
AATTATCTTTGAGATCTAATTTCAGACCTTTTAGCTGATCAAGAGAAGAGCACTTAATACTAATACAAAATACTTAATATCTTAGTTCTCAGAAATCTATTATTCAGCCAGATTCAACCCAAGCAGTTTGGCTTTGATATTTAAAAGGTGTAGTACTTTTGAATATGCCAATAGAACATTCCTGCAAACATTAAGGAATCAGTAATACAAAATACAAAAAGAAAAGAAATCTGTGACACAATGTGGAGAGAAGCTAGAGAGAAGTTAACAGAGGATGCCTCCAGCTATAGCCACAACCTGCCAAACTTTTTCCCTCTCCGTGTATAAAAATGCCACACCTTCATGTAGTTTCAGTTGCTTCTGATATCCCTCCATCTCCCTTTGTCACTTCTTCATTTCCATTTTCCCTCTTTTTTCAGTTTAACCCAGCCATGTTAGGTGTGTGCCTTGCTGTGTGGGTGTGTGCAATGAGGGGGAAGTAATGAGTGAGAAGACATGTAATTAAATACCAAGTTGAATTCTTGCTCACTAAAGGAGGTTCAGGTCCACCGAGGCCTGGACTTGGGAGCCAGCCTTCAGGAGAAGCCCTTTTTGGGTTTACAATCCCCCCAGACAGCAGGGCATCAGGGACTATTCTCTGGAACTTTCCATGAATATTAATATTGTAGGCATTCAGAAACTCACAGACTACATTAATTTACATGCAATCCATGTATACAGCTGGATATTTACTGAAGCATTTCTCAGAAGTCCAGTATGAATTCCACAACTATGGACTGCCCTACTCAACTATGCACTGTCCTACACAACTACACACTGCCATATATAAGTACACACTCTCCTGCACAACCACATGATGTCCTAGACAACTACACACTGTCCTACATAATTATACACTGTCCTACACTGCTGCTGTTTATGCAAACAAATGTGTATTTTTGGATGGTTGTATCTGCATAAACACAGCTCACAACAGAATAGTATTAATTAGGTGGTAAGATGATATTGATTGACTCTCCAGTTTGTCAATAAAGCCCAGATTCAAAATTAATGAGTCTCCATTTTGTGGAACATTCAACCCCCAGTTAAGATGGCTACCTGATTCAACCCTCAGAGTGTAGGCCTAATGCCAGAGGTTAAAGGGAAGCTCAGCAAAAGCCTTGCATGACACATTACAAGTTTCTTCTCCTCAAACTGAAATGTGAAATGAGTCAAAATGTACATGATTATAATCTTCCAGTCACCAGGATCAAAAGAATAGCAATCATTTTTGACATTTTAAAACATTAAAAACTTTCTGTGATGCTGAAATCTGACCTGACCCTCAGTCTAACCTGGAAAATTCCTTGTGAGATAATGCATCAGCCTCATTGTAACTACAATTTTTATATTCAGCTCACACTGGTTCTGCTCAAACCTTTAAACCATATTTGCAAGCCAGCTTGGTAAATTAAGTTCCATTAAATTAGGGCAAAATTTGGTGTTAAACCATCAACACATGCAGTAGAAGAAACCTTAAAAACCTTGTGGACTGGCATTGTGACAAACACAATGTTGGAAAACAGAAAGCAAACAATTTTCATTAAAGCCCAAAGATAGCAATTCACTAAACGGAACTGAATCATTTGGAAAGTCAGAAAAAAGTAATTATGAATGCTCTATTGGGCTCCTGATTACCACTGATTTAATTATTATTATTGAACCTAGGGTTATATCTGCAAAATATGAGCAGACTGTTTAAATAATACAGCTTACCTGTAATGTAATTAATGATTCTAATCAATAAACAAATTCTAATTCTGAAAGTAAGTTCATTTTTGTATCACTTTCAAAGTAATAAAGCTTTTGAATGACTTTCATTCCAACTGTTTTCATATCTTTGACGTTCTGTTAAATGGCTTAAAGAAAAGTACACCCTCAAAGTTACTGGGTCAAAACCTGTCAATCTGCGTGTGTTCAGTCAGCCTTGATCAAAAATACAATTTCTGCTTGGAGAAGCAGTCAGATCTCTTTTGTGGGACGGTGCTGAAGTACCTCAGGTCACCAGGACAAATGTGCCAAAACGGTGGTTGTGATTCAAATCATGGACACGGGTAAAACTGTACACGCTGCACTTTGCTGAAGATAATCTTTTCATTGGAGAACAACTGACTTGCTGAATGGCACACGCATTTTATCTGAAACAAAAGGTCCCAGTTAACACAGAAGAATGTGTGGAGAAATGGCTCTCATAATGCAGCAAATGAGTAGAGGAGAGTGGGGACATAACATTATGGGGGTGGCTGGCACAATGTTAAAATGCTATCGCTACAAAGAATGAAGCAACCAGCAGTTTTCAACATTTAATTCAAATAAGAATCAGAAAATATGCAAATTTAATGGAATAAATGTAAATATAATAAATATATACCATGTAAAATGTATAATAAATGTAATATAAAAGGTGTGCAGTTAGTAATGTGAAAACTGGCATTATACATATGCCTGCTATCACATTATTAACTACACGTCTATACGGGGGTTGGTCGGTACCAACCAACCTTGGTTTCAACTCAATTTTATATATGCATTTTATATTTTATATATTTATTATATTTATATGTATCCCACTGAATATTCATATTTTCTGGTTATTATTTGAATTAAATGCTGAAAATTGTTGTATATGTATAATGCCTGTCATAACATTATCAACTACACACCTACACCAGGGTTGGTCTGCACAACCCCAAAACCAGTGCGAGCAGGACTGACGTGCTACTCGGGTGTTGCTGGAGGTAATCAAAATCTTCTTGACTTGCCAAACAGTTTTCACTGAAAAAAGCCCTCGACGGTAATGTTTCACATAATTGAATCACTTGAATGTAATTGTGCAGATTAAGATTGGTTGGGATTCGACACTGACGTTAATTTTGTGTATAAGATGCCTTTTATTCCAGACAATAAAAACTATAATTTTAAGTGACAATTGGGTGTCAATGCCAAAAAAAAGTGTAGGAATTTAAATTAAATTATTGTCATGTCTCTCTCTTGCTTGATCGATGAGATGTCAGTGCTTTCCAACAAACCATGCTTTTCATAATGCTGCTGCACCATATGTGGCCAGAAGGTCAGTAGGGTTCCCCAGAGTCATGTTTTAATTGGGACATCACATACTGGTTTTGTCCCTACCATTAGGTGATGACCACAGCATGTTAGGTTTCTGGGGATATATATATATATATATATATATATATATATATACATACACACACACACCACATGGCCAAAAGTACGTAGACACGTGATGTGCAACATCTCATTCAAAATCAGGTGTTGGTCCACCCTATGCTGCTATAACCACCTCCACTCTTCTGGGAAGGCTTTATACTAGATGTTGGAGCACTGCTGCAAGGGATCTGCTTCCATTCAGCCAGAAGAGCATTAGTGAGGCTGGGCACTGATTAGGCAATTAGGCCTGGCTGACAGTTGGCTTTCCAACTGATCCCAAAGGTGTTGGATGGGGTTGAGGTCAGGACTCTGAGCAGGCCAGTCAAGTTCTTCCACACCATTCTCAACAAAATCATTTCTATGTGGACCTTACTGTGTGTCCAGGGGGCACTGTCATGCTGAAACAAGAAAGCAGCAAAGACATATTTTTTGTTAATCTGGCTCTGTAGTCTTCAATTAGAGTAAAGGGTATTTTTATACAATTTGGTTTCACCATGTAGAAATTACAGCACTTTTCATAGGCCCCCCATTTCAAGGCATCATTGCTCTTTCCAGTTACAGTTATTCTTTCAAATTACTATCCATAACTGAAAAGATATATTTATTTAAATGTGGTGTTTGTTGAAGATAAAAAAATAAAAAATGTTATTAACATATTTACAGTAACATACCGGAATTTCATTAAAAATATGTCATAGTGGGGCTGCTGGGTGGCTCATCCTGTAAAACCCCAGTTTTAGTGCATGGCTGGTCAACATAGTCTGGGATCAAATCCTGACAGTGTCAGTGCCAACGTGTGTGTAGCCCTGCAGGGTGACAAACAATTGGCATCACCCAGTGTTTGTGAGGGTTCAGTCGCCATTGCTCTTTTGCGACCCCGCTGGTCAATCGGGTGTCGACCATTCGCTTGCTAATGCTGCACATGAACAGCTCCGTTGCTTCCTGTCTATGCAAAGCTTGGTTTGTGGGCTGCACTGTGAACAGAAGCAGCTGATGACAGCGGAGATCACAGCAAGAGTGTGGCTGAATTCCAAATTTGGGTGAAAATGGGGGAATTAAAAGAAATTAATTAAAAATAAAATGTAAACAACATGGTATGGAGAGTACTGGCCCTACCTCTCTGCACTAACATCACTTTCTCTCTCCCAATGCCCTGCATTATGAACAGCAACCATACTCAGAGCAACTCAGCACAGACAGGCCCAGAGTGGCTCAGTACAGACAGGGCCCAGAGCTGCTCAGCACAGACAGGGACCCAATACTGCTCAGTACAGACAGGCCTAGAGTGACTCAGCACAGACAGGCCCAGAGTGGCTCAGTACAGACAGGACTCAGAGCTGCTCAGCACAGACAGGCCCAGAGCTGCTCAGTACAGACAGGCCTAGAGTGGCTCAGCACAGACAGGGCCACAGAGCGGCTCAGAAAAGACAACCAATTCTGTGATGATTCAATCACTGACAGCAGCTGCCCACATTTACCAGCAGCGGCTGTGGGGATGCAGACTCCATCAAGCTTCCCTTGAAAAGGCTTCTTCCTTTCATGTGGGGAGCTCACAGAGGCTCCAGCACACAAGCACACTCTAACACACTCAAACCTTCAGACAGAGCCGGGAAGCGTCGCCCGTGTCCTCTCTGATCCCTGGCTTTGTCCTCCTCCTGGCGGACCTGTGTACCCCAGCCTTGTACCTTTTCCTTTTTGTCTGTAACAGTTTCCTCTTGCCTGTGTGTCCCGATGCTTTCTGGTGGGAATAAATACGGCGCAAGGCTGAATGTAGTTGTGTCTCATCTGCGCCACCTCTCCTGCATCACTGACATTTAAAAGCATCACATGGTCAGTATGTTTGTCAGCAATTTTAGGGTCCAGACTATGTCATTTGTTGTCCTAGCCAGAATCAGTTCAGTTTACACCACAGAATGCTGGCTAACTATAGACACGGACAGAACAAAACACTACATCACAGAGTGGTTCTCAGTCTTGCTAATTTGAGCTGTCTGGCCTGTCAGTTGTACATGTTGCTAGGAAACAGCTGGAGAGGACTAAACCTGTTTATCAAAGTGAGACAATGTTTAGGAGAAATTATAACCCAAAATGCTACCAAGCTAGCTTTAATGCTGAGAGACAAGGAAAGTCACCACGCTGTTGAACAGGAGTTCAGTTAACTCAAATGCTTTGAGGAAACGGATTACCTTGAACTATTAAGACAACTTTATCTGTTCACTGCTCTTTAACTTTTAAATTTAACTCTTTTGAATAGTTTTGAACTAAGTTATAATGTTCTCTATTATTTACTCAGTTTTTTAATTAATATTTTTTGAACATATTTTTAAAGTTAAAAATGTTAATATGTTATGGTGCAGAGATTCACTAATGCCAAAATGATGCAAATAAAATAAAATCATTTTATAAAATCTCCATAAAAATTGTGGAAAAACTACAATTAAGAGTTCAACACGCCTACCCAACCTTTCAATAAATAAACAATTTATCTTGCAATTTGATTTAGATTAAATTAAAACTTAAGTACTTTTATTAAACTCTGAACCTTGTCAAAAATGCATGACTACATCAAAATGATTGAAATTAGTGAATTGTGGTGGCAGCATAAATATTGAGAAGCATCAAAAACATGAGTACACAATTTAGAACTGAATTGCTGAAATACTGAACAGAATGAATATGAAACCAAATGGCCGAATGTGCAAATGGCCATTAGACTCATTTCCATGACCTCACATTCTGTTCAGAATAATTATGCGTGCAATGTTTCTGAGTTAGATAGTACACTGAAATGAAAATAACCCTATAGCCTTCTTGACAGATAAGCTTCTCTTTCTCTTTGTTCTGTGTTTAATAATAATAAGAGGCAATGAATAACAATGAATAATGTTTCCTACCCCTCTGTAGGATACTTTTAAAACTTTGGTGATAAAATAGCAATTAACCTTACGGTTCCGGAGAGACCAGAGCAGAGAGATGTAAACAATACATGTGAAGCACATGAAAGAACTGAATCTACCACTGAAATGCAGAATGACCCATGTGACCCTACTGACAGGGTGGAAGTAACACCACTGATAATGAACACTAAGTCCTGAATGCCCCCCTGAAGGCTGCCAATGTCAACGCCAAGGCTTTGGGATGTCATTTAAATACAATAGTATTTTATGGGCAAAGTTGAACAGTCAAAATTTAAGCTTTAAAATGAAAATGGCTTTGTCCCTTGATTCAAGCTGTGTACTAAATTTACATCCATCCATCCATCCATTTTCTTAAACCGCATATTCCTGGCCAGTGTCTGGCAGGGTGGGCTGGAGCCAATCCCAGCATGCACTGGGATAGAGGCAGGGATACCCCTTGGATAGGTCGCCAATCCATTGCAGGGTCCACACATAATTCACTCACATGTTCTTACCTATGGGAAATTTAGAGTCTCCAATTAGCCTACCTGCATGTCTTTGGTCTGTGGAAGTGAAGCCGGAGTACAAGGAGGAAACCCATGCAGACATGGAGAGAACATGCAAACTTACATTCATTTCTGATACAGATTTATGATTAATATTAATACTGAATTTGTTCTTAAACATTTATTTTACATATATATTTGCAATATCTGTCACATAATATTCATTAGAGAGTTAAATGTTTAGATATAATATATTTAATTTTTTGCTATTTTTATTTTGATCAGATTTGTACATCTGGCAGCCTAAATCCCGGGGGTCATTGTTGCAACACACTTACTGTTCAGTTTTACAAATGGGATCCCATATGTTACTTGTCCTGCTGCTGCTCTATAAGGCAATGGAAGATTTTTTGAGGCAAAGTAGAATGTAAACGTAACTCAATAATCCTATTCAATTTAATTACATTTTATTTGTGTTGCACCTTTTAAAAAGACACTGTCACATAAAGACTGAGGCAAAACCCCCAAAAATCCAGCAGGTGAGGTTAAAAATATTCCCTGGTGGGGAGAAATAAATGCTTAAACTGTAGCGAGAAAAACTCCCTGGTGGAAAGAAATCTCTAGAGGAACCCGAATATAGAGCGGAATCCCATCCTGTGCTGGCCGGCCTGGTGTCGGCAGTTAAAGATGAGCTAAATGGTGAAATACAGGCGAATGGGAATCTATCTGAGCAAACAGAACGACTGGACAGGCAGATTATAGCTTGAGGCACTAAACTAAATAGTTGTTAAAAGGGAATGTCAAAGCAGGAGTGTACACCATTGCGCAGATCAGGAGGGGCGAGGCAAGACATCTAGGCCTCCAGGTTGCATCATGGCATGGGCTGGAAATGGGAGGGGGTTGGGGCTGAGGGGCTGGATGGGTTTGTGAAGTCAGGGTGTGGAGACTGGCAAGCTCTCCAAGGAAGAGAACCGAAATGCGAATAGCTAAGGACCCATATAATTATGATGTCAAGTACTGCACAAGTAGAGGTCTGTGCATAATATGGAAAAAGCCCACAGGGTGCTATGCTATTGCAGCATATCTAAAGATTTGTATAAAGGGGTGCACACAAACACGAAAGTGATCCTGGAGTGACAGCACCCGGACAGAGCACGGAAGAGCGAACCGGAGCACTCACACAGTCACAGGTCGACAGCACCGTCAGCTTAGCTCACCAGACAGATCTACGGTCCGGGTCTACCCTTCCCGCACTTTAACTAGCACTGACTGAAAAAGAGCCAGCGAATGGGATGCCCAGAAATGAAAAAGGGAACATTATGGAACAATAAGACAGCAGCTCTACCTCCAAATGCAATTATAGCTGTTCTTGGAACTTTCAGAGTCAAATTAAATCAGATAGTAAAGCACTACAGTAGTCCAGCCAAGAGGTCATAAAATCTTGAACCATTTTTTGGCATCATGCTGAGACAATATAGTTATACTGTATGTCTACAGTAAAAGAAGGCCATTCTAACGTAGTGATAATATTAATATGGGCCCAGAAGGAGACTAGTAAGTCTACAATGTAGCCTAATAATAAACTACCCAAATTTTAATATGCATCCATATTTGTTACTGATCCTTTAACAGTGCAGCATGGGATAGCCTGCTATAGCATGTCATTTTATTAAAGAAAATAAATTCAAATCCAATTCCTGCCAAATTCCCTTTATTCCAGAACAAAATTAACTTGTATTGCAAGTTCATTTGCAACGGAAGGCTGCAAAAGTATAAAAGCTTCTTTCAGCATATGTTAAACCCCTGCCTCCCTCCATTGCCTTCTTAAAGTTTTATGATCACAATTATGATCAAAATAAAAAGAGAAAAAACAGTTATGCTCTGAGAAAGCAGAACAGAAAGATATTTAATTTTGTAGCTATAAAATAACACCTGGAGATCTGTACAACCATCAAACATGCAGCTGAAGTCATGCATGCAGGCCCTCTATCCCAAAAGAAGGCATCAGTAATGTTCAGTTGTATTTACCAGACAGCACACACAGCAGCTTGTGCTATGTTCGCTATGGTAAAGCTGTTGCAGCCCAAGAGGACTCTCAAGTAGTTTATTACAGGAGTAGTGGACCAACCATGTGACGCAGCTATGTTTAAAAGTCTCATTTTAATTGCACATTACATTTAAATTACAGCGTTGATGTTTGCAACCCAGTAAGCATTCCGTAAGCATTATATAAGCTGGCAAGCTATGTAGTTTTTTTTTAATTTATTTTTTTTACTTTCTTTCAACTCACTCACTGTTGTTTTTTAGTGCATCTTTATTTTGTAATAGTTCTTTATTTTCTATTTTATATAATACACACTGTGTGCCATGTAAGAACAGAACTCTACAAATAAAGGATAGAAAATCATCTATTTGACCTGTTTAATACCTGCATCATGAGGCAAATGCCATTATAGGTGACTCCTCCCACACTCTCAGTTTCAAATTCTTCCCTCTGGCTGGTTTCAGGATACACAGAGCCAGCAATAACATATAAAAGAAGTAATTTTTCCCTGCTTCAGTGCCTCTTCTGAGCTCAAAACATACTCAGATTCTCAGGGGGGAATCCACAAAAGGATTCAGATTCTTTTTTTGCCAGTTAAACCGTTGCTAGCACAAGCAAAGAATTACGTATGATTCCCAAAGCAGCGGGAAAATAGCGACACAGTGTTACGCCTGGGACGTGCATATTTAAATTGTGTTATCCACATAAATATCAGCACCAAAATGATACATTTTTTTATGCAAATGGAGCTCAATACAGGGCATGTCTGATTCATAAAGAGGATAGCAATTTACCATTCATAATAAGTATGAAGTTTTAAAAAACTGAATCCTGGTGGTAATTTTAAAAACTATGCAACGTGTTAAAATGTCTCTGACCATGGCAGCTGTCCTAGCTGCAACAGGAAGACAACACTAACAAGTTAGTCATGCAGGAAAATGGAGCTTTTGTTAATTATTCCTCATTGCAGACATTCTGTAATTGCTTTGTGGCAAGGATTACATTGAACCTGCACCCTGTAATGAGTTTTCTGCTATAATTTAAGTAGCCAATTTCATTGTATGGAGACAAATATAAAGGCAACTCTAATAACCATGTTACTATAATAGAAATCATTCATCCAATTCTATGACTCGAGATAGAAAGTTGATCCAAGAAGTACTGAGGAGGTCAATCTATTGGACCTTCAGCTGGTCTCAACCATGCCTGAATGGATCCATTTTTAAATAATTATATCCACAACATGAATTACTCCCCTACAAAGTGACAGGGAAGTTTCCAATTGGTGTTATTGAATCATTGCAGGATAAACTTCAAAAATAGGATGGGTAAAGCCAGCCTTTACTTAATTTGTACATTCAGAGATAAACTGACACAAAGACATGCTCTTGAGTTTAAAAAATAAAAATAAGAAGAAATAAGTAGCAGCCTCAAATATGAAGTAACACAGCAGAGAAGATAAAAACTGACACAAGCCTCGCTCAAAAACATCTTATTAATGTTGATCTGATGGCCAGAACGTGATGTTTCAAACTTATGGCAACATGGCACATTATTAAACTCATGAACTGGACTTGCTAATTTTGGTTATGTTAGTGAATCAGCCATTTATCTAGCGCAGTCTATCTGTTTATATAGATAGTGTCCACAGCTGTTGCATAATGCTAACCGCACACTGTTTTTGTCTGAGTGTTCGAACTGAACAGAAAAATAATAATAATAATAATAATAATAATAATAATAATAATAAGGGCATCACAAGCTCTTCTGAGCTCTAGCAAACTCCAACAGAAGCATCTGCCCTAATGAACCGAGTCAACAGGGGGCAGAAATGAGTAAAGCACCCCAATCAGGAGGCAAACCCAAAGGACTGCATCCCATCTCTCTGTATCTCAGTCATAATCACAAGGCTTTGATGATGATGATGACATGACTTTGGTCAAGCTCTGCCTCATATCATTACCATAAGCGTCTCAGTTTTTGTGGAGGACTTTCTCATAGTTTCACTGGTCCTGCTTGTATTTCATCCTTGCAATTTATTTTATAATACATCATTTATAATACATCAAGTGGTTTATCTCACTTAATGTTGCCTTTAATCTCTCATTTTGATGCAATGTGTTTATTTCTTAAATTATGGCTTCACATATCATCTGTCACAAGAATCTGCCAAATTTTTGGTTTTCTGTACTTAAATGTAAACACAGACAAGATCGTTTTACCCCTTTTCTAGCAATAGTCAGTTTTCTCCTCTCCAAACTACCGGCAGAGAGATTTTAATGCGGCATGGCAGTCTTAATTGGTCCATGTCATGGCAACACTTGTGTCATACTGTGCAACTGCGCTGTGCCATATGTTGATTAATTTCATACAGAACGTGCTAACCGCTCAACAAGTCAGAAAGCATCTGAACTAGGAAAGTCAATGCTCTCAGGAAATAAAATAGTCAAAAATTAACAGAATAAAATGGTTTGCTTGGCTTTTTTGCTTCTTTATAATTTTGGAATGCTTTTATGTAAGAAAACAAATTTTTGGTTAAGAGTGACTCATCCTGTTCAGGCATTGCTTGAGTGCACTGGTGAGCCTCATGGTCCAGTACTGCATCTGGACTGTGCCACTGCTGACTGTAGCAGTTTGCCCCACAGGGTGGCACAGAGCTGTCTCTAGTGCAAGTAGGACAGCATCTCATCACTCCCTAGCAATCTCTACAAGCAAATCCTGCACCAGGAAGTCCACCTGTTAAGCTGCACATAGAGAGTCTTCCTTCAGCGCGCCCCAGTGAGTTCAAACTAGAGAAGTACTGTGTGGTGTGACAACCTCCTAAGCATAAAAAATGTAAGTATCGATTTTTTTTTTTTGACATAATACAAGTGCAGCGGATGACGAAAACATATTATAGTGAAAATATTTTTATTTTAGTTTCTTGTAGTGTAAGTTTCAGCATAGTAGAATACATGGTTCTTCAGATTAATACCAGAGACTAATGTAAGAAATCACGGCAATAAAACATTTTCAAAGTATGGAACTATGGAAGGACAGTTAAAATCCAGTCAAAATCATAAACAGCATTAAAATTCAACCTCATGTTCTTATTTTTCAATCTGTCTAGGTGAACTCATTTTTGGCACTCCTTAATGTGAAGTACTGAAGATGAGAGAGGTATTATTTTTAAGCACACTGCATCCACCCTGTTCATTATAATCTAAAAATGGAGATAACGTGATGAAGTTTGCATGTCTGATCATGCGAATCAGAAGCTACACCATCTGTGTTGTTAAATCAGATAGAGATTGATAGGTGCAGACTAATCTTTTTTTTTTAGTTTATACATGGTTCTTGTTTAGTGAAACCATGACATTTGTCATGCTGTACCTCTCCTGCATTATAGCAGTAAATTGAGGTCCCTCTAGTGACACCTGGTGAGTCTGAAACATTGCTCTCCATTATGTCACCTGGCTAAGCAGTTTACCTGGACATATCAACTCAACCCACCTCAGAAAACCGGCCATATTTTTTTATAATAAATACAAGATACTTGTGCATGACACGGGGTGAGATCAGTCTCCAGTTGTCTAAATCTGTCTCTGCGTTGTGTTATTAATCTGGACTGTGAAACTCCAGCTCTGGGACAGATGCGGTGTCTGCAGGTGTTTTGCGATTTACTATAAATCAGCAGCCAATTAAAGCATTGAGAACAAGGTGTGTGAATTCTTTAGCCAATCAGGCATTTAAATGATTTACTGGTGCTGACACATAACAAAAATAGGCAGACAGTGCTCCCTCTGGGATTGGATTCTGATACCTGAGCTATAAATCTGAGTCCAAGTGCAGTTTTCTAATGTTGTGAGCCTACATGCTGTGTTATCAATGCCATAAATCGAAGTGCTGTTTTTAAATGCTGTAAATATAAGTGCTCTTTTTAATTCTATAAATCCATGCAGTGTCTTCTAATACTGTACATATCAGTGCAGTTTTGTAATGTTATTAATCTACTGTAATTCGGTTTGTAAGTTCCGTATTTTTGAAGCTATAAATTGTAGTGCTTTTTTACTAGGTGTTAAACACCAAGTGCTTGTTTTAATAGTCTAAGTCAAGAGTATAACTTTAAATATGGGGGGGTCGAAATGCATAGACCTTGAGAACTGCAACCCTGTAGGGGGATCTGAGGGCATGCCTCCTGGAAGACTTTTTTCTTAAAGAACAGCTGTGAAATGATCATTTCTGGTGAATTCTAAGAGCAAAGTACTACCAATTACTGATCAGTAAGGCTGGGAAGTCACAAAAAATACTGTCTGAAGTCGTAGAGCAGTCACGACAGTTGAAAATCTTGGAAAACTGAAAAAGTAGAAATGAAGTTAATTTAATAAATTAAGGTTTTTTAATATTAATTTATTAAATTAATTAATCGATCTCATGTGCAGCAGTGGGGAATGATTTAAATAACGTGCATCTGTAGCAAAAGTAACAAGTATTTACATTTTCAAAAAAATGAACAGGTAGTTGCCAGCTGGTAGAAACAGCCTGCGAGTGAAATAATGTGTACGTTGACAGACTGATGCATTTGCTCCCTTAATTCAGTCCATCATGGAAAGAAGGAAACTGCTTTTTTGCCTTTAATTTAACTGAACATTGTTAGAAATACAGCATGCTCAAATTGCACTACTAAAATAAAACACGGTTATCGTGTGTCCATTTTTATTTCTTCAAAGTTTGTTTTAGTACAATATATTGTACATTTTAAAGTTGAGAGAGGCCGTCAAACATCTGATTGCAACAACTGACAAGGATGAGAATCTCTATCCCAGCGCATTCCAGAATCTGTATAGGCGACACTGTCGCACTTTGTTTCTCCCAGTATTTGACAACAGGCTATTGGTAAAATGTGTAGCCTAGACCTATACAAATATTATTGTAGGCTACATTAATGTGGATGGTGACTATCCAAAACTGCGGAAAAAATCACAGAATCTGTGGCTCCTGCAACTTCCATGACAAATACCCAGCCTTACTGATCAGTATATCCAAATCACACCATGAAATCCCCATCTTTGTTAGATAAAATTATTGTTTTCATCATCATGCTATATTAATGGAATTGTTTGACCTGTTTCGTTATATTGATGCGGGGGGGGGGGGGGGGGGGGGGTGAAACCCCCTATCCCCCACCCCCTGTAAATCACACTCTTGGTCTAAGCTCAACCATTAAGTATTGTTTTCCAACATTTGGCTTTCGATTGGCTTTTCTATGAACGTGCCATGTCTTCCCTCTCTATGTTATGCAGAATCACTGCCCAGTGAAAATCCTCTCCTGCATTCCCTTTGCCAGAGGAGGCTTAGGGAAAATGGCTGTATCATTAGCTCATTGGGCCAAAAGCTCACACCCTGATTCCAGTTGAAAAAATATCATTTTGTCTTTTTGTTCCACTTGGGATAAACAATTCTCGGGTGCCAACAGAGAGCAGGTGAATTTGTTGCCTTTCATTTTCACTCACAGATTGCTTTGCCAGTCCAAAGGCATTGTATATGACTCTCATAGTAATTTTGGTTAGCAGTTAGTAGTTTTTTCCTTCTTCCTGTTTGACCCAGATGACCTAAGGTAAACTTAGCACGAGCATCCACAATATCCTGAGGACTATCAGGTATTTCTGAATGTTGTAAAAATACAGTCACTGCGCCTAAACCCAAATCAGCTTTTCCCACCTCTATTTGTATTCAACATGCATCATAACAGGAGATTATCTCAGCAGAAACCAACTCACCAGGCTGTTTCATCACATGAATCTACTGTTTCACAGCCCTGGGCCTGTCTCATTAGGGGTCTGCCATTCCGGCTCAAACAAAGGGCAGATGCAACTTCATAAAATCAACTGCCAAGAGGGAAATGGAAAAGCAAAAAGATGACAGTGTATTATGTCTCCCTTCTTCTGGCTGTCACACCTGGGTCCAGTAAATATCTGGCTTTTTATTCAACTGATCCATTCCCACACATCTCTCATGTTCTCCATCACACCTCCCACACCATCTCTCCCTTTCTCCATCATTTTCACACTATCTCTCCCTTTCTTCATCACATCTCCCACACCATCTCTCCCTTTCTCCATCACATTCCCACACCATCTCTTCTGTTCTCCATCACATCTCCCACACCATCTCTTCTGTTCTCCATCACATCTCCCACACATCTCTTCTGTTCTCCATCACATTCCCACACCATCTCTTCTGTTCCCCATCACATTCCCACACCATCTCTTCTGTTCTCCATCACATCTCCCACATCATCTCTTCTGTTCTCCATCACATTCCCACTCCATCTCTTCTGTTCTCCATCACATTCCCACACCCTCTCTCCCTTTCTCCATCACATTCCCACACCTTCTCCCTTCTCAATCACATTCCCACACTACGTCTCCTGTTCTTCATCACCTCAGAAGTCAGCAGCTAAATACCCATTGTCTAAAGCATAGCAACCTGTGTAGGCATGCAGCTCTCTCTCTCTCTTTCTCTTACACACACACACACACACACACACACATACACACACATAGATGTATTAGATTTATTCAATAACTTTATTTAAGTTTGAATGGTCCGTAGAGCCCAACTTGATGAACTAATTGGACACAACAAGGATTGAAATAATGATAAAAGAATTAACAGACTAAGAATATGATTTAATGAATAGTTTAAATAAATAATTTGTAATAATTAGTCATTTAATTATTAATTAAATGAATTCTTAAATATAACGACATAAGACATCAAAACATTTCTTGATTAATAAGAGTAAAGAATGACAGGCTAATAAAAGGTTAGAATCAATTCTATTAATGGTGGAAGGATTATGTGGCATTACATGCGAGTGACAGCTAACATTAGACTGATCAGTCTCTCCCTAATGAATTCTGACTCATAAAAATATAATCTCACAATAACAACAGTGCAATTAAATGATATAAAGAAGTCTTTCTCAAGTAAACCTCATATACATGCAGGAGACTAGAAATGCAGTGCAGTCCATATTTGGACACTGACACAGTATTTGTATTTTTGCCCATCCATCCATCCATTACGTATAGCCGCTTATCCTGAGCAGGGTCGCGTTTTTAAAAATTTTTTTATTCCCCAATATCACCTCAATAATTCTCTCCAATTCCCCCATGGGGCCAGAATGTATGGACTGCCGTGACTGTTGTCCTGGGTCCATGTGACTGTTGGGACTGCGGGCGTGTGGATCATTTGGGCTTTAAAACAGACCTCGCCCAGCATTGATGTTTTTTCACTAGTGATTTAATTTTCAAAACACCATATTGTAGAGATCTTGCATTAATATGAAGGACAAAGGAAATTCCAAAAACAAAATGTTTAAAAGTTTCTTAAAAGTTACTTTGCAGCAAGAATCAGGAATGTTTTTTGCTGTGAAAATGCAAATTAATTTCATGGGGATCATTTACAGAAACCATCCATGACGTACTGTATGTGTTGTGCTCTCTGATGTATATTTTGATTATATTTCAAACAAAGTCCTAATTCCCAGTCCACAATGAATCCTGTCCTCCTATACACCTAAGGCTATGCTGTTAGTGGAGTTTAACCTACTATCTTATTCACTGTAAAAAAATAACAACCCACAGTAATTCTCTTCACCATCATCCCACACCACTGCACCCACTCTCACAGACTTGGGTGAACATTTTCACCCCTGTCTTTAACAAGACTGAAGCCTGGCTTTTTTTCAGCTCTGAAGTACATCATTCCGGTGCAGAGTCTCAACAGAGGTGGAAAGTCCTGCCATGTTTCTTCCATCCATGCACCCCAGGCTGCTGATTTCACTAATTAGTTCAAACTCCTGGCTGAAGAACTTAATTAGCAAATCCAGGTGATTATAGCAAAATACTGGAGAAGACTTTTAATTTCTGAACCTGGATTTTCAACCTCTGATCTCTCACACACACACCTAACCCTAACACTTGTCAGACTAGATATCTGACAGTGTTTTAACGTTTGTTTGTTTAACACTGCCTCACAGACTTCCGGAGCCTTACAGTCTTTTGCTGGACTTAAGATAAGCCAGTGTCCTCTAAGGAACAATCCAACAGTGGTCCTCATCACTAAGACAGAAAACTGTTTGCCAGCCTCAGGGGACGACAGATATAATTCCATGCCTGGTTCTTACAGAGTCCTGAGAAGGTCTGTATTTACTGTGTGATCTCAAAGTCAAATTCTATTCCTTATCTCCACGGTGTTATAACTGTTATGGGATGTAGTTTACTGCTGTGCTGATGACATCTAGTCGTATAATGGTGCCGGGCTTCCACTGACCAGCGTGAGTAACTGTTATGAGGAGATAAATGTGTCAATGACAGAATACTTCCACCATAAAGCAATTTACAATTTAATCCTTTAGCAGACACTTTTGGCCAAATAAACTCACATTTCACACATTAAGCAAACACCACTAAAGCAAGAGACAGGCAAAGTCACAATCAAATAAGTCCCGCTGTCAATATGCATGCCTCAAGACCTGCAAGGATTTTTTTTTTTCAGTTTTTAATAGAAACATTGAGATGTAGTCTAAAAAGTTAGGGTTTTAAACATTTTCAGGAAACACTCAGTGAATATCCCTTTTTGACTGATTGGAGAAAGTTGTTCCACTATCCCCCTGATGATCGAAGGAGGTAAGGAGAATAGCCTGGGTCTTGAGGGGCAGCTGCTAGGAGCTTAAAGGGACAAGAAAGCTGAAGAGAAGATGCTGGACATACAAGTCTGGATGGGGTGTTTGTGTGATCATTGTCTGAAGATAGGAAGCACCATTCATAGTTTGGTATGAGTGTGAGAGATTTGAATTGAATGCAGGCAGTCACTGGAAGCTGGTCAAGGGCGTTCAAAACAGGTGTGGTGTGTGTGAATCTTGGCTGGTTGAAGACCAGATGGGAATCCTTTTTTGCAGTGGCCTGATAGCACATGCAGGCAGGCCAGACAGCAGGGCATTACAGTGGTCCACATGAGAGATAACAAGGGCTTGTTGCAGTTCACGAATGATCTGTAATTTCTCACATCAAGGTACACAGTGTCGGCAAGAATAACTTGGATGTAACTGGATGAAAATTGGATGTAATTTTACTTGCAAACAAAATACAATGCGCAAATCATAATTGTCTGTGCCGTCCAACTTATCTGTGACCATCGCATCATTATGCAAGTCAACAGCCTGCAGCACATACTTCTGTCCCAGCTGTTTTCGGAGAATATTCAAGCCATTTCATACAAGCCTATTGAAAAATATACATAATTTAAAATTTTCAACATTTTTTAACTCAAGAATACATCTGTCAAATCATATCATATGATGTTGGCCTGCTGGTTAGTTCTGTACTTTCACTAACTGAGGATTTATTGTATATAACAAACTGCTATTCATGTGTGTTTTAAGTAAATACTGGTCTATTGTTGCTTTTTGTGCCTGTGTGGATTTTGCCTGAATGTGCAAAATAAATTGACTCCATCAGTGTGCAGTGTATTAGGAAGGCACTGCTGCACCCAATCACTCAAAGTCTTCTGTGTTTGATATTCCGTACATGTCCGTCCATGTCACATTCTTTCCAGTCACCTGGTGTAGCTTATGATGTCAGCCAATTGCTGTTATGAGGGTCACAATTGATCACTAATTGTATAATTAGTCAGGAATTGTGACAATGCAACACCTACAGTGACCTCACAGGTATTCATTTGGCAATCCAGGTTGAAATCATAGTGAGTCACACGTCCTAGATAAAGTACATGTAAAAAATAAGAGCAAGAATTGAGCATCAATTTTAAGAACAACATTGTGGTTGCTTGCCTTGCTGATGGAATGAGCAGATGCATGTATAATACCCATATTGTAATGATAACAATATTCAATAATAGGCACTTAGGTACCAAATACATGACACTATAAAATTGCTGATAAAGTAAACCTCTACCTGTGGACTTACCTGTAAGCTTTACAGTGTGGACATGCATTTTATTTTTTTAGATGTATTTATTTTATTTTTTTATTATTATTTTTTCTTTTGGAGAGGGCGTGGGTCGAGGTAGGCCTTTAAAAATATGAATGCACAGATTGCAAAATGAGGAGGAGGATGCGGCCAGGCAATGGTCTATGGGACTTTGTTACACAAACAGAAGATCAATATGTTTGAAGATGGTGGATTTTGAGAAATGTATTTTGGTGATTTGTCAAAATTACATCAAAAACATTTGGCAATATTTCTTGTTTTTCCATCCCTTTACTAAGTTTCTTTTTATTATAATGATTTGGCTTTTTATCATGTGTATTGTTTTTGTCCAGCAGTATTTTACTGACAATTTGGCATTTATCGTGTTTGTTTTTTTTTTCAACTTTGAAGTTTACTTTACTGATGATTTGGCATTTATCATGCTTTTTTGGTCAATAAGTATTTTGTATTTGTATGGGTCTATTTTAACAATCTTATTATATAATCTAAAGTGCATGGTACAAGTGCATTTAGAGCATGTCCAAATCCACTTTTGCTAGTCTAACAGCGAATATTTTAATGCAAAGTAAGGTGCAAGGTTGGAATGGCAGAACTTCTGACGAAACAGACCTGCTCATACACCAGGTTAATGTGGTCAAGCTGAGAATATATGGCAACAACATAGTGAGCCGCAAGGGATAACGGAAGTGAGGAGGGTGAGTCAGAAATCAGCCAGATTTTATAAACTGAAAAAGGACAAAAAGACACAAAAGAACATCCCCCCAAAATAACCATGTACCAATGTTCACAAACCAGTCCTCAAAATCTCATCTCACACCTGAAAACCAGGCCTCTTTAATAAGGCCCAATAATGAGGTAATGGGCAGCAGCTGCAATGATTATAGTGTGTTACAGCTGCTGCCATACCTGTGCTTAGGGCCAGCATTGACCCCTGGTGGACAGGGCACAAATTCCCTTCCTGGCATCACCACTTACATATTTCTCTTGAAATTAACACAAATCAGTGACTATGACAACCACACCACTGGATAACAGTCACCGGACCTTCGGAAAGGAAGACTTTGGGAGCAGAGAGCCAGCAGTCCCATGATGCATTATTCTGCTGTGTTCAATAATAGAGTCCACAGCGTTTTAAAAAGCAGCACAACAGAATATGTCTCAGCAGAGATCATGAAATACTACCGGCCAGTGATTCTTTGGCAAATTCCCCTCAGTGTAACTGAAATGCCTTAGACTGTGTGAGGCAGCCGGAGACCAGAGCCGGTCTCCAACAACAGCCCATGTCCAACAAATGCCTTGAAAGGGCTTACTTGTACTGCAGGCAACTAAATGGCAGAGCTATTAATGGCAGCTTTATTGTTCTATTAAAGGCATGCATTAAGGCATGCACTGATATAAATAATGTACATAAATTATTCATGGACATGAAGTGCATTCAACTCAGTAAGTAACTAGGCAGTGATGGGGGATCTACACAGAAGTAGTGTATTTATCATTAAATGGCATATAATAATAATAATAATAATGTTACCAGATGAAAATCTGGACTCTTTGGGAAGGAAAGCCATTGTTTATAGTTTATGAATTCATTATAGAGAACAGATGACCAAGAATAAAAGGAATGCTAATAGGCTGCCTGCAGCTTGACTCAACCCAAAGGAAAGCCATTTCTGCAGGCTTGACTAAACGGCTGCTCTCATTGATGTGAGCACACATGGGATCTGGTTATGCCAAGATTCAAAGCCAGCTGATGGCTCCTCTCCTCAAATGCACAGTCCAACACTGTCCA
The DNA here is from genome assembly GCF_018555375.3 of Anguilla rostrata. NCBI lineage: Eukaryota > Metazoa > Chordata > Actinopteri > Anguilliformes > Anguillidae > Anguilla > Anguilla rostrata. The sequence goes on from NC_057944.1 coordinate 27,596,030, forward strand.
GTTGGTGTCTCATGTTAAATCACAGAAATCAAAAATGGTTTCATTATTTACCACTTTCCCTCCAGTTTGCTGGTACTAGCAGGCTGTCTTAATTATGAGGAGCTACATTGCACTGTAAATGTATTCAAACAAGCTAAACTCAAGTGATCTAGATTCAAATGAAAAGTTTGTCTTTTCTCTTGATCCAGCCAAAAACCGGAAATTATGAAGCAAGCTGAAAGAGTAAATATTTTGTGGTAAGCGATAACCTCTGCTGGTACTGGATTTGCAAGCGACTGAATATTTTCATTTTCAAAATGGTGGTACCCTGCAGTATATTTTAACACAATGAATGCTGGGCCATGATCAGTCTATTATTCACATTGTTTGTGTGATTCCAGTTTGTGTGATTCCCTGTGACCCCTCCTCTGTCCAAACCACATGTCTTGGTAAGCCAGGCTCCTGGTACCATGACTACAGTTGCCACAGTCACCACATCTGTTGACCCTCATCTGGTTCCTCCTGCACAGTTTTCCCTGGTTTGCGGTTCCCTCTGCAGGTCAAGAGGATGCCGTTCTCCTGGACTGAACGGAAGGCAGCCCTGGGCTTCGCCGACTTGAGAGTCCCATCGCCCCAGATCATGTTGCCTGGGCGTAACCGTGACAGCATCATCCCCCAGACATGTTCTGACTGGGGCCATCCCACTCTCTGTCTCTGTGCTGGTTCCTCCCACTGCTCTGTTCACAAGGCCTGGTGGTCCCAGCCACTGCCTCCTCCTTCCACATCTTGCCCATTTGTCATGTGCATTTCATCCCTATTTTACCAGGAAGGCCAGCTTACAACTCGATTCTCACTGGTACAAGGAGAGCAGAAGTTCACAGCAACTATAATGCTTATCCCCACAGTTATTGGGTGCTGAGCTTTTTCAGGAAAAGCGTTTGACCCAAAACCCCTGGACTTGCCCTTCACCCTTCCAGCGCCTGATTGAGCCAGTTTCCTTTCTTTCCGTTAGTTCTGTGTCTAACATTACACATCTTCCCTTCAGAGGTATGAGATCCTGTTGTTCCAACAGGTTATTAGTTGCTGCATTATGGCCCTGGCTGGTATGGAATAGATATATTTAATATGTTGCTTTTTTGGAAGATTATTTGCTGCCTGTATTATAATATGATGAATAATATATAATATTATAATATTAATATTAATAATATTATAATATGATGAAAACCACATTATTATCTTTCAGAAATAAATTGAGTGACTTGTGTTATCTGATTATCACTAATTCAATCCAAATCCAAATTCAGTTTTAATCTTTATCCATTTCTTTCTTCATTTTTCATATTATGTTCTCAAAACTATTAGCAGTTTGTATTACAGTTTGTATTTTCTAAAACACAAGACCTGAAGGGACTATATTTCTTTAAGCAGTTTATGATAATGCTGACCTGAGTCATAACCTGATCGTTTCAATAGTTCAATAGTTCCAATTATTCAAGGGGGAGGGATTAACTCATAGCGGGAGTATAGCAAGTCTAGAAAACACAACATAAATTTAGCTCAAGGACAAACCACGGCCCTCCATCCTTCACTATGAATATGGAGAGGGCCGTCTTTCTCTCTGATATAATATCTACATCAATGGCATCCCAAATGCCCTCCTTTCCACCAGTTTCCTTTAATTCATCATTGTCTCCCCTTGGTGAGGGAGGATTTTCAATCAGTCACGGTTTATTTAATACAGAGCCCTCTCCATTTAAATTGGCAGTTATTTTCAGAGAAAAACATACCATAATAAAAACGTTACATAAAATAAGCATGAACTTAAAGCAAAAAGACCAATGAAAACTGCAATGTGAAAAAAATAGTAGAATAAAATAAACTCTACCAGGAAGAAAATAATGTTTAAATGTGAGCATGCTTCAACTGGCCAGAGCATTCTGTTCTGTGCTACCATTCTAGAACATTCTCATAATAGTTTAGGACATGACATTGCACAGAGCATCAGAGATTATTAATGTCTTGCAAACAGGCATGGAGAGCTGTACTCACATGCATGCTTTTGCTTCTAATATTGCTGGCTTGTATATTTAAGGCAATTATATATTCACTTTGAATATTTCATTTAGGTAAAATGAATACATGCATTTATTGTTTCTTTTTGGCCCAGTGTCATAGAGGAAGACACTGATTAAATTATTATTATTATTTTTTTGTAGATTGAGATGACATTTAAGAGTGTAATGAAATATTTACAGTTTTAGTCATGAGCAGGATGAGACACTTAAATACCCATTCCTCCTTCAAGTATGGAGTAGAAAGAAATCACGTGATCTGACAGTCCAACAAGCCAGCCTTCTTTTAAAACCCTTCTTATGAGACAAATGATTTGAAGTTTTTAAAATGTCAGATGGCAGTTTAGATTGCTGTTTCATTGCTTATTTTTCAGCATAGCCCACTTTGATCATTATGCATTGCAAACATGAATGAATATAATAAAAGATAATGTAAGCCACAAACATACGATGGCTTGTACCAGAATCAGCAATTACCATATCTCAAATTGAGCTTTTTGATACTAATTTCTCACTGAGCTGTAACTGTTGTCCATAAACAGGAGTTGGACAAAATTACAGAAACACCTAGCATAAAAGTCATAAAAGTTCTGAACGGTGAGGATAAAAGGCAGCTGTGGGCATAAATATATTCAACAGTGGATAATGGTATCATTGTACAGTGGCTGAAATGACATTGTCCAGTGGTATTTGTGGTAGTTGAGGATGCTGGGATTGTAGGCGGCATTGTCCAGTGGTGGTCCAGGAAGTTAGGGATGAGATATGGAGAAACTGGAGACATCTAACATGTGCAAGTTTGGTGACACATGGTCATCCTGACTGCTGTTATGTTTTCTCACAAAACACTATTTTGTTGAATATAAATTCATTACTTTCTTGAAATTGTCCTTCAGGACAAACAGGGCACCAACTAAACTGCTGTGTTCTTTCCTGCCGATTCTGTAGTCCTATGTTGTATTCACGCACATCTGTCTTTAATCACTGCAGCCCCGGGCATTAGCATAAACTTAAGAGCACAAAGTCCATTAAACATATGATTAATCCTGCCTGCAACAGAAGACACAGCAAGAATAAAATAAATCAATAGACTGTATATAAATATGATTCCAGTAGCATGTATATTTATGTAATGCCCTTGAAAAAGATGACCACTCAAACCAAAGAGGCTGATATGATCCCATGCATGCGTGTATGCAGGGTAACTTCAATTTCCCAATTTGCTGTTTGCTTAATATGCTTAGCATTACATTATAAGGAAAGTACTAAAGCCTCCCCCATTAGCAGAATTGGATTCATCAGACTAAAAAAAAAAAACAAGACAAAAGGACCGCAGAGGAATATGTGGCCAAAGACAAATTACAAAAATATGTAAATGACTCGCAGGGAATTTGGAGTGAAAAATAAATGTAAAGATTTATTTGAGGTATGACATTGGAATACTGCGAGGGTATAAGCATAGTGCATGTCTGTGAAAAATGCCCTGAGCCATCATATGACTTTGGAATGTTGTGTAGTGTGCGGTGTGTTTTATTAGGAGATATTTCCAGGATTTTTATGCAAACAATATGAGAGAAATAAGTGTTTGGCTTGATTTAATTGAATATACATTTTCAGTTCAGAAATGGAAGTAAAACATACTCGTACATTTAATTTATTGGTTGACAACCTTCTAGATAAGAAATCTATGCTTTGACATTGAAAAATTGCAATTTGTGTAATTTAATAAAAATGTGACCAGCTTTTGTGAAAATACTTTTACACTACATTTCATTTTATTTGCTTCATTTATTCAAATACTACCATTTATTCATTCATTCAATCAATTAATAATGAGTAAAAATGATTTATAATTTCAGTACCTCTATGGTTTTTATCTTTAAATATCTGTAACTGAACACAGGTTTGGCTCGGCACTGCTTGGTTAGTTTGCTTGGTAAGTATAACTGAATCCCTCTCAGTTATACTGACCTGAAGTAGGAAGGGTAGCCAGAAACCTCATACCCAGGCCAGTGATTTGAAGGGTTTTCAATTATTGACATTTCAGGCAGGTGAAAAGTCCAGGGGTCAGAAAATAAAAGTCCTGCCACCTGTTTCTTCCACCCATGAACTGAGCATTGGGCAAGGAAATCTGCATGCTGCTCATGCATCACAAGAAAATATTCCTACAGCTACATTCAGGGACCTACAGGCCTCTCTCAACAATGTAAATATTAGAGTTCATGACCACCCAGCATTATGAAAAGCCTGAACAATTATTTCTTTCATGGAAGGGTAACGAGGAAAAAGCCCTCCAAAAAGAACATTGCAGCCCAGCTTAGGTTTGCAAAACTGTACCTGAATGTGAACCACAAAACTTCTGAAACTCTCTCCTCTTGACAGAAGAGTCCAAAGTGGAGTTGATTGGCTGTAATGTACAACACTATGCCTGGAAAAAATAAAACACCGTATATCACCACAGGAACCTCACGCCAACCGTCAAATTTGGTGGGAGACGGGTGATGATTTGTGGCTGTTTTTCAACCACAGGACCTGGACGCCTCACAATAATTGAGTTCAATATGAATTCCTGTCTTCACCAGCGCATTCTAGAGGAAAATGTGGGACCATCTGCAAGTCAGCTAAAACTTAGCTTAAAGTGAATCCTGTAATAGGACAGTGATCCTAAGCACATCACTAAGTTGACAACTGAATGCTTGACAAAGGAATGAATCAGCGTTTTGGAATGGCCAAGTCCAGACCTGGACCCTATTGAGATGTTGTGGCAGACTTTAAGACGACTGTGCATTAACAAACACCCTTAAACATCAATAAGATTAAGTAGTTTTATGAGGAGAGGGCCAGAATTTATCCAATGTGATGCAAGAGACTGATAAGCCCACACAGGAACATTTACTTTGGGTTTCAATGCACCTTTAACCATACTTTCCTATTCTTTATGTCACTGAATGCACAGTTAGCATAAAAATGCTTTAATTTAAAAGTTAAATATTTTAAGATTAATTATGATATGAAGCCATTTAAACTCTGGAAAGCTGTCTTTCAAATAGTTTCATTTAATAACAGGAAAGAGGGAGATCAGATATATCCTTCAGATACACTCCTTAGATAGGAGCAGCTTGCCTTCTCTTTAAATTACTTCCTCGGTTTGTAATTCTGTTCAGTTAATTAAATGTGAAGGATATCTCATAATTGGTCATTCAATCGTCAACGTCCCTTGGATGTCTAATACCACTCTGATAATTCCGATTCATATTCTCCACACCAGTAGTGATTTAATGTCAAACAAAACAAATGTTAAACTCCTCATAAATATGCTGTGTGAAATACAGGAGTAATTAAAGTATGATTAATGAACGGTGGAGTAATAATGGGCATCAGCCACATTCCATTCTGCTTACATATATGAGGTGCGCACCTGCACGTGAATCTGCCATTTGCATGTGCGCATGTATATCTTATCTAGAATGTGCCTAAGAAAAGCACTCCCCGTTGCTGGGTTAAAACATTAAGATGAATTACAGTATATGCTAGAATTATGTTTAGATGTGTACGTGTTTGTTACGTGTAAGTTTTTGTTAAGGATGCTTTTTCTTTCTCCCTCCCTTAGAAGTAATAAATTTACCTTATATGGAAATCAGTAGAGCGCAGCACATGATTAGTTGCTAGTGACTAGAATGCTTGTGTAAACATAAATGATATAAATGCTTATAGGGACTGCTCCTCTCTGGGACTGGGGCATGCACATTTTTTGTGTGGACTGAGTCCCCTCCTGCAGAATAAAAAACTAGCTGAATATTTACCGTTTTTGACTCGTATCTATTTTTCACCTCCCCTGGAGACTAACGCCATAGATTCTTTCATCGTTTTGCAGCAATGTAATGTCAACCTAAAATATATTTAAATAGGAGTAGTTCTAGTAGTTCTACAATGTAATTACTATATACATATATAAAACCCTCTATAATGTCAAAATAAAATAAAGTACCTAAGAGATCACATCAAATTTTCAATTTCACAGTTTATGGGTATGTGTTGGCATAAAATCTAACTTATAATATTCCTTCATGAACTACTGACCACATTTTTTTGGGCAGCACAGTACCACAGTGGTTAGCACTCTTGCCTCGCAAGAAGGAAGTTCCAGGTTCAAGATCTAAATGGTAAATGGTAAATGGACTGCATTTATATAGCGCTTTTATCCAAAGCGCTTTACAATTGATGCCTCTCATACGCCAGAGCAGTTAGGGGTTAGGGGTTAGGTGTCTTGCTCAAGGACACTTCGACATGCCCAGGGCGGGGTTTGAACCGGCAACCCTCCGACTGCCACTAGGTTCTAGTTTGCATGTTCTCTCCATGTTCTCGTGGGTTTCCTCTGGGGACTCTGGTTTCCTCCTGCACCAAAAGACACGCATGCCCTTGATCAAGGGACTGGCCTCAGAAGTGGAATTGGTGCTGCACTGTGGCTGCCCACTGCCAAGTAGCTAGGATCATCTGCTAAACTGAAAAATGCAAATTAAACAAGTTTATTTCCGCAAAATAATAAAAATAATAAAACTAGCAACGTCATTAAATTAGGACTAGTTCAACAATCAATATTTTGTGGAGTAACCTCAATTCTTTTTCAAGATTGGGGGGGTCTCTAATTTTTTTCCAGAGCTGTACATGAAAATAAAAGCTGGAAAATTACTTAATTTATGAGTAACCAGCCATTATGTCCATCTTCCTAAGGTGGGTTACCTGAAGTATGTAATGGGGTAGAATACTGGACCAGTTTAGGTTGTATTAACAACCTAATTGGGAAAGGCATATGCTTCATACTAATTACATTAACGAGGCCTACTTGTTAGTTTCAAAACCACTTATGTCAACTGCATGATTGCAGAATGAATACCTCAAAGTTGGTGATATGGCACAACTGAAACAGCAGATCAAATCAGTGTTGTCATGAAGCCCTGGGAACTGCCTGCGGCAACGCTTTGAACCATCCTAGGAACACTGTTAAGTCCAATATAGCAAAATACAAAACACAGCCCAGCCCAGACACCACCAAGATCAGGCCATCCAATCAAACTGAGCAACCAGATGAGGAGGGCACTTGTTACAGAAATGACCAAGAGGCCAACCCCGACACTAACAGAACTGCAGAGCTTATTTGTGGAAATGGGAGAAACTGTGCATAATCTCTTCACAGATTTGGCCACTTTGGGAGAGTGGCTAGACTGAAGCCACTTCTGAGAAAGGCTAACATGAAGTCACACCTGGAGTCTGCCAGAAGTCATGTGACTGGCCCTGAAACCTTCTGAAAGATTTTGTGGTTTATTGAGACGAAAGTTGAGCTCTCGGACCCGAAAGCAAAGTCCTATTTTTGGTGCTTACTACACACAGCCCATCACCCAGATAACACCATCCCTTCTGTCAAGCATGGTGTTGGCAGCATCATGCTCTGGGGTTGCTTTTCAGCAGGAGGCTCCTGGAAACGCAGAGCAGGCATTGTTATGATCTGGGTGGTGTGATTCTGCTCATTTTCAGGCTCATTCCAGCATTCAAAAATAGCTGCTACGTTACGAAATTATGGCTCCCTCAAACTGGATGAACCTGAGAAGTTTAAGGTCTACTAGTGGGGTTCTGAGGTCTCTGTATTTATGAACAATAACTTCCCTGGTGCACCGGGAGACAGCACGGCTGGTAGCCACCGAACAGTGTTTGGCAGCCCAGCTTGCTAACCGTCAGCTCACACTTAAGGATTGGCCAGGCGCTAGTAACTGGAGGAGGGAGGAGGCAGAAAAATTGGTTATACCAAGTGCAGGGGAGGGAGCCAGCAGTGGTTCATTTGAAAGAGTGCACACGGAGGAACCCAACAGAAGAATGCTAGTGGTGGACATAGTGGGAGGAACTCTGTTTTAAGGGGGTGAGTGGGGGGACCCAGTTGGTTCTGGTGCCCCTGCAGTGGTGGTATCACTGTACACTAGGACACCTGCACCCTTTCACCAACTCACACTCTCTCTGTTGTTGCCCACAGACAGACAAGGTTGACGGTGTCCCACAGCACTGGTTCTTTTGGTTGGGAGGGCCTGGGCACATCCCCTTCTCTACCTCTTAGCCCCTGGAGGTGGCCATGGTCCATCTATTGCTAGGGCACATGGAGAACAGATACCCCAACCTCCTGGTGTTGAGAAACCCCCTCTAGACATGTTTGGAAGAAACCTGTGGCATGTCCATGAATACAATAGTGTGGGCTCTCTTGGGAACGGTGGTCCAATATAGGCTGATATGAGATAAACTACAAATATAAGCTGAAATGATTTGATGCTGTAAGCCACCAATATTACCTGATATGAGATTTTGACAGAGCTGGCTGTAACTGCTACATCCGAACACCATGAACTGACACCCATTTCCATATTTCTCTTTCTCTCTTTTTCTACTCTTTTCCACCAAACCTTTTTTTCATACACATGCCATAGCAATATTCCAGTCAGGGGTGCACACCTGACTGGGAAGTTAAATGCAGCTCCACTACAAAACACTCCCACAAGTATTCATATAAGAATCCTATTTACTTTTCCTCCCACATTTGTCCAGTAATTCCGTACAATATTCTAATCTCGTTTCGTTTGGTTTCTTTTGTTGTCATTCTAGTCGGTGTTCTCCATGTTCCACAGTCCAACCGTCTCGGTTAGAACTCCTGGGTGTTTGCGATGTGAGTTCATTGTCTACCATGGCTATTTAAGCCAAGGGACCCTGTTAGTCAGTGACGGTAGCAGAGGCAACAGCTTGTGGAAAGTGTAAGAGTGAAAAGTTGCTTAGAGTGTAGCTGACATTTTGTCCTTGGTTTTTTGTTTGTTTCCCTAGTACTGTCTATATTTACTGTACATACGGAGCTTTCTTCTTTTCTGTATTTTTGCATTTTCCCTTTTCTCTTCTGGTTAAATTCAATGACACGCTGAGTAACAAAGTAAAACAGCAGACACTGCAGCTCCAGGACCAGCATCAACCCAATCAGGCATATTCAGTACTTCAAGGAATTAATCAAGCAAGTGAGAACATCAAGCAGCATATACCGTCTGCCACTCCTTATTTTCTGGTATTGAGAAAATCGCATCTTATTCACACCCTGTCCAAAGTCAAGCTCCAGAACACCTCAGAATACAGCTATAATTTTTATTTATCATCACCTTGTGAATGAAAATTTTCAGGGACCATGAATATTAAAATGTATGCAATTTGTTTTGATTCTTTAAAATGTTTGATGACTTGCATATAGTTCCTCCTCCCCAACCTGCCCCCTGCAGACAACAATTATTTCCCTTCCCCTCATGTCCTTCACCGAACATTTCCCTGGCAAGTCCCATTATCTGTACTTTTTGATTGAACTGTGATAATTTCTTCTGCCAATTTTGTTATGTGTGTTTTTCTTCATGTTTGAGGTGCCTTGCAGGCCTGTCGATGCCATAGCTCTACCTAATGTCTGTGGCCTGTCTAGACGTAAATTGATGGCTACGTCCCGCATGAAGCTTGATTCAGAATTATCACCCCAGGGACCGGGGCAGGTGGCTGTACCCTCGCCAAACGTTGGTCAGAATACAGGTATCAATGAACAGATCTGGCAAGGGAGGATTTGTGCAAAATGTACTCCAGAGGAACGTGTCCCAAAGACCAGGCGGCTGTCTCACTTTAGGGAAGCACAGCACAGTTCAGCACAAAGCAGGCAGCTGTCTCGCATTAGGGAAGCACAGCACAGAGCAGGCTTCAGAAAAATGCCCCATCAGACCTGTCTGTGAGTCCAACAAGGACAGCCACTCTGCTACTCAACGACCGGTTCTTTAAAAGTAAATGCAGAGTGAGTGGTTTCCTCTTTACCTGGAGGCACAAATCAGGTGAGTCCATGACATATTATTTGAATGAAAATATAAAGAAACACCTCTTATGTCAACCGTCCTGTAAAAGATTTTTAGTCTGAGAATGATGAGCTCTCTAAGTGTTTTAATATTTGTCAGAGTGCAGTCTGTTTTCCTGGCCTGTTGATAGCACCTTATTTTTTGGTTTCCAGCTTGGCTTTACTGAAGCTGATACTGCAGCTGATGTCTACTTGCTCTTTTCATTTTGTAATGGAGAACCAGTGTCTGCTTTAGTGGTTATTGAAGTGTTGAAGAGGTATACCACAATTAAAGAATTTGGCTTTATTCTCTGAAATATGAACACATTCTTTTTGAAAAGGTTCCTTTTTTGGCAATCCTTTTAAAAAAATCTTATTTTAAACCCTGAAGAAGTTTCACCCACTCAATAATATGAATACATTTTTTTTATACTCTGCAATACAACAGCATCTGGATTTGGCAGAGAAATGCTTTGAGATGGGACAGAGAGAGTAGGAGAGAAAGCAAGACAGAAAAGGAGAAAGAGAAAGCTCCTTTGACTGATCCTCAGTAAAGTGTACAAGCTGGTATTTGGGCTCAGCTCTAAGAGAATCCAGACAGGCTTCTGTCATTGGGGTGTTATTGACGAGCCCGGCTGTTTCAGGTCATCAATAACCGACGGAATCACCAAGACGACCTGACAGAGCTCAAGGTTGAGCTAGAGAGAGAGGGGAGGGGGTGGGCTTTTTTCAAGTGAAGAGGGTTTGTTAATTAAATGTCAATGACGGAAAGGAACACATGATATGGCATATACAACAACCTATTTGCAAAAGACACCCCAGACACCCATAGCAGTATCAACATAATCCACTAGATTTAATCAAACTCACTCAACCAGTTCAAGTATAATAGAACATACTTGATTCATGCAACTTTTTACCAATGAAGCTGTAAAATAATGCAGTCCCCTCCAAATGCTATCGTTAAGATTTTGGCCACATGGTATGCATACAATCGTTTTTATGTAATAATGAAGAGGAGGGAATCAAGCATTGTTAAGTCCAAATGTTGTCCAATATAGCAAAGGAATTAATAATTTATTTATTGGGCTACAGTTTTTTTAAACATAATTGTAGCTGATAATGGTCAAAAAAAAAACTTAAGCTTCAAGTTAGAAAGCTTCTTTTGGAGGTGTTGTTGGGGACCTTGAAAACCAGACACTTTATCCTGAGCATCTGGGGGGTGTTATTTTACTCCATTCCCCAAGTCAAAGAATAAACTTGGATAAAAATTTGTGGACAACCACACTATCAGTTGAATGTCTATACTGACGACAGACACACATACAATTGATTGAAGGCAAGCTACAGCCTATTCTACCTATCAATAACATCAGATAACATATCTAGTCTATTATCTGTAGTCAGCCAAGTGATTCAATAAAATCAAATCGAAGTTCAGGCTATTTGTCAAATGAACAATTAGCAATACAGCAGATAGGCAATAGTTAGCTGGCAATTAAGTGCTTAATGTTAGCCTGCAAGGGTCCTTGTGTATGTGAAGGCGAAAAACTCATAAAACAAATAAGAAATTAAAATAAGAAAATATAGGATTGATAAGAAAGTAAGCAAAAATTTGGCTGCCAAAATAGGTAGATATTGCACATACAATAATTAGGCTCTGTAGGTTCAATCTCCCTTAACAGTGTAGCGTAAATGGCTCATAGCCCTACAAGTAGTAACAGTTAGACCAACGTTAGGTCAAACTAACTCCAGAAGCATAGCTAACATTAGTGAGCACTTCGTAGGCTACTTTTTGCCATAGTACTCTTACTCCAACCACTATTCAGTAGCTAATGACAGATAATCTTTTCCAGCACTTTATCAATGGAATACCTTCCCCTACCCTGTGGATGTAAGGTGTAAAATTGTCACAAAATAAAATAAACTTAACCCTTTTAAACAGGTGCATTTTTCAATATTTCCACAGTTTTATGTTTTTGCTATCTATACATTATTTACTTTCGAAGATACTTTCAAAGACTGTACTTCCAAAAACCATTTGTAATTTCTTGCGGTAATTCAATGGTCAATTATATTAACATCCCAAAATTGTGAAAGGACAGAGAATTATGGAATAAAAAGATACTAAAAATGATAAAGTTGCTTGGTTGCTTGCTCTGTGCATTGATCTCACCCTATGGCTGAAGTCATGGACAATATTGTGATGAAAGCAGGAAGCTGTAAATTAATCAGAATGTCCTCAGATAATCACATGTCTTATATAAATGAAACAGCTAGTAAGCCAATGATAAGGTTTTGATAGTTGGGGTGACCGAGGACAGGAAATCCAGACATGAAGACAATCATTGAAACCCTAAATTTGTGTTTTTCCCCATGGAATCAGAAAAAAAACAGAGCTTAGTACTTATCCTTTTGTTTTGAGCCTTTTCTAATATATTTCATCATTTTTCCTGCTTTTTTTTTTTTTAACTTTTCCACAGTGAAATCTACTGCAATCGTCTTCTGTCTGACACCTCACTCTCTCTGATGCCAGCATAAGCCTTTACAGACAGTTTGCACAATCATGGGCGTGTTTTGTATTTTTTTTTTTATAATGTTGGACTGTGCCCAGATATTCATGGTGAATCCTCCAAATTCAGAGTAAGAAAAGAAAAATATGGATTTTTCATTACAGGTTTTGAAATGCATGAGAAATTCTGCAGTAAGTGTAAGTACCAGTAAACAAGAAATGGTCCAAATACAAGTGGATTTGGTTTTGGTGTTCGAGACAATGTTTGCATAAGCAAGCCTGAGATTTAACATGCAAATGTAGATTTATCAGTGAAGTTTCCATTTAGTGGGCTGCCAATCAGAATTGAACTAAATAAATATCCATTACAGAACAGACATGGCTTCAGAAATTTAAAAATGAAAAACTGTACATTTAATAGCCCAGTGATCAAAAGCCAGAATCTAAATGTCAAGGTGGGTGAAAATCTATGTTGAGCGGTGTTTTAAACAGATAAGGGTAACCCCAATATAGCTCAGGTTTTACCTGAATATAGACTGGCTCCCTCATAGTCAGTTAGAAACCTTTCACTTTTCAACCAAATGTAGCCAGGTTTTCACCTGAATGGCATTTCACAGACTTTTAACGACAAAACATTTCACTGGGTGTGAGCTGAAGGATGAATTTAGATTGAATTTAGGCCTTGACAATAGGCGTAATCATGGGAAGTAATTATCACCTTAAAGGCTGCACCTTGTAGAACACTCAATGTAAACACTGGCTAACTGAGTCAAAATGAGACTGAAGATAAATCATGGATCACATTGGGCAAGGAAAGCTGTGTGCTGCTCATGCTGCGCATGCATGTACGGATGCTGTATTACAAAGAAAAGCTTTAATGTGTGCATGGAAGACTGTGTTCAGCTAGGCGCAGAAGTGGAAAGTCCAGGGGTCAGAAAGTACAAGTCCTGCTACTGTATACTTTTCTTCCATGAATGAACCCAGCAAGCTGATTTCACCAAATAGTTCTACCTACTGGCTGAAGAATTGTACTAATAAAAACCCAGGTGATTAGAAAAAAAATACTGGGGAGGATTTTCTGAACCTGGATTTTCTCTGGCTAGAAGGCATGGCAGGGTGAGGACATCTTTATTAATTGGTTAGTACTAATTAATTAATTAGTACCAACCAAAAGCATTTCTACACTAACTGACTGGGTCATCAAGTATACTATACAAGCAAGCAAAGATAAACTTGTTTGACCAGCTCCATAAATTAAGTACAATAATATGGATGGGCTGGCTATTATAAAATGAATGAGTAAATGCATTTAACCATAAATAATATGAAACTGAATATTAGTACAGACACATGAAAGTCAAGTCAGTACTTATTTATGTGTGGCATTATTTCTTTGATGCAATTTAATGAAATCTGCCATGAACAGTTTCGCGGTTCAATCTTACAGAGCCTCCTTGCTCATTCATCGTCATTGTAGAGCCCAAAGGGATCCTGTCTTTGGTGAAATTTGTGCGCTTGTCATGTGCATTAATAACCTGCTGCAGCAATTCCCTTTCTACGCTCTGAAAAAAAAAAACTCATGTCTTGGAGTCCCCGTCTCTACCGACTTTCTTCAGATCTAAGGGGCTTAAAGCCCTACCATGTGACTAAGGGTTATGTTTTTTTTTTCTTTAAAATTTAGCAAATTGATTTTTTTATGGATTTAGCGGGTGTGTGTGGTGCTGCTCTACATGCATAATTCCTCTTTTGCTGGAATAATCTTTGCAACGTGTCATAAGACTGCTTCTGTTCCTGGGGTATTCTTTTGTAGTGTCTGTTGAAACTGCTTTTGTTCCCAGGGTAATCTTTGCAGTGTCCCATAAGAGTGCTTCTTGGGAGAGACCACTGCAACACACATTACTCCAGGAACAGAAAACAGACACACAACTGGATATCTACCAAACGGACCTAGCTAAAAACCTTACTAAAGTGCAAAAGAACTTTCAAACATCTTTTCTACATTTTTTATGCTATCAGACTAAAGTCCAGAATACATCATTGCTATACTTTGTGTCAGACACCTAAACATGGGATATGGAGGGGGGGGGGGGGGGGGGGGTTCAGTGCATGTTTTGCTCTTTCCCTTTTCTGAAAAATGGCCTTGAATTTTGAAAGTAAATGTGAACGAAATGGAACTCGTCTGTACCTCTGGGATAATTCCTGTTTTCATCCTGCCCATATGGTGTGCTTTTCCCACTCTCCCTCATTCCCATTCAGTCCAGGCATTAGAGGGATTTGTGCAGCGGGACAGATCAAGGCTTTCCAGTGGGAAAACTAAACTGGTGCACTGCCAGCCTTTTTCATCGACTCTGTCGGGCCATTTGAAAGCAGTCATGCTTTATTGAATGTGCTGTCAACAGACCCATTTGTCCTTGTGTCCTTGCCAACGTAATATCCACCACAAACCATAAAGATATGACTAGCACTAATTATACTTTTATAAATGCACGCACGCACACATTTTAACCCCCTTATGACTTGGGAATATTGAAGGTATCCATCAAATAATGGCATGCATGTAAAACAAAAACTGTTAACCAGAGGTATCACTGCATTGTACACACAATGCCAAATTATTATGGCCAGGAATCCTGTTTAAAATGAGAGTACACTCTCATAAGGCTGAATGGCATTTCTTAGTATAAACCTTACCCCACATTAAATGACAAAAACTGAATCAAGTCTCTCTGACCAGTGCTTGACCACTGCGCTATTCTGTTTCCACAAGTAGGGAAATCACATCTTCTAACACAGTTCACTGGTGTAATTGTATATAGAGCAGTAATGTAAATCTCTGGAACATTTAAAAACATTAGTAATGGTCAACACTTGATATCTGGTAAGTAAAGGGCACATTGATCTCCATGTTTAGTTGTAGAATCTGAAGTGGCTTTCAGCTCTTCTGCAAATGCATGTTTACTAAATAAATCCCTCTGTGTGTTGAATGAAGAAATGTTCTGGGAAAGTTTTTTTAAAGTTATTTTAGCTTTACTCACAACATGAAGGCCACTCTGACACTCGTTATCCCAACATAACTGGCTAAAAAGCTGAGAGGCACCAATTACCTGAAACATCCTGTGGAGAACTCAGCCACTGACTAGGGTTCAACTGAAGATGCACCTCATACATATTCATATATATGCATGCATATTCAAATTCATTTTCAGCTCACAATGCCTGGTACAAATAATGGAGGAAAATAAAAAGTAAAATCTTTATCAATCTGATTCAGGGTTAGTTGCAGGTACTTTGATGTGCCTAGACTTCGAAGGTAAGTATGTGTCACCGATACTTCAGCCTAATTGGCTGATTTTATAGCAAAAGCTGCATCAGTCATGGTAGTTAATTACTGTTCATGCATAGCAAGATTCTGTTAAGAAAGAAGAAAAAAGAAAACTTAACAGCAGATCCTGTATGGCCACATAGGGCCCCTAATGTTGACAGTGATATCACCCTACACATTGACTGTAAGGCTTTGTTTTAAAAGGGGCTGTATAATTAACCAGTGCTAAAGATGTCCTCATAATTAACTAATAGTAGTGATGCTAGATTTGAATTGGCTGCTTCAAACTGCTCTCTTCAGGCAGGAGTGGATGAAGCAATGTTCATAAGTGGCTGTCATTTTATTGTCTCTCAACTACTGGAAAAATCACCTGTTTTGTGTCAGACTACTCTAACACATCTTGTTGTAAATGAGTTTCCAGTTGCAGGGTTGCAAAGTGAACACGCATTTGGCTTGAAGGATGCATTGGGTCGATATGGATCTTATTCAATGCTAATAAAATTTGGAACACTGGTCTCGCATATTTTTTTACAATGTCTCACCTTAATAACCTTGAAGGGCTTTTATGCTTGAAATAGTAATAATTGTCAATATTTTGATTAGCTGGATGTTTTCAAAGCAATTAAAAGTAGGCTAATAAATTTGTACGGCCTTATGTTTGCAATAGAAATTTAGAACCAATTATCCAGCTAAGTGGAAATTAAAACCAACAGAAAATAGTTTTGTTTCACTGCTTGCTTTATGTTGCTTAGTTTCGCTAGCAATAAAAAATTTAAAAAACTCTTCCTCCAGCAACGAATCGAAAGGACCCTCAATTTTATTTACCTGCTGGAGTAACACAAAATAACACTGAAAATGAAATATACAATGTCTGACTTGTACATGAATTAGCTTTTTTCTGTTTTAAAATAAATAAAATAGTAATACAAAAAATGCACTTTTAAGCCAGGCCAACACCCACCTGGAACATGTGGGTGAGTCTCAAACTGGCAGGTGAGACAGTAAGACAAGGGACTGCAAAAATAACATTTAAAAATGTTGAAATGGTCAAGAAGATTACGAGTTCTTGTGTACAGGACTATTGCAGCACATTTTTAATACGTTATGTAAAGGTGTAAACAGTCATAAAATAAATAAATACATGAAGAGCACCATTGTCATACTCCGTGTCATTTTACAGAGCATTTACAATGCATGCACACACACACACCAAAAGAATAAAAATTCAAGTAACCAAGAGCAGAAATAGAGTAATAAATATAGGTAACATACATGCACATGTGAAGAGTATTAGCATAGTTGGAAATCAAAATCAGTTGTTTCATCCATTATCTATATCCGCTTATTCCTGGTCAGGGTCACGGGAGGTGCTGGAGCCTATCCCAGCATGCATTGAGCAAGAGGTAGGAATACACCATAGACAGTTCACCATTCCATTGCAGGGCACACAACATTCACTCACACATTCTTAACTCTGGGCAATTTTGACTCCCCAATGAATCTAACCTGCATGTCTTTAGACTGTGAGAGGAAACCAGAGCTCCAAGAGTTAGTATTTTCAATGACTGATTTACTCCATTTTCTTTTTTTAGCCAGAGAAATTAGACAAGTCAAAATAGATGAGGCTCAACTGTCTGCCATTTTTTGTGGTCAAGAACCAAAGCTTCACAGCTCCTCATACGCCTTGCCAGCAAGATAGGCACTGAAGCTGCCAAATATCAAAGCACTAACAAGAATGTATGCAATTTAACGAGAATTCTGAGACATGTTGAGGTGAATGTTTTAAATTAAGTCATTTTTTCTCCAAGGTGGCACGGCTGAGCAAGAGGAAGAGTGGAAGCAATACCTCACAGATGCCAAACATTCCTGGGCAGTTGACACACTCAAACACTGGGTTAAGCATTCAGAATCATAAATCCACCTGTTTGAGTGGACTCTGAAGAATTTCAGTGTCCCTGCTCCCCGTCTCCCACGAGGGAAAGGTTGTGAAAATTATAAATAAGGAAAAGAAGCAGCCTCAGTCCTAACTGAATCTAGAGCTGCACAAGCACAGCCTCCCCTCCCCTTCCAACGCCTGTTCTGAAAATGCTGCAAATCATAGCAATAAATCCTTTCACTTCCTTTTCACGGAAAGCATTAGCAGTGTTCTAAAAGGCATACATTCCTGCTGCACATTCACTCGCTTCAATTTTTACGGCTAGTTTACCGCTAATTTAATTAACCGACATTGCCAAAATCTAGCAAAACGTGGAAACGGTTAGAAAAAGACGCCTCGATCGATTCTGGCTGTGATGGCTGATTTAATAAGTGGCAGACGAGGCTCAGAACTTGGCCTGTGCGAGTGGGTAGAATGAGAGCGTGCACTGTGCAGCAGAGCTGTCGTAAGTTCTTACTCATTTAGTTTATAATAAATCACTGAACAAATACAAGTTGAGCACACAAAGCTGCATCCACACCGGAAACACAAATGCCTGGATCCACATTTCACAATTTTGCACACACATGCACACAAGCAAACACACACACGTGCACACACACCAACGCATACACATACTCACACACGCACAAATGTAAGCACACATACACACCTGTTTTTGCATCAGGTCATGAATTTCAGCTCTTCACTCTCTAACAGGAAAACATGTTGACATCGCATTTATAACACAAATTTAGACTGTTTATTAAGAGATATGTTCATGTAGAAATTATTATAATTATCTCATGAAGTGTCACGATACGGGACACACTGAAGAAATTCTGAAACAAATCTGTCCCATTTTGAAAATATGAGGCTGTAGGCTGGAGATTAATAATTGTAACATAAAATCTAACATTTGTCAGAAATTCCATTTTTAAGGCCTGTATATGTGGTGGAGTATCTTTTATTAATGCCTGAATTCAAAGCCCATTTCTTTGGGACCAATTATTTTGCCTGTGTGAAGCGTTATGAATACTAACGGGTACACACATCGCCCAGAGTGGCCTGGTAACCGGGCTCAGCACAACCCCTTTGAATTTCAGCTCTGGAAAGACGCATCAGCCCCTTCTTGGAAACTGGAAATACACTCACAAGACCGCGGCAGTGATCAGCCAAAAATATCAACATCATACTGGACTTACTTTGAGTTTTCAGAAAAATAAGGATGTGCATCTATTGAATGGGTGCATACAAATGCTGTGTGTCCGTACAGGCAGTGAGCCAACTTATATATACAACAGAACTGGCTTGGCAGGTGCATTCAAATGGTCTTTTGGGTATTTAGAGAATTCTTGGTGTCATTCTTTGGAGGAGGAAGGGAGGGCGGGGTCTGTCTTAACCCAAATCTCAGAACAGTTCCAAAATATCTGCTCTACACTAGAGGGACCCACGGTGAGCAATAATGATGTATTACCCTACCACACTTTTTTACAAAATTTAAATTTCAAATCACTCCTCATGGGCAGGATGCGCCAGAAGGCACAGCAGCATCAACGGTCAAATTGTATTCCTCCTTTTTTATCTCGCTTTCCATTATATGACTTTTGAATCTGACAGATGAACCCAGTTTGTGTCCCTTTTCAACATACCCCGTTTTAACTTTCCACTCTTAAACGCTTCAAGACTCTTTCATTATCCCGGATTTATATGAATTCATTTTATTCTATTTCCCACCCTACTGTACTTTCGGATAAATTATATGAGAATCAATGCTGGATATGCTGTGTCCATAAGGTCTTGCATATCTTTAACATGGAGAAACATAGATGACAAATACCTCTAACTTAAAAATGACCAAGTTGCTGGCTTATACACTGGGAGTGCTAAGAGGCAGAGCCTTGATGCCAAAGTTGCATTTATAGCAAAAATCAATATATTGTCCGATTGAAATACAATTTTATCAAATAATTTCATGGTTTTTCAACCATGGATGTGACACATACTGCACAATGTGGTTTTTATCTCTGGCATAATTACTGGTTAGTTTATTGAATTGAATATTTATTTACAATTGTATCCATCTTTTCTGAGTTGAGACACAAAATGGCTGTTTTATATCACTTAGGCATTTTTGAGGGGGGGGGGGTCATTTTGAGCAGTGAGAAATCTTCACAGGCAGTGATAATGACATCATATCTATAGCAGCCAGGTTTCACTGGAGTAAATTGAAACACATTTTGTGATCCAAGGTCAAAATATGCAGCCTGGTTTGGATCAAACGTGGAAGAGAAACTTGGCAGTAGGTGGATGGATCCAGATCATGACACAGCTTTATTAAATCTTATTTTATTTAATCTCTCTTCATAGCCAACATGTTTTCATCTTGGTGAAAGCCTTCACCCTGCCCAAACTAGCATGTCTGTTAATGAAAATCCCTTACAAAAAAGCACCATACAATCTGCTTGTAGTTTGAGTCTTTAATTTTTCCCTTTGAATATTAGTTGGAGAACATTAGCCACCTCAGTGCCACTGACACCCAACTTTTTATTCTTTTTATTCCTGCGGCAATTGTCATTTGCAATGAGGAAACCTATTGGCTTTGAGGCAGCCCAACAGAGCACTGTGAGGAGTCATTTTTAAGGTCCCATTGGGTGAGAAAAAAGTTTTTCTGGCAGTGCCCTTTGGTATCTCTCAAGATCTCTGACATTTTTGGACTAAGCAATAGCATATACTATATTTATGTTTACATACACCCTATTAAAGAATTCTCAGTGAGTCTGTTTCACCAGGAGTTTATGGATCAATGAATAGATTGTGCGTTCACACTAATGTAAGGTTTCCATCCACCTATATCTCTGATAAGAGATTTTAAAAAAGCAGAATTTATAATCCAAAGGGTGATTCACACCAGCTGAACACTGTGAGGGAAACATTTGTATGAATAACAAGCAATTATAAAGCAACAGTTATAAGAAATGTATTTCCCTTGGGAGACAATAAAGTAAAGCTTAACTGCAAAATGTGTCAAAAAAAGTCAGTATATAATTACTGTCATTTAAATAACAATTTGCTTATTATATTGCATATTCCAGCAGTATATTGCACTAATCATTCTCCAAATTCAGTGATTTTGCTGTGTAAAGGAATAGTGTTTCTGCTGTGAACAGGAATAGTGTTTCATCTATGAACAGGATTAGTGCTTCAGCTGAGAATAGGAACAGTTTCATCTATGAACAGGATTAGTGTTTTAGCTAGACAGACCTTGGAGGCCCATGTTATTACATTTATGTTGAACGTATTACGTATCAAGATTCCTTTCTAAAACTGTTTTGTATGTGGTTCAGATTACCGATATATCTTAACTCATTAAAGGGGTATACAAAGATTTCTCCACAATAATCAACAAATGTGCACAAAGAATAATGTAACTAGTGGTTAAATTATTGTATTTAATTATTTAATTATTTAATTATTGTATTTAATTAATACTGTATTTAATTTGCTCACCCATTATCTGTTCAAATGGCTGATGAAAACAGTATAATGCCATTTAACATGAGAAACTGACCATTTTCAAACTGCAATTATGCATGGAAGATCCAAATTTACATGCATATAAAGAGCTTGTTGGGAGTTTTCATTTAGAGTTTGCAAATTCATGTGGAAGTGTTTTTGAAAATTGTGTTCATGTAAATATGGCCAGTTTTTTTTTCTGGATATTTTCATTCAGCCTGTAATTTGAAAAGCCCTTGCAGCTTAAATAGGCAATACACATTTTGATGAGTATATTTAACATGGAAACCAACTGCAGGTATTCAGTCAAATTCAATAAGATATAACAAGCATGTTTAAAAGTGAAATTTCATTGTATTTTCAGCATCATATTACTTAAATGTGATGTTATTTCCCACTCTATTTTAAGGGATGGTGTGGTTTTTACTGGAATACTGTAATGTTATTTATTACTCTGTATCTCTGTATTACATGTTTGTTACACCATTAGCACAGAACACTGTTCCTAAACAGCAGCAGCCAGGGCTGAGCACATGGTACAGGTGCAGTAGCACTGGGATTCAGGGTTCAGGGGAGGGGTACGTTGTACAGGTGCAGAGCACTGGGATTCAGGGTTCAGGGGATGGGTATGTGGGACAGGAGCAGTAGCACTGGGATTCAATTTTCAGGGGAAGGGCAGGTGCAGTAGCACTGGGATTCAGGGTTTAGGGGAGGAGCACAGGGTCAGGGTAGGAAAGGTAGACACAGGTTGTTGTTGTTTATACTGCGTCACCTGATTTCACTCATTTCAGTGCACTGAAAATATTTATGGGTGCATCCCAGCAGAAGATAATCCTGTGGGAAAATTAGGAAATCAGAGAGCTTCCCTGCCTTTAGGGGAATGTCCTACCCAGTATACCTGCCAGCCAATCATGATCATGTTTTATTTCCTTGACTAAATCCATTTTCTTGTCTCATTTCATATTTATAATTTGCTTCATCTGGATATTTGATTTCAGTATCCATCTGAAGTAGAAAAAGTGTAGAGTATCAGTGTCTCTGTAGGGCAGCATGGAATTCTGCTCTGGGACCGCCCAAGTCCTCAACAGCTCCACCTCCACTGATCATGTGTTCTTTAATCATGCATTACACAGCAGCAGGAGGCAAAGGGCCTTTTTTAGACTATTTTTCTTTCCTTGCACAAATAAGCCTGATATCCAGTTTTGGTGAGTTTCCTGGTATTTAGTGAACTAGTGATGTCCTTGCCTTCAAAATCCACAGCCAAAGAAGCTAATGCATACAGTATGCAAAGAGAGGGTCCAAACAGCACGCACAAGAACAAGACTCTATGGAGGACTGGACAGTGCAATGAGCCAGGACACAGTGACCTGCATGAGCTGGTTTCTCTGAAAACTTCAATTTTGGTGAGATTAGATCCTCTCGTTTCCATCCAAATTCAGGAATAATACATCAATCACCACGAGGCAATGATGCTAAAGCTCATTCAGTGACTGCTCTTGGGGACTCGGATAAAAATATATAAATGACATGCACTGTGGGGAAACCACGGGTGACAAATGGGCTTTTTATGGAGGTTAGTGAATGGTTTTCAAAAGTACAAGGACCACATAAACCCACAAGCAAGTCCACACTCTTTTATGTTTGACCTCCCTGCTTACAGAGGGTGGAAATCAGAAGTGCCCCAACAGTCAAAGCCCTAAATGTGGGACAATAGTGCTTACAAAATCTGAAAATGTCAAGCGATTCTGCAGTGGAAATGTGGATGTGGCTTGCTGATTATGGGAAAGTCAATGTGCTGCATAAAGAACAATGCCCTGGACTCAATCAGCATTCTTACGAAACTTTGACTTTGACATGGAATGCAAGTGTTTGGGTTAGTTCATTTCAATCATTTCTGAACTTGCCCAACTGTAAAAGACTAACAAGTAAATTCATATCAAGTCAAAGTTAAGGACAAATATGAGCAATGTGTGGGAATGCTCCTTCTGAAAAAGCATCAATGATATTTCATAAATTTCTGTGTTGTCCTCGTCTTCCCTAAAGCAAGTGGTGTTTTCACAATATTAGTTGTGAATTAGTGCCACGGTGCCTTATTCACAACAGAAACTAAAAAGCAGACTGCAGATCATGTTAGATGACTTTACGGAAAATTCAGTCGATCATTTATTTGTGAGTTTCACTGAGGAATGTCTAAGATATTATATCATTTTAGGAACACAGCAGTTTTAGCTTTAGGGAGTGTCCTTCAGTAAGATTATCCTTGTAGAACTGTTGTAGAATCGATCAGGTGCTGTCAGTCTGCATAGCAGGTATATTGCTATGCATTGCTATGCACACTAAACAGTTCAGTGTGTGTTCTCATGCTTGTGTTCTGACATGCTTGTGTTCTCACGTTCTTGTGTTCTGAAGTGCTTGTGTTCTCATGCTTGTGTTCTGAAGTGCTTGTGTCCTTACATGCTTTTGTTGAGGCAGGCTTGTGTTCTGAAGTGCTCATGTTGTGACGTGCTTGTGCTCTACACTTTCATTGGGATGTTTTTAAGAATTTGTTGAAATAAAGATCTCCGCTCAATCCTTACACGTTGATCTGAAACTTTAAAATCAAAAGATGAATAACTGTTGCCCATATTAACACATCCAAACACACTGGCTACATAAACAAGGGGCAGCATCACTGTAAAAACTAGTTCTGATTTGTTAAAACATTATTTCTAATTCTGCTACAAACAGACTGGGCAGCTCATTTACTGGTGTGGTGTGGAATGTGGTGTTCAGAAATATATCTGTGAATTCTTTCATTCAATCAATTCTCACAAGCGGTGTTCCTCAACATGATTTGGCTTCCCCAAATATCTTTTTCTACCTACTGTGAAGGAATAATATTACCCAACACCCTGAAATGCAATTAAAAATGTTTTGAGGCTTGAAATATTTGTGCTTGAGTTGACATCATTTCCAGTTGGCCTTAATTTCATTATTTCAACTGAGAGTTTGGCAAGAATATGCACCACTCATAGTTAAATTCCAAAAACTTGGCACTGGTTGCCAGGGCAACAGGTATTTCAAAATGCATTTTACAACAGCATTTTAGGTGTCTGTTCATTTTCTTCTAAAATTCTGACTTCTAAATCCAAATCTGGCTATACATAGGATTGGCAGCTGCAGTTCCAGTTCTGGAAAAGACCTGACTTTTAAAATAACCCTTAGCACATTAAGCAATTGTTTATTTTCCAAATTATTCAGATTGGCTCCTTTATTCCTTACAATACTGTGTGTTTGTTAGTGTGTGTGTGTGTGTGTGTGTGTGTGTGTGTGAGTCTGCATGTGTGAGTGTATGGATTCAGTGTAGCAGTGCTGATGCTTTGGCTAACATGATCACATAACTGAATTCAGTACAGTGTCAATATTTCTGATAATTTTAGTCTACATTAACCTCAGAGTGGTTTCACAGTCTGTACTCTCACAACATAATATTCAATTATTCCAATGTTCAGCCACCAGATTACACATTTTCTGTTTAAATGCTTGTTGGTTGACAAAGAGGAAGACATTCTACGGTACCATTCTTCACATCAATATTCATGAGAGCCAGAGAACCTGACACAGAATAAGATCATTCTGTGCTACAAATGGATGAAAATATTATTGAATACATAATGCAGAGTCATTAGAATTATAAATACAGTTTCATTCAATGACAGATAAACATTTACGGGCAAAATCATGAACCAAAATAATTCCACCAAACTACAGGCAAAGATAATATTGTTTTTAGGTATGATATTGTCTACAGTTTGGAGCACACGTGTATGTACATCAGGGTCTCAAAGTTTGAGATTAGACCTCTAGATTAACACCTGGACTGCTTAAATTTTCATGGCATATTCCTGCAAAGTTGTACTCCGTCAACAATAAATACTTACGTCACATAATCATATAAAGATAAAGCCTCATTCCATGATACGAGAGCATGAGGGAACACACAATACATGCACACAAAAGCTAAAAATGCTCACAAGATCAGTGCTCACAGGATTGATTTGACCTTTACCATCATTTCTTTATTATCATTTTTTGTGTGAAAATTCTTTTTAATTGGGTATCAGATAAGGATGGAAAGAACCAAGCACTTGTCACATTTTGGTTCACAACCGTAAACCAAATTTACATTGGTTCATTTTTCTGGTTCATCAAAACTGAAATGATTTTATCTGGAAAGAGGTCATGCAAAAATACTGCAAACATATAAGCATATTTAGCAATATAAGCAAACAGGCCTGTAGGTGGGCGTTTTTATGATGTGAACACAGCAGGTGTTCTCTAAATAAGTTCTAGACATAGCTCTCCCACAGCTCCAGAGCACTGACTTCCTATAATCAAATCCACTGCGCTCTCCAGCATGAACACTTACAAGTTCTTTCTCTTTATTTCCTGGGCCACAGCTCTTAAAATGCCTTTAACAAATTTCATGCCCATCTTTGAAGAATGAAATAAATTATGCAATTTCATCCTTGAACACGTTTGTCTCCTTTTTATAAAAACCAATTTTCTCAAAACAAAATGCACATTTCGAAGATTAGTCCTCCCAGTGGTTTTCCAGTCATCAGTAGTTGCCTCCCTGTGACTAGAAAATAACTCTCAATGAAGTCTCAATGTGTATTAAAGGTGCATTATTTTAAAGTGCACTTCTTTAATAAGATGTCCATTCATAACGGGGTGTCTTTGGGTTATATTAATACTCAAGTGGGATCTGCGAATCTTGATCTCTGAACTCAGCATCTGCACATTGCATAGTAGGTAATAAACAGAGAGAGAAGAGACGCATGCCCAGATTTAATCAACAACCACACAGCACAGGGGGGTCTAGAGTTGCTGCTTCTTCCAGGAGAATTCTGTTCCAATAATGTACAAAGTAGGTGCCTAGTCCATAGACATGAAAATAAAGCAGTAAGACATCAGGACAGCAAATAATAAAAAATAACAAGCATAAAGCTGTAAGGCTTAAGGACAGCACTTTTCTTGGGAGATCTGTATTGAATCAGAGAAAAATGGAGACTGACGCGTTTGATGAAGGAGCTTGTCTCCGAAATGCGTCAGAATCCATTTTCCCTTTATTCAATAAAAATCTTCCAAGAGGAGTGCTGTCCTTAAGTCTTTTTTTGTTTGTTTGTAAACACTAGAAACAGATAATGTCATTGTTCTAATCCATAACTCAGGCGACATAGCTCAGGAGGTAAGACCGATTATCTGGCAGTCGGAGGGTTGCCGGTTCAAACCCCGCCCTGGGCATGTCGAAGTGTCCTTGAGCAAGACACCTAACCCCTAACTCCTAACTGCTCTGGCGAATGAGAGGCATCAATTATAAAGCGCTTTGGATAAAAGCGCTATATAAATGCAGTCCATTTACCATAATCTGAAAATAAAGGTTGTATACACAGGTCAAAAGAGTTTCAGTCACTACATTTTTGTATAAAGACGAAGCTAATGATCAAAAGGTCGCTGGCATAAATACATAATCTGTGAAGTGATCACATTGCACTGGATACCCTTTTTATCCAGTGTCACGTTACCACAGATGTTCAGGTAAGAACGCAATTGCCAATAAAGATTATCAAAACCAAGACATTTTAGCGAAAACATCTTTTGTCATTGGTTCGCTTGTGTGAGGACTTTGAGAGAACTTCAGTCTTTATCAGGAAAAGAAACAATTTATCAGGGATTAAGAGAATCCTGGAAGTCATTTATTTAGTGAGATGTAATGTAAGGAGTACAAGGCCTGATCTCTCTGATGGCACAACACAGCCATATTTCTGTGGTTCATCTTTGGAAAAGCGACAAGCTGTACACAGGCAGGAAATGAGGTGTGCTGGTGAGCCTCGCACACAAAAGAGGGGCTCTATTGTCCCGGTGGCATGTTTGATTGATTGGAGATGTTGAACTCAATAGAACTGTAATAAAGTCGGCCAAATATAGAAGGCACGGGTCATTGGGCAGACTTTTGGCCTGAAGCCTCTCTTTCTCAGCTGAGATTAAAGCCTCTTACTGAGGCAGTGGACAGATGTAACTGCACTGGTTCGAGCTGTGCTTTGTAAAAGAAGGAAAAAGGCCATTAGAGGGCTACATTGTCTGAGCGGACACTAGCTCTGTCAGACAGTTTTTTTTTTCTTCTTCTTTTCCACGGTTCGGTGATTCACAGTTAATCAACTCTGATTTCTGTTTACTGGAAAACTTTTGGCACTAGAAAGAAAGTGTTTTTTTCTCAATAGCTGTATTTTTTAACAGCGATAAAGTGCGTTTGTTTTTCAGAAGGCTGTTTTCACTCTTGATCTTAATAAAACTTCTTCATAACTTCAGGACCTTCAGAGCAGCGCTTTTTTCTGTATGTTTGTTTTTAGCTTGATTAAAAAAGGAAATTAAAAATCAATTACTGGTACAAGTCTGACAGGAGAGAAGACGATGTGCTCATTCTGAAACACAAACTCATTGATTTGCATTTGGCTCCAGGGAATTCTTTCTCTTTTTTTTTGGGAGACATAAATAAAATTAAGTTCATTTCAAAGTGTCCTGGGCCCCAGTGCAAAGGCACACAACAGCACCTTCCGTTCCAGGTTTGTCCCCTACCATATAGCATTGTTTTACTATGACCTTACAAATAAACTACAACGCCATTTGACACAGCCTACATATACTAAGTTTAAATATCTTAATATTAAGTTGAAACCAGCAGAGACCCAATTACTTTTGCTAATGTCAGAAAAAGGCCTTGCAAGGCACAGTTGTTTCTGATTTGCATGCTCCTTGTTCAAGATCCCATCCCATCACCATCAAGAGCATGTGGTTAATATCCCTTTATTATGGAAACTGTCACAGTGATTTAAACTGAGCCATTTGGCTAAATGCAGATGTTGAGTTATGCGCATGCAGCATGATGCTTCTTTTATTATGTCTCAAAACAAAAGCCTAATGAAATCCTTTCTCACAATTTACAGGCAGGTTGGAAAACACCACTCCAGTTTATATGACCAATCCTTTGGTTAAAAAACAACCCAATTTATAAAGTAAAATTTAACCCCTTTGAGTAGATCTGAACTTTGACAGTTCTGAACTTAAATTTGCATCTCTGGATTCAGTGCTTCCCAAATACCATTACAGAGGAAAGCAAGACCGTCAGCAAGCTTTAGGGAATAGAACGACAGCTGCAGTCATATCTACAGTACCTACCAAGTCTGCATCATAAGATAGCCTATGAGCCAGCCAAGAGTCAGGTCACCTCAAAATCACACAATCAAGGCATATACTTTAACAACTACAAATGTATTATTTAATTAAAATAAAAACGAGCCATTATTTTGTTTAGTTTAACCATACAATTTTTCTTACTTACTTTCTTAAACATAACACATTCAATATCTATTATTCCTGTCCTACAACATTGATGTGCACTTTGTTAGCTGCAAATAGTTAATTAATTATCCACTTTCACATGTAATTATACCAAGTGCATTGTGTTTTTCTAGGAACACTGTACATCATAGAACAATTTTAATTCTTCCACTTTAAAATTGCTGAAAACCAGTGACTGACTCACCCTAAAACCTAACCCTACCCTGACCCTAACCCGAACCTTCACCTGTGCTTAGTTAGCCTTCTTGTCAATGCCCAGCTCTGATTTAACAAACAAAAAAAAAAATGAATAATTTTATTTTGCAAACATACTGGGAGTAGTGTGCACTCAATTCCAACCACATCGATAAAACATTCTGATTTGACAGATATTTAACATAAAAATAGCAGGGTTATGCAGAATGACACGGCACAATAATATTTAACAGTAAAATTGTTTTCATAATTCTGAGCCAAACTGGATGGAATAAAGAATGTAATTTCTTCCCCTCTTTAAGAATACTGTCATGATCAGTATGTTACATTCTCTCTGCTATTATTTTTGTATCATACACAAGCATACGTATATGGTGCATGCTCTGGTCAATATCTGAACCAATGCTGCCCATAATTCATTAAGAAATCCAAAACTTACAAATTAAACAATGCATTTGTAAAATAGACTTACTGTATTATAGGGTTCTGTGAGCATTCAGTAGAGCATGTATTTGTATGTGTTTCCATCTATTAACCAGCATGTCAAATGGATAGATCTTTCATTTAGATTACAATGACTATTAGCAAAAGTTTAACATTTTCAGCCTGGGATCAGCCCCAGGGCAAAAATATTAATTTGGTCACTTAAATATTGCCTCTGCTCGAGTCACTTAAAATCACTTGACGATAAATTCATATATAAAGCAGATATAATTTATCATTAATAACTCCTGTCACCATGACAGATATGGGTGCTACAAAGCATAAATCTAAGAGGACCAAAGTTTGCTCCTGGCTAAACTGGTGGAGAAAGACAAATGATTTGAAGAAGTAAATGCAAGGAGATGCCAAGCACAAGCACATCAGAACAGTGTCCAATTACATCTAGTGAACTCTGGAGTAAGGGTGGTAAAAACAGTATGCTGTCTAAATCAAGACAGTTTTAAATAGTAATGATAATTATAATTATTTAAAAAAATAATAAAAACAATAATAAATTGAGCTGAAAACCAGAAATCATTGGGGTCTCAGCATTCTGTTCTTTTTTTTTTTTTGTAGTTGAGAATTTTCATTTTCCATTTTTTATTGATTAATGTATATTTATTGAAAATATGAAGCTCTATAGCATCATCATGTATTTTTATTGGGACACTAACCTAAGGTTGGAATCTTGACATCAGTATTAATACATCTATGAAATGTCATTACTTTACTGTAGGTTAAACCATTTGGCGTTTATAAGCTTTTTTGTGACAGGAAATGTAAAGCTAAAGGAAACCTGATCTTAAATCTTGTCATATAACACTAGAGCTGTGTGGTCTATCAACTACTGTATGTGACATACAATGACACAAAATGAGCTAAAAATCAACCAACCTTGACTGCTATATTTTTGACAGCCCTGTCTCTGATTCAAGCCTGGTTTTCAAAATGGCATGAGCATTGCATTGATACGCAAATGAGTTGCAGACATAAGTAAATGGGCATGGTTATGGCTGCAATGTTGCACATTGTACTTCTCTGCAGCCGATGTAGTTAGTTACCATGGCAAAAAGCAGTGCTGGTAACATTTCTATGGTGTGGCCATATATGGTCCTGAGGAGCCTGATCAACCACAACATGATGTCTTTGTGGAAGATGCCTTGCCACATTTGGGACAACAAAAAAGTGTCTTTTTTTTCAGGAATTTTTTCTTGCTCTCAGTACATTCTGTATTTGGATATACCCCCTTTATAATGATGAATGAAAGTCAGGTTGCCTGCAGGATTTAGTTGTTAATATTGCTTAAATTATTACATAGAAAATGGGAGAAAATAAATAAATTAATAAATAATATGGTTCCAGCACCTGCTGGTGCTTGGACCCTTAACAAAGGAAACAGAATAAAGAGAATTTTTAAAAATTAAGAGATAAAATAAGTATATGGTAAAAAGCAAGTTATAAAGAAGAAAAAATGTAATTAGATTTGAAAGAAAACACAAAGCCAGAGACCCTGATGGAATCAGACAAATTATTCTCTAATATTGGAGCTCAAGCAAGAATGGTCTTGTCCCCTCTTGTACAAACTCATTTAAAATTAGTGTCTGGGGCACTGGTGAGGTCTTTTTTCAGAGGATCTAAGGGAGTGTGATGTGGTGTCTGCTTTTAAAAGATCAGCAGTTTATTCTGGGGATAAAAGTGATTTAAGATCACTTTTAGATTTTAGATTTGTGTTCACACCTGTCTTGTGACCATTCTGCTGATGCATTTTTACCAGGAATGTACAATAATGATGTCCTTTTCATAAAGTAGTCATTAAACCCTGCTAGCCTATGAGCCGCAGCACTGTACCATCTGGGAAACATGTGAGCTCCTTAATAACTGCAACCTACAGTAAAACAGGAAAAATTAATAGAAAATATTAGACTTAAAAAAAGAGAAATATTTTACATTTGAAATAAAACACACTGTCCTGGGAAATCCTGGTATTGATGAAAAATGTGCTTTCACGATTCAATCAAAATCAAAGGGGCCATTTCGTAAACTGAAGATCAGAAGCATTCAATCGATTTTAAATAATGCATTTGCTTAAAAACCTACATGTAACAGGCAAAGGAGAATTTATTCAACTGAAAGATCAACATCAGAAATAGGTTTTTATTGCAACATGCACCTCTTAGCCTGCATTCAGGTAAACTAAGATTTAAGCGAGCTTAGAAAATGAAATGCTCATGCTGTTTCGATGAGTTGCAGGCCTATGCTGCTACAGCCTCATTCAACAGTGCACTGTGGAAGAAAAAAAAACTCTTCATTCCAGAAAATAAACACCCCCTGGGGCACAAAACAGCCTTGCTCACATTAAATAAAACTAAAATTTTTAAATATATGAAACAAATTATCCCTGTTGTCATCAAGTTTGGCATACCCAAAGAGCCTTATTTGTACTCGTTTTAAATGTAGTTGATCTTCAGAAAACACAGTGCATCCTCTGAATTTAACTGCTTCCTTATCTGACTGAGGAGACATTCATGCATTCTTGTGCTAGGTTGTCATGGGTTGCTGAGGGGTGTGGCAAAACATGATTTGGAGGTGCATTGTCAGTTGATCGTGGATGAACGCAGCTGCAGTTGAAAATAGCTAATTGGACATTACAAATTAGGGTGGGATTTGGGTGGGATGTTCAACCCCACATCGGGTGCTAATATTATAAAAATTAAATAAAGCCCAAGTGGAGCGAGTGCTGTTTTGCTGGGGAGCGGGGGGTCGGGGGTGGTGCGGGGTTAGTTTGTTAGTAGGTTAATGTTCATTTGTACAGGGTCACCTGTTTTGCACTGGATTTCCATGTTATAGTGTGAAGTTTTACCTGTGGTGAGTCATTTTTGATCGCCCCCTAGTGGTGAGCATGCCCCTCTAAGAATCCCTTGGCCCACTCCTTTTTTCTTTGTTGGCAGTCTCTGGTCCATTTTTTGTCCATTTTGTTCTCTGTCCTTTGTTTTGTTATTTACTGCAGCAAGCAATTCATCCAGCTCCCGTTTAGCAACCAATGTAGTAACGTAAATATATTGACTAAAATTTGAGCCAGGTTTGGCATTGTCCTCCCACTACTGACTGCACTGGTAATAAATTTGTTCTGAATTGCCTGTAGCCTGCCCCTGTCCCAAGGTTTTGATTTTTTGTAGTGTCCACCATCTGCCTTTTTCATGCTTATATGTTTGATATTTTCAATAAATTGAACCTATTGAAATAGAAATTATTCCAGAATCACCTCTCTGCATTTATTACGATCAAAAGAACGAAGAGGGAACCTATATTCTGGAACTAAGGTGCTGAGAATGTCAGGTTTCTGGTACTTTTTTATTTTTGTATATTTCATTTTATTTATTATTAGTATTTATTTGGTTTTTTGAAAGCAGGAAATGTGGAAACTGGTTCCTGGCCTTAAACCCAAACCAGTTTACACGATTGGCAGGAAATGCACAAAATAATAAAGAATTTGTATCTGTCTGGATTATTGGAACCTACAATTTCTTAATGGAAACTGCTGACAGTTTAAATTTATTTTGATCCGTGTTTAGCTGCCTTTCACGTTATAACTGCATTTGTTCCTTGAATCATTCATTACTGTGTAAAGAAATCAATACATAGTAAAAATATAAAAGACAAAAGAAATACTGGTGATTCATTTATGAGGTTCTTTTATTATTTAAACTATATTTAATATTACAGTAATGTTGTTATACAGATAAAGCACTGGACATTTTAAAGCCGGAGATAGTCAAACATTTTTCAGTGCTTGCATCTTGTACACTCTTGCTTCAAGCCTAGGTACCCATAATTCCAAATAATGCCTCATCCTGTTTTCTTGCTTACTAGCACTAAGGAAAAGAATAGGCCTACATAAAGCAGACAATCTATTCAGTCTATGTAGAACACAAGAACAAAATAACACATGGGGGGGGACTGGCCATTCTAAACCATAAGAATATACAAAACAGGTCATTCAACATTAAATTCTGTAATGAGGAGAACACACCATTCAG
The DNA here is from genome assembly GCF_018555375.3 of Anguilla rostrata. NCBI lineage: Eukaryota > Metazoa > Chordata > Actinopteri > Anguilliformes > Anguillidae > Anguilla > Anguilla rostrata. The sequence continues at coordinate 27,629,341 of NC_057944.1, forward strand.
CCCATCTTGAACATAACGTATAATGAGGTGAACAGAACATTCAGCCCATCTTGAACATGAGAATACATAATGACATGAACAGGCCATTCAGCCCATCTTAAATGAATAGAATGTACAGAATGGCAAGCATGTGCATAGAGCTAATCAAGGGAAAAGAATTATGTGACACAGGCATCTTGTTGTCCTATGATTTGTTCTTGTTTGATGGTCTGTTTACTGTATTAATTGTATATCAATGCTCTACATACAAGACTCTGTCTATTAACTACACAATGCTAACAGCTGAAGAGTATCGGACCAAACCATGCCTAACCAACCTTATAAATCTGTGTGTAAGTCACACACCTTCAAATTAGTCAGGCCACCTGTTTCTACACTACGTTTAGGAGATGGGTTCAGAGGTATGTAAAGAATACCCTTTTCTATGGCCCTGTGCATGATCATAAAATAGATTTGGTTATTATCTGTTTCCAAATGATTAAAACTACTCGCATTGAAAAATTACAATGAAAAAATATACAGACCACTTATCTTGCATGGTACACAAAGCATCTTGCAGAAATGAAATGGAATAATACAATAAAACAACAAATAAAACCGTAATTCAGGTAAAATACATGCAAAATCTTTAAAGTAAGTTAAAAAAAAATGTGTCTGTAAAAAAGACGTAAGCTTTTGTATGGACTGGTACGGGAAATAGTTTTTATGGTGGCCTCTGTTGTTCCTCTCAACAGTGGAAAACCCACCCAACCATGATTTTATTGAATACGAAATGGATGTGTGAATTTTCTGCCCAGCTGATAGAGCTGGAAATGGACACAAAATGAAGATCTTATCATTAAAACTAACATTCTCATCGATGTTACTTTGGTTACCTTATTATTCAATGGATGTATACCTGGATTCACCTGACATTTGCTCATAAATTTCACTTCCCTTTAAATGCGAGTGTTCCTTCACTATGCAAGTTCAGCTTTGCAAGTCCAACAGCAGCCCCTAAAGTTAACTCTCCTAATTTTGTTTGGAAAATAGAAAATGATTCTCGCATTTAACTCTTTCCTGGCCTGAGTTCCAGGGCACACTGTTCCGGGTAATCAGATCTAATCTACCAGTAAAATTTCTTTGAAAGTAAATTGCCAATTTAATGATTCTTTTGCCCCCAGGCTATACGGCTACCTACAGTTGCCATGCAACACATGCATGTGCAGAAAACCCCATTCTCCTCTCAGAAGCCTCTAGCTCTCTGCCAGAAAAAAAACCCTCTGCTGGAGAGAACTGGCCATATTCAGGGAGGTAAAATGCTGATCTGGGACACAGCCGGAAGTGAGAAGTCTTGTGTCTACGGAGGCTGACATCACAATGATGCTGCTGTGTTCATATGTCTGCTGCCCACTGAAGCACCAACAGAGAATGCAAATCATGCAGCTGCTCTGAAGCATCGCAAGCCCTCGCAAAACACTTTTCTTTTCTTTTTTGTATATCCTCTTAGGAATCACAGAAGGGTTGAAGGAATTTTAAATCAGGAATACACTTGCTCCACCATCAAAGAGACCACCATCCAAATGTTTTCGGTCGCCAGTTGGTCTCAGCCTGTAATCGGTCTAGTCAAACAAAGTTGTTTAATGGATTTTATTCAGGGGGAGCTTCAGTCTGGCATTAATGAGAATCAAAGTACTGCATTAGATAAAGTTGTGAACAGCGTGCTGATGCCAGCTACGTCTCTGCTTTTGTCTTTCTAGATCTCAGCAGCTTTCAAAACGGACAACCATGAAATACTAATTCATCAGCTTGAACATTGGCAGGTCCCTCAGGAACAAGACAGCAATGGTGTGGATCCTATCTTACACACAAAAAGTTTTCTATTGCTCTTGGGGACCACAGATCTAACAAAGCTAACATTTCTTCTGGGCGCCCTCAAGGATTCAGCCTTGGCTCGCTGCGGTTCCCATGTCCCCACTTGATATAGTCATTAGAAAACATGGTAGAGTAAAGTCCATGTGACTCCAACACTCTCACTTTCTTTAGCATGCCTGTTTCATTATTTCACCACTTTGGCCTTGGCAAAGCTACATTTCTATGGGCCATTAAGGCCACAAAAGCACACTGCAAAGTAAGAAAACATTTTTTCTTAAATCAAATTAGGGTTTGTTAGTTTCAACACAGAAAAAAATTTTTTTTAACTAGTTTTGGTGATCATCGAACTTGCCAAATTGTGTTTATGAAGAAAAAAGCAAATTGAATAAAATAAGGATTTTATTGTGGGCCAAAGACAATTGTCAAACCAATTCAGGCCACTGAATTGTAGTTTTAAAGTAGTTGATGCACTTAAATTACAACAAGATACCTCCATAAAAATGACCAGTGCTGCTGTTGGACAGTAATAATGCATAACGCAGCTGGTAGCAGAGCTGTGTCTGTCTCCATGTGGGTGCAGATATAACAAGCTCTTCCTTCTGTTGCGTGGCTACAGAACAGAAGGGGGATCGCTCGCATGTATCAGAGGGAACCGACAGCGCAGGAAACATCAACGTTGACGGTAACACAAAATGTGCACATCCAGTTTTTAACACTGTAAAAGTACTCTTAGGTTTGAAAACTGTAAAGAAGTCTGTTGGTTTGTGTTTTTTTTCTGTAAGATCGGCAACCGATTCACACCCAAGAAACTCGATGACCTGAATTTACTGTGTAATTAATTGCTTTTTTTTGCCACTTTCTCCCATTTACTCCCCAATGTAGTCGTTATACCAATTCCCCGTGTGTATCACACAGTCCTGGTCGATCTTCTGTTGGTCTGGGGAGGGTGTAGACTACCACACGCCTCCTCCGATACATGTGGAGTCGCCAATTGTGTTCATAGGAACGTCTGACCAAGCCGGAAGTACAGCTGCCGGGGATAGAACCCAGATCTCTGTGGTGGTAGGCAAGTGCTTATAACTCTACACTACCCAGACGCCCTAATGAACTGCTTTTCAGTTGCTCCGCTACTCAGGAGCTGAGTAACAATGAAAGCCAGCAGACCCAGCAGCTCTCCAGGACTAGGAGTGAGGGCCACTGGCACAAAGCTATGTTTACTTTCCTTCCTTCCTTTCCTTTTCACACAAGACTAACTATTTTTAAAAATAAATGTCTCAATTATAAACTCAATTAGAAAGTTGTATTATTAGTATCTCAATTAGAAATTAGATTTCTAACTGAATTAGAAACATGTATGATTAGTCACTTCACTATGCTGTTGGCGTGTCAATGGGGTCTTCTGGAGGATAACCATTGAAATACAAGTTTTAATTCCTGCAGGGCTCATGGTGGAGACAAACTGGTGGCCCAAGCCATAAGAAGGCCTGACTTTCTATGGTCACTAAAACTACTATAACATATTTCACAAAGTAGGAGGTTCCCTGCAGTCTTGGGAAAATTCCTAAACCTGCAAGAAAACATTCATCTTTTCATCTTCTCCAAGCTAACCACAGGTTAGAGGTGGTGTTATTTTCTGATAAGTTTATTTTCTGCACATGCATATATACAAACATACAAGCTGGTTTCAGTTATTTTGTATATTCATGTTTTCATACATGTTCTTAATGTACACAATTTATATTTTAAATACATTTTGGAAAGTTGTCATGTTTTGCAGACCAGTTAGGAAGTGCAATTATACCCAAATAACCAAAAGGGAGAGACTGACAATCAGTCCCTCACAGGTTTTCTTTGATAGCAATAATTTCATGTACTGTTCTATTATCAGAGTGCTGCACGGTTGTAGCCTTCCCTGCCAATGCAAATTAAAGGCGGGATCTCCACTGGAACGATAGCCTTTGCTGGCATGGAGCCGGTAGGAGAATGTGTGCATTCACATCCAATTTTCGGAAATTCAGCTGTAAAATTTCACTGTTAAACAGGAACCTCTGTGCCATAAGAGACAGAATGTCTTGAATATCTCCAGATTCCATTCTACCTTTTCTCTTCAATTCGGTATTGGCAGTAATGCCTTTCAAAATGTCTGTCAGTTATGCCTGCTCAACCCCCACCTACCACCGCCCCCCTCCCCCCCCAACACATACAAACACACACACGAGCACACGCACACACACACAACAGGCCATGCGGTACTACAGGACTGCAGGTGCCAATCAAGGAGGTGTAACTGACCTGATGGTTGCTGGTCTGTGCCACTGGAAAGCACTGCTGCAGTGGTACAAGTATGCAGAGGGACCCTGTCTGCATTAAATCCACCCTCTCCAAATCAAGTAAATGCATTTCATGCAGTAAAATCTTGAGTGTTTCCATACCTGCTGGCTCTTGTTCATTAGAAAGGAGATGGGATAGCTAGTCTATTTGTCTGTCAAAGCTGGCAAATGTCACAGTAGTCTCCATGGTAATGTAAAAAAATTATACTGCTGACATTTCCTTTGTCCTCTGCCCCCCCACCCCCACCCTCACTACATGTGTACTATCTTTAAATGAAAGTACAGTTAAAAATTGTAACTTGACAGATTGGATGACGAGTGCCTGTGCATGAAGTGCTGTGGATAAAGACTAGAGTTGTGTCAATGTGTGTGATTAATCCAGAAACTCATGAAAAAACACCTGAGACATGTTGCATACTTTGTTAGACATAAAGGTTCTGAACTGTACTAATTAGCTGGCTTGCTAGAATCATAACCAATGTCATCAACACACATAACCCTGCAAAGTATCACACAGAAATCATAATCATACAGAAGGGATTTCTTTTTCCAGCATGACGTAAACTGTTAACACATGGTGTAGAAAGATTACATGAAGATAACTAAGATGTTGATGGTATTTTTAACAACTTTGCCATGATTGCTCTATGACTTCAGCCAATATTTTACATGACAAACACCCAGCTTTAATTATTGCATGGCTTCTGAACTGTTTGATGATTTCTTGCTCAGGGAGTTGAAATAGCGAGATACTTGTTGTGAAGATGCTCAGTGCACCTTCGATGCCTATACCTGTGTCTCCATCTGGCCTGTGCCTTGATTTACGCCTGCTCTTTTGAGGCGGAGAAATTTCATGCAAAAATTGACCCTCATTAATTGCGTGAACTTTAGTATATTCAACGGAATGCATAATCAGCCACGCTTATAATATCTCCACCCATTATTAGCGCAATCTCCCCCTTGAATGCATATGCATTAAGGAGAGAAGCGCACAATGCGATGACTCGCGTAGATGACACCAGCACTGCGCTTCCAGCCCTGTGCGCCTGTTTCATACATAAGACGCAGGTTTCTGGGGCAGAATGCATCATATCTGCACCTGAAACTATGAAACTAGTCGCAAAAAGGCTTGGTAAATCTGGCCCTAAGCTTCCAAGTGAAAGTCAGTACCCGGTACATTGGGCTAATTACTGTCTTTTCCTAGCATAATATGTGGCTGAAATCACAGCTAGAAGCACTTGAGAACACCTCTTCACAAGCAGAAAATGACACTTGTGGGTCATTGTAATCAGTCATGTTTTTAAGGTAACACGCTGTCCATGTGCTTTTTTCTCCCTTTCTTTCTTGATAAACAGACCAGCAGCAGAGTTGTTTATGTCCTCAATTCTAAAGCCTGTCAATGGCTGCACTGATCTCAACACTTAACCTAATCAAGCCAAAGGGTATGCAAATTGCATTCAAATCAGCAGAAGGGAGAATAGAATGTGGATTTTGTGTTTGTATCCCTTTGCTCAATGTTTTATTCATTAGGCTGTGATATTTGTCAAAGTCAAAGCATTGGACCTCCAAGTAAGTGATTAAAAGTACCTCTAATGTCCTAGTCTGCCAAACAATCAGAGAGGGCCATGCATTTGTAAAGACCAATAAAAGGAATGCTCTATCTCCAAATGGTTATGAACAGAGTTTTGTAGATGTGGCTGTGGGACTGAGGGGGAGGGGGGACAGGGGGTACAAATGTAATCCAATTAAAATTAAATCGCACGTTCCGTTTTCATTTTAGAGTAAGGCTGGGTCTTTTGTCCAAGCACAATACCATTATTTTATATTTCATTTGAGTATTTCATGAATACACAATATTATATCACATAAATTAGCATTTTGGTTTCCTATTGTGGAATAAAATGCATGACATCTAAAATGCAATATCTTTGAACTGTATTTAAATGCATTTTCTATGACAGAAAATTACTGATGGTGCCCTGCAATTTTATATATTTTTAAAAATTCCCCATTTGTGTGTATCTATCTGAAACAAATACTGATTTCATTGTTGTAGAAAGCCTGCAATCATTTAGAATGTGGTTAAATGCTTTGGCACTCAGACAATGCATGTGTTATGATTCAGTGGAAATGGACTGCTCATCAAAAAATGTCCTGCTTAATTTTGTCATATATCAATATTATTTATGCAAATTATGAATATTTTATCATTTATACTTTTGGGTTCTCAATGTGTTATGATATTATATCTTTCAGAAGATCTATTATTGGACCTCTTCCATCAAAAATGTGGCAGAATCCAACTATGAAAAATGTTTGTAAATATTACATACATAAATTATTGTTACTGCATAAAAAAACATGAAAGTATGAAGTATGACATCCATAAATGAAGGAGCGACACCATTAGAAGGATAATAAGTATAACAATGACAAAATTATGATAAAATGGTAATATGAGGGAAAAAATGGAGGTAATTACTTTTGAATTAAATAACTATTAAAATGCTGTAGCAATATAACATTGAATCAGTGAATTCAGATTGTCTAGGTAGATCCAATTTGCAGGAACGAGGATTTAGTCCACATAGGTGTAAGTGGGCGAATGAGACTGAAGGCGCATCTGCTTAGGATGACGCAGGTTCCAAGGACAAGGCACAGACTTTCTGAGGTGGCAGTGACAAGAAGAAGGAGAAGTCCTTCCTGAAGAGGAATGAGAATTTAAGTAGACAAATTCCCCGGGGAGCCTGATACAGAAGCCTGCCCATCCATCTCAGACAAGCAGCCAGTACAGGGTTCGCATCCTCTCGGGCCTGACCAGATTTCTCCAGTCGCAACCGAGCCACAGTTTAGCTGCTGGAACTAGACCACGGGCTGCCTGTTTCCACTGGGCCAAATTATCACTGTCCCAACTAGGTCAAACTCTACCAGTCACAACTACACAATTAGGCCAAACTGATTCAACCCTGTTCAACCAGGACATGTTTTCATATTCATAACTGTGTCAGATTATCCCAGTCATGACTGGACCAGGGACTTGGCAAAGCACATAAAACTGGTGTTTCATAGTGCAGCCTGGGATAGGGCAGGGATACATAGGAATTCAGTGCCTATATTAACCAAAAATGTATCAATTTAACCAAATATGAACAAATGTGTTCCAAAAAACATACATACTGCACCTTTAACTACTTCCAGTAGTTAAAGGTAGTAAGCTATATTCTCGAAGAAACTTCCTCAACACTGGCAATCCTACAGTAGCCTAGTAGTCTAATTGCAGGGTTTCTTTTGTCATCTGGCTGGAGTAAGATTTCTTTAGATCACAGAAAGGAGGATTGTGATCGCAAACGGTGTGTGTGTGTGGGGGGGCGGGGGTGGGGGGGGGGGGATTGTGCTGTGAGCTGATAGCAAATTTGTTTTACCGGGGAGTGGTTCCTCACAACCCAAACCCCTTTAACAGTATTGTTGAGTATTTTATAATTGCAACACCTGCCGCTTGTAGAGCTGAATAATGGGTTTTTAAAAAGGCAATAATAGCATTAGAACTCTGGAATTTATTTACATTCTCTGCAACTCAGTTTGGATCACGCTTTTCAAACTTAAGCCATTGTGTAACTTGAGTGACCATGTGTGTGTCTCAGATGCACCTGAATAGATGGGGCTTTGTAAGATGCAGTTAAGTTGCTCAAGGCAAGATCTGGCCCTGAAAGAATATTAAAACCAGTTTGTTTATAAAGCTGTAAATGTACGGAACCAGACTGCTTTTGTGAGTGTCCAAGCCAAGGAAAATCTCTTTAAAGCATGTTTCTGCACAGTTTTACCATTCTTTGGGGACTAAATTCCACTGTCTAGGATTTACATCAGCATAACATTTCATAAACACGAGAGTTTACGGTTACAAACAGGTTTGCTTTCAAACCATCACTGCACTGTAATCCATGATACATTTCTTTTGAAGGAAGCATTTCCAGTGAAAGAGAAATTAACTATAATAATAATGTGAAATAAAAAGACATTCAGCATAATGTGTTGCCTTTCTTTGGAATCTATGCTTTGATTGGCACTGAAGACAGCATACAAGTGAAGAAGAAACTCCCTGAATTTGCATACGAAAGGAAAGGTAACTTGTGCAAAATGCCAGAGGATTTGAAGACTGTCATGACACATTCCCTTTGCAGACCCTTCAGAGGTAGAGAAAATGGAGGCTGCATACCAGTAATGACTCAGAGACACTATGCATTGATTGGAGTGTATCATCAAGTTGGAGACCAGCACAGGATTTACTTCAGAATTACCACATTTTCCAGATGTAGAACAAGATCAAGACCAAACTTGCAGTGCAGTTTAACTTGTTATAGTATAACTCTGGTATAGTCCCACGCTAATCCAATTGCAGCGTGCTTTAAATTACATCTAGCAGATACTACAGTTTTGCACTACTTAAACCTGCTGCTGGACAGATTTTGCAAGAGATCAAAAACAATTGATGTTCACCACCCTTTTTAGCCTGCTTCATATACTTCTTTCGCCATGCATCTGCAACTGAAGAGCACTTTTTTTACATGTATTCACACACAAAAAAAATATTATTCTGCCTCTTGTAGAGAGGAGCAGGATGTTGCGGGTTTTGTAAAATATGTGAGTGGGAATGTGCTGATTGGCATGTTCCCAGGTGTGGCTAATTGTGGCTATTATGATCAGCTGTGCTGAATACTGGGATCAGCTTTTTACAGCCAGGTTAGGGCACAGTGGGATCAGCAAAGTTTCTGCCTTCTTTTTTTCCCACATTACTCAAACAATTTAGTTGCAAATGTTCTGGTCAGGGGTACCTGATTGGATCTTTTGAGGCCAAAGCTGGTGTTTCTGGCCTCATTATTGAGGGCTGGACTCAAAAACTTTTATTTGGCTTCTTGGTGTCTTTTTGGCTTCCTTTTTTAAGATGGGCTCATATTCTGTTGTAACCTTCTGGTATGTAAGCTCAAGCCAATGACAACCTGTGTGTGTTTTTTGTTGTTTTCTTGTTTTTTTTGTGTTTGTTTTTTGGGTGGGGGATGATTAACAATTAATTAAATTATTAAATTAAGAGAATTAAATTTGATTACAAATCTCAATGTAAAGGAGCTAGTTAGGGAACAGTAGTATTGGAAAATCCACATATTGGTATGCATGTAAACATCACCAATGATTCATACTATAATCAAGTATGAATCATACTTTTACCAGCTTTGTTTTTGGAAGAAGATGAAAAAATATTCCACAGCTAGGCTCATTTACTAAAAAGGACCTTCCATGTCAAACCTTTTTGATTTAGGAGATCATGTTATATTTGTAGCTGCATGCAGCAAAACGTTGCTACATTCCGTGTCTAATAAAGACTATACTTTCTTCAAATATGTTATATTTGGAAATTAGCATATAATTTTCTGATGTACTTCATAGGATAGTTAAAGAATACATCTCAAAGAAATAAATCAGGAATAGAACGTTAAAGTGTCCTTTGTCCATATTGTATAACTTCTCAGGTCAGGAAATGAACTGGGCTCAAACATTATTGAGCTCACTGTATATATATGTTTTGGGAATGGCCTTAGGGTATACAAGATGGGCTTTTGCAGTAGGATATGTGACCTGGAAGTGGAGACACGCAAGGGGAGTGACAGATGCCCAGAGGTAGCCGAACGGAAAGGTCTGTACGGTGTGTGTGAGGGGTCTGATAATGTTCTGAGGATGTAACTGAGCTGTCTCCTTAGCTGCCCGACAGGCTAGCACCAAGGCTTTGGATCTGATGTGAACTGATACAGGTGACCAGTGGAGGGAGATGAGAAGGGGAGTGACATGGCTGAGTGTGAGGATGTAGTGGATCAGTCAAGCAGCAGCGTTCTGAATAAGCTGGTCTGAAGGGGAGACCAGGAAGGAGGGAGCTTTTGGTATAAAAGTGTATCTGTGTGCTGTCCTGTACATGATTTACCAAGGAGTATATACATAGATAAAACTTGTGTAGTTACCACAAATCTTTTTGTAATGCATAGAAATTGCGGTGTATGAATAATGTATATATAGGGCTGGGTGGGTTGTATGAGGCATATCCTGAGGCCTCTAATTCATTCCTTTAGAACTGGACATTGCAGGATGATCCAGTGCTTTCTTTTGATGTAGAAAATCCTTACAGCCAGATTTAAAAAATCAGCACAAGGGTGAATACGGATATGGCTCACAGAGAATGATTGTTTGATGGATAGTTGATTGTTCTGAAAGCTGAGTGGTTGTGGTTGCCGTGTTTTTATTGAGTAAGTGAAGCTAAACGATTTGTAAACAGCACTGGAGCGCTACTCTCCAGGTGACATCACTACTGCAGATGTCAAGTGGGAACATCAATACTGCAAATGTCAGGTGACACATCACTACTACAGATATCAGATGAGAACATACAGATGTAAGGTGACATTACTACTGTGGATGTCATCTGACACATCACTACTCTGCCTCTCGTACAGAAAGAAGCTAGAATAGCGGTCAAAGAACATTTAATCAGGAATCTTTTAAACATGAATGCATCTGCATAAGAGTTGGGCACACAGGAACTGACTCCTCCCTTTGAGGGACACAGCCAATCACAGTGCACATTTTAACAGCATTCATGGCTGGACGACCAGAGCTCCTGTTAGGATGGGTAGCACACCAGATGAGCCAATAGAAGTGTGGGGACACATCACAGCGATGAAGCCCAGTAGATAATATAGCGCTCAGGTAAAATAACTGCTGTCACTGACTAAAATTAATTGATAGTTGGAAACTGGGATGAATGGCCTGTCTGCCGTGATAGTACTGCAATGAGTCACTGATAGAATGTCTATTCTGCACTCATTAAACCATGATTAAATATCTCTGATGATCCAGCGAGCCCTTTTGAGTCTGGGTTCAAGAAAACCATGTAAGGAAACATCATAGTTTTTACCCCCCAGATGACAATATCATTCATGCATAAATGTCAATCAGAATCTGAATCACAGCCAAATATCCTCATGCCAGTAAGCACTAAAATCAAGTCACCAGGACACATTTTACATGACAAGGCAGCTGCAGTCCCTGGGTACTTTAGAAAAAGGTTGCAGGAATCAGATTTTTTCCACTTGGGATTAATTAGAAGAGAATGACATAAATTATGATATTATCCGCGAATGTTGTTTCAAATAGTTTCTAGTATTTCACACATTTTCAGAGTCAGAATAAAAAATATAGTGGATTCCCTTTATAATGTTCCTCGTTATAATACACGTTTGGAGCATGACACCATAGTTGCAATTTCTAAGCCTCATAATCCAGATCTGGCTTCCATGAAGCAGACAGTTTTGAGATTCATCTCTGGGCTTTAAACGGTGACCACGTTCGCTCTCACACATTGGTCTGCCTTTGCAGAGAGGGCGATTAAAGCCCTGATCAATACATTTTAATTTGTTTGTTGCTTTGTGATGCTGATGACAGCTGAGGCAAAATGAAAAAAAAGATTGCGACATTATCGAAAGGTTGTTTTCAAGCCTTACTATTCAGTCGATCTGGCTTCAACTTGACTGGAGGTACGTTCTTACCCAATACGGCGCCGATGCACGGGGATGCGCCGGACCCCCAAACTGTCCATTTGACGGGCAGTACCACGTAAATAATTTAGGTGGGTTCAGTCCGACAGATACATCTTTTCAAAGAAGTGGCATAGTGCGCCACGGAAGACCGTTGGCGCCTGATTGGATAGATGCACTGCAGTACTTCAGCTCTCTGTTTTCTAACCGGAACAACATGGCAGCACTTTCATAAACTTTTGCTTATTCCACCTAAACAGTCCTCTAAAATATGTCTCTGGAAACATTTGAGGTGAGAATTTGGCAATGCAGTTGCAATGCCCTGATTCATATTTGTTCTGCAATGCCTAGTTTGACAGTTTGATCCTAGTTTTGTGAGCCATACGCGCTGCGCTGGACAGATTCGTTTGCACAGAATAGGCCGAGTTGTCAAGTTTACTGAACTTCATGCAAATGCAGAACTGGCAAACGCACCGTGACACTCGACAGGCCGTGTCCGCCATGCACCAAGCAGTCTCGTCTGCTGCTCTACATCGGAAAAAGAACGGAACACGTTGAGCTAATGCACCGCGCTGGAACCGGTGAGAATGTGCCTTTCGAGCATCACCTTCGGGATCTGAAAAATTAAGCCCATGCAGGTAAGGCGCTGTCATATGGCTTCAGTCCTAATCCTCGTCACTGCTAATATTTAGTTTCAATGTCAGTCTCCTCAGCTAAGCCCTCAACCAGTTACATTGAATCTTTTTTTTCCCCGTAAGTATTATTTTTTAGATTTTTCTTTTTTTTCAATTTTTACATCAAATATTAGATCATTAACAATTTAGTTCTCTTGAGAATAGAAGCTGGTAGAAAACATAGAACATAGAGTTACAGACAAACTGTATGCACAAGATGAGCTAAAAAAGGGAAAGGAAAAAATGTAGCTGGCTCATGTTCTTAAGGCATAGAAGTGCATCCACACTGGTTGCCATAGCAGAAAAATCCCCAGACACACTTCTGTACCAGTGATTTACGCAAGAACCGTCCGAAGGAATACCGACATCAAGCTTTCGCAGCAGTTTTAGCATTCCACACATTGATTTTTAATTGTTATAAAGCGACCTCACTTTTAATGTGATGCCAGTTGATGGACCTCAACTCGCACGTTATAAGACGATTCTACTGAAAATGAGGATCATCAGTAAGAGAAGCAGGTCGTATTCATTTCCTCTCAGATTAAATCAATGTGAGAGCACTCTTTAAACCCTAAATGGTTGACGTTTTTCTGAAATGTAAATTCTGAAATATAACCATTTTCATAAAGAACACCTGCAATCAGTTTTGGAAACCTTAAAGTTTTTAGCACCACAAAGCATGCTGAAGATAACGGGCTGTTCGCAACACCGTCAGGAGTTAGGGTCAGAATGTCTAATACAAATGGAGCTGAGGGGCAGAATTAAAGAAAGAAACTTATGACAGCTTTATTGGTGAAACAGGTTCATTATCATAGAACTGATCCGCAAATATAAAGCAACTGAATATTTTGAGAGATTCACATTTGGTGCTGCACTGAAAAATACATTACTTTTTCCCATGGCCATATTTATAATGGAGGGTTGGTTTGTCCAAGTGTCAAACTGAACATGCAGACCAAAGTTTGGAAGCAGTTTGAGTTTGAAGCTGGCTATAGTTTATAAGGACAGTTTGTAGTATCCTGTATTAAGCTTCCTTGCGGGTCAGGAGCCTTAAGGGCAGATGTGATGACTCATGCTAAACTAAAATGTGAAGAGTACTTGCATTGCTTCCCAAACCTGTCCATTCAATGACCCAAAATTATTTCCTCTGACCCACATCTTCTTGCAATGAAGCATATGCTCAAATATGAATTACAAATATTTATTAATTACATCAGAACAACTCGGTAGACCATGAGTTCCTGTGCTTGTGACAGCTGGCTCTCAATGTGACTATTTCTGTACTGAGATTCCAACTCTGTTTGTAACCATCCTATGTGAGTAAAATAAAAAATCATATGGAAGACAGGCTGCCTAATACAGTACGTCCATCCATTATCTAACAGACGTATTCCTGGTCAGGGTTGTAGGGGGCTGGAGCCTATCCCAGCATGCTTTGGGTAAGAGGAAAGAAGACTGCAATGAGCTTAACCTGCATGTCTTTGGATTGTGGGAGTAAAGCGACACGGACTCATGGAGAACATGCAAAATGCACACAGACAGGTCCTAGACACGATACAAACCCTGGACCTTCTTGCTGTGTGATGACAGTGCTATGCACTGCACCACTGAGGCCTCATACACAAAGCTGCATTTTCACTGTAGCGAGTGTTTGAATGTACATGTGTAGTGTGTAGCTTGACTGCCATGAATGCAAAAACAAAGTGTATTATATTAAGCAAGTTGTTTTAAATACATATTTTTCCACATCCATCTTGCAACCCTCCACTACCCATCTCATGACCCATAAATGAGTCCTACTAACATTTTTGGAACCTTTGGGTTACCCCAGCTGTGCCATTTTAAGGAAGCGGTCCTGCTTCTTAACCTTTGTTTGGGCCCTGATCAGTTATGCAGTGCTAGGCATACAGAACGGATGGTAAGTTGAATATTTATCCCTCAGTAACTTACCAGGTCGTAGAACAGGAGTGGGCCAATTAGAGAGAGTTTCTACGAGAGATGAGAGCAGATTGAGTATTGGCAAATGAATTAATCTATGAGAGTGATTAATTAATGGCTGTGAGGAAGGTGCTGATTAGACCGTAATTATCCAGTGCTTTATGTTGTGTGTATGTTGAGCTTTTTCACTTGTTCTCAGTCAGAGATGGTAATCTGAAAACAGCAGAGGAAACATCGTAACACATTATTCTTTCACAGTATATTTCACTCAGAGTCCTACTGTAACTGACTCAAAACTGTCATCTCCCAGAAACATGTTTTTTAAAAAAATTATTCAGCATCCAAATTAATGCATTCTGTGGGATTCAGAGTGGAATCTGTTCTGTGAATTGTGTATTCCTCCACGCACCCAGGTGCGTTTTGCATAAATCTACACTTTGTCAAACGGTTTTATCCCTGGAGGTGGTTGGTGGCAGTGGTGGGGGTGGGCAGGGGGTGTTTGTCAGGACAAAATCCTCGTCTTGTTTGTCATCACTGAGGCTGATGATTCCCTTTCCGTTTAGGAGGGGCGGGCTTACACATTTAAATCTAAACGCTTTCACACACTGCTTAACTAACGAGTCTGCCAAAGTGTGTGTCTTTCCCTTCTAACGCATGGCAAAGCAGGATTGGCTTGTTTGAGTGACGTGAGAGGCCCTATGCCTTGTGGAAAGCTAAAACGGGAACCCTGCCATCACAGGAATGGGGCCGTCGGCATGGTGACAGCTGCAGTTTGACCCATTCCCAGGGAGAGTAGGAATCAGCAGACGTATTCACCACACTCACCTTCACGTTTTATATTCTCCAACTCCACCTTACCTATTTCAAGAGAAACTAACTGAGAGCCAGGCTCTCATATTTTGGAGTGGCCTTTTGCAATCAAGTAAAATCATTAAAAAGAAAAACTAAATGGGAACAAGTCCAATACAATTTCAAATATTGAAAACCTCTGATAAAAACATAAAAAGTCAAATGTAATCAGAAATAATTCAAATTCACAGATAAATTCATTGATTCACAGACATCTCCCATCAGCCTTTATTGATTGTTATTAACCTAACCTGCTCAGTGATGGGCTCCAATAGGTTTGCTAAACATCACTCTTCATTCTTTCTCAACTATATTCTACTTTCTATTGTTTTTGTCTCTGAATTGGAATAAGTAATTTACATGCACAGCATTCCAGCTAATGTTGCCCACAGTGACTTGTCAGCAATAAGGTGGCTGAAGTGTGCATATACTTGACTATGCTCCACAGCTGCACCGGCAGTTCTACAAGCACCCACAACTATGCAGACTGTTCAACACCCATCCACAAGCACAGAGACTGTTCTACACCTGCCCATGAATCTTTGATTCTCCTACCACATTCACAGGGCTCTATCTTACACTCGGCACAACACAGCGGTAGCCTAAACGCAAGTGTCTTTGCTATTTTCTGACTGATGCAGTTGTCATTTTACTGTCCTGCGCCCACGCTGTTTAAATAGCGAATGATCTTGCACCCATGTGGGCGGGTTGGTCTTACAATGAGGTGTGGCCATGGTAATTGTTGATGTATTGCAGCTTGAAAGATTTGCCTTATGACTAACAAAAACCTGGTCATGTTGCAGTTTCATTGCTATTTTAAGGGCGCAGTATTAAGATAGAAATGTGCACCTACATAGGCGAGTGTGCAAGGCACGTACAGTGTCCTGTCTGTTACACACACAGGGGCACACACAGACATGCATAAAAATATCAAGATTACAATGTGAAAAATAACTATTGAGTACATTGAAAAATACACAATGAAAATACAATATGTCATAATGGAGGGTCATAATATTGATCTGAATCGCTGTAGAAACTCGCTGTGAAGAATTAGACAATCACTGTAATGAGTGATAAAATTGGCTGTATAAATATAATGTGAAACGTAAGGTAGCCCACTCCATCAAGATCCAGTTTATTTGCGATGCTACATCGCTAGATACGGTTACACATGTATTCACAAATTATCCTGGATCAAGACATGATTCCTTCATATTGGCCAGCTCTGTCATTCCTGCAGTCTTCCAGGGGGATTCCCCTGGAGGGGTGGCAGTTAGGGGAGAGTGGCTATCAGTTAACGACATCGCTGATGACACACATAGAGTGCGAAAATAGTCTGTCAGTCAAAAAATCTCACAAAACATGCACTGTAGTTTAATAGAGAGGAGTTTGCACAAAATGCACTTGCTTGTTGTGCTTTAGACCACACAAAAGAGAATCACACAACAGTAAAACAAATCAGAGGCTGATGACATCATAATGCCTATTGCAGCTAATCTGCAGCTTAATGTCCACTGCAACTAATCCAGACCCCAAACAAGTGCAGGTCAATCAGTGAGATGAGCAATAGTGAGTGACTCTACATGGCTCCAAACACCGGAAGTGACATCACGTAAAACCAGTGAAGGCTTGATCAATGGCTGCTTTCCAAGAAAATGGGAGCTGAGCTCCACTGCACTTGCTGGAACTCAATTCATAGACTTTAATCTCCCGCCTTACATGAGTCAGTTTTCAGTTCCATAAAAATCAGGCCCAAAACAGTACTTTTCTGCTCCACTGGGAAGCAATGAAGCAGTCCTTAGGGGGAGGCCATAGCTGCTGCCACGCCTCAGAGACCGCTTAAGATGACACATAACAGGTGTTGGCCGTTTCATGAGGTCCAAGAACCTAATTTCCATCTAATTAAGCGTGTTGAGGCAATGCGTTCACTCGGAGCTCATAGGAGATTTAGGAACCGTGAATCCAAAGGAGCAAAAGGTGAAAACGCATATAAGTGTGTACACACAGGCATCAGGATGAGTATGTGGTCTGCTTTCCTGTGGATCAAACGGCCACCTGTCCACTGGCATCTCCGGCTGTTCCTCCTGCATGCGCACAGTTAATCAGCTGCTGTGTTACTGTCACTTTGAGGGACGGAAGGATTATTAAGCCCAATGAGAGATCTGATATCCCTTACAGATCACTGGCAAGCACGTTAAATATACTCTAGTAGCAGAAGCGTTAATGACAGGATAAGAGGCGCCAAAACTCAAGCATCCGCTACAGCTGCAGAGTGTTATTAAATCAGTATAGAAGACAGTACAAATGGCACACAACACTGTCACCTACAGAACCGCACTCTGTATAGAGTGTGTGTGTGTGTGCGTGTAATTTATTTTTTAAGAATCGGTTCATTAATTGGGTCCTGAGGCATATGCAGTGGCAGCACTGGCAAGCTGAAGTTTTCCTTTTTAATGCAACCATAAATGACAATTGACAGCTAGCATCATACTAAGTTGCTTATTGTGTGGCAAAACTGAAAACTGCCTTAGGAGACAAATGGAACAGCTTTCCTCTGAATGACAACACAGTGGGCTGGATTCACTAAAGTTTTGTCCTGAACTTTGGCTCACAATTAAATGCAATATATTGTTGTTTTCCTTGCAAATATTATTCACACTCGCTGTTTGTGAGTTCAGCAATCACCAAAATTACCTTAAACAGTGAGTGTGGATAAAAATAAAACCCTGGTCTTTAATTGTGAGTCAACATTAAACTTGACCAATGTCTTGCTGAGTGTGTGGCATTACCGAGAATTTGTAGGGCCATAAAGTTTTATTGCAAAACTTTTTAGTTGCCATTGAACCTGAGAAAACAACTCAGGTTCAATCCATAATTTGAACGTACTGTAATAAGAAGGCAGATGAGCATGGTGTTTGCTGGGCTAAATGAGTGCCTGGCTGGAATTCATCTGGGTATATGACAAACGATGGTGTAGCCAGCACATCATTAAAAAACCAGTGGGGGTGGTAGGGTAAGAGGTCCTTTCACAGAGTATTTAACATCCAAAGGTACAGTAGTAAAGGAGATACAATAGGTTCTCCCTTAAATGGCTGTTGTAGCGAACTGTGCAGTCAGGTCCAGAATGCATTGCGACATCGCTTCACACGGACCTGGACGCGCTGACGCAAGCCTGGCTGGGTGCCAGGGCATGTGGGCAGAGGGATGGAATTCACTCATTCAAGGAGGAGAAATGGTCCAAATTAGCAAGTTTTTTTGAATGACAGGAGTGGCTGATAACATTGTCAAACTGAGCTGTCATTTTTTCCTTCTTGAAACTTTAAATTGAGTTCATTTAAAATGAGGACAATGATCCATTCTGACACTGAAGAGATTCAAGCTTTGCAAAAGTTAGCTATGCTGTGGCAAGGGCAACCCAAAAGTATCCCAGCCAGTACAAGCATGAAAGCAGTCCTAAGAGAATAATATCAGCCAAAACAAAAAGAAAAGCTCGAATAAAGGCTACCTCATGTGTAATTAACATCACGATTCACTGAATCTCTATAGAATGAACTTGGTTTGGTTTTCACGGTTACGCAATTCCCTTCATCGGGAATTCAAGAACGAAACCACTGCTTTTGGAATAAAGACACATCTCGTGACGAGTTAATTGTTCACTTCGGGCCAGTACTAAGCCTTTGCATTCTGCCCCAGAAACATGCATTTTATGTCTCAAATAGGCGCACGGGGCTAGAACCACTGTATTTGTGTCATCTACGTGAGTCATCACAAGGTACGCATCGCTCCTTAGTGCATAAATTGCACAAATAACAGGCGGAGATAGTATAAGTGTGGCTGATCATTTGTTCCATTACTACAGTTTAAACAATTAACAAGGGTTGATTTTTTCATGAAATTTCACCACTTTAAAGAGTAGGCATAAAACAAGGTGTAAGCAAGATGGAGACACAGGTATATGCCTAGAATATGCACTTGAAGAGAGAAATCTTGCAGTAGAATCACACTATTACTCCCCAAGGACAAAATAATGAAATGGTACAGACAACATAGCCATGCAATAATTAGGCTGGGTGCATGTCACAGATAATATTGGCTAAAGTTACAGAGCAGTCATGGCAAAGCTGTTAAAAATCACAGGAAACTGAAAAAAGAGTGGTTAAAAAAACTTATTAAATTAAATAAACTCATGCTCAACAGTGGGAAATGACTGAAATAGCAACAGTAACAAGTGCTTGAAGTTTCAAAAAATGGGCAGTTGCCACAAGTAAAAGAATATGAGTAAATGGATTCACTGATGGGCTGGTTCATTTAATGGCTTTTGTCCATCACAAAAAGAATATGATTTTTGCCTTTAACAGAACATTATTAGAAACAGGGCATGCACAAATTGCATTACTAATATTAATTTTTTTTTAAAACAAGGTTACAGTGTGTTTGTTTTTGTACCAAATTCTTTAAAGTTATATTTGGTACAGGTTGTAGGCTACATTGCAAGGTTTAAGGCTTTGCTGGAGTGTATGCTGCTACAGAAAAGTTAAATGTTACCATAGTCATGGGAGAAGGAGTGAGCCACATCAAAGCTGTTAATAGGGGCTATCAAACATTTGATTACAAAAAATTCAATATCATATATCACGGAAAGCACTAAAAACACGAAAATGGCAACAAAAAAAAGAAGAAGACAAAAATCATAGAATCTGTGACACCTGCGGATTCTGTGACAAGCACCCAGCCAATAGAAATAATTACTCTCCTGGAAGAAATAAAAGATGACCTAGAACCTCCCACAACGTCCCATTCCATTCCGGCAATAGTCAAGCTCTTTTCAATATTAAACTCTCGCATCTGGATTAATTCAACTGACAATCGCCGCCACAGCTGATATATGAAAGTCCCCATTTTGTTGTGCGCTGCCTGTAGTGCTAGATATGCTTTCATGGTTCCATACAGCAGATACATAAATTTGCCCACATCCAATGAAGATATTCAGTGCACTAAACAGGAGCTTCTGAGCTGCGCTTTTAAGCTCTATTCCATATGCAAAATAAGATTAGTAGGCAGTCCCATTCGCAGGTTGTGTAATTAGCTGTAGTCTTAAATAAGATGAGTAAATAAGAGGTTAATTTCACGCAAACTGCAAATGCGCTATCATATCCTCATCAAGCTGCAATTTGCGCTGCAAGTTTCACGTTCGTAATCTGCTCCTTTGTGTAGTGATACTAGCTATTCCAGCTGCACTAGTTACAGAGACACCTAGTGGAACACAGTTATAAGGAAGATCTGTAAAGAAGAAACAGAATCAAGTCCTCGCTGATGGTACTATAACCCCACATTAAATATTGTGTTTGATCTTTAGCTTTCTTTCATTGGTATGATCAGTGAAGAATCACATCTCAAAGATTTTCTGAACCCCAGTCAAAGCTTTAGAAGCTTTCCTCTTTAACTCCTGCCCTGCCCAGTTCAATTAGTTTTCTGTCACAATATACACCCCACCCCCCTAATACAAGACTTTTAAATTGTATTATGTACAGCAAATAACAGACTGTGAATAAGCTTTTGAAAAAATTATAAAAGAACACTATCATATTTAGCTATGGCAAAGTGGAAAGGTCTTAGGTATTATGAGCAAAGAGGTTGAGCTACATTATTAAAGTTTACATTTCAGTTATATGGACAAGGTCCCTTTGGGATTTTGTCAGGCAAATAAAATGAAGAGCCATTATGATAGTTCAGCTGTTATTGAAGTTAACATGTGAGCTGTGGAATGTTATATCACAGCAATATGTGTAGTAAAGTATTAAAGCTTCCCGTGAAAAGAGAATAGTGCTTCACCACTCACCACTATTAGAAACAGACTTTATCAACAGGACAGCTGAAATAAGTGAGCCAGGCACATATTGCATGCATGGCTACCGCGCCTAAGCAAGGGCACGTTATGAAACGATCCTTCTCTCTGTCCGCGTTGTTGTCTCACACCGCAGTGCTACAGCCAGCCGAGGCAAGCGTCTGCACGCGGCACGGTCCACCTGCCGCTGCCAGGAAACGGCCAAATATAGGACAAACTGGCGTCACGCTGTTCAGAAAGGTGTCAAAGAGGGGAAGAGGGGTGTCCTGAGGGGAGTGAGGGATCAATAACCCATTTCTTTCTTAGTCCACTCTGTTCATTCCACATCGCAATCATACACAGCGCTGAAGACAGAGCTGCAAATATCACAATCCACACCCACATATTACAGTCTGTCACAAATAAAGGCTGAGCGTTCAAATAATTGTGTTTGAGTTTTTTTTTTTCTTCCTTTTCTTTCATAGACCGAGACACTGGTGACAAAAAGCCGTCCTATGCCATATCTGGTTTCCTATCGGAATATGGAATGTCCTCTCATACCAGTACGAGTAAAAATAATTGGGATTTTGAAGGATTACTCTTTTAATTAATCCCTGAATCATTTCCAATTTCCAAATGTTTCTATTTAACTAAGTGCTGCTACTTCAAGGTAACAAAGCATTTCCCCAATCTACTGTCTGATCATAGACAGCCAACATGGAATGAATCTCTCTCTATATAATTGTTACCCAATTTTATCACTAGTTTCTGTCTTCAATCACCATTCATATTGTCTTTGCAAAAAATATCATGTTAAATATTATACATGTTTACATTAAGTGCTTATCAATTCTGCTAAAAATAAAAATGGAAAATTAGTTTCTCTTTTTTAAATGCAATATAATTGCATTTTTTCAAATGAAAGTGTTGATGGTAGGCCTAATATTTCTTTATACGCTGGGTTGCAGAAATAGCAAATATCTATGACTTTCTCATAGCGTCAGTACTTGATTGGAATCATTCTCCAAGTCCTTTGATGAAAATAGACCATTTCATTCCAAAGATTAAACACTATTATAAGTAAAGAAGGCAGTTCATTTGATTCTTAGGAAGTGTAGTGATGTTTTCTTCAGGACTGATCAAAAACCTCTCAAAAAAATTATGTTCTCTGAAAATCTATGAGAAAATGTATCACAAGGGCATGACAGCTTGCTATCGTAGCATCCCAAAAAAAAACACTTTGATAATGTACACTGACATAATATTTAAAAGGCGTATTTTTCTGACAGAGTATGAGTCCACCAGGAGTGTAATTGCAACCACAGTTCCTTGCCGAAACAATGCATCTTTCTATGTTGAAGAGACATGGCAAAATATGCTATTTCATCTGCCGTTTTAATATAATTCATGAGAGTTGCATATCCGGTATAGCAGTATCGTTACAACTGCAGGCTATACAATTAAATATTATAATAAATATTATTTCTTCAGATTAGACAGAGGTGGAAGAACCGAGAGAAAAGGTTGGCACACCAGATAACCTTTACTAAATGATATGCTCAATAAGGTGCAAGATATTTATTTCTATGAATTTAAATCACAAAGTGTCAGATTTTGATTATGTATACAATGTTTCCAGAGGCAAGTTTGCTAACCTTTCTGATTAAATGAAAAACATATTCTAAATGTAAACAGCAGCCATATGAGGTTCACTGGATATAATGTTGTGGGAGCCAGTATCACAGTCGCATGACCTGCTTTTCGAGAGGTATTTGAGAAGGGGTTGGACTCACAGAAATTCCAGGCAATCATGGGATATATTGAGATTTTAGATAAAGTCAATGCCACCGTGTGTTAGGAACTTGATAACAGCCTTGCTGAAAATAGAGGTTCTGATGGGTAGTTTGTCTTGAATTAACTTGTGCACCTGTGGTGCTGTTATAGAAAGCTAGATTTATATAGAGTGCCAATAAAACACAATCTTAACAACAAAAACAGAAAGGCATATGTCCAACTCCTGCAGATTTGTGCAAGTAGTTAAGCTGAACACCTGTTGGTGAAAATCAAAGAATGCAGAGGCAAATTGAAAATTAGTCAAGCATGCTTTCAGTTGAAGTCATGTGAAAGGCAATAATTTTCATTATGTTCTTTAAAGCCTCACAACCACAAACATTCAACACCACTCCTATAAACCTGACTGAGTTAAACATCGCTGCAAGAAACCTGACCTGAGTTCAACATCACTGCCAGCAACTTGGGAGTTCAACATCACTGTGTAGGGACAACAGAAGTATTCAGAAGTTCTCAGAGGTGCTCATAGTTAGAGACTTGATGCAGGACTTACTTAGAGAAGTAGGCCCCATGGTTACTAGTCTAGGGGGAGGTAAAATTCCACCTTAGAATTAATCACTCATAAAATTAATTATTGAATCATGATTACAAATTTCAACATTAAATACTAAAATAATAACCAATAACTAAACAATATGCATAAGTTCTTGGAGGTTCAAGCATTCATCCAAATAATCAGACCGATGATGAGGTTTAATAAAACAGAATTTATTAAACAAACACATCTAATCTAAAATCCTAAAAGGCTAAATAAGTGAGGGGATGGAAAGGGAACTAGAGTGTTGCGTTTGTAGTCGTGTGTGTTCACCAGCTCACATGGTGCAGGAGAGAACAAAGGCTTCTCTGATGGAGCGAAGTATGAATCAGCTTTTAGCATGTGAGGCTAACGCAGCTACAGACGTTCCCTAAGCTAACGCCTGGATGTTTGTCAGTCTTACTGCTGAAACGCAGATGGGCCAGCATGATGGGTCACGTGGCTTTTTTTGCCAAAGAAATTCTGGCTTGGGCAGAGCTTCTGGATCTCGATTGTGCTGCCTGTAGAAGCCAGTCTTTCCTTGTTGCTGGCATGGTGAAGGAAGTATGGATGCTGGATGCTGTGCTGGTTCGCTGTCGCATGAAGGCAGATAGCAACAAGTAAATGCACGTAGCCTATGTTGCACAACGATATCAACATGCAAAATTAGAAAATAAACTGGTCTCGCAACACTGAGTTATCTGTAATGCTTTGTCCTGTCAATCAGTCATAGCAACCAGAGGCCAGTGCCATAACAATCTGTTGTGATAGCTGGTTCCTTCAGCTAGTCCCCTCATATCACACAGCAAATGGAGAGGTCACACAACACAGCCAGTCTCATCCACAGCAATGCCAGAGAAATGAATGTTCAACAGCAAACTCCTACAAGCCAACAAGTAATGAAATTCACTGCGCCTCATATAGGTCTTTCCATTGTTTTGTCATAATTCAATGACCATTTTCATGAAAGTGAAACAATGGTAGCCTAAGTTTAGGTTTAAGTCTGACATGTGTTGCCTTTTTATCAGTATGCTATAAACTTATTCAGTAATATATCAGTGTACTTAAAATGGATTAAGACCAATAGGCAGAAACCATTAAGGCAAAACGTAAGGAGACCTAACCAAGTAATCTGCAATCTGCTGCATATCTCCCTTAAGCCTACCTTCTAGTCACTTTAACACCCCCTCAATACAATATATAAAACATAGACAAGTGCAGAGGTTAATCAGTAGTGGCACATAAGTAATTAAGGTTGTGACATATGTGAAATTCGGTCATCATGTGTGCATCCACATTTCAATAGCAAGATCTGGTGAGCAAATGTGGCAGACACCTTTGAGGATAAATTAGTATCTCACTCTCTGCTCTGGTTTATCGGTCGTACCATGTCCTACATTTAAGATTGGGTTTTAAAAGAGGCAGGCCTGTGTTCATCTTGAAAAGTGGTGAGGTACAAATACCTTAGACACGCACAGTATTATCACGCTGCTTCACAGTAGCTCTTACATTAATCTTAAAAAGTTAATTTTAATAATTTCCCCTCCAGGTTTAACGGCTCAATGTGAAAGTTAAAGCAAGGCATCATAATTTACTTCCATTGTGAATGGGGTTCATTTTAGCCTTGGAGTGAAAGTTCATACATATTTAAATAAGTGTATGTGCTGATAAAGACTATTAAGACCCAAAGTACATTGCTCGTAGTGAGGGGTTTTTGCAGAACAGAGACGCTAACAAGAGCCACAGATGCTGCTGACACAGTGTTCAACTTCTGAGACAGTACAGCCCCTACATTCCCAGTGTGGTATAAACACTGTGGAATACAATTCCCAGAGCTACATAAACACTGTCGGACTACAAGTCCCAGTAAAGTATAATCACTGTGGCATTATAAATCCCGGTGCTGTATAAACACTGTAGAATTAGAAGTCCCAGTGCTGTGTAAACAGTGTGGGATACATGTCCAAGTTCTGTATAATCACTGTTAGCATTATGAGTCCCAGTGCTGTGTAAACAGTATGGGATACAAGTCCAAGTTCTGTGTGCCAGTGCCAGTGATGCATAACCACTATGGGACTACCTTGCTCTTAAAGAGTCATGTGCAAACAAAAGCCATGGATGTAAATGGCTGTGAAGTGTAATCCAAGGGTAATGTGTTTATGTTTACTTCCCCTCGGTCGAATGTTTTCAAGCCACTCATTTGACAATCTCAGTGAAAGATGTCATTTAGCTTGTGCTGCAGGGAGTTCTGGGCACTGTAGTGAATAGAGATGTCCTTCGCCAATGTCATAAAGCCAACAACAGGCAGTCAGCACACAACTGACTGAGGGCAGTGTGAAGCTGTAATGTGCAAAGGAACAGATTTTTCACAATAATGTTAAAAAATAAAGATACCGTATTAGATAGATTAATACAGCTCCGTGAATTTTTACATTCATTGGCAATGATGGTCAGCACCTCTTATAGGAAGGAACTGCCGGACCTTGTGTGAAATCCAGCACTGTGCAAATCATTTGCTTTCTGTTCTAATCCCCTGAGTCCTGTCAGCTTCCTCCTTAAATAACATATTCAAATTCACATATTACCATAAAAAGTAATTACTTTGAAATTTTCTTTATAAAGTCAAGGTAAAAAAAAAAACATTCAGACAGTCATTTGAATAGCAAACCTCAATGTCTTTCCAAATATGCAAGTGTCATGTCACTCTGGGGTTTCATAATTTATATGAGAATTTACAGAAACTTGACAGCCACCATCTTTTATAACGTGGCCTCTTTGAGTGGGTGGACGAGTCTGATCCAAGTGCTGCAGTCGTATCTCCAGCCTGTCCACACTGAAACGTGCGTGCGTGCGTGACTCACACATCAACTGTCATTTTACGATCCTGTAACCATGACAACTTCAGACCCATCGAACCCGAGCGGAGATGTAATTTCTTACATTGTGGCATTTCATAATATGAATTACCTCCTCTTGTCAGCGCCTCGAGACTTACACCTTCATTGCTGCTGATTTCCAAGTTATTCACAAGCCTTTTCTTGCTCATTGTGAAGAAGTGCTTTTATAAAGCTTGCTGCAGTTCTGGCCCATCAGCCTATTACGAACAGCATGAGAACAGTGTGCACTAAAAAGCAGCATCTATGTCAACCAATGGAACTGCTTCCCAAGAACACCCAGAATAGTGAGCGGGTTGTGAAAATATTCATATCATAGCATATATGCCCTTGCGAATCCCTGAATTATGCTAAAGCAAAAAGCTAAAAGGGGTTGAACTCCTTCAATCCTTTTTACCTTAACATTTGCTTTTCTTTTTCTACAGGTGTTAATCCCATTCTTTTCTACAGATGTTAATCCTGTTCTTTTCTACAAGTGTTAATTTCTCTCAGGTGTTCTTTTCTACAGGTGTTAATCCTGTTATTTTCTACAGGTGTTAATCCTGTTCTTTTCTACAGGTGTTAATTTCTCTCAGGTGTTCTTTTCTACAGGTGTTAATCCTATTCTTTTCTGCAGGTGTTAATCTTGTTCCTTTCTACAGGTGATAATCCTGTTCTTTTCTACAGGATTAGTCCTGTTCTTTTTCTACAGGTGTTAATCCTGTTCTTTTGTACAGGTGATAATCCTGTTCTTTTTCTACAGGTGTTAATGCTGTTCTTTTCTACAGGTGATAATCCTGTTCTTTTTCTACCGGTGTTAATCTTCTTCTTTTCTACAGGTGATAATCCTGTTCTTTTTCTACAGGATGGTCCTGTTCTTTTTCTACAGGTGCTAATCCTTTACCTCCCAGATGTAAGCATTCTGACCATCCAAGAGGACCTCAAACACACCTGGTGTGCCGTCATTCTCAAGATGTCCTCTTTGTGCAACTTGACGGCGGACTGAGGGGTTTGTCAGGTGCCAAATAAACTTCAGAGAAGTTTCACCACAGGATAGATCCTTAAATTTCACTCTTGGCTGATTAGTCTTACCATGTAGGGAAAAGGTACTGCTCTGCAGTCCTCCATGTATGTGCTGGAAGACACAATATGATTGCTTAAATATCCAAATGACTTCCAAACCATGTAAGTACAACTTGTGAGTAGATTAAAAAGCTACTCATTGTGTAGAGAGCAATATGAACAAATACATGTTTGTCTCTTGTGTTCGCTATTACTAGAGCATTTCCTGGACTATTACATTTCTTAATGTATTTATATTATCCAACAGTGTGTGCGTGTATGTGTGTTAAAATCATTTCATATTTGTATTGGTATATTGCACTATAGTACTCAGGGATGTGATTATGTAGTACTAGGTGGTAATATAGCTGCATTCTATCAACTACCTGGTATGGTCCTTCAGACTCAATAAAAATAATGAGCATCAAAATATAATTTACCAGCTGGGTGTTATAGCCTTTTAAATAGAGAGAGTAGCAGCAATTCTAAAAATGGCTTGCCTAAATGTTGGTATTTATCCCCTAATTGCGTGGGTATGCATTATGTAGCAGCACATCAAAATCCCCCCTCCCCCAAAAAAAAACAAAAGGAAAAAAATATAAATCTCTAAACATGACCTTTATTTAACACTCTGTTTCAAAAGAGGAATATGTGCAACAGCACATTTATTATTCATTAGAAAATTATCATTTGAAAATCCAATCTGGAACTGACGGGAAAGCTGTCAGATAAAGGTGCTGATCGCCTGACATCAGTAACATTAGAGTTTTTTTTCCACACTGCCCGAAGTCAGAATTTAAGAGCTCTCCACCTGCCTGTCCAGTAAATGAATTTGGGTTTAGCAGCATGGGTTTTGGCTGGAGTCCACAAATGCCCTCATCTTGAAACTCCAAAAACACCCACTGTGACTCTAATACACACACAAAGTAAAAACAAATATATTTGATCAATTATTTTCCATCTACACCGAGCCCCTTAGTTGTTAAATAAATCATTGGCATCAATGAACTTGAACTATAATAAAGTGCCAAGAAGATTTAATGCCAGCAGGCTTCATGAACAAACATTCAGATCAATTTCCATGCACGGAATGGTGATGTGGTTATTAAGGTTGTCATGCTTCATTACCATTACTTCTACACAATTTAAAAGTGGCTGTAAGGCTAATGGAAACTTGCCAAGCTTTGTATAAACAAAAACAAAAAAATATTTGAAAGTCATATCTGATGTAAATTTAATAACGTCACGGCATGTAAAGCGTTATGAAATGTGCATTGCACAATTTCAGTTGCCTCATTTTTTGACAATGGCCTATGCAGTAAGAGAATGTGAAAGCATTTTTTTATGGAACAAGCAGGCCACTCTGGATTGAAGGTCAAAGTCTGACACAGTCACTTGGAAATTGCATGTGCATTTACCGTTCATACAAGCACGCTAATAAATGTTTATGACAGAGCTAACAAGCATCCCATACATGATCAGGATGTCATTCTTTGCTTATAAAATGATGCATGAACCTGTCGTAAAACTTGCCACAGTTGGGTACACTTTTCCCATCTACTTCACTCTGAGGCATCACACAATTAAATATAATTGCAGTTGTAGTATCAGCAGTAGTAGTAATAGCAGTAGTAGCATTAGTAGTACTAGCAGCAGCAGTGGCAGTTATATTAGCAGTAGTAGCAGTAGCAGTAACAGTAGTAGTAGCTGTAGTTGTACCAGTATTAGGCGTGTTATCACCAAGTAACAGAATTATAAATAAATGCATAAAGATTTACTCATATGGACTGAATCCAAAATTAGTTTTTCCAGTAGATGTGTTAGAAGGTGCGGAGAGCTAGGAATATCAGGCCTAAGCAAAGGGTCTGCTAAACAACCCCCACCTTCACTATTTCTTTCGCAAAAGAAACACTAGAGTAAAGTAAGGATCGTAGTGCCAGAAGTGACCACATCGATCAGGACTCCAACCCTGTAGAGTAAGCTTGTTCAGCAAGCAAGAATCCTACCAAGTACAAACTAGCACTGGAATCACACCTAATCATACAAAAACAATCCTGCCAGATACACTAACATAATCAAATTATCCTAGCTAGATACAGTGAGCTGAACTATAGGCTAGAGAGGGGTGGGGAGAGGTGCAGCCTGAAGAGATGAGTCTTCAGTCTGCGTTTGAAAGTGGTGAGATTCTCTGCTGTTCTGACCGTCACGGGGAGGTCATTCCACCAGCGAGGGGCCAGGACAGACAGCAGACGGGAGCGGGAAGTGCAGACGTGGAGAGGGGGAGGTGCCAAGCGTCCAGAGGTGGCCGAACGGAGAGGTCTGGCTGGTGTGTAGGGTCTGATGATCCTCTGAATGTACCCTGGTGCTGACCCCTTAGCTGCCTGGTATGCAAGCACCAAGGACTTAAATTTGATGCGAGCCATAACAGGCAGCCAGTGGAGGTCAGTGAGCAGGGGGGTGACATGGGAATGTCTGGGGAGGTTGTAGACCAGACGCGCTGCAGCAGAGTCATGGGGTATGACAGGAAATAGACTTTTGTTTTCAGTCAGGGGATATGACTGGGAATGGGCTTTTGTTTTCAGTCAGGGGATATGACTGGGAATGGGCTTTTGTTTTCAGTCAGGGGATATGACTGGGAATGGGCTGTCTTGGTGGCAGTGGCCTGGGTCCGTCTAGCTGTGCCAGCTGAGTTCTCCATCTCCTAGTACAGATGGTTTGTGTGGGTTATTTCTGGCTTTGCAGCACAACGCTACCACCTGTTTTAAAAAGGGCATCCCTTCCATGTGTTGCTATGAGCACTGCTGAGCGCCCCCCAGTATGACACCCCACCCTCCCCCCTCACAGCCCACCCACCCCCATCTCTTTGAAGACTTCATTTGCCACAAGAACAGCCTGCACTGCCCTCCAGCTCTCCAGCATCACAAAAAAAACTATCTCCGATCAGTGGGATTACTCTGCCACAGTCTCGCTGCTTCACAGCTCCACAGCTCCAGCCAATGCAGATACTCTGTCCCCAGCCTTGATAACAGAGATAGCCATCAGAGTCTCTCAGGCCAACTCGCAGCCAAAGCAACCTGGGGCTGGCTCCGATGGCCATGACTGACCACCTGAAAGGACAGGAATAATTCCGCCACGTTTGAGCGACCCAGTGCTTATTTCCAGCTGCATGCAAATGTATTAACAAATTCATTTTAATAATTTATATAATATTAACAGTTAATAATTACATGAATTATTAACCAGCTTCATGGCAAATACTGTATATCACACAAATATAAAATATATATATATTGTTCAGTTTTCACACATGATACCTGGAAACCTGGCTTGGCAACCTGAGGCTTGATCGCAGGCCAGTCATTTCCACCGGCCATTGCAAAGCCCCACTACAAACTGAGGGAATATCCGGCTGTCCCAAAGCAAACGCAGCCAAGGAAAAAAAAGCAACAACAAAGAGACAAAAGCATTAAACCTGTCAGTTTGCTGTCCTGTGCGTGACCGGCCCCCTGTTTGTGTTGATGGAGTGCTGGGCCAACAGGCAAGTCAACATGCCCTCCAGCTGGTGATTCAGCCTCACAGATCGCCTCCTGATCCTGATGCTTTATCTTGTGCCCATCTGCCTGTCGCTAACTGCAGCAGACCAACAACCGAGCAGGAGGCAGATTTGAGCCGAAATTTCGCTCAGGTCTTCTGAGACACGATTTTAACAGGAATTAGCCTCGCCTCACCATGCACTGGTAAACCCGATTCCGTCTGCTTTACAATTTCATTCGAGTTGTTAGCAAGTTGCTAGGAAACGTATGTGTGTATGTGTTTGTGTATGTGTGAAAAAGAGAGAGAGAGCGAGAGAGAGAGAGAGAGAGAGAGAGAGAGTGTGCACAAATGTGTCTGTATGCGAGAGATAGAGTGACCAACAAGTGAAGCCACTGCTAGCTTTGAAAAGCAAAACATCTTGTTTACTCAGCTCTGTTAAATAATTATTTGTGAATAATGAAAACAAAAAACAGGCTTTTAATCTCTGTGAAGAATGACTTCAGTGAAAAAGAATCGTGACCATCGTCAAAATGACGTTTATTGTGACAAAGCACTGAAGATACCGAACTACACAAACAGAGATAATCAGGTTAACTGCAAACAGCACCGCAGTCATAAGGAACCTTCTGACATAAAAATTGCTTCAAGAGTCACAACTGAAAATAATGGAAGTTAAAAGGCCTTGTCTTATTTAGCTACTTCCATTACTGAATCTATGTCAAAACACCTGGTATTTTTAGGAGTAGCCTCAACGGAAATTTGGTGTGCAAATATACATAATTTGGTATGATATAGCCTACAGTACTGTGCAAAAGTCAGTGACTACCCTTTCATTTCAATTTCATGTCAAATCAGCCATTCAATGCAAATAATTTTTTTCAGTGTCAGGCAATAATACAGAAAGCATATACTTAGCAGAAAATTACAGAGCCTCCACCACCACATATAGAAAATTTATCAGTATTTGACCACTTTTTTGTCCACCCTATTACCACTTTAAGTCTTTCATTCCATCAACAAACAAATTATAGCTGTGTCCTCCCAACAAACATTGTTAACATAAGTCAGTGGTGTCAAACTCGTTGCCATGGAGGGCCGTGTGTATGCAGGTTTTCATTCCAACCAATTAATGCTGCCTTAATTGAGTCCAATTACTCATTCAGCCATATGCGTTTAACTGCATTGAAGCACAGAATATAAGAAAAATTTTATTTAGACAATGCGGGTCACCATAGACGTCGGGTCACCATTGTGCACAAACCTGCATCCCTAATTCAGCAAATAATTTAACTAATTATATAATCAAGATCTGAGGCTGGAATGAAAACCTGCATACACACGGCCCTCCATGGCAACGAGTTTGACACCACTGACATAAGTGATGCCATGATGTTAGTCCCCTTTGCCTTCAAAAGTGACTCTAACATTCCAACAAACAACTACCCTAATAAACATTAGCTGCCTTATAGATTTCTATGTCATGTGCATCTAAAAGATAGGATATGAGATAATTTACCTGCGTAAGGAAGGTGAAAGTCAAAGGAAAATAAGTGAAAAACAGAATTTACAGATACAGAGAAGAGAACTCCGAACAACCATGCAAGAACGGGCGCACGCCAAAACTATCACCATCACAGAGACACTACACAATAGATTTTGCTTCAGACCTGAAGAAATCCACAGGTGTTTCTGTCAATTCTCCCACTGTGAGAAGACAACTCAGTGGTATCAGTGTGTAATCGTCATGTAGCCACTACTGAGAAAACAAATTCAACTCAAGAAAATTTGCATTAGTACACCAAAACTGGGCACCTTGTGGACTAAAGTTTTATGATCAGTCTAAATTTGAGATCTTTGGGAGGAAGAGAAGACAGAAACAATGAAAGACTCTCAGAACCATGTTTAGAACCATCAGTCAAACATGGTGGAGGATCAGTGTAAATTTGGGTTTGCATAACAACATCTGGAACAAGTGATTTGGTTTTGATTGAAGGCATCATAAATGTTGATAAATACAAACAAATCTTAACATGCAAGACTTCAAGCACACTGATCATGCCACTGGTATTCTCAGTATGCAATTCAATGCACTAGCAGCCCCAAAGTCCAGACCTCAGCATCATTGAATGTGTTTAGGATTACTTGAAATGAGAGAAGCAGAAAATGCAACCAACGACCTTTGGAGGTATTTACAAGAACCATGGGAAAATATCCCTGTACCAGCCACAATATGATTAGACCTCCATCATCTGTCTAAAAGTCAAAAATCTCAGGCGAGAGTTCTTTGCATTCCTGAAGTACTCAAAGGGAATCCTGGTCATACTAGTATTGTTGAACATGGTAGTGCTTTGAAAGAAAATGCTCTTGTTAGAAGAATGAGTTACAGAACCCCTGAACTATTCCTGAGGACTCTAAAGTAAGAGGTTGACCTGATGCTGTCCCTGGGAATCACTGAGGTCTAAAAGTGAGTGGCATAACCCCATTGTACTGGTTCCCAAGAAACCCCTGTTTGTTTCTTTCTGTTTTATTATTGGTCTGCTCTGCTCCCAAGCCTTCTTTCTTACTGGTTCCACTGTCAAACTGACAGACTGGAAGACACTAAGTACCTAGAGAGGGGGTACTGGATGAGACCAACTCTTTGGAAAGGGTAGGGAAATGTGATAATTTTTTGGAACCTATTCCTTATGTAAATTATTTATTTTATCTTTAAATTATAAGAATTATAAATTAGAAATAAATAACCAATATAAATGAAATTATTTGTGCTAAATGTGAAATGTAATTTTAAATTTAATATTAGTATACCCCCTGCATTCTTTTAATGGCTTGGCCAGAATTTTTTTTTGTCTTCAGCTCATTCAGTTTTAGTCTTTTTGTGTTCTTTTGGTTTTCTTCTGTTCATTTGCCCACAGTTTCAGTTTGAGGTTCTTTTTGTAAAGTTTTTATATATCTTTGGTATCTTTGGTACTTTTTCCCCCTGGTTTTTGGTTTACATATGTGATTGATTTAATCTTTGTGGGTAAATAAAGGCCCCTATTTTGCACTGTTATCAGTATCCTGCATTTCTGCTTGCTCAGTCCAGTACACTCCAAAAAATAATGTAATGTAATATGTATTAAAGGCAAAGGGTGGCCACTGAAAGATACTGAAAGATTTGATAGTTGTAGAGGTGTCTGTGTAATTGTGTGCTAAATATGTTTGCGACACTAAAAAATAAATACCTTTAACTTAATAGCTGTTTTCACTGGAAAGTAATTAAAAGAAAGGGTGGTCTCTCATTTTAGCACAGTATGATATGATCTCCTTGGCATTACAATTGTTTCTTACGTATGCTCAAGCAAGTTCCCAGAAAATAGTGCAATATAACTTTGTGTTTCTTACTTAAGGGGTGGTATCCCTTCCCCCTTCGAACTGAAGGGGGAAGGGGTGTCATTTGCCCTTTCTGTTGTTTCCCTTTGACAGTCCATTCTATTACCACCCATGGTGGGACTAATGCCTTTCCCCTATGGGGTTATTATCTGCGTGGCATTGAGAAAGCAGAACTGCTGACCCCATAGCCTTTTCTAAACATAGCAGTGTTGACTTTGAAATAAAAATCATAAGGTGGCTTGTGTCATGCTAAAGAACAAACAGACCTGCAGACCAACAAGGTCACAGCTACGTGTCAACAGACAGCAGAAAATGTGTGATGGGCACAAGCACTGGGTGCACTAACACAAGGTATTACTCTCCACTGCAAAGCACAATTAACTGGTTCTACTGATACCATTAAGGAGCTCAGTCTTATTTTTTGGTTTCATGAAACACATTGTTCTCATGTTAAGATTAGGACCCAAGGATCCAGTTGAGGTCACTTACTTGTGTAATCATCTGTCTTATTGATTGATTAAGTGCAGAATAATGACAGAAGCCAGTAGACCCTGTGGCTCTCTGGGACTAGATTTAGGGACTGCTGTGGTGCTATAGTTTCATCAATATGATGGAAAAATACAGTGCTGTGCAATGAAAGAAATAAGTGTAGCCCCAGTTCAGCATTAACAACCCCATATTTTATCACAAACTATTCTGTTTTTACAAAGATGTTCTAAAGAATAAATTAGTGCATGTTACATGTTCATAGGTCAAGAATTTAAGGACAAGATATTGTTGTGAGGTTTGGTCAATTTTATTCAAAACCAATTAAGTGGTTATCAACGGCTAAAAATAGACTATGTTATGGGCTGGTGACACTAATTCTAGACAATGTTATATGACGCCATGTATAGACCTACTCATAATCAATAGCACTGCTATGCATAATCCTTGTTATTTTACATGTATTGTGTTTATTTAGAGATTTTGATCATGTCGTCACATGGTTCTGTCTCACCGGTCTGCAATTAGTCCTATAATAGGGCATAGGGTAATCACCCTGACGAAGGCGTCTTCTGCCGAAACGCTGGTTAAATAAACACAGCAAGGAGGAACCTGAGCGTGCGACTTTCAGATTTTTTCCATTATTTCCAGATTTTCCCAATGGTCAGCACTTTCTCCATTTATGTGCATACACTGGCTTACTGTTGCCACATTATTCAAGAAAACTGCATATTTTAACAGCTTTAAAGATGAGCATCTGCAGAAAGCATCAGTGAATGCGCCATGATATCTGAGGAGAAAAACTACAAAAATCTGCATAACAACACCTGGGCATATGTACTGCACACATGCAGTGCTGATCCCCCTAATAATGCCCACCATAAACACAGTGTATGCCCAAGGCTTTCTGTTCTGCAATGGGATTGCAAATAATAACCAACTTTTCTGACTATATTTAACTTTCGCTAAAAGACTGAACACGGGCAGAGGCTGCTTCAGAAACCACATATTTTCCTCTCTCTCCTAACAAATAGGTAAAAGGGTGTGATTCTGGTAAGGCACATTCATGTGGATTTTCAGCCTTCTATCAGATTGACATCATGGGCCAAGGGTGAGTGGGCGGGGTTCTATCTGTACACATGCCAGCTGGCAAGGGACCCCCGGCAGTACCTTCAAGGACCCCCTATTGAAAACCCAGTATGTAGAGGACAGCTGAGGCTTGTACGGCTTTCTGGTGTTTGGGGCGTCATGCCTGTTGACAGGCAGAGGAGTGTAGTAGCCCAGTTTCTCCGTGAGTTTCTGGGGAGCCAGGCAGAATGGACATCTATGAATCCAGACACTGGCTGGTACATATACAACTCTCACAAAGCACTGGTCATTATCTTATAACTATACATAATTTATTGTGTTGTGTCCTTGGCTTCTAAAGAGGCTTATTTAGAAATAACCCATTTCTTATACTTCAAAATGCTTCCCATTCCACATGATTTTAATATGCCCTCCGGGACTTGACTTCATGAATTACTTCTGGCCAGTGCATTTGCATCTTAATGTTAATTCAGAAGTTCAGTCACTTTTATCACAATCCACAGTGCAGACAGACGGGTAATATTATTCATTTAGTTTTATAACCAAAATTAGTTTTGCTCATTTATTTATCATGAGTGTACAGAACTCAGCTTTTCACTTATAAATAGCTTGTTCCTACATAAAGTTTGGAATGGTTTTGGAATAACTGCAGTTGTCTATTAAATCCAGAAGCAGGCACTCATTTCTTTCCTATGTCATACACTTCTTTGACACAAAATTAAATAGGTTACTTCTTTGGCTGATCACTATTTGATTCCTCAGTATTAAGGTGAGGAAGCAATACTAAACAGTCGCATGCAACTGCATTTACATCCAAACTATGGAGTAAGCTCAGGTCCAAAAAACTGGTATGGCTGAAGTATGGAAATGACTCTATTGCCCAAGTCTATTTACAAATACACATAGTAAACATTTTTAACCACAAGGATTGTGGTTATACCTTTAGTATACGCCCTTTGCTGTATGAACTTTCTTGTTCTCTGTCGCTTGGCTTTATAATCCTTGGTTTCCTGTACCTCTCAGATTTAGGCGATGGAGAGATACATAATTCATTCATTTCCCTTCATATTATGGAAAGGGCAGGGATAGTATTGAAGCTGGGGTCAAGATTAGGGTAAAGACCAGGGTTATTCTGATTATCAGTCCACTAAAACCCCTTTTAGCATGAGATTCATTGACTGCCCTTACATATTAGAGCCCATGCTGATACAATATAATCATGTACAGTAGGTTCCTTTTCTACGTGAAAATTGCAAAAGATCTTCTCACAATTAAATATAAGATCAAGCTGCAAGCATAATCGTTCCATTTCCTGACTGCTATCTATACCAGCATATGAACAAGATCCCACGATCGCCCTGTGGCACACTGAAAAGTATGTACTTTAAACCTGGAACCAAATGAGAGATATTCTTAATCTACCATTTGCAATATTTTGACGTCTTGCCATTTTTCCAGTGGAGGTTTTCTTTAAGAAAAATCTATTTTGTTTTGCTGCTGTCATTCAGCCAAAATTACAGTAATGTTAGTAACTTAAGTTATTTTCTTCAACCATTGTTTGCAAAATATGTTCCCAGCTGTGCTTATTGTCACAGCATGAGGGGTCCCCAACCCTGGTTCTGGAGAGCCATGTCTGGTCCTGGAGAGCCTCAGGGTTTGCTGGGGTACCCAGCCCTGGTCCTGCAGAGCGAATGGGTCTGCTGTGGTCCCCAAGCAGGGTGTTGGAGAGCCGCATGGTGTACTCTTTTTTCTTTTCACCTTAAAATCAGCAACCAATTTATACTCAAGAAGCCAGTGAGGTGAGTAAATGCCACAATCGACTTCCTTAATTGATCGTTTATGTATTGAATAATGATGAAAATCAGCAGACCCTACAGGTCCCCAAACCCCATAGGGAAGAAACTGAACATACTTGATTCATCAGAAACACCTGTGAAGCTATTTGTCCCAAACATTATGGTGTCCTGAAATGGGTGGACCATGTATAAAAAGGGCTGTAATTTCTGCATGGTGAAGCCAAAATGTATAAAAATACCCTTAAATAAAAGTTGAGAATCTGCACTTTATCAACATGAATTATTTGATTACAAATCTAAAATTGAGGAGTACAAACCACAGTTGGTCCCAAACACTATGGAGCTCACTGTATATCAGTCTTTTCTAGACTCATCAGTGTGTAAGCTCCTGGCTGTAGCGGCCCGCATTGAGATTGCACGGTTATATCCTCAATTACTGTAAAATGATATAATCTGAAGGAAAAAATCAAAGCATTGCACATTAAAAATGAAAGTCCATATATTCAACAACAACTAGCCAGCTGCTACTTTACCCATGGACAACAGGTGATTCAGTTCAAACCCAGCCAATGCCTTGATATTTCATTAAGATCTAAGTTGAAGAAAAGAAATGGCTGTGACTTTTCAGTGGACGCCAGGGATTCAAATACGTGCATCTATATTAGTGATATTAGGTGTTTTTAAACAAATAAATAATATTTTAAATGATATTTTAAAGTTACCAGCAGAATCTTTGAGAAATCTTTGACCTATGTCACCACTGGGTCCACATTATAATGATTATCATGTATAACCCCTTTCACAAAAGCAGGTTTTCTGCCGCATGATTTTCCAGAAGATTTTTGCCAAAGAAAGAGGCCAAATCCATGATTAAGCAATTGGCTGACAGATACCAATTACCTTTAATCTATGAACCAGGTGAATGATTCTCAAATTAGATTAAACACAAAGTTAGCGTGCACACCTGCTATCAATCAGAGATGGAGCATGACCATATTGATTAGTGATTATAATTAGGGTGTAATCAGGACAATTACAGAAAGAATTAAATTTGTAATTAATTTAGGGGTTGATTCATTTAAAGCTAAATGATACCTCCAGAACCAATGCCAGAGCTTTTTTGCCAAACACTTTCTCACAAATCACTCTAATGAATTAAAGTGTTTAAAATGTGCTTTTGATGTCCTTGAATTCATACAGGCATAAAGAGGAGAGACTGTATTACACTGCCATCATAGGGGTATAAATAGGAGAGACTGTATTATACTGCTGTGATACAGGTATAAAGAGGAGAGACTGTATTATACTGACATCATACAGGTATAACGAGGAGAGACTGTATTATACTGCTGTGATACAGGTATAAAGAGGAGAGACTGTATTATACTGACATCATACAGGTATAAATAGGAGAGACTGTATTACACTGACATCATATAGGTATAAAGAGGAGAGACTGTATTACACTGACATCATACAGGTATAAAGAGGAAAGACTGTATTACACTGACATCATACAGGTATAAATAGGAGAGACTGCATTACACTGCTGTGATACAGGTATAAAGAGGAGAGACTGCATTACACTGACATCATACAGGTATAAAGAGGAGAGACTGTATTATACTGACATCATACAGGTATAAATAGGAGAGACTGCATTACACTGCTGTGATACAGGTATAAAGAGGAGAGACTGTATTACACTGACATCATACAGGTATGAAGAGGAGAGACTGTATTACACTGCTGTGGTACAGGTATAAAGAGGAGAGACTGTATTACACAGCCATTGTACAGGTATAGAGGCTGCTCAGATCACCACAGCACGGATGCTTATTAAAAACATGTGATGGAAAATAACATTAATTTATTGTACTGCTAAGCAATTACATGAGCACTTGTTTTAATATTATGATTTGTATGATTCATTGATAATACATTTCCATGCATGAACAGACATGTATGAAAAGAGGAGCTTTGTAAGACATGGTGCACACTTCCTTAGGAACTTGTTATGTTGGCCAACACATGTATGTAATATACCACTGTAGTACATAATATACCAACACAATTCATATTTTATTTTGTAAAAATATACATTATTTTTTACCAGAGTACTCATTTTGAACTTTGTACAAGGGTTGAGAGATGCTTGAATGCACATTAAATCAGATTACAAAGCCATTGATGAGTTGGCCAGTATAAGAAGTCCCCGTATATCCTGACAGGCACCTGCTTTCCCTCTGGTGGCATGTGTTAACTTTTCAAAAAGATGGCGGGCTGACAGTTGTTTAAAGGCACTCTAAAATCTTTCTGCCTAACCACTCCATTTTCAGAATATTTCTGTGTTTTACAGTACGTCTGTACCCTAAACTCACACTTCGCCCCTCTTACAGTTAGACAGTTATCACTAAAAGCACCAGCGGTTCACGCTGCACTTTTCAGGGGGTTAGAAAGAAGCTGAATCATTTGAATTGGTATGTAAATAGCATGTTTGGTGAGGCTGAGTGTCAATTCAACCCCACTTGGTCTGATTCATTTCACAGCCAGAGTTTAAGAAAATAAGGAAATACCCATGGAATATGCACTGCAGTAAGAAACAGCCATAATCAATAATTGAAGGTGAAAACTTAAGGTGCCAGAACTCAAAATGAAACAGAAATTTTCTAACAAAACAATGCCTTTTAAACAAGAGACAAACAAAATGACAATACAGTGTTTTGAGTTTGTATGATGCGGTATAACCACATAAATATAAATAACTACTAAAATAAAGTTTTACTTAAAGATGCGTTGTATAATGCATTTGCTCCAGCCCTGAATTTCAATCTTTGCTTCTGCCAAGCTTTCTACTGGTGTCTGGCGTGGAAGCATGGCCAATAAGTGTATTCACTGTGTGTTGCTGATGACCTCAGTGATGCTCACACCTCTGACCTTGCTGGCTTCTTGTCTAGGTTCCTCACAAACCCTCTTCCAGTAATTCATTCTGTACACGTGAAGCCACAAGTAAGCCTAAACATATTTTGGTTGTGAATGGAACTTAACTAAAACAGTTTTTTTCCCCAAAGGGCTAGCTACCCTTGAAAGTATCTTATACCATTCACGTGTACTGAAAACAATAGCAGAAAAAATCCACTCGCTGCTATTCATGTTTTTCCCACTTCAGAATTGTAAAACTTATTTTCATCATGCCAAATTTTATAATAAAACATACATCAGAAGAGTTTCTTTCCTGTTTTATGACTTGTCCACACACATCCAGCACAGATATAATACATCACCTGGTAGCTGGTAAAGCTAAACCTAGAATCCCTGCACGTACAAACATCAAGGAGAGCAAGATACAGCACACATGCTTTCAGGGTGAATAAAACACTGTCAATTCACTGGGTTTGTCTGGAGCCCAGTGCAAATTATCACAAGAATTACAAGCTCAGAGATACATCATCCATTGCAAAATCAACAGTGACATCATCAATTATTTCATATGGGATCTGAAGAGAAAATAAAAATTATGAAATCTTTATTGCTAATGCCATTGTAAAATAACTATGCATATGTGAAAATACCTGATTCATTAGGCAGAATTGAAAAACCCAGAATTATAGGTTTGGTAAGCAAGCCCGGTTTTTGAAATGTGAATATATTGGGTCACTGTGACAATCCCTTAAGTTTAAACGTGAAAAATGTTGGTGTGAATTTGCAGTCTCAAATTTCCACCTTAAGTTCAATGACATAGTTCATAGTTGTATTTGTGTGTAATTATGTGCTTCTTGTACCTATGATTCTTGTATGAAATAAGGCAGAAGTTGAATGAATTTTTCCAGTGCAATTAACATTGCCATTTCTATGTTCGCTGGGGTAACATTGACCAGCTGCCTTTTTCAAACAGGCGAATGTTGGCAGACATGCTTTTAAGCAACCACTGACAGAAGTGATTAGGATCTTTCTTTAAAGTGATTCTTTGTACCCTACTTGTCACACTGAATTAATTTGTTTTTGGCTAAAGTGAGAGACTGCACACCAGACTTTGCTACATCAGGCTAGTGCTACCAAGGATGATCCAAAATGTCACAGTCTGTGACCCAGTTTTTACATCAAAATTCTACTGTTTCAGCCTCCGGTGCTACTGTTTTGGCTGCCTGTGATATTTTTAAGGTCACCAGTGCTATTGTTTTAGTGGCCTGTGCTATCGTTTTTGCACCCTGTGCTATTTTTTTCAGCCATTTGTTTTCAGACCTATTGTCTGGCCACCTGAGCTATTGTTTTGCTGCCAGTGCTAATGTTTCGGCTGCCTGCTCTGTTGTTCTTTGTTGTTCTCAGTGTAGGCTTGGTAGCACCTTGAGGATGATGTTTCTGGGCAAAAAGATAAGCAAAACTCTTTAGGGCCTCAGTAACATTCTCCCTGCTCCGCCCTTTGTGATTCCCTTTGTAATAACAGACAATCACCTAACACATCTATCCTCATAAATGTACTTTCAGAACTTAAGCAATCATTAACTGTGTTTGTGTAGAAAAAAATAATAATTCCTCCATATATTT
Organism: Anguilla rostrata; assembly: GCF_018555375.3. Taxonomy (NCBI): domain Eukaryota; kingdom Metazoa; phylum Chordata; class Actinopteri; order Anguilliformes; family Anguillidae; genus Anguilla; species Anguilla rostrata. The sequence continues at coordinate 27,671,506 of NC_057944.1, forward strand.
TAAAGTCAAAGGGCAAATATTGATTTATTAAGTTCTTTGTGTTAGCCTATCAGGCTTGCTCAATTAGCCAACTAATTGGGCAAACCTGATAAGATAGCCAAGCAGCAAACATTTACTTCAACTGAAAATTGTGTCTTGCCAATTGCCTTTTTTGCTTTTTATCTTGGGAATTGTTAGCCCATTTTGGGTATGTGTACAATTTCCCATTAGCGTGCTGGCTTGTTAAAGGAAAATGTTGAACAAAGCGTGCTGCTTTTTATAGTGTACAAAAGGTTGGGGTGATATTCTGATTATCAAACTATTTGAGAAGGAGGAAAGTTAGCAGGTGAGCAAGTGAGGGGGTGGGGAGCTAAACCCACTCTCTGGACATATGAGAACACTTCATATTACAGGTATGTTAGTATACAGATGGCTTCAGTCCCGGATCTAGACAGCTGTGCTTGTGGGGGCAGACAGAGATTTTTGGGGGGCAACTTTTTAGCAACTAAGGCAAGTGTCTGCCATAGTATTTACAGGCCTACATTGTTCAGTGATTTTTTTTTCAGTCCAGTTTATTCAGAGCTAAATAGTAACTGCAAAGTTCAAGGTAGCCCTATTATGCATCAGAAACGCTTGGCTTTTTCACTCAGAGAGAGGCTGCTGTTGCTACGGCAGAGGCCGAGTGTTCAGGGGAATGCCCTTGGTACATTAATAAAAATATATAAATCAAGACGGTAATAACCAAAAGTAGTATATTTAGACAGAAACTGAGAGCAGTGGTATTAAATGGGAAACTATCTAGTGGTTCTACTGGTTTTATTGTGGTCATGGCTAAAAAACATGAATTAATAATTTTATATAATATTTAGGGAAGTTCAGTAAATCTAATGAAGTGGTTTCTAGATCTGCTTTAAACATGTTTTAAAGAGTCCACTGATGGCTGCAGGTCCATGGTGCAATTAAGTAACCAGAATGTACATACTAGAAATTCATACTAACTGTCTTTGTATGTAGTAGTACATACTAACATATGATGTAGTATTCTAGTATGCAGTTTCAAACACAGCCTAAGAATGCTGCAGACTCAGGCATACTTCTGAGATGGTTGTCAGATCAGCTGTTATGTATTAAGATGGCAGCACAAAGTGCTTCACACAAAATATAGGCAAAGGAATAAAATAAAGAATAAACACCTCATAAAATCAGACAAGTTATTCAATATAATTGGAGCTCTAGCTGGAATTTCCTTGTCCCCTCTTGTTTTAAAATTTCTGAGACAGTGAGGAGATCTTTTGTAGAGGATCCAGGGGAGTTTGGTGGAGTGTGTGCTTTCATAGTGTCTGACACAGTGAGGAATAGGATTCCTGAGAACGAATTCAGTGCTTCTGTAATATCGACAGATTGTCACAACAGGTGCAAAACTTGGAAGAACTAAACAAAAAATCCACAGAGGACATTTTTTTTTTTTTTTTTACAATTCTGAGATGTACAGTATCAAATATCAAGTACTTATTTAAAAGGGAAACCTCAGCTCCATATCATGTAACACCCAATCCTGCATCTTACATATGTGCACATAACCCCCCACACACACATACACACCCCTGCTATTGACCCTTGTTCATTTTAATCACCAGCAGGTGTGAAATTGGCTCTAATCCGTCTTTGCAGCCTGTGACAAAGACAATTAGTGTTTTAAGGATAAACTGATAATTAGAGCATGCAGAACTGGTGGACATGTTTAACATGTTTTAAAAGAAGATATCAGTCATTCAAATAAAAAGTTCCTTCATCTTCATAGATCCATTAGTATTTTCTTCCCCCCAGAATGAAGGATTGCAAAGGAGTTCAAATGGATACTCATCTGATTTAAAGACTGAATTTGTTTCCCCTACTTGTGAGCCCATTAGACTTCATTGTGAATCATTGCCTTGGCAGAACCAGTAACAGAACCTCCATTTGTAGCACTTTTCATTTTCTTTCAGAGTAGGAGCCAACTGGCAACCCTGCCATAATAAAATCAGTTTAATTAGCACAGAGCCGGATAGAGAAGCCCCCTTGATCTATTAGAGCAGAGGCACATCAGTGCGCGCTTATTTATGAAGCAAAGCCATCAGATGGAATGGCTGAATACGCATGAAGAGGAAGAAAAAAGAATGGTGCAGAAATGGCTCCGTCTCTCAGACAGGAAGGATCACACTTCTGAGCTGTAAACAACTTCCAGGCCCTAAAAGACTCCTGCTGGTCCCCTTACAGAGGGAACTTGTCTTGTTTACTGGCTGCCAGCTCGACCGTGGCAAGTGACAGCATCCGTGAAACGGTTCTCATCAGTGTCTCTTTGGGCCCTGATTTCAGAGTCACGGAGGTCCTTCTGCTTCCCTTTGATCCTAGCCATCAGAGGAAATAAAAATGAAGGAGCCAGAATTCTCAATCCAAGGCCAAGATGGGCACAAAGGACTTCCAGAGCACACTGCTGCGCTATGGTCACTGGAGGTTATGCACAACTCTTCCAACCCTGTTGTGTCCTTATCATGCGTGTTCTTTTGGGCCTTTAAAGGAAGGGTTAGAAATGGAACATGAGCCTCAATAGTATGGATTTAATTTTAAAATTTTGCTTTGAACTTTTGTATTTTGGAGGGGGGTTTCCTGTTGTAGTTTATAAGTCTACTGAACTGACTGTAGTGCTCTGGGCGGCAGTGTAGTATAAGGGGTAAGGATTGGTCACAGGTTGGATTCCTGGGTAGGACACTGCCGTTGTGCCCTTGAGCAAGGTACTTATCGATGCATTGCTTCAGTATATGCCCAGGTTGTATAAATGGATGCAATGTAAATTCTATGTAAAAAGTTGTTTAAGTAACTCTAGATAAGAGTGTCTGCTAAATGCCTGTAATGTTTTTCTGATGAAAGCTTAATCAGTTTATTCCAGAAAAGCAAACTCACCACGATAAAGCACAAACTGTAAAACTCTGATTATAATAACGCTATTTATCATGTTGTAACACAAAGAAATAGTAAAATAAAGGCATAATAATGTTATTTTTTATATTGCAGTGAGAATGGCATAGTAAAATTTGGTGTGGAACCATTTGGTTGATTGGGGGCACAACCTTTGAAAATCAGACTATCTGTATTCCTTAACATCGGTAAAGCCCTCCTTATATGTCAAATATTTTGTAATATGTCAAGATGTTGGAGTACAAATACATGAATGCCTGCCCCTTTATAATGGGTATGCATAATTTTACAGCACTTCCTACAGTGTAACATTACATAGGTGAACCTGGCAGCAATGTGAGCTACACAATTTAACGTCTAGTATACAACACGATGCGTTCTTTATCAGTTGGCTTCATATTTTAAACAGTGTTTCATTTTGCAAGTGTCCGGGTCCGTTACATCTGCTGAATGTTGGGAGTGCCAGTTTTCAGTTGGAACCGGCCATTCCAGATGGTTGAGCTGATAATGTGACAGAAGCTCGACTTGATCAATCTGACAGGAGCTGAGACTGTTTGGGTCCGTGGAGTGGAGACCTACCGCTCGCCCTTTCTTTCCACCGGTACCTGAGCATGTGTCGGAGAAAGACAAGGAATGACACAATCTGAATTGTAACGATCAAGTGAATGGGGTTAGCACCGCTGCCCGTTGTGGCTTGTCGTTACAGCAGCTCTGTAACCAGTCTATGTAGTAATTGCACTTAAAGTGCTACTGTAAAGGCCATAAATTCTACAGAGAAACGGGATTACAGAAAAAGTCCATGAAATGACCTAATCATGACCCGGTCACTGAAGCGAAAATGAACACTCTTTGCCTCTGACAATTATTTTCGAATGTGAAAAGTTTTTAAAAAGTAAAAAAGGGCATGATGTTAAATGTATTCATCCCACGCTGACCCAGTGATGTTTCATGGCTGCAGACTGCACTACCCTTCAGACCACTTGCATACGGACAGAATGAGAGAAGCCTGAATGTTGTGGGTGTGTTGCGGTGGCCTGACACACCTTTGCTCTTCTGTTTTGTGGACTTGATTTGAATAATGGAGCGTTCCAAATAAATCTATGCCAAGATCGCTCTTCTAAATTGAGCTTCATTCAGTTGAATTTGTCTGTTGCCTGACAGGTCTGAGCCTGTGATTTATAGCCTTGATTCCAGTGATATAAAAACACCATTTTTGACACAGGCAAAGCAAATGGAAAAACAAATGAACAGGGGAATGGTTAAGTCAATAAAGAGTGCTTCACAGGTCACTGCTAGTAATGTAGAAAATAAAAGTGGTCCTCTAAATGTTTTTATGTCCACCTAAGACACAGGAACAACCCCTGTGAACACATTGTGTTGATTAATTATTACTTCACAATTTTATTATGCGTTCAGGTATATAATAAACATGCAGGGTTTCTTTTGCCAAAGGCTGCAAGTGACCCACGATGCCTATAACAAAACTTTTAAGAGCAAAGTAAACAATTCATCAGGACAGAATACTAAAACACAGCCTACAAATCTAAGTAGCTGTCATATACTCCAGAGGTGGAAAATCCAGGTTCAGAAAGTAAAAGTTCTCCCTGGTATTTTGTTCCAATCAGCTGGATTTGCTAATGAGCACAATTCTTCAGCTAAGAGGTAGAACTAATTAGTGAAATCAGCTGGCTGAGCTTATGGGTGGAAGAAACACATAGTATGATTGTAACTTTTGTGACCCCGGGACTTTTTACTTCTAATATATTCACGTTTTTAGGCAATGAGGAGGGAAGAAAGCTGAGAAAAACAAAAGCAGCACGAGGTGCATAAGAACGGGCTGGCGAGGTCAGGCCACGCTGTGATTACATGCAAAACTGCAGCGCAGTCCACACCAAAAACACGAGCCAGCTGTCCGTGTGGCTGAACCGCGGGGATGTGCTAAAAAGCCAGGCCACATGGATCCAGGTGTAACTGAATGCCATCATCACCTGTGGCAGAGCACTGAAACAGGTGCTGGCCAGAATGCTGAGGAGGAACAGAGTGGAGGGGGGGGTGGCTATGTGGGTGGGTGGAAGGAAGGACTGGTTGGGTGCAGCCTGTTTTTACCTGCAGCTGTGACTCAGGACACCTCCCACACATTTGGCTAAGTAGTGTCAAACTGCGAATGTGTAGTGGAGGGGGGCCAAGTATGGGGCACAAGGAGGATGAAAAACGAAACAAAAAATGGATCAGCAAAAGGAAGTTCTCTGCAAATAGACAACTCACAGGGGGTATGTCACACTTGCACACACACACACACGTGTATACACATACACTCACACAGAAACATACACACAGATATGTGTACACACACACACCCATATAAATTTACACACAGGCACACATAAACAGACACATGAACATTCAAACACTCAAAAAGAAGCACATGCCAACACACAATCACACACACACACACACACCTTGAGGATATGGGACAGTGAGGGTCAGACTAAGAGGCATTGTGATAGAAAATGTTAGAACACCATCAGAACTGTGGGAAAAAACACCTGCCAAGAAGCCTGTCATATTGGCCCAGTACTACAGCAGCACGCACTGTACGAATGAGCTGATCTGTCCTTTCACATACTGAATATAAAATGATTTAATCATACCACCATCGAAAGGAATGCACTCCTGTTCTACCTCCTTAGTTTGAGGGCTGGTGCCAGCTTCCCACAGCTGCAGAAACTGCAGTAGAAACTGCAGCAGGCCAGCTCTGTTTGGCATGAACACTGTCAAGGGGACTTCATCAGGGAGCTTTCAGTTCTGTCCAAATCAAAGCTCATGTGAAGCTGTTTAACCATGAAAAATTGGGGTAGTGTGATATATTTCTTCAGTCCAAGTTTTTCACCTAAAGTGCCACACACCTGACTCCGGTTGAGATGGTGAACCTTTCCTGCAGAGCATGCCCAGAGCTAAGGACATCGGTAGAAACACTGCAAAATCTGGCTCAGTTTCCTTAAAACCGATGTAGAAGCATTTCGCTAATGTGTGAATTCTCAAACTCCTACAAGACATGACAAGGCTTCTGTCACATCACATCTCAGGGTGTCAAGTCCTACCTGCATTAAGGCAATTTTAATCCTCTGAGACATTCTTGCATGCATGATCAGGACAGTGCTATATTCTGGGCTGGCACACAGCGATGATGTTGTGGTGTATCTTGGGTTGGCTCTCAGTGATGAGGTCAGTAGTGTATTCTCGGCCTGCGCTCAGTGATGACATCAGCAGTGTATTCTGGTCCGGCACTTACGGGTAATGTCAGTGTTGTATTCTGGGCCATTTTTCAGTGATAAGGTGTATCGAGCTATTGAGAGGAATTGCAGCTTATATTTTGCAGGTTGCAGGTCGTATTTTGATTATTTTCATGATTGCATTATTGAATGTTCACACACGTGGCTATTTGCCTTCATTATTAAGGCTTTGTTCAATGTTGTGAAAACATATTTGTCCCCTTCATGATTTCCTCTATCATTTCATATTTGCTAAAGTGATTGGCTTCCTATCTTTTAAAGGAAGGTAATATTAGACAAAGGGAATGTGAATAAACAAAAATGCATTTGTATTTCATGAAAAACACTGATCTCAACTATGTAAAAAATGAATTGCCACCTTAAAATTAGTAACCGGTTATACCACCTAGCAGCAATACCTGTAACAAAATGCTTCCTATAATTTGACACCTTATCAGGCCCACTTTTTTTTGCAAAACTGCTTTAATTCAGACAAATTGGTAGGTTTTTTAGCATGAACTGCTCGTTTCAGGTCCTGCCACTTGCATGTCTATTGGGTTCAAGTTAGGACTTTGACTAGGCCACTCCAATACTTTAATGTTCTTTTCTTTTTAGCCATTCAGCTGTGAACTTGCTTTTGTATTTTGGATCGTTGCTTTGCTGTTTCATCCAACTGCAATTCAGTTTCAGCTCATGGACAGCTGACCAGATGTTCTCCTTAAGAATTTTCTGGTACAGAGCAGACTTCATGGTTCCTTTAATAATGGCATGTCATCCAGGTCCGGAGGCAGCAATGCATCCCACACCATCACACTGCCAACACCATGTTGGACTGCTGGTATGGTGTTCTTACTGTGAAATGCTGTATTTTCTTTATGCCAGATATAATGGGACCCATGCATAAACAATGTTCTACCTTTGACTCATCTGTCCATAGAACACTATCCCAAAAGTCTTTGGGATAATCCTGGTGCTTCTTTTGTAAATGTGAGATGAGCATTGACGTTTCTCTTGGGTAGCAGGTGTCTTCATTAAATGAATGAAATAATAATTTTTAAAATGTGTTTCCTGTTTACTTAGCCTTCATTTGTCTAATATTACATTTTGTTTAAAGATCTGAAATCATTCAGTGTGACAAATATGCAATAATAGAGAAAATCAGGAATGGGGGAAATACTTTTTCACAGCATTGTATCTGCCTACATTCTGTTCATCACCCAGGGCAAGGCCATCTACCTCTTGAACAAACTGAATTATGATCACACCTTACTACTACTTTTACTTGTAATGCAGCTACTACTGTTACTGTTACTCTAGTAGCTGATGGCACCCCTACTTCTGATGCAATAATAATAATAATAATTCAGAATGAGACTGTGTTTGTTATTGTAGCAGGATGCTCATCCCATAGTCTGTGTCTGTGTTTTCACTCCCGCATTTGTCTGTGCTGCACCCCATTCTGTTTGTTCTCACACTGCTTTTCCACCTCTCTGCTCTCAGGTTAATCCCCCTGTTTCCATATTTACATCTCACTTTAACAAATGCAGGCTGTTTCACACCAGTCTCGGACCAGAATGCAACACTGCCATCATCTGGTGCACGCAACAAGCTTCCTCTATAAAAGCTTGGGTGGTCTGAGAGGTCTACACTCTGTTAGCCTTCCCTGTCTCCAAAAAAGCATGGAAATGCAGAACACATTTACGTAAGCTGCTATTCATGAAATATGTACAAAATTAGGGGATTAGAGCCTTTGAAAAATTCTTCTATATGACAGCAGGCAGCCACACAGCTAACAAAAAATTTTGTTTTATAAAAAAATAATAATAATAATAATTTGTTTTACTAAAAAAAGGGGGGGGGGCCCAGAGCAATAGTCTTTCAGGCCCAGAATTCCTTGCTGCTCTGAAGTAAATCATCTGGCCTATTCTCACAGGTGTTATATTAAATCAGTAAGGTATCTGGCCTGTTATCATGTGTTATATTACATCAGTAAGTTGTCTGGCCTGCTGTCCAATCTGCTATATTACATCAGTAAGACATCTGTTCTGGTGGTGCTTGGATGACACATGGATGGAACAGTGACTGTAGATGGGGAAAAAGGAGGTCAGGCATCTTTACAATGGTGCCGTGGTCATATTGGGTACTGTTGTCTCTGCCTACTAAATGCAGTGAATAAGCCCCAGCATGCCAGGGTCCGGTGAGAATGGCAGCTACAGGACTTTTCTCATGAGCGGTGACATCAGAGGGTCTGTGTGAGAGTGCCTTTGAGGACAGGGGAGTCACTTCATCCATCACTAACGGTTAGGTTGTCAGTGTCGCTTTCCATCTTGTGAGCGCGGGGGCGCGGGGAGGAATTGGGTGAGGTGTCATCCCCCCCGACACAAAGCAATCACAGGGATCTCGGATGTGATTTCCGAACGCCTTCCTACTTCATTTCAGGGTGTTCTCACCCCACCCCCAACAGCATGCCGAGTGACATGCCTTGCAACGCGATGACGCCACCATCTGCTTTATTTGACTCTGTCCTGGCCCTGCCAGCAGCAGCTCTGGTTCACCTTCACCTACAGTGGACAGTGATTTTTGCTAAATTCATTTATTGTATTGTGCTATACACAACTACACACACGTTAGCGGATAGGGAAAACTCGACTGTTTCAATTTTAAGTTCCAAAAGGAAATGTTTCTGTTTCCATACTGTTAAAATGTCATTCCACGGCTGTTAGCTTATAGAGTATGTAATTTCCCCAAGCACTTTTTGTTTTGTTTTTTTTTTTGTTTGAACTGCACAGGTAATGGAAAAGTTCAGTAAATATTCACCAAAAACTGCATGTGGCCTTTATCTTTAAATTGTAACTAGTAGAATTATTCTTATCATTAAATATAATGTTTGGAGGGTCAACATTTTTTACTCGCCACTACAAGACAAAGGTGACTGGTTCCTGGCAGCTATCGGAGTTGCTTGCTCTGGAGTTATTATTATTTCCTACTTTAGAGCACTGTAGGGTGGTTTACAGAAGAGTGCCCCCCAAAGGGACTGTGTTTACAGTGCTGACAGGGAGTCAGCAGGTTTTGGTAAAGAGACTCGGAAGCAAAATATCCTACTGGAGCAGCATTGTTTAAACCTTAGGTTTTCCATAATACAGTGTAATCATATTTGGTATCGTTGGAAAGCCGATTTCATGGGGAACAAATTGGTGCCTTTGGTGGTGTGGTATAGTGGCCACTGACTAAAGATCTTGATAGCTATAGGTCAGCGCCTAGCCAGCTACAATGGTTAACCTGGTGTGATAGGCTTACAGAAATAGCGCAAGCAGGATCATTGATTAACTGTTTTATTGCGATTGTGTCTTTGTTTGATGACTTGGGGTGTTTCTTTGATCCTTGTGTATATAAGAGGAAAAGTGGAATGGTTTGAGGAGACTCGTCAATATGACCTCCTGTGTGTCATTCACGTATAGCCATTCTACTACACACACATATTGCACCGCTGTATATTGCTATCATTGAACACATTGTACAATAAATTGCATTCACTTTAACCTGGCATTCCTTTTTGACTGCATCTACCAAGACAGATAGCAATCCTCTTCAGTGTGTTAAAACCAAGGGGGTACTCCAGATCTTTCCTTAGACAGATCCGAAGCCCCTTCTTGGCTACACAGCAACAGGACACAAGTAAAATAATCCCACTGATCACACCTACTCAGCATTTAGCCAAGCAGCTCATAAAAAAAATCTAACAGAACCCGGCCAGAACCCTACAGAACACGGCCTGCTCCAGGACTGCATCTCCACTTACAAGAAAAATAAAAACCTCAAGAACCATCTGGAAAGCAAATTACCAAAAATCAACTGGGTGCACACACAAGGCCTGGTATTTCAGAAAACTGGCCACAACAGTCAAGAATAATACTACAAACAAAACTCACATAATGAAGCAAACATTCACAGTTGAAACAGAAAACTGCATATATGACCTGTTTATTTATCATAAAAAGTAATGTTTTTAACCAAAATTCCAATATGTTATTACACATATGCATCCATTTATAGCAATTTAAAAAAAAACATGAGTTCATACTGAGTACAAGATGACAAAATCACTATGCATGATAATAAGAACAAAGGCATTTTTATATAAGACTGGAGATTTGTGGCTCCATCTTATCCAAATGTTGAAGCATCGCCAAGAATTCTTGTGTATCTATTTGCTTTTGTGCCATGGTAAATTGGCACATGCACACTCTAGCTCTAGCTAAGTGTACGGTACAATTTACTTGGCCAAGATTGCCTCAGCAAAATTAACTTTATACATTTGACTCCACCTGCAAAAGAATAGCTCTGTTTATGATAAATCAACATGAATTATCACAATTTATCTCATAATTATGCTGTAATTAGCAGGCTATTGATGGCAGCTTTATTTCACACATTGTCATCAAGAGCCATTTCTAATAGCTTAAGCGGACTCCACGCACCCAAGTCAGACCAATCCAGTGCCAACAAGCACTGCAGGTCTGAAATAGTTACGTGAGATTTTTTTAGGTCACATGTTTAGTGAAAGTTGTAAATGGGGGGAAAGGCATAGCTTCAATCATGGCAGATGTTCAATGTTTAACACCTCCAAATGCTGAAAGACTGCTGTTGCAGTTCTAGTGTTAATTATTAAGACTAGTTCTACTATCAGCGGTTTCCTCATCTCATTGCCATCCATTCACACTGTAAACAAGCTCTATTTGAGGCAAAGACATAAAACTGCATAAATGGCTCAACACACATATCAGACTTGCTGTCAAGCTAATAAATTAGATGACATATTGCAATGTTCGGCATGAAAGCCATGCCAGGCAGATGGCAAAAAAATCCATAAAGTCACAAACACATTATGGTATACTGTATGTAGTTATTGAATATGAGTTTTTCAGCTGATAGATGGCTCCTTGATTGGCAGTGCATTGTAAGTCCTTTGTCCATTCTGTGTCACTTTTTGCTGATGGCAGGCAGATCATGTTTTGCTATTCTGCTGATAAATGGGAAGAAACTGCAACTTCATCCAAAGAAATATTTTAAATTATTGTTTTTTCATGCCCCTTTTCACAACAGTGTTAAGTTGTGGCTAAAAATGTATTTCAGTCCCTTAAACAATATCCATCTTCTCAGCAGCTCAGCCAAATGGCATTATAACATGTCCATTAAATCACTGCTTCCAGCAAAGATCACTTTTTAAACAAAATATATGATATATACCATAAGGTATGCCATAGAATGCCACATGTGCATGTACTCAATCAATAAAAACACGCAAATTATTGCTAGTGTTTCAACAATGTCCAGAATCCACTTAGTAAACTCAATGTGATTTTTTAAAAAATCTTTATTTGTAAAATAAAATGTTACTGTATGTGTTCCAGTCTGCCCAGAAGGAAACTAGCTGCTCATATAAATATGGACCATTACACTGATATATTAACAATACGAATATAATTTTTTTTTAAATAGGTGAGCATAACTATGCATTGAAACCATCTCTGCATCTCAGAAACAAGAGGTCCACCACATTTCTTTATCCAGAACTCTTGATCTTTAATGTAATCAGAGACAAATGGATTCATGACAAGCAACGGCATATCCTCCCAAGACCCAACAATTCTTTTTGTCCCCTGTAGGGGACAAGAGTCTCTCAACAATCTCAACAACTGTATTTTCTATAATGCTGAAACCTACATTACAATGGGCATTCAAAAACAAAAATATAATGAATAATAAAAAAGTAAAATAAGATATTGTCACTGCAACATGTTTTTTGTGATCCAAGACCCTTCTATTATGACAACAAAAAATTAAATACTTATACTTTACTATAAGTATATATAATCAGAAAGGATCAGAATCTGAGAGGTGGGGTATAATGAGGATAAGCAGCATACTGCTTCACCTGCATTGTCCTGGGAGCCAAACATGTCCACCATATGCTGGCCACACTTGGGCCCTGGGGCCGCCAGTCCTGCTCTACTATGATCTTTTCCCGCTCTTTTGGCTGCCCTGACAGCCTGCAGTACATAAACGTCTGGTTAATCGCAGGATAAATTAAAGACAAATACTGTTATCAATCTGCAGTCATTTCTCAAAGTCCCATAGAATCTCTGTTGACCTTTTAGACCGGCAGATTATTTGCCACATTTAAAAGAAACTTGACACCTGGAATTTTACTGTGTAACAACTTGTCGAACAATAGGGGCTGCTTAACACAGACTGGTCAAACTATCTGACTAGCTATAAAGGCTTTTAAATGTAATGCTTTAAAACTCAGATTTATGTCATTTTTACATGTCCTGTGTTTACATGTATTGTATGAGTAAGCCATATATCTACAGCTATTGTTTCAAGCATGTTCATGTTTTATTGTTATTATAGAACTGAACGCATCATCCCAGTAAGAGAACTGAACATGATTTGCATGTCAGATGGCTCTTGTAGGTCATTTATGGCTGTGAGTGATCACTCAGGGCTCATATAGATCACTTATGGGAGGAGAACACAGGCTGGTCTGAAGTGGGAACAGGTGTGATGATGTTCCTGGGGTCCCAGTGGAGCCCATACCCCTTTGCAGTCTGAGACCAGCAGCACCGTGATGATGTCACAGGTGTTCCCAGCATCCTCTCTGATGAGAGACAAGTCTCTCACCCAGCCTCCTGCCTCCACCACCCTAGCAAATGTTGTTTAATAGGTTTCTATGAGCCAGGACAAATGTGTCTGACTGGCTGTCACTAGGCCAGTGTGTTGTAGCTCAGACTCAAAGGAAATGTCATTAGGTCTTATTTTGTGGCAGAAACACATACCACTTAGGTGAAAGTGCTCAGTGCGGCTTGTCTGGGCAGTTCTTTCTCTGTCTGAGCTGAGGTGAGCACTGAGCATATTTTCAGTCCAGCTTCCCCAGCAACAAAAGAGAATTCCTCCACAGATGTTCAGCGTTAAATTAACTCTTTTTGGGGGCGGTTTGGGGGGATTCATGGGGGAGTAGTTAAATAATGTTCTATGGATATGTTAGCCAAAAGTGGAACTTTTTGGACTCCATGGGTCCCATTATGTCTGGCGTAAAGTAAATACCACACACCAACAGTCAAACATGGTGGTGGTTGTGTGGGGGTGCTTTGCTTTGTGCACATCTGAAGACACAAAATTAATGTTTTGGAGTGGCCTAATCAATGCCCTGATTTTAGCGCAATACAGACGCTATGGCAAGACCTGAAACGAGCAGTTCATGCTCAAAAAAAAACCAATTTGTCAGAAGTTCTACAAAGAAGATTAGGCTAAAATTCCTCTACAGAGATGTGAAAGATGTGTCAAATTATAGGAAGCATTTGGTCGCAGTTATTTCTGCTAAAGGTGGTGCAACCAGTTATTTAGTTTAAAGAAAAAATTTAGTTTAAGGGAGAAACTTTTTCACATGAGTGATATGGGTGTTGATAACTTTTTTGATAAACTTGAATTTTTTCCCTTTGTCGAATATTACACGACAAATACATCTAAAGATCTGAAATCATTCAGTGTGACAAATATGCAATTATCAGGAAATCAGGAAGTCACTGTAAAAAGCATCATCTTATTTTACATAAACTGGAAAGTGAGGATACTTCGTTGACAGCTTCAAAGTAACACATAAGCAATAAAGGACTTGTTATAAGAAAAGGAACCTTACATTTCTTATCGATTCAGGAGGACTTTCCAGTCTGCCATTGCCAAGTGCCTCTGTGGTGTGAACAAAATGTATGTTTCCTTCATTTAAACTCCCTTACTGTTTACATTGAGAGAAACTGGAAAAACTGTGTGTTTGATACAAATGGAAGTCTGGAGATTTTAGTAGTTTACTTGGAGTTTGAAACAGGTAAAACCAAGGCAACAGGTTCTATTGAATGAGTCCTGCTGCAGCTGCATTATTCAGGCACATCCTTATTTTGCAATATTCTGAAGCCTCAGTTTTCATACTGCCGGCACATTCTCTGTTTTCATATTTGCTAAAACAATATTTACATAAATAAGACTTGTATGCATGAGAACTGAACAGTTCTGCACAGTGAATATTGTTGCATAGTGAACAGCCTTGCAAAGTAAACATTGTTGAATAGCATTGCAATGTGAATAGCATTGCCAAGTGAATATAATCGCAAGCTGAATTCATTGCCTCCCAAAGATTGAAAATACTTACAAGTGTTTGTGTTTTTTTGTTTTGTTTGTTTGTTTGTTTTTGGGTTTTTTTTACTGCAGTGTGGGTCTGTGTTCACGGAATATGCCGGTGATTAAATTAGCAAGCTTTCCCCAATGTCGCAAGGCAGCCATTATCGGCTCCGCTGCCGAGAAACCCTCAATAACCTCTGTCACAGCTGGTAAAAACAGTGTGCCGCTCTGAGCGTGGGGCCTAGTAATGGGGGCTGCTCATTTGGAGGTAGCTAAACAGAGGAAGAGGACAAGGGAATCTTCAGCCCTGAAGTGCTAGCCTCCACCCCGCTGAGCACTATCCTCTGACCTGCGGCTAGAAAACCAGTTAAAGAAAACAAGCAATAACGATAAGTGCTCTGCCTCTCACTCTACACATGAATCAGGCTCCATGTGAGGACAGAATATTAAGGCAAGTTATTACACACAGTGCAGTCACAAGGTGGCTGTATGACAGGCATCCTTCGGCTTTCAGTTCAAAGGTCAATTTGAGTTTCTATTGATTTGTGATAGTAAATAACACATTATTGAGTTTTCTGTTGTTACATGATTTGAATGAATCCTTGAAACAATTCCAAATGATGTCATCATGCAATATTTCTCTTTTGCACAGAAACCCCTGCATAAGTTATGATTCTATTCACTGAAATATTTATTTAATTCAGGTACTTGCTTTTTGTACAAACTCTATACTTGCAATCCCAGCTGCCAGGTGGTAAGAAAGAAAAGATGAATGTTGTATTATTAACAGAACAGGGTAGATTTAACAGTGAAACTGGGTAAAGCTGAAATCTCTCTTCAGACAGATTTTAAAAAACGCAATAATTGACATTCTCACTGCTATTTTTATTTTTCATTACTTCAACCATTTCTGTTTTCCAAGTACTGGTACTGTAATGAATCATCCTGTTAATTGGCAGTGCAATTGAAGCCTAATCCAAGCGTTTTCAATTGTTTCGGATTGTAGAGATGTGTCATTGCAGGAGGTGTAATTCTTACCGTGTGCCAAGACAAAAGCTTTTTCTGTGGGCAGTGAGGCACTACTGTGGGTAATAAAAGCAGTGGTGGTAAATGCAGTGTGTGTGTGTGTGTGTGTGTGTGTGTGTGCGTGCCTGCGTGCGTGTGTGTGTGTGTGTGTGTGTGTGTGAGTGTGTGTGTATGTGTGTGTGCATATTTGTGTATGGTGAAGGAAGAAGGGGCACCGACAGAAGGAGAGAGGTAGAGCGTAGGTGTGGGAGGCGTGTCAGGTGTGCTATTTTAGTGTCACAACTAATTAACATCCCAGAGGTATCCTGCCCATTAACCGCTATTGCTTGTATTCACGTCCCAATGCTAATTAGCAGCCAGTCTCCCAGGATTGTAATTGGGGATGGCATCTTGTCTGAGTGTATATTCAGGAGGCTGCCTGCCTCGCTCAGATGCGCTGGCATGATTACCAGCTTCAAAAATAAAGTGTTTATGTGCCCCCAGAACACAATCTGAACTGAACTTTTTCTGACTTTTCTTCCTTTACCATATGGTGACTAGCTCCTTCCAACGCCCACGTAGCATTTAGCTCTGCCACTAAAACTTATTTGTCTATACACTTGTAGAAACATGTATGTCCGCACGATTGCTCCTGTAACTTATTCTTGGAGTCATTAGCGCATTTCCACACAGATGAGCACCTTGGATTCATCCGTGCATCTTATTTTTTATATACATCTAACCTCTAAGCCTGTCGAGTCTCACTGAATTGGTGGAGTGGCTTATTTTTCCTCTTTCCACATTAATGGTACACAGTGTACCCTTTTATAAGTGTGGTGTGGGGGATAGTGCCATTATATAAATGTGAAACGGTAGATAGTGCCCTTTTACAAGTGTGCCATGGTAGATAGGGTAGTGCACTTCTGACCTGGACGTTTCTGGCAGGCACTGATTTTGGCACACGTTCCTCCCAGGACCCCATGGTCCCTGCCTGCACAGGAGGTTAAAGATGTGCTCTGCAGAAGCCCCCGCTGACCACCTCTGCTGTTCAGAGAGGAGGGGATTACACTGTGTGTAGCTGGATAGCCCCCACCACCAGAGCCCCGCTGCCAGTCAAGCCAGCTGGCTTGGCAGGTCCACCTTTAAAATCAGAGCCAGGGCTACACAGCTGACAGAAGTCATAGCCAATGCACTGGTGTGTTAATGGCATGTTATTGAGCTGTCAGGCTCCTCACTAGAGAGAGGAAGGAGTGCTTTGGGGCATGAGCTCAGCATAATCGGGGCAGAAGAATGCTTTGGGGTATGAGCTCAGCATGATCGGGGCAGAAGAATGTTTTGTGGTATGAGCTCAGCATGACTGGGGCAGAAGAATGTTTTGGGGTATGAGCTCAGCATGACTGGGGCAGAAGAATGCTTTGGGCATGAGTTCAGCATGACCAGGGCAGAAGAGTGTTTTGGAGTATGAGCTCAGGTTGATCAGAGCATAAGAATGTTTTGGGATATGAGCGCAGCATGACCGGGGGAGAAGAATGTTTAGGGATATGAGCTCAGCATGACCGGGCTCATTCGAGTGGCATGAGAGTATGAGACAGAGCCTGAAAGCATGTGTCTCACACCCAATGTGTGTATGTTGGCAGCCCTGGTGTGTGTGTGTTTGTGCGTGTGTGTCTGTCTGTCTGTCTGTGCCTGAGGGTACACAGAGTGTGTGTTTGAGAAAGAATGTGTGTGGCTGCTCTGCGTGCAGATATTGTATGACTAGTATATAGCAGTAAATGGGAAAATTCTAATAGAGATTCCTGGTGTTTATTTTCTTAGCATAGAACCCTTTAAATGTTTTGACGTGTTTTAACACTGACACTTCCTTTCTGAAGTGGCATACTTGCTTTATCTTTTGAGCTTTTTGCTTCTTAAAGACAGGTCACCTTACCTGTCCCAGTGAGTGACTTTCAAAGGTATGATGACATACAGTGCCTTCAGAAGGTTTTCACCCACATTGAAGTTATTACACCTTACAGTTTTCATGCATTGGAATATTTCCCTTCACCAACACAATAAATAAATAAGCACGGCCTTATTAGGATGCTGCCACTGTCAGGCTTGATGACAGGAAATGGTGTTACCTGGGTGGTAGGCTGTGAATGTCTCAAGGTCTGGTCTGTCACATAGCTTCTGAAAAACTCCAGGTGTGATTTCAACTTGCCCTTTCTCAGAAGTCACTTCTGTCTAGCCACTCCACCAAAGAGGCCAGATCTTTGCTCTGCAACTCTGTCAGTGTTTAAGAAATGCTCAGTTTGCTAAGGACAGTCTGACATTGATAGTGTCTGGGTTGTGCCATATTTTCTGTTACAATAGGCTTAACAGTGCTCCTAGGAAGGTTCAAAGATTTGGTAATCTAATCTTTCTCCAGCTTTCTGCCTCCTAACAACTTCATCTCAAAGTTCCACAGGCAGTTCCTTTGACTTCATGACAGCATGACTGATCTGATGAGCTGTTTCAGTTGTCAGACCTCGCAAAGTTAATGATATGAATTTTTCCTTTCAGCAGTTGAACAAAGGGGTTTTTGAATCAAAACAGGTGGACCATATTAACAAACATGTTTACTGTGATCTCTCAATAAAACGTGATACACCCAATGGTTGTTATAAAAGGTGATACTTATCATAAAAAATTAGCATTTAATATTAATATATAATAATAATTTTCTGAAGAATTAATATTTATTTCATTTGCATATGGGTTTATATAGGTTATTTCAAAAACCACTTCAGTGTTTAATTTGACATTTGATTTCTCAGAAATATAAATCTGCAAGGGATTTATTTAAATTTGTCTCATTAGCTTGATTAGATGGTAAGAAGTTAAGATGATCACCGATCATCTAAAGTCTATTGACCCCTCTCAGCTCTATTTGGATACTGTGGAAAAAGTATAGAATTTAAGGAAAGTACCAACAGTAATTCACTGGTATCAACTTGAAAGTAACATTCGTGAACATCTTTAGGTAGTTAGCCTTAACCTAGTAAGCTAGAGCAAGCTAAGTAACAGATGAAGCCCTGATGACTGACCCCCACCCCCCAATTCTGTATTCTGACTATATAGCAGTTTATTCCCTATTGAAGCAAATAAGTTTAAAGTCCTTTCTTGTATATAGGTGCAGGGTTGCCAACTCTCATGCTTTTGACGTGTGTTACGCTAGCCTGTCTAGGGGGTTATGACAGTGTCATAAAGCATGGATACTTGAAAACAAAGAAAGATGGATTCCAGCCTCAGCATCATTCTCCCTGGTCATTCAGCCATCAGCTTCTATACTCCCTTAATCCCTGGTGTGTTCCAAGTTATATTCTGTCCAATCATCCTAATTCAAGCAGCCGCACCCCTAGAATAGGTGTCATAATAGCTAAATTACTAACTTAGTAACTTATTACTTTTTACTGACAAAAAAAAAAGAATAAATAAAATAACCTGAAGAGGGAACTACTGCATGGGCATAACAGCATGAGGCATGCGCTTTCTGGCTCTATCTCCTGTTACCCAAACACACCTCACACCAAATAAAAATCACAACTAAAAACAAAGCCACTCCCTGATTAAGCAAATTGGTAAAAGGAGTCCCCTCCCCCTCCCTCCAGTGATTATGTTTGTTTGTCATATAGCGAGTTACAGTAATCTTGTGCTGGCAAGCAATTATGATCCACCCAGCTACTTTTAACTGCTTTGGTAGGGACAACAAAATGGAGCTTTGGAATGTAGACAGCAGTGTGTGCGCATGGGTTAGACAGTACAAATATTATAGAAAGCATTGTTGACTGTTTTCACTTCACTGCAGTGGAAACTTACAATGTCTGAGTGTTAGCTGATTGGTAGCCTTTATTAATTGTAGTTCTGTGAGGATTTTGTCAGGTTTTCTTTGTGGTATTTCATCTAAGTGGAATCGGGAATCTGTACTTATGTTGATTGTAGTCTGAGGTGACAAACATCATAAACCATTTAAAGCAATGAACAATAATTTTGGACTTTTAGGTTATAAGAGGAATTTGTCATGAGGCTAAGTTGTGCCTGTCATCCAGAATTCTCAGAGTTGTAACGTGCCAACTGGCCAACTTCCATAGATGAGCATGTAAATCCATTCAAATTGAGGCTTATGATCCAACATTCTAGAATCCTAGAAGTATAAATAATTATTTTGTTGCCATCGGGTCCTAATCTCATTAATGGTGCAACGTTGGGAAAACATCCATTATAAGCATGGTCTGTTGGTCATATTAAATTTAAGGACATGTTTTTTTTTTCAAAGAATGTTTATTTAAGGTTAACCTGATATTGAGATAACAATAATTATATTGTTTCTGAGTCTGTCTTGGAGGCCTAAAGTTTGTCTTATAACAGTAGCAGATAGCTCATAACTAGCTATTTGACTGTCTTCTAGTTTTAGTTATGATTAAAACTAACTCAACTAACTCAAGTTGGTGGCAGACAGTTGGTAATACTTATACCTAAAAAGTCTGGCAGTTCATATTATATAGCAAATATAGGTTGTCATCAAAACAGTAAAGATGGTGAGATATTCACCGGGTACCAAGCTCGCTACTGAGTACTAGGCTTATGACCAAAATTCTCAGTTACCATAGAAACTGTTGCCAGTTTCAGGGAGCTGAAAGTAACAGATGTATGGTATAATGTCCACCACACACACACACACACACACACACACACACACACAGAAAGAAAGACAAACACATAAACACATAAACACATATACACACAAGCATACAGACACAGAAACACACGCGAAACATTCACACAAACACACATGCACACTTTCTCACATATACACACACACGGAATGAGCATGTATTCTCATATAAAATCAATGCAAAGCCTACAACCGAAGTGAGGAGACTCATTCAGATACAGGCCACTCACGTCCCACAGTAAAGCACCACAAAATGTTCTAGTTCCAACTTTGTGGTAAGCCTCCAGCAGGGCTGCATTTCTCCCTGGGCTTCGCTTGCTCTTAACTACTACAAGTGCTTAATAAAGCTTCCTTCTGTCTGTTTCCAGTCATCTTACCCTCTGGACTCTCTCATGGCCCCTTGCTGATTATTCAAGATGCTTTCGAGAGGTTATGATTAATGAGTGTTTTGCTTGTTCTAGTTTGTTGCCGAGCGTTGATTCGCTCTCGAGTTTCCTCTTTGCCCCCCCCCCCCCCCACCCCCAAGTCATTCCTTGCCGGTTTTGTCAGGGGTTCTCCAGAGGGGCGGCGGTTCAGGGCGGGGTTGCAGCGAGGCCGCGCCCACAGCGTGATTTATTTCGTGTCTGTTCGCACCCGAGGAGCTGCGCCTCAGGTTGGGCGACTAGCTTTAAACCCGCCGTGCATTTCTTTAACAGGCCCGAGTGCATTCAGATGGTACGGCGGTGACAGAAACCCGACGAGGAAATTGTACCAGCAAGCAGGGGAAAATGTTCTCTTTCCTCTTTGTGGAGATGCACAAAGGCATGAACAGAGTGGTATAAATTCTCCCGAGGTAAAAGTGCCGACTTATCCCTGTGGATGACAGGTGTGATTGAACAGTGACGAGAGGCAATCAATATGGTGTCTGAGAAGCACAGAGATGGCTGCTTACCAAACATGCATCCCACCTCTCATCTACTTATTAACAGCCAACTTTCATCCACTTTTTAACATCCAACTTTCATCCAATTATTAGGAGCCAGCTCTCGTTCTCTTAGACACAGGCTTGGAACGGACAGTCTGACGGATGGATCTCAAGGCAGAGTCAGCGCCATGCGGAATCGCCAGTCTGTGGTCTTTGGCTGCGGGAGCCAGTCCTTTCTCCGAGTTTAGCTGCTGTGTTGCAAAAACCTTAGAGTGATTATCAGATGGATCTGCTGTTCCAAAATAAGCTGGGAAACTGAGGCGAGAGAAAAGCTTTGAAGCGTCGCTGCCGGGACAGTGAGGACGTCAGGCACAATCAGGCTAATAAGGAACCTTTTCCCCTGCCAGAGGCCTAGAATAACAACCGCAGCTCCACGTTTTCCTGACATGATCACAATTATTTTCAATGGGACGGCTCTACATTCAGGACAAATGTAAAGTTTAAATTGGGCGGGACTGTCCTTCTCAGACAAGTTTCTTCCAGCATGCATAACAGAGAGAGCAGGAATCACTCCTGGGTGTGAAGGCAAACATCACAAACATACGCATATGCATACACACATGTATACAAAAACACACATGCTCACACACAAACACAATAAACACATGAACAAACAGGCATAAACAACACGCTGATACATACAGTAAGCACACACGCATGCACAAACACAAATGCACACACATAAACATATACAGTACAAACATGCGCACACACACGCACATACACATACACACACACACACACACACACACACACACAACCACAATGAACACACCGACACACACAAACACACACACACACACAAAAGAGATTACAGAATATGAGATAAGGGGGCATGTATAACAGAGGTGAAATTAACAACCGCAAAACCTGTACAGAGTCCATAACATCAGCTCTTTACAAATCAATTTAAGAACAACTTTCTTCGCAAGACAAATGACTAATTTCATGCATTCCAGTTATAAGCGAGAAAGAAAATTGGCATTTCAGAGGAATAAAGTAACCTTTTTGCCGCTAAAGGCCAATTTATAGTCAATGCAAGTATACATATATTGATTGATAACAACTACCCAAGGCCATAACCGTGAAGGAGCATGCCTTTCTGAACAGGTCTATTCACATGAATGGCCTGTTTTTTTATAATTTATTACATTATAAATTCTGGTGCATGCCAGTATTTATAACACAATGCTTTTTTTTTCCAGTACCTTGCATTGTGCATGGGGGATAATTGTTGACATCTGCCATTTTGTGTTCATATTAAAACACAAAAAGGAACTATAGACTCCACTGTAAACTTAAGCAATGAAAAAAGGCAGATAAAGGGGAGGAGCGTATGACTGCAGGAGGGAAGAGTGACAGCCAGCTGCTCAGAATGGCCCGCAGGAGCCGGCTGGTTGGTGCGAGATGCGCAGGGAAACTCAATGCTGCAGCTCATCGTGTTTACATCCCCCTGCCTACCTGCGCTCCCAGGTCAGGCCTGTTCTGGCCTCCCGCTGCTGGAATGAGTTTCTCACTGCAGACAGGACAGCAGAGACCCTGCCCAGCTTCTGAAGCAGACCTCTTCAGACTGCACTATGGCTACCTCTGACCCCCTTTAGATGTTCTTTCTCTCTCTTTCTCTTTCTTTCTTTGGATTTCCTTTGGATCATGTTATAGGTATCTCTGTGTACGATAGGATATCTCTGTAATCACACTTTCTTGTTATAATACAAATAGTTGTTTGTTAGGTTGATGCCGCCGCATCATTGCATCGCTGAGAGTTGCAGTGATGTTCTCAACTACTGATCTTCACTCTGGATACAAACACCAGACAAATTATTATAATATAATGTCACATAATGTAGGTGTTGACATCAAGAAAGTGTGCCTAAAGTCCATTTTGTCATCCAAACTGCACTGGCCCAGTGAGAGAAAAAGTTGCCTCACCCATCCTTAATTGGTATAGCAGTCATCCACCCTTGATTGGGTCAGCAGACAGACATAAATTCTTTGTTTTTTGTCAGTGGTGATTTGACAATTAGGAATGTTCACAGGTGTGGACTCCTCTACTGCCACCATGTCCTCTCATACTTCTCACAAAACATTAGTTGATGATTTCTTTACATGGCCGCCCCCTTGTGGATATGGGTTTATAGCCCTCCATCCTGACAGGCGGTGGCTACATTAGTATGCAAGGACTATGCCAGGACAACTGATCGCATATGCTGTGCACCACTATTGTAACGTGAGTACATGCCTTGGCTATAAATCAGGCTCAGCTGTGTTTCAAATTTAAGGAAAAGTGTTGATGGCAAAAATGTATTTATAATGTTCTGCCTGACCTTACTTGCGTCAGCTTTGTTCTGCTTTAACCAAATTCACGGCAGCTTGTCACATGTCCTAATACAGAGGTGTCATACTCCACTCCTGGAGGGCCACAGTGTACTGGTTTTTGGTGTGTTTCAGCACTAGCGATTAATTTTAGTTTGACACCCCCGTCCTAATGAATGACAGATGAACAGTGTGGCATAAGGGAATGTTTAATGCTAATGTTAGCACTGTGACATCTTAGGTTCAATCTGAGATTAATGAATCACATCTGAGTGTGAAAACAAATGTCACAAACACACGTGAGTTTGGTTAACACACACACACAACAGAATATGCCAGAAGAGAAACAGAATAGAATTATTTATACATTATACAAAAAAGCTGGGAATTTCTGAACACCACACTATCACCTAAACATTACACATATTTCATTGTCCTACCATGTGTATCTTCACAGTCCTTTTACAATTTCTATCAGCTTTTCCTTGGGTCTAAAGTAATGCAATAGTGCAGTCCAACACCCTGCTGTATTCACTTCAGACCGTCTAAAACCAAAGCTAATTACACCCACACATCTCTCTTTAAAACCACATTTTTACACCTAGGCAATGTGTCTGAAATAGTTTCTCTTTTGTTGAGTTCATGAATGTTGGGGTTTTAGGAAACTTGGATGTTAAATTTCCACTGGACTGAGATGATGCATTGGATCATTTTTATTCAAACAATTTACATGATATTCTCCCTTCCTAGTCATATAGTCATATAGCTGATTTCCTGCCACGCACAGACATGTAAGGCTTTTTTTATTTGAGTTTCACATTCAATCAGGATATGTGTGCATTACAATCCTAGCTGTAAATGATGTACAAAAATCATAAATGCACTGTTTGTGTTTTACACGTTACCAATGAAGGAATACTGTATATATTCTAACCAAAATCCGGCAAGCCCTGTCCTTCTTAGCAAAGCATTTACTAATTTGCAAGAATGGTGGGGTAAACCTATATAATGTATTTAATAGGCAGTTAGAGTTTTATTATACATTCCATCTCTGAACAGTTCAAAGGGGTAAAAATAACTGCAACATATTTTGATTTCTGGTGTAGCTCAGGTAGAATACTGTATCACACCTGTGGAAGTGAGCAGGTTCATTTTTTTAAAAATTCTACATACATTTTAGTCTCTCCTGGGAAAAGACGCAGCTTTAATAATTTAGGGGACATGGCCGTCAAAGCCATCATTAGCTACTCCAGCTGTTAAATCAGAAAAATTATATCAAGCTATATTTGCATAGCTCATTTCATACAGAATCTGAAATGTATTGTGCTTCACACACAAATACAGGATAATAAATAAGAGGTTGCATCAGTAAAACATAGATAAAAATACATGGCAGTGGTGATAGTAAAAGATGACAATAAGAAGAATATTAGTATAAAAAAAAACTGAAAAAAAACTGAAAAAGACATATCAAATACAACTCACAAAAAAAGATGTTAAAAGAGCAATTGAAACTAATGCCACGATACCTCCTAAGACAAGCACAGACTGAACAGAACAGGCCCAAGAACAGAGCCTTGTGGCACCCTGCGTGTTCTATCCACTTTCACAAAAAATCCCAGTTTATAAAATAATCTTAAACTGATAAAGTACAGTGCCAGCGAGGCCAAACTGTTGAGAAGAATTTTGAATCAATGCAATGAGAAGTGGCACTGCAGCCTTAAATATCTGACTCAATCACTGGACTAGCCACCTAGCTACAGTAGGTAACAAGTATTGCTACAGCCAGAATACTAGCCTAATCACATCACAATAAAATCTAGCTGTTACTGCCATGACACTCTTAAAGCTCTCAAGAGCTACTGAGAGCAATGCACACACCCCAATCTACCACCCCAAGATGTCATACTACACCATGACAAAAGATGCACAATCCCCACAATTGCTATAATGTGGGGATCATAACAAAAAAATCACAATACAAACCATTTCTTATCCATAGTAAGCAATTTTCAAGAGAATTCAAAAGAATTAAACCATGGCCTTTATAGAGCTGAGATCACTCAAGACACCATCGCCCGCCCTACTTACAGTTTTGGACCTTGAAAATGATTCAGTGCTTTCACTTTAAGAAACAGTGCATGCGGATTATGGTTATCTTTAGCCAAAATTTTATGATTAATGTTTAGCACGGCAGCTTTTCTCACACAAGTAAAAAACGCAGATGCGCAGAAGCCCAGCTTGAATTACTGAGAACTGGACACCTTGAAAAAGAACTTTGCTTCCTTATTTGAAGTGCATCCAACCAGTCATGTGTTGTGCAAAATCATCAGAAATCTCCTTCAAGTTCAGCTCCCGAGCTCTGACACTTGCTAGTATAATGTCAGCCGGTCCATTCAATCTGTACTACCCTATGCTGCTTCTCAGGTAGTTCTGGATTAATTTTAATTTAGACAATGAGCTCTCCGCTGTAGCGACTGTGACAGGCAATTTGTCACAAGCAGTGCAATAATCTACACACTTCATCTGAAGCAGATGTTACTGGGTAGTGTTCCACAGTAAGCATTTTTGCACCTTGCGATACTACAGTGTGTGAACGACAGCAGTTGAGAAAGGAAGGGTTTTGATTAGTGGTAAGATGTTTTGTCATGGGTGAGTTGGCTTTTTTTAAGCCATCCATTCATTCGCAAAAACATTTCACCATAGCAAACACATATTTTTCTGCATTGTCACATGATAAAAAAAGACACTTGACATTGGATAACAACATACACAGGCATATTCCCCAGCAATCTTTGCATTTCAGAAAAGAAGACAACACTTACTGCCAACCACAAATAATTAAATTAATAATGTTTGCAATACATTCTCCACATTTTTTTGACATGCTCGGATACTATTATAAAGTTTAAAAAGTGAGTAACCATGTAGCTGATACATTGAACTAAACATATCCCATATGCAAATTTCATATTGAGTTATTCACATTTTTCGCACCATATGTGTTTGACAGGAGAGAACCCGTATAGGACCATAATAATTTATTGCTAGTGCCAGCTGTTTGTGATGTTCATTTTCTGATTGGCTGGGCAGGACGGAGGCTTGGGTAAGCAATGCCTAACCCTGCCCGCCCCCATAAATTAATCCAAATATTTTAAATCAACACATTATATGACTTTCTGCTGCATCTCTCGTGTTCCTAGTAGCATACTGGCATGAGATACAATGTCAGTGTAGAAATAATATTGTTTTTGAGCTGGCCTTTAGCTGCGGTTTTTTTTTTTTTTTTACAGTAGATGGAGCTCACCTCTGTGGCAGGTAGAGTCATCAGGGCTGTCAGGCGTGAAATGATCTGGCCGGAGACAGCCGTGTTTGGGTGATTGTGTTCCGGCTCCGGGCCGTGTGAATCCAACTGGCGCCGGGCTCACAATGTCTGACAAGCCGCGTTGGGTCAGAAGCCGTTTGGTGGTGCTTCTGAAAGAGATAAGTGACAGGGATGTTTAACAGCGCTGTGGGTAAAGAATCTATGCTGTTTACATATGAAAATCAAACAAATTCAGAAAACAGAGGAAGCAAACAAGCAGCAAGAGAGCAGTGCTGAGCCTGGTTTGTTGTGGCTGCATTGCTGCATTGCTGGATGAGTGGTCTGATGCGGCTGCATTACTGCATTGCTGGATGAGTGGTCTGATGCAGCTGCATTGCTGCATGAGTGGTCTGATGCGGCTGCATTGCTGCATTGCTGGATTAGTGGTCTGATGCAGCTGCATTGCTGCATTGCAGGATGAGTGGTCTGATGCAGCTGCACTGCTGCATTGCTGGATGAGTGGTCTGATGCAGCTGCACTGCTGCATTGCTGGATGAGTGGTCTGATGCAGCTGCATTGCTGCATGATGAATGGCCTGATGCGGCTGCATTGCTGCATGCTGATAGTGGTCTGATGCAGTGTTGCTGCATAATGGTGCGCTGCATTTCTGTGATGTTTATGTGCATGCTGCGATGATGCTGAGCGCTGCATTGCTGCATGAATGGCCTGATGCGGCTGCATTCCTGCAGTGCTGGGTGAGTCACCTTAATTTAGATGCCATTTCTTTTTCAGGAGAGTTGTCAGTGAGCCAGTCACCGATAATGAAGGTCCAAAGGGAGGCAGTGGGTCTCAGGTTTGAAAGACACAAGAATGTGTAATTGACTTCAAGCTGAGGGTTATCATTTGCAGCCATACTGTAGACAACACCACTGCCGGTAATCAATGGAGTCTTTGTGTATGTAATGGAAACCCAACCACTTCCTCTCTAAGAACAATGTGCAATCTCAAAGAAATTCGATGCCATTCTGTGCCTGGCCATGGGGTTGTTGTTATTACTCATGGTTAATAGCCTGGTAGTGTTGTTATGTGATAGCCAAAGATTGCACTCGAGGAAACAGGAGGAGATCTTTAAAGCCTTCACATGAATTGTGTACAGAGCATAATTGAAAGCACTCATAAAATATTCGATTAGATGACACTGAATATCATTATTGAAATAGTACCCATTTTTATGGACGGTATTTCATAACGTTTGTTTTTTTCAAAGTTGTATGAGCCAAAAAAAATGGACTGTTGCTTAATTCCCTCTAGCAGGAAGCAGTCTCTATTTAACCTTGATATTTATTTTTTAAATGTAACTAAAATATCTAAGCTACTGGAATACATTAACGTGGTGCTTTTTCATGCAGGTGAGTATTCTTCCTGTATGTTATCCAACTCACTCTCCCATTATTATCATACCATTTAACATAATGGCCAATGGGCATTATGGCTCCTTGGGGGTACTCCAAAGCCATCCAGGTCTCTGCCAATGAGGCACAGCCTCCCACAAACCTCAAGCTTATTGAATGACGAGTATGCTTGCTTTCGGCACTGAACTTTCGAACAGGAGAAAACGACAATAATGGACCACATCATTGCATTTTATGAAAAAAAATAAGTTGGCCCTCTCTTTGCACAAGGAGAAATCAGCACTTGTTTTTGTTTATTCATAAAGACCTTCTTTGTGAACTTCCCCTCTATCTATCATCACTTTTGGTTTGGAATGCTGGAAATCACTACACATGATCTCAGGACTGCCGAATGCTCCATGTACCTCAAGCTAACACAGAACTTGGAAAAACTGCTTTTAAATTCTGTGTTCCTCATACCTGGAAGTAACTGCAAAAAATACTGAAACTCAATTCCTTTGTAACACTAGGAAAATTTAGATCTTTGATCTTGAACCTGGTTAAATTGGATTGTAACTGCTTGAACAGATGCTTGCTATTATTTCTTCTTTTTTTGTTTAAATGTATTCTCCCAGCCTGGGGTTGATCTACGTGTCAGGAGGGGTGTTTCCAGTTCTTGGTTCTAGCCAAAAAGTCAGACAGTGAGAAGAACATCAGGGCACAGGAGCACATTTAAAGAGTGAGCATAGCTGTATCATTAGGGGGAAGGAGGCCCCCCCCCCCCAAACCCATACACGCACACACGCAAACTTTAAAATAATGATGGAGCAGTACTGTGAAAAAGGAGGTGCCTTTTGCTAGCACCTGTGATTGATCCTCTGAGGTAGTCACTCTGATTCTATAACTCCCTCTGGCTCCCTCTACTAATACTTGGTTTTTATTTTGCATTAAGATACCATCAATTCTTCACAAGTTTCATTGTGAGTGCTGGTAAAAAATTATGTCGTACAGTAAAACCAACATGTAGACTGACATCCAGTTGGACATGCTGAAGACGTGATGGGAAGGAACTACCCCTGCTGCTGGAAGAAATGCTAGAAATAGCTGTACAAAATAAGTATTGTATCTTATTGAACCTGTGTTTTGTAGTTGTCCATGATCATGAAATGCACTTTTTGTACGTCACTTTGGATAAAAGCATCTGCCAAATAAATGTAATGTAATGTAATGTAATGTAAATGCAGCCCTGCACATTGCTGGGAGAAACGCAGCCCTGCGCATGGCTAGGAGAAACGCAGCCCTGCGCATGGCTGGGAGAAACGCAGCCCTGCGCATGGCTGGGAGAAACGCAGCCCTGCACATGGCTGGGAGAAACGCAGACCTGCGCATGGCTGGGAGAAACGCAGACCTGCGCATGGCTGGGAGAAACGCAGCCCTGCGCATCGCTGGGAGAAACGCAGCCCTGCGCATGGCTGGGAGAAACGCAGCCCTGCGCATCGCTGGGAGAAATGCACCTGCAGTTGGACCCACCCTCTATCATTAAGAAACAATTAGGAAACATCACAGAGAGACACTGTGGTCTTTAAAAGATAATGGCCTGGACTCAATCCAACGTCATCCTTAACTTTGACAAACTAGTGAATGCGGGCAGTAGATTTTTCTGCTCAGACGCAGTGGGTAATTAATCTGGGTGACCGCTGAACTCCCTAAATCTTTGTGAAGAAAGAAAAAGGTTTGATTTCACATTTCAATCACATTTTCATCTAATCCAGGCCTGTGATCCAATGATTCTTCATGCTGTCCTACAAGGATTCTAATCTGTTTGAACAAGCTGATGAAGGGTGGAAGAGATACACAAAATGGAGGATTTTTGTATGACAGAGGGATGCAGGAAGTTTAGAACTGGTTTGTTCTTGGTACTAGGTTATCCAAATGAGGGTCTAGTTAATCACAGTACATCGTCTTTCAAAATAATGGCCTGGATGGGAGATAGGGATCAGTTTCAGAGTTAAAAAATAAAAGTGTTTAGCGTTCCTTGATTTAAAGAGGTTTTTAATGATCCCAAGGCCAGCCATGATAAGGGGTGTGTTAAAGGAATAGTTTACTTTCTAGGGTTTTAAAGGAATAGTTCAATTTTATGGTTTTAAAGTTCACTTTTTAGGGTATTAAATGGATAGTTCACTTTCTGTATTTTTAAATGAATAGTTAATTATCTGGGGTTTTACAGGGATAGCTTGCTCTCTGAAGAGAGTGACATACAGTTCCTGAGGAAGGGCGAAAGGTAAATGATCACCATTGGCTGCATTAGTCTTGAAGATTACCAGATTTAACTCCGTCTATAGCATCCCCCTTTTAACACACAAGCCTGAAAATGACATACCCAAAATAAAATGGTTACTATTCTTGAACCCTTTTGACTACAGGCATAATCCTGGTCTCTTCTGAAAGGTAACTCCTGGGAGTTGGTTCAGAATTACTCAAAACATTTTTGAGTGGATACAGACCCTTGTGGCTGAGCCTGGTGGGCATTTTTGTTGTAAAACAACCTTTGTAGACTATAACTCAGTTTCTGCTAGGACATTATTTCTTAAACGAACTGGTTTTAACTGGAGTATACCATGGTATATCATATGACCATATTGAATATGGGCCAATGCAACCTAAAGGCTTAACTCGATTCAGATTATGAATGAGAACTGTCAATGGTGACATTAAACAGAAGAACCATGTTTAACCTAAGTCCTCAATCAGAAAATGGAAAGCCATGATCCAAATTATCTTCTTTCTCTGGTTCCTGACAGTGCTTCAGCTTTAAATCTGTGAATTAATCTGGCGACCCTGCTAAAGGCATGAACTGGGCTACACAGGAAAACTGGGCATAGACTGTGTACGGACACGTTTGGAAGTGTTTGGAGTTGAAAGGCACCAAACATGGCTGACTCTGAGGATAAAACACAGAGAAAGTCTTTGGCTGGACACACAAAGCATTTCTAAAGCTGCTGTGTGACTCGTGTCCAAAATAACAAACTGCAATTAGGAAAATAAATGAAGTCGTCCTTCCTTCGTCCTTCAGTCGTGGAACAGCGGTGCGTTTGTCCCCCTCCCCAGTCCGTGCTGAGAGGCAGCAGCTCTCAATGGGCTGGCCCAAATCGCAGTGCCTCCACCATCTACACCACTCTTTGTGTCAAAACAAGACACTTAGTCATGCTCTAAGGCAATGTGCTATATATAGACTGATTGATTCACTGACTGATCGTGGGATTGAGTGGCTGATTGACTGATTCTCGTTGGTTGATTGGTTGATTGTTTGATATTGATTTGCAGAAGCTGCTTTTGCCCCAGACGAGAGCTTGCTTATGGTGCGCAGGAATCGCAGCGGTGCTTCACAGAGCTGTCAGTGGGGAGTTCGCCCAGCCCCAGCCCCAGCTGCAGCTGCAAAGTTGGAAAAGGCCTGAGAGACTGAGCGTGCCGAGCGGTTTTCCCTGCGAGGCATTACCGCAGCAGACGCTGCAGCCCTAGAGGGCTCCGTGCATGGGAGAATGATTTTTCACTGCAACACTAATACTCCAATGGTGATAGTTACAGTTTTCTATGGGAGTTCTTGTGTGCAATGATGACACAGATGAATGTAATACAGTAGAGCAGCCAATACAATATTATGGCCCCCATGCCCAGGAGAGAAAGAAACTGTTTAATCCACACAGACTGCAAGAGAGCCAGACCCCTGAATCAGAGTACAGACTTGTTGCTGTGATAGTCAGTTTAATAAGGGTGAGAGTTATCACATCTGGGGCAGCTCCACACATACCTTTTAATAATCACCACTGAGGGCCATTATTCTTGGGTCATTAATGCCATGATATTTCCACCAGCTGCTTTTTTTCCCCAACTGTGAATAAATTATTTTTATTTTTTTGCTATGCAAGAAGGCAGATTTTCAAATAGCTATTATTATTATTGTTATTATTAGACTCTTCATTTATTATAATTGATGGTGGAATATATTATTATTACTACCATTAGACTGTTCATTTATTGTAATTGATGGTGGAATCAATTAGGAACCGGGGGGTGGGGGGTGTTAGTTGTAAGTGATTGTGAATGGCTGCTGACTATTATTGAGGTGAGGCATGGATATGTTTTTTTTCTTCCCCTTTGAGAGGTACCAGATCCACGCGAAGAGGCCTCGTAACACAGGTAGTCCAAAATCAAGAGGTCCCAGACGCTATTCCACTGCGTCTGTACTGATTTGAAATGGAATGCCATGCATTTGAACAGCAATGCTTTCTAATAAAATTTGTCCAAATCAAAGTCATTTTTCTCATTGTTTGCTTGCCCCTCTGTAGTTACAACCCAAAATAAAGAAGTTTTTAAAAGCACCAGCTTCAGTGAGTTTAGAATGTGCTTTTATGTATTTATGATTTTTTACACTCTAAAATGTATAACTCAGCCGCAGATAAAAAGTCAATTTTCTGGACAGTCAGTGCCACAGTGAAGCAACAAAAAAAAAACCTAATCAGTTTTCACTTGCCCTCAGCCTTTACTTAACCTGGCATCTTTCAAACTCCCTGTACAATCGATAATCTTTTTCAGGATTTCAATGTCATACTGCGTTTAAATTCATCAGCTGTTTCCACCAATCCAGCTCCCCCAGGATCCCACTCTTACATCCTCTGCCTTTGAGGCTTCTGGAAAGTCTGCTCTTTCTCATGTGGCAGACAGGACTTGAAAATGTATTAGCCTTTGTGTTCACAGAGGTGCGCAGGTTTTCCCAAACACCAGAACAAGAACAGCTCGTTGAGATTGATAGAAAATACTTATTGAACAGCGCCCCCTTGTGGTTGAGTGGAATCTTGTCCGTTTTAATCTTTGTCAAGGACACCATAGAAAAGTCATCTCCTTATATCAGACAGCTTGGGATCATTTCCAGCTGATGCTGCAGTACTGACTTGTCTCTCATTTTGAATGACCATTCAACTGATTTTAAAGATTGTTTACACTGCAAATGTACTTTCTGTAGCAAGCTGCCTTTCAAGCAATGTTTATATATTTTTGTCTACCATGATTAGAAAACTATGATTAGAAAACAAGGAGGCCCTGTTGTGAGCCGAGTAGCCTGGAATGGTCAGAGATTCTGCTGACCCAAGCCAGAGCGGCTCAGAACAGCCAGAGCTCCCACTGACCCAAGCCAGAGCGGCTCAGAACAGCCAGAGCTCCCCCTGACCCAAGCCAGAGAGGCCCAGAACAGCCAGAACTCCCACTGACCCAAGCCAGCACAGTGTATATGCTCTGTGGTCAGAACTTCACTATGGCTGTGAGTGGACCATTTTTCATTTAAAATCCTAAATGGCTATGGGTTCGAATAAATCATGCCTGGGGCTGACAATTTAATAAAGTTAAAAGGTTTCTGTGGCTATCAGCACTGACAGGTACTTAAAATATACTTCAAATTGTCATTCCTGACTGTAAGATCATCTGTCATGAAGCCCTTTTTTCCATTTTTTTTTTTTTTTTGCTTACCAGCGACCGTCGGACGGCTTCTTTTCAAACCGTAATCGTGGTGCTGGTGTAGGGATCTGTGGCAGCTAGCGCAACAATGAGCACCATACCCATTCCCGTGAATCCGTGGAAGAGATGTTAACGGTAGCGTGTATTTAACACGCTTTTGATATATGCTATCTCAGTAAAGCAGACAAGGTCATAAATCCCCCGCCTGCCCCTGCAAACATTCATCCTATCTTTTGGCTTTAAATGCGGAATCACAGACTCAAGCAATCGCTATTTCTCATTTCGGTTTTATTAGGACCTGTGCATGGTTCATCAGTGCAAGCTTATGACTGATGCTGAGTCGTGAGTCCTGACTTTACACCACGGAAGGAAGAAAATAGGAATTTCATCTTGTGCCGGCATTGACAGCTTAAGAATTCAAGTACAAATTGCTTCACAATAAAATATAGCACTATAAACAACCGGTATTTGCTTCAAGCCACAGCTACAAGCCAATAGTTTTCAACTTTAAAATAAAAGTATCCGAACTATAATGACCAAATAATACACTCACCGGCCACTTTATTAGGTACACCTTGCTAATACCGGGTTGGTCTTCTGCTGCAGCCCATCTGCTTTAAGGTGCGTTCAGAAATGCTCTTCTGCATACCTCGGTTGTAACGAGTGGTTATTTTAGTTACTGTTGCCTTTCTGTCAGCTTGAACCAGTCTCGCCATTCTCCTCTGGCCTCTGCCATCAACAAGACATTATCGCCCAGAGAACTTCCGCTCACTGGATATTTTTTCGGACCATTCTCTGTAAACCCTGGTTGTGCGTGGAAATCCCAGTAGATCAGCAGTTTCTGATATACTCAAACCAGCCCGTCTGGCACCAACAACCATGCCACGTTGGTGGCAAGTCACTTAAATCACATTTCTTCCCCATTCTGATGCTTGGTTTGAACTTCAGCAGATCGTCTTGACCATGCCTACATGCCTAAATGCATTGAGTTGCTGCCACGTGATTGGCTGATTATATATTTGCGTTAACGAGCAGTTGAACAGGTGTACCTAATAAAGTGGCCTGTGAGTGTAGATCACAATGTCATATATTTGTAATATCTAAATTCACCAAATCGATGTCGTTATATGTTTCCTAATTGTTATTAAATGTAGTTTAACTGTAGGTGTGCATTAACATTGTTTTATTTTATAGCAAAAATAATCATATAATCATATCATAGTTTTGTTATTTTAAAGCAGTTATCACTGAGGTTTTTTGCAATAAAATGTGAAGTGCCTATGCACTGTGTACTTGTCCCTTGTAACAGGTGTTTGGTTAATTGATCAAGTTGTTACTGTGTTTTTATTGTACCTGAGGTGAGGCCGAAGGTTGGACTATAAAGGTTGTATGGTACTGTACTGTATTTGATGTACTGTATCTGATGCACTCTTTAAAAACTCTTTAAATCAGGATATGATTTGATTCACTGTAGAAAGCGAGCAACAATTCATGGCCACAGGGCAGGCTCAATGAATATTTGAGAAAATATAAATCAGTGAAACATTACCATCTAGTGGCCAATTACTCCCTGTGGAAATGCTAGATTGCAAAATAAGCAAAGCAAACATAATACTGATATTTCTACAGAATCTTAGTTTTTACTCACAGGAAGGCAATATTTTTTGAGAGCATTACAACTACCATTAAACAGGAATCTTTCTGTTCAAGTCTCGTACCTTGCTTTTCTGAAATTATGATTTATTAATTCATAATTCATTTTATGGACACAGATTAGACTACATAGAGTATATGCATTTTATATGGATTACCACAGGACATAGAAAGGTGGGTTCTGTGAAACAACCAAAACAAACTTTCTGTCAGACTGCAAATGAAAAGAAGCACCAATTTCAGCACCAAATAAAATTTATTAACAATATTCACTACAACTTTAAGTGTTAATTTTCTTATTTTACATCAATACAACGGTAAGTACAAGAATTATTTTACATATATACAAAGTAGACTATTGGCAATATACATATATATATTTACATACACATAACCTGCTGAAATTATGGCCACAGCCTGGCTAAGTTTTGTAGTTACCTCAAATGGTAGATGAACATATTTTAGTTATTAGTAAACTGTAATAATGACTAAATGAAACAATGCATCCAGAATCCATTGCAACTTGTTCATAAGGTCCATAATCGTTGTCAGTAGACAAAAACAATAGACAATTAAATAAACAATAGCAGTTTGTTAATGCAAACTTAATTATTTTTCTGTGTGTAATCTTTGCCTTCATGTTCAGAAGTGCAATTCCACATTT
Organism: Anguilla rostrata; assembly: GCF_018555375.3. NCBI lineage: Eukaryota > Metazoa > Chordata > Actinopteri > Anguilliformes > Anguillidae > Anguilla > Anguilla rostrata. Next base: position 27,707,382 of record NC_057944.1, read on the forward strand.
CCAAAAAAAAAAAAAAAAAAATAATAATAATAATAAAATATACTGCAGACCTGTATACTAAAACATGCCCATCATGTCATTTGGATTTTTTCTTTTGCTTATTTCTTCCTTTGTAACCATGTGTTTTGGAAAATAATCATGAAAAGAAACTTGGCTTGTGTTAAAATAAAAAAACAAGAACAGCCTTTTCACAACTGAACTGACACTGCAGAATTTTGGGCAGCTGCTCATGTAGTGGCTTATCCACCTTCACCAGTGTGTGTTGCAGAGCCTGACTCTCTCATTTTGAGTGCCTGCCTTGTGAGTAAATGTAGTATTATTACACATTTTACACCAGTATATCTTTGAACTAAATTCCAACAATGTTGTGCTTCAATATTTGCAATCTGCAATAATGTTTTGGACAATAATATTTTGGAATCATTTTTGGACCCAAAGTTCTGAAATAGAACAATTTGGAATTCTACTTTCTCAAAGGTTCTCAGGTAGAGCTTATTTAATAAAATTACACATTGCATATTTGCATAAAACAAATGCTCTGTGCATATTGGTACATAAAAAAACAATAATAAAAAGAAACAAAAATTTCCAAAGTAAAAGACTAGATTTTTGCCTGCCATTTATCTGTAGAACAGCTATGGGTGAATCTTAGAGGGAGTAATTATGTAGCATTTCCAAATGAAATCCAGCATTAATAGTGTAGCTCTCTACTCAAAAGGGTTTTCTTGAGCTTGAACATCCATTGCATCTTTCTGAATTTTCATACAGACATGTGGACTCGGTTCTTTTATAAATAAATGACACAACATTTGTTTTCAGACATTCAAAGTAAGACTTGTTGTTGCTAATTTGGTATGGGGGAACTTCATTTGAATATTTGTTTTGATTCTACTTTGGCCAAATACAACATGTCTTGGGCATTATATAGTGTGTGGTAAATTCACCCTATTTCCTGAGACAAATAAATTATTTACTCTTTTACTTAAAAACAGAACATTCCCTTTACGCTGATTTATGTCTGTTGTGGATGCATCTTGATTGTACCTGCATAACAATGCATTGAGTCAAAGTGTGCATTAAAAAACAGTACAACATTACAAAAGGATGCAGTCTTCAACATTTTTAAATGGGGCATTTACTCTCAAGGGTGCAGTGAGCCACAGTAGTTTACTACAGTCATTGATGGTGTGTTCTCCAGTTGGTTACTTTGGCTTCTCCCTTCATAAAAGCTTCCACTTTTTAAATGCACACAAGTTGCCTGACACGACCAAGCGGTCCTGTAAAAGCAATCAACTGTAAAGTGATTTGTCCGCTCTCTTCAGACAATCTCTATTATTCAGAACAGCTATGCCACAGAATACGCCACTCTGTCCTCTCAATGTAGACACACAATGAAATGTCATTGCATAGGAGGTTTACACAAAACGCCAGAGTAATCTAAGCAGTGCACTAAACTCAACAGTTTTGTAAGAAGGAAACTGCGTACTTTAACTGTTGTCAAGCTGATTTAAAAAACCTACATTTCTCAGCTTGCTATACTTGCATCCAAGCAATTATAAACAGTATGGAGGTGCACCGTGCAGGACAGTTAAAGGATTTCATGAGCCCTAAGATTTAAACTATCTTTGTAACTTTTCAAGGACAGCATGAGTATTTTACCATTTGATGTTACTTATCTGTGACTTCACATAATCTGAAGAACCATTAAAGTCTTACATCTGTTTGGGAAGGAAAAATGTTTACAAAATTGTTGAAGTGCTGGAGAGAACACCATCTGTGAAAATAAAACTGTCTTTGCTTTGTTGAGTTCAGACGTACCAAAATGACAACAAAACAGGTTTTTTTTTTTTTGATGAAGCACTCCTAATAAGCTTTCTTACTTGGAGCTTCTCAGTAACTGCTGCACAGAAGCTTAACAAAAAGCAGAGAAACAAAATGTCAAATTATTTTGCTATGAATTATAAACAAATGTCAACCAAAATTTCTGAACTTTAGGGGCTGCTCATTAATACAATTAACAGTATTACTGTTTTTATTAGGCATTTATATTTGTTTGTTCACTCAATGAAATGTAAAAGGAACAAGAAATATATATATATTCGTCCATACAAATTCAAAGTTCAAAAAAAGGTTTTGCACATTATGAGTGAAAGTTATAACCACTTCAGCTGTTCATCTTCCCCAAAAGCACATAGATTTTGTAATCAAGACATACAGTCCCAAAACCAAAAAAGCTTTAGGGAGCATCAGTTAAGGCTAATATAAACTGCCGTAAAAAGGGAACAGAATCAGTAATGGCCACACTGACCATAGCGTGGAAATAGATTACGGTAGGTCAACACTATAAGACCAGACTACTACACAGCATTATGATATAAATGAGGGAGGATAAAGTGTAAGACACACTTCAATTGAAATTGTCTGCATTCTGATGCATGGTACACCATTATTACAATACACCATATGCTCTGTGAGGGAAATTCTGATTTCTTTATTAACTCAGGTATTAGTTCTATCCTTGTTCCTATTACATGCAGTAACCATAACTTTGGCCCTAAACTTGGAGTGGTAGCAATGGGGGGTAGAAAACCCTTATTAATGAAGCACAACACCTTCCCCAAAAACCTTTTTAAGTTTCTAAAGTTAATAAAATTAAGAAATGTATTCAATTAAGACACAGGAGTTATAATAGTTGGGCAAATAAAATATTTAAAAAAACATAACTTGACCTAGTCATATTTATTTACAGTACAATTCTTTCAAAGGGGGAACAACCCTTCTCATGAAACCATATATAAAGTACATTGGAAATAAAACATAGACCTCTTGTTTTCAAAGCAATGCTGGTGTAAGATAGTTTTAACAGGAGAAAAACCTTGCAGGAGTGAATGTGAAATATATCAACTTAAATGAGATCTTACTTTGTAAAACATGCTTTAGAGCTGAAAAATCAGGATTCAAGGGGGAGTAGGTTTCCAAGATTTGAATAAACCTGACAGTGAAACCAATATTAACATTCACGCATCTAATAATTCTAATAATTGATAATATTGGCTTTTTAAGTCCCAAACAAATGTGGGTTATACTCGAGTATAATTCTTCCTGAAACCTAGCTTAAATAGCCGCAGTAATGAATAATTGTTGGTGGAATTTAGTAAATAAATTAAGACTGATCCAAATAAGACTGAGCCGTCATACATTCTAATATCAAACAGCATTCTTCTGACAAATCCTGTCACAGTGCAAACCAATAAAAAAGAAATCACACAGATAGAAGAAAAAAGACAGTTTCCCCAGAGATGGTTTTTTTTTAAAAAAAAACAACTGAAAACAATGAAGGATTCTGGGATGCATGAGTCAGTCTATCTGGGACTCCATCTCCAAAAATACCATCCCTCGTTTCAGCTAATTGTCATAACATGACATTCTAACTGTACTACAGTTTGGTGGGAACTATACTGGAACTTTTTTTATACTACTCTTTGTTACAGGAAACCATGCATTGCTTTTATTTACAAGAACCTGACCATACCTCTTAGTAAGTCTCTTTCTAAGTTCTAAGGCCATTTCCCTTCTGGAGAATTGTGTTTATTTAAGACCACTGGAGTGAATTGTATTTTGTTTTATCATGTTAAATGTATTGCGTATATAGATTTTATTTAAACAAAACCTAAAAAATAACTTCAAAGAAATAACTTCAAATACACATTATGGTTTTGGCTTTCTAAACTCTCATTTTTCTTCATGTTACCCACCCCCACCGCACACAGGTCCTTTATGCCACACGTCAGTCATAAGCTCTTCCCCTTTAGCGTATAAAACATGACAGATTTTTTCTTTTAATATAAACAAGAAAAAATATAATATGACAAAATCAAATAAAAAAGCGAGAGAATATTACCAGGTGATGCTTCAAAACAGAAGTGTTTGTAAGACAGGCATTAAGCGAACTCTACGCTGTAAAAGTCAGTCTGTGGAGAGGAGAGCAGCAGAGGTGCGGCGCTGCGTGTTCACAGCGTGTTCATACCAAGGAGCCGGCTCTGCTCTGCGCTGGCACCATGACGGGCACGGCGCCCATGCGCTCCAGCGCGGCCTGGCTGACCGCGTACGAGTGCGTGTGCTGGCCCTGCGGCGCCGCCGGCTTCAGGCTGATGGACCCGTTGCTGCGCACCATGGCGGGCGGAGAGGGGGCCGAGTTGGTGGTGACCACCAGAGTCTTGGGCGGGGGCAGGGTGTGGCTGCCATTGGTGTAGGCGGGGCGCGTCGGGCCCGACCCCGCCCCCGAGCCCGCCCCTGAGCCGGCCCCCGAGCCCGCCCCCGTGTGCCCGGAGGAGAAGGTCTGCCGTGTGTCCCCGTTGTAGCGCGTGTAGGAGTTGGTGTCGTAGTTCGGTTTGGGGTTGTGCCAGTAGCGGCTGTTGTAGGTGTTGGTGGACGTCAGGGTGTCGTTTTCCGATGACGAGGCGTCGGCGTGGAACGCCTTCACTGACGATGACCTCTTGGGCGGCAAGTCATCTTCCCTAAAGAGGGAGGAGAAAGACAGGCCAGTGAATCTTTTTTCAGTTTAAACCAAACACTTCAAATGGCGTAAAAAAAGATTCCACCCTCAGGAATATGCAAGTATTTAAACGCTTTTAAAAACCAATAAACACAGACTGATTGTGTTTTCACGTGTAATGAATTGCAAGGAAACCGCTCTTAGCACCGGATTTATAATTGGTAGCTAACTGAGTGAGTTTGTCCGTATATTGAGTGCACTTCCTCTGATTGATTTCAGGCCTTTGAGAAATGCTGAGAAAGGTTCAGCTGCCTTCATTAAGGGCACTCGTGTCCACCGCCTTGCCTCAAGAGAAGCCAAAGGAACTCCATACGGATGCAAATGAACCTATTTAAAAGCCTTGCATAGGAAACCCTCCTCTAATGGAGGTTAGAGAATGCCAAATGCCTTAATCTCTATCAGTGTAAAATATACTCTATCAGTGTAAAACCTACTCTGTCAGTGTAAAATATATCCTATCAGTGGAAAATGCACTCTACCAGCATGGATTTTACACTGAGCATTTTTCTGTGTAGTCTCACTCCCAGCACCATCACTAACCTGATGGTTGGAACGTTGTGCTCTGGGCTAAAGATAATGACATTCTGAGGTTTGTAACTATTTTGTTTCCATGACAGCATCGTGTATCTGTTCAGTGTCACCTATCAATCATTCAGCCAACTGTAACTTCAGCTGTAACGCCAGACACTCGGGCTTTGGTTAAGCATTTCAAAATGAAAAATAAAATTAGGGCTTTTCATTAGTAATAAGACATTTTCTGAATTATTTCCTATGAAAATTCCCCCATCATTGGTTAATAAAAAATCTGAACAAAACTCATGAGACAATTTCTGTTGAGAGATACCATTTGTAATACTGATTTATGGTGGTTTAGCACATATATGCCTATTGAGGTTTCACAACAAAGAAAACTGCAATTAATTGTGTGCTATGATATATTCGCTTGACTGATCACATTTTTAATTGCTGAATAAACCACAACAAAAATGATTCAACCTTCTGTTTTGCTTAAGCGTCTGTGAGTGTGTGCGTGAACCTCCTGTTTTGCTTAAGCGTCTGAGTGTGTGCGTGCGTGCGTGCGTGCGTGTGGTGGGAGAAAGGAGATGTACAATAGAAGCTCAGAATTCATTTGTTTTAATTATGTATGGAGGCAAATATTTATTTAAAGTGAAAGGAAAATTTCATCATAAATATTTATAAATATTTCTGATACTCATTTTATTATAAATGCATTGCAGACTGATATGAATTAGCAGGGCAAGTATCATGACAGACCTTCATAAATGCATACATCTGTCTACCACATTTGCATGTTTTTCTGCCTGTCCAGATGTGCAGTGATACATATTACCACCAGCAAAAAGCCATCAGCTGGGAGGAGTAAACCGTGCTGAAAAGGTGCGTATATATAAAAGGTATTTTTGCACATGATATGTCCGGCGACACCTGAGAGGTAAATTACAGCAGAAGTGCAGAAGCTTGTCCTTCCCCAGTCACAGTTAGACATTCTGAGGCATGTTGATATTCTGACTGATATTCTAGCAGTGTGCTCTGCTTATTCTGTAGTGAGCACAGCTTTCATTAGCAACAGGGGCAATTTGTGTAGTGTACATATTCCCAAAACAGTGCCACACTTATATTTTGCATGTTTAACAGGGACATTCCCTTCCAGCAAGCTTTGCACAGGTAAAACGTCTGCTGACTTTAGAAAGTATGCAAGCACAAATTAATTTTAATCACTATTTGTACCGCAGTAAAGATGATCAATGAGAGCAATGTACTTTCTCATACCTTTCTCATAGTATTCCTTTGTAAAGTACCTGATTGACTTGTGCTTATCGTTCTGCTCTTCTACAGTGATCGAGTGTGTGCCCTCCACTCCATGATTTATTTATTGTAAAAATGTGAATACAAAACAGAAGAATCAGTAGCTAAAGGGGTATAAGAAGCTCCTCCACAGTAACCAGAGAATAGGAGACTGCAGGCTGCTCTGTGTGTCTGAGGGAATCACTTTTCCCCATTATATCTTCATCCATCTCCGTATGATAGATCAGGCTACCCTGGCTACCGTGGTGATGGATGCCACGGTGATAGATGCTGTGGAGATAGATGCCGGCTGCCTTCCAGGGCCCTTTTCCAATGAATGTGCAGCGCGGAGGGGGAGCAGGGCGGAAGATGGGAGTTAATGGCAAAACAAGGGGTATGGGAGAGCCCAATTGAATTCTCTACAAGCACTAGATTAATAGTGTTTCAATCCAATTCCAGCGACTAAACTGTTTTTCACTTGGGTGGGCTTCTGTGCCGGGGGGGGGGGGGGGGTTGGTGGGGGGGCCCCCGATCGGGGCAGAGGCTCCTGATTGATGATGGTGGGGAGGAAGAGAGGGGGGGCCCACCTGATCTCGTTGGGGATCTCATCCTCCTCGTACTTGTTCTTGTTCTTCCAGTAGAAGAGCGTCACCACCACCAGCAGAGAACAGATGATGACCGCCAGGATCCCCGTGGCAATGGTGCCCGCAATGAGACCCAAATTCTGGGCCTGAGCTGAGAGGGAGGGAGCAAGGGAAAGAAAGAAGGGACAATAAAGAGAGAGAGAAAGCGAGAGAGTGAGGGATTCAGTGAGAGGAGGGAAAAAGAAGAAAGAGAGATAAGTCAGAGAGAAAGTGAGGGAGTGAGAGGAGGGAAGGTATGAGAGAAGAGAAAGGGAGGAGAGGGAGAGAGTAAATGATAGAGAAAAGGAGGGAGAAAAGATAGGGAGTGAGAGAATGCATTCAGGATGTGGTGCTTGTAGTCTATCGTGTTCCTGGTATGAATCAGTGGGGCTCAGACAGGTCTATATCCTCTCAATACACACACTGTTTTCTCCCCGTGGTTTTTACCTGTAATCCACAAGTGGATTTCTCAGCTAAGTCTAATTTCGATTTAGGCAGACCACAGCTATCACCACAAGCCAGTAATGCACATACATACATACTGTACCACGCATACCAGTTACATACCGTTTGCATGCGTGTGTGTGTGTGTATGTATGCGTGTAAAATATATATATATATATAGTCATTAAATAAATGTTTTCCTGTTTCTACATTGATTATGCAATGTTTTTTCTGAGGGAAGATAATTGTACTCTTTAATTGAATTAGCAGTTTGCACCACTCAAGATTAAATATTAAATATATAAGATTTAATATCCAAAAACATTTTTTTAAAATACCATCCCAATTAGCTCTTTGCGGCCAACACGCAGCACTGGTTTCTTTTTAAAGATAAAAACTGACTTGAAGAAGACTCCCCACAAAATTGCTACTGCAGCCTACAGCTTAATCAGGTCCATTCTGTGAGCCTGCACAGAAATATGTTATTGCGCACATTACGAAAACAACTTCACGAGTAATGGCAAAGGTTTCAATAAGAACAGTAATACTGGCCTGGCACTGGCTGACATAAAAACAGTATCGTTAACATATATGGAGTGGAACGTGGGCAACTCTGTGGTCTTGCTTTATTACGAGTGTCAGTGAAAGGTGGCGAAACCGCATTGCATTTAACGGAGACGCAGCTTCAGCAGTGGGAGCGAAATCATGAGAAACTCGGAAGATTTGCGTGTGCGTTTGCCGTTCCGTGTAGTTAATCAGTTACCTCGGGTCCAGTTGAACTATGCGTTGTTCCCTCACTTGGACAGTACTTCTTAGGGTTTCGCATACTTGTCCTGGTTATGGTTATCACTTGTTAGTCGCTCTGGATAATGTCTGCAATGCTGATGTAGTAATGAGGAGGACGAGCGCACTCGCTCTCCTCACCAGCCTGCACGCGCTGCACAGGGCCTCCCGTTCTCTATACGGGCCTCACCATCTGCCTTTGGGCTAATCCGGTCACTCATTCACGTCTCCCGGCATCTGGATTCCACAGTGCATTAACGTGAGAGGAGCAGACTCTCTGAGCTGACAGACAGACGCCGTATTTCCTTAACGAGTTTGGCCGAGCTTTGAGCCGAGAGTTTAACCGCGCGGCTTTGCCGCCGTGCGAATGCTGTGCCACACCACGCCGAACCACACCGCACTGGAGAGAGGAGCTATCGGTATAATGCGTCTGTGGTGTGTGAGTATACAGATGGATGAATGCAGACTTCCCCAGATTAGAGTCAGGCCTGGTACACTGACTCCCTCCCGGTGTTCAGGTGGAGTCCCACACTTACGCGCCACGACCTGCAGGTTCAGGACGCAGGAACTGGTTCCGATGGCGTTGGACGCTGTACACTGGTACAGGCCTGAGTTTCCCACGCTGATGTTCCGTAATGCTACTGTGCCTTGCATCTGGTCTGAAGACAAATTGATCTGCGTTAAAAGTGAATTTGGGATTCCGAGTGCAGTTCAACATGAGAAGAAATAAGCAACAGCAAAGGATGGTTACAACATCAATGGCAAATAAATGACATTTACATTGTACATTTACAAATTGCTCAAATGAGAATTCATGTATTACGACTGAACCCATTACCCAAGATTTCTAAATGCAGCACAGCTAAGAAATAATAAAAACATAATTAACTTTTTAATGTTCCACCTGCTAACAGAGGTCCAGAAGTAAAAAGTCCTCCCCAGTATTTTGTTCCAATCACCTGCATTTGCTAATTGGCACAATTCATCAGGCAGTAGGTAGAACTAATTAGTGAAATCAGCTGTCTTAGTTTATGAGTGGAAGAAATACAGGGCAGGACTTTTACTTTCTGACCCCTGGACTTTTCACTTCTGCCTGCTAGTCACAATCTTATTTAATTAAAGATATTAAAGAAGAGAATCTGCCTTAAGTTAGAATGTAATGTTGATGACACATCATCATGGACATGCCTGCTTTTATGTTTTTTTCTTTTTTATCACATCCTGTAAGACAGTGGTTCCCAACCCTGTTCCTGGAGGTCTACTAGATCCTGTAGATTTTCATTTCAACCCTAATTTGGCACATCTGACTCTACTAATTATCAGCTCAATGAGATCTCTAGCTGTTGCATGACATGCTTTGTTAAGGTTTGAGTGATAACCAACAGAATGGTAGATCTCCAGGAACAGGGTTGGGAACCACTACTGTAACAACTAGTACAAATCAGTGAAATACCAAGTTGTAATTTTCAAACTGAGCTCTCCTCCAAGCACATATATTTGTAAACAGACATCAAACACTCAGTCTTGCCACGGAGCTAAGCTACCCTTGCTCTATGTAAGAGAGTTTGTGTGTTTGTAGTATAAACCAGCCCCTTTCTACATCAGAGTGTGTGTGCTCATGGCAAACCAGCCCCATTCTACATGAGGGAGCGAAAGAGTGTGTGTGCTTGTGGTGAAGCGTACATTCATACTACAGCCAAGGTATACGTCTAATGTTCATTGCGCTTCTTCCAGGTGCAATTCACTGTTCAAAACATCATTATGCTGCTGCCCTCAAGAGAAAGCTTTTGGGAACACAAACTGAGCATACAAGTGTGCATTTCACCAAGGGCTGCAGCACACAGGTCTTTAGCATGGTAGCCTCACACAGAGCCATGGTGTTTGGCCCTGTGCATCTGTGCAGTCTAAGGACAGCACAGAGAGGACAGCTTGTGTCAATGGAAGCAGCATAAGAGGCTGAGTCAACTGCACAGCTGGAGAGAAGAGCCAGGGAAAAGCACCAGACAGCTCAGTCACCAACAGACACAGACACACGCAGACACACACAAACACACACACACACACACACACATACAGACACATGCAAACACACACACACACACATACAGAAACACACACACACACACACACACACATACAGACACATGCAGACACACACACACGGACGTGCACGCTACCATTCTTTTTCTCTCACTCTATCTCCCTCACACACACCCACACTCACACGCACCTACTACAGTGGGGAGTGGGGTGGGACACTTCACATACGTGTCATTTACAGCTACGCGTCATTTACCAGCAAACGCGGGGCAAAAGGGCACTCCTGCAGACTGCACTTTTATACCTTGCATGGCGGAGTAGGGCAGTTTGGGCACGGACTCCAGCTTCTCCCAGGCATAGGTTGGCGTGGGGATCCCCTCTTCCGAGGAGCACATTAGCATGATATCACTTCCCACATCCAAATTCCCCTGGATCCTACAAGAGGGGGTGGAAGGGGGAACTGGTGCGAGAGAGAGAGAGTAGAATTTTTGAAGTTGAATATTCCATGTTTTCTTTAAATGTAGAGTACATGAGATTTTCTCTGCCCACAATTCTCACAGACTACAAACCATGCATGGAGTCTGAGCCAATGGGAGATTTGTGTACATGAAGTCTGGCCCAATGGGGGATTTGTCCATGGAGTCCGTACCTAGCACGGTGAGGCCGATGACGCCAATATTGCGCCCCCCTCTGTCGGGGAGGTTGTTGACCACGCACTGGTACGTCCCTGTGTCAGAGAGTTGCGTGTTGTTGATGAAAATAGAGGCACTTGTGCTGGGCATGGTGGTGGCAAAGCCCACTCTTCCACTCAGCTGATTGGGTATGGTGAATACCTGGCCACCCTGGTAGATGATCACCTGGTAAAAACAAAAAACAGCGAACAGAGGCATCACTCATTACAAATATTTGAAATAACGACGATTAATATTTTGAGTATTACTTTGAGCATTATGAGCATCTTATGTTCACTGTCAGAGCAGGTACACCAATTTCCAGCCACAGAGTACATAGTACACCAGTATCTTTGAAATCATAAAAATCTTAGGAAACAGCTAATGCTACCACTGCTAGGTAATTGAAATGAGTCGGTAATTGTACGCACAATGCAATGCAGTTCTGAGTTAGCAATGCTTGGCCATTTGGTGTAGTAAGCATAACTATACCCTTTCATGCCAGATAAATCATAATAGCACTGTATTTCATTAAAATAAACATATTATTGGGGGAAGGGGGAGGCAAAGACCAGGTATGTATATTTCATTGGTATTAGACATACGGAGATAACCGTTAATGTGTGATGGTGACAGCTAGACTCTAAAAAGTATTATTTGTCATTGTGTACTACAGAGCAACAGCCACAAGAGGGGGATGTTGCATAAAAACAAACTACATGAATCACAGAGTGGACAAAAAGATTGAACAGCAATGCCTATTGCGAACAAAATTACACTACCAGTGTACTGGGTGTTTATTATATCATTGCCATTCTTACAACAAGTTATATGATTCACATAAAATGGTGCTGTCATATTATTCCAATACCATAAAAAAGTAGGATTTTAGAATACATCCTTATTAAAATATATATAACAACATACATCAGTACTCCAATATATTCACTGTGGTATAGATAATGGAGCAACCATTTGATCAACACCAATGATAAACTTTTATTGCATTTCATTGGAATATGAGCAATAACAGATAATCTTCTAAACTCTTGTCACTGCAGATTAAAGATGATGCTCCAAGTGCCTGGCGGTGAATATAACAGGAGTATCTGTCTTCTATGGCACAAAAACACACAAACCGCCACACTGGCAGGAAAGAGAGCTTTCAACAATGCATGCTTCTATTGATTTGACGGGTGAGGAAATTTTAGCTATCAAACCGGAGAGAATTTGGTCCTTTTGAAACTTTTTTTCTTTTTGACCCTTTGACCCTTATCAAACCAACCACAATTACACATCTGAATCTACCTAGCCTGTCTACCCTGCATGCATGGTTGGACCGCTAAAAGCACGTGTAGCGGTGATGTCCAAACACTCGAGCGAACAGCTTCGCGGAGCCGGCCGACACGCAGTCCCATTTGCAGCGGTGTTTAACCGCACGTGAAGCGCAATTTCGTGATTTCCCCGCGTGCGTGGCACACTTTGTCCTCTTTGGCGCGGTTGAGCGGGCAAGCCCGTCAGCAGCGATGCGATTTCAAACGCTATCACTTTACCCGGCTCCCTCCCGTGCATCTGATCCCGCTAGTCAGCTCTCCCAAATCGTCAGCCGAGCGGAATCATGAAATGTTGTCCGTAAGGAGCAGAATAACACAACCTCAGTTACACGCACTTCCAGAATGATTTCTTAGAGAGATAATGGGATTTTAGAGAGAGAGAGAGAGAGAGAGAGAGAGAGAATGACAGACTACCCTTCCACAGCGTGGTGCTGATTTCCCAAAGGGTTGTACAGGTGGAGGGAACTGGCAGGATTATGTGACCTTTGACTGTAATCTCCATGTTCTAACGAAACGATACACTTCGGTACACACGTACACACTGGACGGCCTCGCCTGGAACCCTTCATCACCCCCCACCGAATGCCAAGGGGGGGGGGGGGGGGGGTCTCAGAGGTCAAACTCCATTTACAGAAGATGCCAGCTATCCCATGCCGGAGACGGGCTCACAGGCTCCTTCTGAAAGTGCTGGGCGCCACCAGCTGGTGACAGTGCTGCTTGTTTACCGCACACCTGGGACTTCACCCGGGGCTTCCCACAGTAGGCTTTATTAGAGGAAAAATCCAACACGAACAGATTGGGCCTGAGCTAAACAAACACACAGATTCTGCTGGCAGTGTGCGTATATCTTAAAGCTGGATAGTAAATGTCACAGTGCCATCAGCTGTGGGGTAGTAATTGCACTCCTGACCAAAAGGTTGTAGGATCAGTGAGACTGAAACCTGAACTGATTTGGTGAATAATCAACTGACTAAAATGGTGGAAAATCTGTAAAATGAATGAATGATTAAATGAATGAATGAATGAATGAATGAATGAATAAGGTTAATGCACTAAGGAATGGTCTGTTTACATGTGAAACCCAGGAAAAAGACTGTGTTAAACGTGTTTTAAAGTGTTAAACATTCCACTCTGTAATCCTCCTGTTTATTATTTATGTGTACGCAGTACGTCAAATCAAACCCTTTCTCCAGGGAAGAATAAAATGAGTGTTTTTATTCTATTAAAATATCAATGCTCCTTGCATAAATGTTTATCTGAACACTCTCAATAGGATATGGTAAATTGAGCATCAACTTGTAAACATTCCCTGAGATTAACACAAGCTAAAAGCTTCCTATGGTGAAGACTGTTTTAAGCATGGTTGATACATTTGATTATGATAATTACTTAATTTTGTATTGGGAGATAAATGACTTCCGCTGTGCAAAAAGCATTATTTGAATTATAGTGTGTGGTTCTGTGGATTGACATGGGGCCTAATTACTGCCTGACATTTGAAGTAATAATGACGGCCTCTTTCCTGAATGCACGCATTGCTACAGTATCTCCTAATTAAAAGTCAGGAAGATGCCAAAATGGGAGTGACTAAGGAAACAAAGCCTCCATATAGTAATTAAACAAAGCCCGTTCCAACAATTTCGACAATATTGTCCGTGACTGGATTACAATCGCATAGCAGATGCTCTGATCCAGAGCGACAAATGGATGTGGAGAACATCAGTGTTCGTCATTTTCAAAAAGCGAAATCATTTATCAGTAGGCATTTAAAATTCCATCCAAATGTTTGAACTTAAGCCTGACCTGCTTTTCAAGGCATGCATACATCCCCCTCCCCCATTCAGTCTGATTGAACGGACTGCCCTTTACTTGAACTATATTTTTGAGGAATGCAGTGACGTCACCAGTTCAGGACGTGTCATGGGATTGCCGCTGCTGTTCTGTGTGCCACGGCTAACAATTAAAGTGCCTACTGAATGACTGCTCGAGAAAAGAGTAATTAGAAAGGGTCCATCTGTGCAGCGGGTCGCTTCTTTCTCCCTCCCTCCTGCGAGGCTGTAGGCCTGCGGTCAGCTCAGCGTCGAGGTTTACCTCAAATTTAAATACGCCTGCCATTGGCTGCCTGCATCCTCCTCTTCAGCACCAGATACAGGATTAAACTCCAATCTCTGCTCTCCATGGCGCTGGTTTCCATCCAACCAGGATTTACCTTACATCTCTCCACGCTCATCGCCACGGCGACTGCCAAGACGGCATGCTATTCGCCAAGGCAGACACAGCGTCGTTTAATTTCGTTTTTTCAGCTGCTCTCATTTTGTTTCCCAGAAAGACGCCCGCCATAAATCAACATGCGAAAAGAACTCAATCAAATATTCAATTAAAAATACAAAAAGCCAGCTGCAATATATAATTGTACCATTTTTGTCAGAGTGAAATCATTTTAAATAAGAACAGCAGCGTGCTCAAACTACACAAAAGCACTTTTGGCTCCACTAACTAGCTTAAAATAAACTTCCTAAAGGATGTGAAATTAGCATTTTGTAATATGCCCTACCCCCACAGAGATTCGTACTCAGTAAATTAGTGCAGAATTCGGTACACACAACTATGATTCAGTCTTGCATATAATACAATTTCATAAAATCCCATCTCATTTGGTTATTTATTAATTATTCATAATCAGTTTTCTACTTTAATTGAGATAATGTTTAACTTGTCAACAGACCACTGCGAGTTTGCATGTTCTTCCCGTGTCCGTGTGGGTTTCCTCCAGGTACACCAGTTTCCTCCCACAGTCCAAAGACATGCAGGTAGGCTAAATTGGAGACTCTAAATTGTCCATAGGTATGAGTGTGTGAGAGAATGATGAGTGAATGGTGTGTGTGCCCTACGACAGATTGGAGGCATGTCCAGGGTGTATTCCTGCCTCTCGCCCACTACGATCTTTACTTCACTCTAGTGTGTTTTTCTGCACCTCTGCATCTTGAACTGATGCACTTGTTGTACGTTGCTCTGGATAAGAGCGTCTGCTAAATGCCTGTAATGTAATGTAATGTAATGTAAACCGTTAAGCTTAATATTTATAAATGATCTACTGCGTGCTCTGAAGTCCTAAAAGTGCCATGATGGATTTTTAATGCTTTAAGTCTGGAACGTTTGCTGCACAAATAGGGTAAACTGTCACTGTGAAAGACAATACCTCTTGTTGGAACAGCATTGTATATAATATTTATACTGCAATAAAGAGGCAGTACAGTATATTTACCAAAGAGCAAGAACAAAAGATGGGAGAGCAGGAGAAGATGGGAATTGAGAGCTATGCATTCATTCAGAGTGCTCATCACATTTAGTTCCATTCCATTCAGAGTATCAATCAAATTCAGTGTCCATCACATTCATAGAGTATCCATCACATTCAGAGAGTGCCTAGTCATTCATGTGACTACACTACTATTTACAGGACAGTAGCTCACTGCTAAATTTAAACACATTCTGTTTACTCAAATGTTTTATGCAATCCTTGACTGTTTAAAGAAATGGCCCAAGAAATGGTCAGCATGTAATCCTGACTTTTATTTACAATTCAACGAAAGTGTAATAGAACATAACACAGTTTGGAAATTTTATTTAACGATTACAGAACTTGCTAAACTGTGCTGTGGAAAAACAGTGATGGAGTAAAAACCATATATTCTTGCAGACGTACTTCAAAGGGGGTTTGTGTGAACATGCGCCAGTGTGTGTGCCTGCTTATGCTTGCATATTTGTGTGTGTGCGTGTACTTGTGCACGTTTATGTGTGCATGTGTCTATGTGTGTGCATATGTGTAGATGTGTACGTGTGCATGTGTGTGTGCACGTGTGTACGTGTGTGCGCACATGCATGCGCTTGTGTACTATGTGTGCCTATGTGTGTGTATGTGTCTGGCATGTGTGTACATGTGCATGCGCTTGTGTACTATGTGTGCCTGTGTGTGTGTGTTTGGTGTGTGTGTACATGTGCTTGTGTACTACATGTGCCTATGTGTGTGCATGTGTTTGGCGTGTGTGTGTGTATGTGTAAACAGTAACTGTATAAAGCCCTACCATGGACTTAGGTTAATTAGTGCAGAAGATCGCTGTACTGCAGGTTAAAAGTGTGTGTGTGTGTGTCGGGGGGGGGGGGGGTAAGGGAGTCACAGCTCACAGCTGCACAGGAGAAAACAGAGCAGAAATAGCTGGGAGGTGCAGCTCTGCGACTCTTTTCCACAGTGAACAGAGAGGACACAAATCCACATTTATTGAATGTGCAGGGTACACATTTAGTGAGAGTTAGTGCGTAGGGTACAGGTTTACTGATGTAGTGTGTAGGGAACAGGTTTAGTGAGAGGTAGAGTGTAGAGTACAGGTTTAGTGAGAGGTAGTGTGTAAGGTGCAGGTTTAGTGAGAGGTACTGTGTAGGTGAGTACTCAGGTGAGTACAGAAGCAGTAGGGTGCAGACGGAAAGGATGCTGGGGTCGTGTGGTACCTGAACAGGCTGGTGTGCGTTGGACAGTGGGGTGACCATCCAGATGATGTTGAGGCTGTTGAGGGCTGCTCTGGTGGTGAAGGTGCAGGGTAAGAGAGCGGTCTGGCCCCGGGCCACCTGGACACTGCTCTGACTCACCGTCACCTCCAGGGCTCTGGAGAAGCCTACAGGGCACACAAACATGGGCCTGATTAACAACCAGCGCTAAAATGAGTAATACTGTAAAAACATGCAAAATGAATAATTACTTCAGTACTGCTTTCCTTAATGGTATCCAGGAAATATGAGCCCGTGAGGAGTAGCTGGTTTCTAATAATTAATGATGCATGAAATACTGTTGGTTAGTCTGTACGCTTCATCGGTAATACTGTGATGAGTTCCTCGCTTTCTCTCTCTCTGTCTCTGCCTCGCTCTCTATCTCTGTCACACACACACACACACTTGCATGCTTAATCTGGGGCCATGCTTGCAGATGTTTTAGAAGGGTCTGACACAAAACCACCAACTCTACAGATCCCCATTGGTTCTACAGAAATTGCAGGAAGAAATTTGGCTGCATCTATAAGTGTACCCTCCTCTTCAAAAGGCTCCGAACCAAAGCTTTCTCTTGCCAGAGGCACACACAAGCCGGGGTCTCTCTGACGGCTTCATCCACCATTTCACATGCCTCTCAAAATCACCCCAAATCCTCTGCCTCCCTTAGTTGGTGCACCTGTTTCCATGGCTTGGCTCGGCAGAATACTGTGGGGATGGATTTGTTCTCGTCATGCTTTTATGAACCCAAATGGCGCCGCAGAACGGGCTGACGCGTTTATGTGGTGGTCAGCCACGCGGAACAATTTGAACAGGGATCGCTCAAATCACTCTGTTTCCAGTGGGGCTCCCAGCTCCACTGGTGCTACATTGTGCCAAAAATCGCTTGTTGTTGATTGGCTGCATTAACTTGTTTCTAACAATGATTGTGTGATATGGGCGCATTCTGGCAAATAGGTACCACTGTGAGCTGATATCAGGCAGTTAAGCTAATAACATGAAATGCATTCCATTTTGCTACCTGGAATGCATGTTGCTAGGTAAAATTTGAAAAAAAAAAAAACATCTTGGTAATCAAGAGGAGTCCAAATATAATTAAGATAGATAAAAGACTCTCTTTTAAAAGCAGTGATGAAATGTGAGTGTTTGGATGTCAGGGGAGGGATGCGGAGGAAATAGATGTGATCTGTACTATTTAAGGGCAGGAGCAAAAACGGTAACATGCTGCCATCAGCAACAAAATGTTTCAAAGGCATGAAGACCATAAACCTCGCGCCAGCAAATAAACTAGTTCGGAAAAGTAAAAGGGCAAATAAAAGGTATAGAGAATACAGAAGCTCAAAACTGAACGTGCGAAACTGCTGATGTTCAACCTGGAGACTGCAAATATTCAAGTGTGAGAAATACAGGCACTAAAAATAGAGGACCTCTCCGATGCAGAAAGACTAAACTAGCATCCTGCTGTGCGGCCACGGAACAGCAAAGAGCAGCATATGACAGCCTGCTGTCATCATATCCCTACTGTTTTTGCACAATCTAAATGCATTAAGGGTTAAATTGGGTTAGCCCTCCCAACATAATATATCCTTGCTCAAGGCCCAGTGCGAGTAATCTTATCTGAAGCTGGTAAGGAGCACAATGCCAGTAATTAAATTATACAAATTGTGCATGTTTGGAGTCCTTGGCTGCCGTGGTGCACTGCGATAACAGTAACGAGCCACGCAGATAGGAGCACGCCAGTACCCAGCTGCCACCACGCCGCCCATTCTCCCCAAATCCGCATCCTACGCCTCCCTTCCTCCAGCAGATCGCTGGGCCTCCAGCTACGTCTCCAGGAGGAGTGAGAACGAGCGGGGGGGTGAAGCCCACGCATTCGGTGTCTGAGCGACGGGTCTTAGCGGCACAGCGGCCGGAGACCGACAAACACGTTAACGTGAAGTACGTTAGAACTCGGCCCATCAGAGACAAAAGCGCTCTGCGGAAGGGAAATCAAACGTCACTGATAAATCAAAACGAGTGTCACTAAAAAAAACACTGTTATGTTGATTCTATGGTGATGGTGATTATGATGATTTTCATGTTCTTTTGCTGCTGCAGATTCTGAGTAAAACAGAAAGAAACAGGAACAGCCAGCATTTTAAAGTCTTGCGAACACACCAGCAGAAAACTGGATGGACGTCTGGGACCCAAATAGTTTAATTTTGAGTCTGAGAAATGTGACACTCAAGCACCAGCTGAGCACTTTATGGAACACGTTTTGCTGTTCAAGCATGTCGCATATAGCTCAAAAAAAAAATCAGGCTAGGTTTTCATCTTTAATGTGATGTAGGCAGCAGGATTGCACAACTGGTACGTGACTCGTTTGAAATAAAAGGATTGCTTGGCTGAAAAAGGAAGTTTGATGGCCAGTGTCAGGCGATGAAGTAAGAAAAATTATAAATAAAAATCTGTTCTCATTTGAACACAGGAACATGTTCTTGCTGCCCAAGTTACAGCAGAAAATGACAGCTCAGCAGTAATGCACACTTAATTTGTCATCATGCATTATTTAAACCTACGTGCTCTACTACGCTGAACTAATTTCAACGTATGTCACTAACACACTGCGCACAAACTGCACTTACGGACAAGTTTTCAGCTCCTAGTAAATAATAAATAAAATTTATTTTTGAAATACTTTTCAACCTTTAGAATCCCCATGCTAATATGTCGCTGTAGGAAATCCATGGCTTTTTTTAGCTTAAAAAATGACTTTTTTTTGATGACAAAGCATGATCGGCCATTTCAAACTGTTACATATTGTAATTAGTCCAGCTGGTTTCTGTCTGCATGTGACAGCACACTGTATCAAAGGCCAGGAGCCAGAACACCCACAGAGCGATATATCACCGTCTATCCCAAAATAGCTCCTATTGTAAATCAGCAGATTTACAGTGCATTCATGCTGTTTGAAACCATTTAGCCCAAGTCTAGCATCTGTTTAAATGGTAGTAATTCTCAAACACAGAAGTAATTCTCTCATAGAATAAGTGGCTTAAAACAAGGCAATACCAATGGCATCATTTCACCACTCGGTGATTAAAAAAGTACCATTTGTGCATTAGTGGTATTGCCCCAGTTTGAATGGGAATTTGGCTTGTGGCTTGGCTACGCAAGCGCTAGCATGCTGTTAGACATCCTAGCTACTGCTGGATCAGCTCCTCAGAACAATGTGGCATCAGGTGACCACAGGGAACCACCAGTTTTTCTGTTGATTATTTACTGAATTACTGTGGTGATCGTAAATAAAGCAAATTCTGAACAATGTTGAAATGGAAGACATTCAAAGTTAAAGGAAAACAATACAAACAAAATGGAAATGTAAAGTCTGACAAGGTTTTGAGGGAATGATGCAGTGTATCACTACCAGAGTACAATGTGTTTGGAGCTCTATAACGTCAGACGCTAATTAGTGAAGTCAGAAGCTTCAATTATGAAGCATTCCAGGATGCAGAAGGTCACCAATGTTGCGATCAAATTACATGTAGATACTGAATATTTCTTCACACTTCGGCTATTTCTAATCATTGGTGTGGTAGCCGTTCGTAGATAGGTACGACGACCCCAGAAGCACATCACAGGTCCATAAATTTTGTCCAGCTTACATTTTCAGCTTAGAATGAAATTTTTTTATATGTATCTTGTTTTGTAAGTTGTGTTTGAAGGTAACACAGAGAATATTTTTATTTCATTGACTGCTGAACCATGCTTCACAGTTCGTAAAGGTCGATACTGAAAAAAATGAAGCTTTCACACAGAACCTCGCATACCACATGGTGTAAAACGAGATTTCCACACACACTCAATACATTTCAAGAAGAACTGTGAAAAACAGACTGTGTGCAACATGTAGACAATAAGTACTACATATTGCTCATAATATCCCATGAGCAGGTTATTCAGGCATGTGGAAAGGTTAGTTCAAAGTTATTTTGGCCAAATATGTATATGGACGTACAAAAATACTGCCAGACATGGCCAGAGTGCCAGAAGACCAGATTTGGAAGGCCGACACCGCCCTGCCTGTTTTTGGCACCCACTTCGGCAGCACAGAATACCAACATGTATTAGTCATCTGACATATCAGAGTATGAATTTCACCTTCAAAATCAAATGAAGCCTTCAAATTAAACTACCCGCAGTCATCCAGAGGCTGATGGACTTAAGGAGCACTTCAGAAAAACCCTAAAAAGCAGCCTATTCAGTGTAGGTTCGTATCGAAGAGGACAGGGACAAATGGCTGCCCTTCATCCTGTTTGTGTGCAATGAGGTTGGAATTGACCAGCTGACAAGGCAAGGCTTCCCCTTCAGTGGAAACAGGGTGGGGTCAAAAGTGCTCCAAAAAGGTGCTGGTGAGAGCTATGGAGAACCTGTGTTATTGGTACACTGGCCACAAGGAGTAACAGGACCAGAAGAATCGGTCCTGTTACTGTAAGGCCAGGAAGGCAAGGCAAGGAGACTCAGGTTGATCATATCAATCTACTGAATGACTGGAAGGATCACGAGAAAGCTGAATTTTACATTCTTAGTCAAAAAGGTGGAGGAAAAAGATGAAGCAAATACAGTAGACCAGCATCCTTGGCCACCCACACCTCAGAAAGAGCAGAGTCACACCATAGGGGACAAGCAGCAAGCTCTCTGACAGGCATTTGATACCCAGTCCTGTTCCAATTCCAATGGTATAATAGGGTCATTGAGCCTTCCCTGAGGTCCGAGATACAGACTATGAGTGATCTGGGAGCCACTGAACCATCACAGAGTGAGTAGAGCAATCCAATCCCCTGGTCCTGGTTTCTGAGTAAAATTGGGTCTCTGCAATGTACTGACTTCCAAAAGGTCAATGCCAGATCCTATATGATGCCGATCCTTTACCTCGAACTGATCTCCAGGAGAAGATTGGCAGTACTATATAGGCTACCACTTTATATCACCACCCCAGGAAGAAACTCTAAAGGCTACTGAAAGGCACCCCTTGAGGAGAAGTACTTTGGGTACCCCCAGTACTAGGTGCCATGGAATATAAGATGTGACAGCCAAAGTAGCTTAACTAGGTGTTACTTTTACTTTTTTGCTAAAAAGTTATCTGTGGAATTGACATTCCTCAAACCACAAACAACTGGCTAATAGCCTACTGGCTGTATCCTTCAAATTTTCCTAAAGACCAGCCAAAGAGACAATGATGGGCCTCAGACACACTGGTACACCTGACACTCTTTTGCATCAAAAACATTCATTTCTTCCGTATCTCAGATCCAAAAAAGGAAATCCAGCCTGACACGCCATAACCAACGCACCACAGTGGAAGCCATTCACTTTAGGAATTAAAGGACCTCAAGGCCAGATGGAAGCCAAAACAGCTTATCTTCCCAAACTCCTACAGTTCTGCATTTTTTATTTCTTTCTGCTTTCACACAGAGCAGCTGACAAATCTCATCCAAAATGTTAGATTAGACAGGACAAGAGTCTGAGAGCTTAAGCCACTGTAACTCGATATATTACTTAAGTGTGAAGGAACACAAGCTGCACAGGCTGTTTTCGTTCATTACTGATAAGTCTGAAGGAACACACAGGATGCACGGGCAATTTTGGTGCATTACTCTGGTACCTTGCATTACCTTGTCTCTGGTCTTATTTGGCCTACTTTTTAAACTACCCCTGCTTTGGTTCATATGTTATGCATTTTAATTGGCTGATCCCTATTTAATGAGAGCTTTCCGATGCCCAGTTTCCCTTTCTGTATAGTGCACTGAGCTCCACAGGTCATTGGTGTCTGGCCTGGTGCATATTTCATTAGGCACAGGACTAAATTATTTCAGTAGTGGGGACATCTTAAAATGTCTCTTTTAAAGTCACAAACTGAGAGCTGCAAGGTCCACCAGCTTTCTTCCACCCATGTTTATCTCATTAAAACTTTGTTATTAAACTAAAAGAAGTAGTTGCCTATCGTTGACCTAGATTTTCAGTGTTCAGAATTTACTCTTATTACTGTCACATACAGAAATATCTGAACATGCAGACACTGGTACCAGCAAGTGATTTATTTGTGTCTTTTTGGCCTGAATGATCTGTGGTCTTGGTTTGAATTGATTGTCAGTTTGGTTTGAATGATTTGCAGGTCTCAGATTTAATGTGTGGGTCTTTGTTGTGACAATCTTGGTTGTGATTTACTTGTAGATGTTGGTTGGGAATGATTGTAAGTTTTGGTTGTTATCATTGATTTATATACATATTTACAAATGTACATACTGTGATGTGCAACTGAGACTTTTTACTACATTAGCAGCATAAGACAGAATGCTGTCTCTAACCAAGGAGATTGTGCAGCAGCTAGATTGCATTTTACATGCCATGCAAGCAAGCTACAAACCAAATCAAAATTATTATTATTATTATTATTATTATTATTATTATTATTATTATTAATAGTTTACTAACAGTAGTAGCATTTTTATTGTTCCCTAATTCTGGTATTGAGCTTTTTCTCTTATTTTCACACTGCATGTATAGTTGGCTGTGCATTGCGCTGTGGGGCCTTCAAACCACATGTCCCAACCCTGCTGCCATAACCCAAGCTGAGCGCCCCCTTTAGGCCAGGAAGGTCATCGCTCACCTCGGGGTGAATGATGTCTGAGCCAGTCGGGGAGCCATCCTCTTTGAGTCCTCTTTTGGGCTTGTGGAGTCTCAGAGAGACAACAAGGGCGGGGTCTGTCGCATGCTCGTGTTCTGTTTACTTACAGGCCAGTATGTGGTGTGTGCAATTGATTCTCTTTTCCCAACTTCCTGTTCTGTTTGTTTGCAGTGCTGGGAGCATTCCTTTTTAATCTGCAAACATCCGCTTCTCTCTAACTCCTGTGGCACCCCAGGAGGTGCCCGTGAGGTATAGGAGAATGCGGGGGTTGGGAGGTGGGGGGAGGAGGGGGGGGTATGGGGGTTTTGGGGAGGGGGGTGTACTGGAGGGAGGGTGTGAGCACTACCAGAAGGCGCTAATTGAAAAAGTTACCTGAGACGGTTCTAGCGCGCCCTGCAGCAGCCCCCTTTATAAAGCAGCCGAGCGCGAGGTTTATGTTTATTGATGTTTATTAATGCACCAGAGAAATCGCTCGTGGAATGAAAAAGAGATACAGAACAATAAAGATACTGTGGGCCTCCTGTGATCTCCTTTGTCAACGTGACCGTGCTACCTGTCTTTAGCATCAAAGCTCATGGGGAGGAAAAATCTAGTTCTTCAGGTCATTCAGGTCCTTACTGTAAATGTCGAGCTGTGAGGCTGAGCTTCTTATTCATCAGCCCTCATATTCCGACAGACTGCATCTGCCGTCATTCTTCTGCAATTTAAAACACTTCCAATAAAACATTACTTTGTTTTTTCATCTACATTTCCCAATCATCCCACACAATTTGTGTTAAGCATGATTAGTCTTTTGTTTGTTATATTAAGTGCTATTTATTTTTCTTGTCCACATGCTATACTGTGCAGTGCACGCAGTATTTCTGTAAAAAATAAAACTAAGGAAGGGAGGGATTTAAAGTGAAAGCAGCCCCTCCTCCACCTACATGGACCTTTTACTGAAAAAAACCTCACCTTTTTGGCCAGGTAGGGGGGTAGGAGATTTAAAGTAAGGAGAGGTCACTGGTTTAATTTAACAGCAGCCCTATACTGCAGTTGCTGGCCTTCCCCAAAGCCTATACAACCATCTACCAATCCCACAGCCACTCCAGCGCTTTCCTAGGTGGCAGGAATAATCCTTTTCAGATGACTCTGTAAAAGGACAAAGCCGTCTCCCTATTTAATGCCCTCCCCACCGCCCGCCCCCCCCCCCCCCACCCAAATCCCAGACAACAGGCATGTGAAAATGTGCAGTGGACATACAGTAAAGGCCAGCTCAGCATTGTGTCTGACAGATGGATCAATACTGTATTAGCAATAATCTCCTTTGTGGAGATGGCACTTTCCACTGATCACTGGGGCTGGTGGTTAACTCCTGTAGTGTACCACGGATTAACATCACAGCTGGAGTGGGTGACAGCTGTCTGCGGAAGCGTTGCAATTTCACGCTCAACATAAAACCAATATTACAGTATACTGTTGGGGGGTGGGGGGGAGGGACCGGGACTGAGGTCTAGCTTATTTTCAATGATTAATTACCTGCACTGGAAGTTTTCGATAAGCTTGTTCATTCTGGATTTCCCATTAGTATTTATACAGTAAGCGTAAATTCCCTCTGCACATAAAGGGATAGCACTGCATGAATGCTGCCACGTAATTCCATTTACAGCAGCCATGCTGTAACTGTGTTACATCACCTTGGGTGGGGAAGTAAGACCTGAGGAAAAGAATAGGAGTAGATGCTCCGTCTGTCGGCCTGACCCGCACATATCCCAACGGGTCAGAACCACAGCAAAACCAGCGCCCAGCTTAGGCTAGCCCAGAGAAAGCAGTGCAGCTACACAGAAGCCTCATGGTTCTGAACAAACATGGTATTATTCATGGCTTGGTTTCCAGTGCTCTGGGGCATCACAACACTGCATATTGAGCAGGCGGGGGGGGGGGGGGGATTTCATCTGTGTAAATGGATGAGCCATGATGCCACCCCCCCCCCCCTCCATGGTTGAAACTCAGGTGGATGCAGTAAGGCAGCTGCACACTGGCAGACCGTAAACAATCTCTTTGAACTCATTTTTTTGTTGGTTTTTTTTTGTGAACACAGCCCCCCTCCAACGTAAAGCCCACCCTTCTGATCCTCCCTTCTTTGATGTGAGCACCAGTTTATGTTCAGCACAGAATCCCTGACATTTCAAAAAAGAGAGCTTTATAACACAAAAAAGAAATATTTTAACATTTGGACTGTATTTTCAGTAATGTACTGTACTAGCCAAATTTAGAGCACAGAAAACAGGAACACTCACAAAGGTTGTTTTATGTCTGGCACTTCTCACATGATTATAAGAGAGTGGGGACCAGACTGCCACAGTTCAGAGATGCTACAGAGACCAAATGGGAAGCAGTAATTAATATTTTACAGATAAACAAGGCGGCTAACCCCTCCCCCCACACAAACAAAAGGCCTTGTCTGCATCTGCTGAGCACGCTCATTGGCTGGGGGATTCAGCGGGTCACCGGATGATGTCAGCTGCCTGCCAGAACTTTTCACAGAGCTGTCCCTGCTTAATCGCCCCCCCCCTCCCACCGCACTTCCCTGCATCACCTAGGGAACCTTCTCCCCCAGCACTAAACAGTCTGATCTGTATCAAAGAGAGAGAGAGCAACTGATAGAGCGATTTGCAGCTTTGTGCTGGCGCTCCAAAGCACCCAGTGCCAATGAATAAATAAAAGTGTGCGATGGCTTTGACCAAACATGGCTTCTGGAGCGACAGGGCCCTTGTCACTGTTGCTAGCTGCGTTTTGCACAAATATGGGCTGTCATCAGCGGAGCTTTTTAGCGAGGGTAAATATGGGGGTGGGCCCGGTGTCTGAAAGCTTTCTGGATACTCTAGGGGGAAATGGCCTTTCCCAGCACTCCCGAGTAAAACGCAGCATGCCACGCTGCGTATGAGCATGAACGTAAAGTAGGCCACTGGATCTGCACGGCGGGATTAACCCCTAAAGGCGGGGGCCAGATGCCTGAGCTCAGGGCCTGATGCCGGGCCACGTCTTGGAACCACAGCCAACCCGAAGCACTAGACTAGTGTGTCTGAAGACCCCGCACCTCAGTGGTGACAAGCCAGCCTGTGCTTTCAACAGAGAGATCCTCCACCCCAGTGTGAGTGAAGGAGGTGCTGGCAGGAGGAGCGATGGAGGTCCAGAGTAGAGCAGGGCCAGCTCTTTCACAAGCAGGGCCACTGGAGCGTGAGAGCCAAGGCAGGAGAGGAAAAGTGAAGTGACAAACGTTTGAAAGCTCTGCTCTGCACTTCATGCCCAACGACCAGAGGGATGCAATTGGCTGTCGCTGCAGTGTTCTCAAAGCTCCCAAACTGACCCTCATCAGTTGCTCTGAAGGCACACCACTCTCATTCTCCCTACCCTTAGCTGTCTTGTTCCCCACATAGCCCTATTTTTAGCAGGCGCTATATTGCATGGAGCTCTTCATAACTATATCTATTTTTATCAGGGGAGCAGATATGCCAGTACCTTTCCTAATAATGTGCCTGTCCAGGATTCTGCCATCTTTTATCATTTGTGCTTCATATTTAGCATCCACCCAACACTTTAAATAAAAGTGTCAGTAACATACTGTATTTAATTCAATTATGCAACCAGATATTGATGTGGGAGTCTTAATTACAGATTTGAGGATGCTATTATGAGCTAACGGAGCGACGCTGTTGGCCTTTTTATTGCAAGGCTTAGTGTGCAAACGCTTGATCGACTCCGGATTTCCCTTAATGCACCAGTCAACTTGCATTTTGTTTCCCTAGACCTGTGCCTTGATCTACTTTCTTAGTGCAAAGTAATTTCCCTGTGCATAATGGCCAAGCAGAGACCTCCACCACTGCCGCTCTCCCTTACAGCCTTTCCCTCCGCTATTCCCACCTGCAGGTAAATCGCCCAGCTACTTTTCTGGAGCCTGCAATCATCACGGTCTCACAGGCGGCCTGAATCGGACCCCCAGCTCTGTGCTACAACCACCAGTAACAAAGACGCCTCTGACTTTAGGATGAGCATTTTAAATCGGACATGTCAGAAAGCAGAGGAATCCGGGCTGGCGGGGGAGGGGGCTGGGGCGAGTGACTGCAGGGGAAGGGGGGAGAAAGCATGCAACGTAGAAATACTAGCTCTTTATTCAATAGTAGGGATTCAGTCTAAACTACATAAAACACAACCTGGGTGTTTGTCACACACGTACTGATTTACTAAACTGTTAAGCGTATGAAAAATCTTTTAGCAAATGCAAAACCAATAACATGACCATGACCCCCCGTTTCTGTGAGCTTCTTCCTGCTTCTGTGAGCTTCTCCCTGCTTCTGTGAGCTTCTCCCTGTTTCTGTGAGCTTCTCCCTGTTTCTGTGAGCTTCTCCCTGCTTCTGTGAGCTTCTCCCTGTAGCTGTGAGCTTCTCCCTGCTTCTGTGAGCTTCTCCCTGTTTCTGTGAGCTTCTCCCTGCTTCTGTGAGCTTCTCCCTGCTTCTATGAGCATCTCCTGCTCTGTGAGCTTCTCCCTGCTTCTGTGAGCTTCTCCTGCTTCTGTGAGCTTCTCCTGCTTCTGTGAGCTTCTCCCTGCTTCTATGAGCATCTCCCTGCTTCTGTGAGCTTCTCCCTGCTTCTGTGAGCTTCTCCCTGCTTCTGTGAGCTTCTCCCTGCTTCTGTGAGCTTCTCCCTGCTTCTATGAGCATCTCCCTGCTTCTGTGAGCTTCTCCCTGTTTCTGTGAGCTTCTCCCTGTTTCTGTGAGCTTCTCCCTGTTTCTGTGAGCTTCTCCCTGCTTCTGTGAGCTTCTCCCTGCTTCTATGAGCTTCTCCCTGCTTCTGTGAGCTTCTCCCTGCTTCTGTGAGCTTCTCCCTGCTTCTATGAGCTTCTCCCTGCTTCTATGAGCATCTCCCTGCTGCATTCCTGTGCTAATTAGGGGCAAACTTCCAGAAGTGATCAGAGGGTCTGGGGTGGACAAGGACAAGCCTGCATCTACAGGCCCTCGCTGTGTGCCACTGCGTGTGTACTGTGTCCCAGGGGTAGGCAAGGCCTCACGAGATTTCCTTTTTTTATCCTGCTCATAATTCATTCATTACTTGGCTGTAGTCCTTCTTTGAAAAACGATATCAAATAGCCCGAGAATCACAATGTAAATTAGGCTGGAACTGACCAAAGTCACTGGAAATTGCAGAAATAAACCTAAAACAGTTTGTTTAAGAAAGAAAGACCTGCGTGCATCTAATGGATTAGTGAACAACCAGCCCAAGAGCGAGACGTTCTAATCAGCCCCAGCAGTCGTTTTAAAGATTTCGGCCTTTGTGAACCACAATAATTATGATGCTGATGTGCCACATATTCTATTAGACCCCAGAGACTATTCATACAAATTGTACCAATGTTTCTGTAGGAGCAGAGTCTGATGAAAACAATATTACACGTCTGTTACCAGGGCTTTCTTTCAGCGCTAACATGGTCACCTGTATTATCATCTGAGCCATTTCACTTATATATTAGCATGTCATAAAGGTTATTCTTCATAAAATAAAAATGAAAACACCACTTCTGGTGGGTGGCAGATATGACCACATTTTCATTAATTAATTACGAAGATATTTAAGTAGTGTGCAGTTGGATTGAAATGAGCTTCGGAGACTTTATCATTCTTTAGAGACTTTATCACTTATCATTCTGAAATCACACTCAGGATGGCCAGATTTTATTTTTGTCAAAACATTATGATGCTTCAAAAATGTCTTTTCCAATTAAGGTTTGATGGATGCATGTTTAAAAACAGTGGCTCTCTTGTGTACATTTCCTTATTAGTTCAGATAAACCAGCTCCTCTCTTACAATAATCGAGAATTTAGACTTCCTTTGCCCTTCACCCTGACAACCAGGTGAAGTTGTCGACATTGTAATCTCAGCAACCTCAGAATCCCTCAATAATTTACCCTGTTTTTATTCTACTGATCATCCTGACACTAAGGGAAAACTGCCAACATGTGAGACACAGAGATGCAGCCGCTAAGTTTGGTGAAGAAGCCATTCTCGCATTTTTGAGGGAACCCACCTAATACCTATATTTCATTCCACACTGTACACACATCCTAATTTGGAAAACGTACATTATTGCTAGATTAGTGCCATTTGATTAAACAAAAAGCAAACCACGCAGAGAGATTTCAGCGGTGACCATGAAGTTTTTTTTTTGTCTCTTCTGTGATCTGCAGGCCAAGTGCTGAGCTAGCAGGTGTCAAAGAAGATTCTTATGAATACTGCATGATGCCAAAAATTAGCATTCTATTTTACTGAGATTTAACTGAGATTTAGCTTCCTCCCCACCCATCAGCCCCTGCCCACCTAGCTACTCAGCAGAAATTCTATAAAAAGGTACGTGGACATGCTGAATCTGTACTTTCAGCTTAAGGCATAATATTGAAAAATTTCCAGAAAGTACTTTCTCTCATCATGGTGCAAAAATGCACATAGCCCACACTATAAGACCACCCCTCAACACCGTAAATTAGAAATTAAAAAAAGGATAAAAAACTATTAAAAAATGAATCTGCGGTCGGGGTTCAATCATTATTTAGTATGGGCTCATATAACTTCTGGGTGTTGCGTAACCACTTGCCTCCAAACATACCATTAGCTTGTTTCATCTCACAAGGGTAATCTCTCCACTGCAGTCATTTCACTGGAAGGTCTGGCAATGCATGGTGCAATGGCATTGATATACGTGTGCATGTGTGTTTGTATAAATACGTAAGTATGTGTGTGTGTGTGTATATATATATAATGTATATTTTAAAAATTATAAAATATATAGAATATATTTATTTAGAAAAACAGAATATATTTATATAATTACAGAATATATTTATTTAGAAAAACCTTAGGAAGAGAGTGGTGTACTGGTACAGAGGGATTTGTGTTCTTGCGGTTGGATGTCAGAGGCTGCATTGTGAGAGTAACCAGCTTGTCTGTGGGTGACCTTTCCAGCACAGATAAGAGGCGAGCACAAGGTTGTGTCCCCCTATGCGGCGCGCATCTGTTCATGGGCCCTTGGCAAAGCCATATGGCTCTCCTCCTCCTCCTCCTCCTCCTCCTCCGCAAAACGGAAAGAAGAGAGAAAAACGGGGAAAGGTTCTGCTCGACTGCGCACCAGGGCTGGGGGAAGGGAGACTCAGAGAGCGGCAAAGCCTCCGCTCCGCTTCCAAAATGTGCTCATCTCCTCGGAGGCCGTATCCATAAACGCCGCTCGGAGCCACAGCTAAAAAGGAGGATGATTTTTCAGTCGCTGTAAGATCTACTATACCCCTTCAACCATCAAATTTTATTTGTATAGCGTATTTTACAGCACTTGTCACAATACGCTTTGCAGACAACCCTGGCCTAAACCCCCACAGGAGCAAGCCTAAGGCAACAGTGGCAAGGAAAATCTCCCCTTCTCCTCCCCTCCCTGACCGAAAAACACACACACACCAACACCATCTCTGAAAAACCGTGCCCCGGTGTGTGCGTGCCGTTAAATAATCCGTTAGTCGTTTCAAGAGCCGGGCATTCGCGAAGAGTCCCAGCCTTCCTGCTTGTGAGGTGGCGGTGAATATTTTCTCAGCACCTGTCAATCAGCGCGCAGGAGCGACAGAGACAGAGATCGTCTAGCGGGGTTCTGCGGCGACACGCTCGTCCGCTAGAGACGACGCGCGCGCAGCAGCGCAGCAGCGCATGGCGGGCTGGCCCTGACTGACAGCTGGGGACGGAACAGAGAGGAGAGGGGTGGAACACACCGGAGTATCATTAACCCTGAAAAATGTTATTCTTACTGGCAATATGTTGTTAAAAGAGGAGAGCATTCACATAGATGGAATGAGTAAATTTGTGTAAAGAAAATATATTGATTAAAGGCAAATTTTATTAGCCTTATCTATTAAATTAACAGCAAACACTTGTTTCTAAGTCTTCAGCTTTCATAGTCTGTAAACTGAAACAATAATCTTCCTCATATAAATCCTTAGGCATTAGAATCTCTAGCAGGCAAACCCCAATGCAAGCAGGCATCTCAGAAAGCATTTTAGACTGCACCTGAACTTTGACTGGATCTCAGACTGTGCCTGAACTATGACCGCATTTTAGGATTGAATCTGAAATTAGACTACATCTTAAACTGCTCTTGACCTTAAACTGCATCTTAGACTGTGTCTTAGGCTGCACTTTATTCTGCATCTTAGACTGCACCTGAAATTAGACTGCATCTTATGCTGCACCTGAACTTAAACTTGAACTTGATCTTTAAAATCTTATTTCTACAAACTATAACACTTCAGCTTACACAATGGATATATGATTATCATATTTATTTACATTGTAAAAAATCCACCACTTGAATATATGCGAGTAAATGAAAAACAGAAATAGTATACAACACGCAGAGGAGAAAGAATGCATTATGAACAGTAAAAGC
Organism: Anguilla rostrata; assembly: GCF_018555375.3. NCBI lineage: Eukaryota > Metazoa > Chordata > Actinopteri > Anguilliformes > Anguillidae > Anguilla > Anguilla rostrata. Next base: position 27,739,299 of record NC_057944.1, read on the forward strand.
AAAGTAAACTGCAGGTCATAAGACCAAGGCGAGGAGAGACGCGGGTTCGTGCGGCTGCGAGGTGCGACAGTCGAGCTCAGACAGAATCGCACGGGCGCCAGTGCGTTCCGAGCTCCACGCGCTGTCACACTCGAAAATTAAGCGATAATTGCGTGCGTAGTCACGCAGAACCGCAACCTTCTCAGACCCCCGTAGAGAGAGAGGCGGGCTCACCGCAGCCTGCGATGTTAGCCTCGTTGGCTTCGCCCACTTCCATTGGCTGTGCCGTTCCCCCTTCCCTCCCTTGCGCCGCCCAAAATAAACACATTCATTCTCTAATTAACATCCACACAAGGCAGACTATTTCTGTCTGATATGAAGCCCATTGAGAGCACATGACTCAGAATACATGTTCACACCATTTTAACCTCCTCAAAAGATCCCATTATGTGCCAAAGTGATTTTTGTAATAATAATAATAAAAAAAACATGTGCTATAGCTACAGTAATATAACAAAAGTGTCAGATGGCATCCAAGTACTCATTGCACTATTGACATTCTTTCACACTGATGAAAAAAGGACTGCATTATACAAACACATCTGAATGCAGTTACATCATACTTACAAATTTACAATTAGCGAATGAGACGTGGTCAAAGAGAAAGCTTAAGTATTATTTAAAGAGTGAAGGTATTTCAGCTGCACTCTGCAGAAACAGCAGGCGGACAGCGTGCAAAGAATAGCTGAAGCAAAACGGAGAACGCAGTGGCAGACAACTGGAGCCAAGAAAAGGTGTTGCACGGTAAAACTGAGGAAGCCAGGAGAAAGCAGAAGGAACGCCAGCAGAAACAAGCACCGCATTTGTTCAGGAAGAGAGAGGTTACCTCTACTAACAAGTCCAGAATACAGACGTGCTGCAGTCAAGTAAAATAAAGAAGTAATACAAGCACGGCAGTCTGTCCAAAGTATTGGTGTGGATGAAAGAGAAAAAAGAAGGGGTGATCAGAAATCCATTGCATAACACAGAAATTGCTTGCAGTGTGCATAACACAGAAACTGCTTGCAGTGTACATAACGCAGGAGCTGCTAGCAGTTTGCAGTGTCTCATGGTGAAACTGCACTTGGACTCCTCAACCAGAGACTGGTTGGGTCTGCCGCCCACAGTGGACCTGCTGCTGGCATTCCGAGATGATTAAAGGGAAAAGACAAACATTTTTTTTGGAAGATGAAATACAGGCGCAGTTGAGCAGAACAGCAGTAGACAGAAGGACAGACAGTGTGTCCTCCTGAGGGGCAGAAAGTGTGTCCTGAGGGAGAGACGGACAGACAGTGTGTCCCAAGGGTCTGGTGACCTGAAGTTAAGGAGCAGAGTATGTGCAAGCTATTTTGTAATCCTGCCTGTCAACGACTTAATAAAAGTATAAAATTATTTAATTAGTTTAAAGAACAATTGATGCATGTTTGCCTAATCACACGTTTTCTAAATGTCTGAATCAGGTAGTGACACACATATGCTGCATGTGCAGAATATGCAGTTATTCTAATAACAGAGCTGACTGACAGGATCGTAAGACTGGTATGTAGTGAAAAACAAAAATGAAATGCAGGTGGGAAGGACCGGGGTACATTAAAGGTTCAGGAGCATGTTGAGGGAAAGGGAGAGACAGACAGTCCGTTACTGAACAAGAGACAAATTCACCGGATAGCGATAAAAAATGAAGATGAGATGCAGGTGATCACCCAAAGACGAGGCACGAAAAGAGCTACCGTGTGTGTGTGTGTGTGTGTGTGTGTGGGCTTTCTGCTTCCAGCTTGTGTGAAAGATTGATAATATAATTATACACGTATCTGTAAGGAGGAACGAGTTGAGCAGAGGGAGTAATTAAGGAACCGTGCTCACTGGATACGCTCCAGTTCTGTTCCACAGCCCAGCTGTGATGTTAGGACACCAGGTAAGAGGGCAGGAGGAGTCCAGTGCACGCAGAGCTAGAGGCACTAACAGCCTACGCAGATGGCCTACAAATATAATCTCCAATGATACGACACCACAACCGCCTGAAATAAATCTTCCACCAAAATGGCTATTCAGAGCGGCCATGTCACTGAGTGATGGAAAATAAACGATCGTCTTTATAACACACAGGTAAATAAATCAACGCACAGAATTAAATCCACTGCATGGCAGATTTACGGTGGAATGCTGAAGGATATATATCTCGTGTAAGGTTATTGTTGGGTTTCATAGTGCCTGTTGTATTATTCATAAAGACTCATTTGCTGTTGAAAGCTTGACGCTCCATCGTTTAAAAGACTTGCTGCATTATTCTTGCAGCGGAATTCATTTGAACTTGTCAGGCTGTGTCAGTGTAAAGATGTGTTAAGATAGAGGAGAACAGCCATTTGTAATGATTGGATCAAGGCAGTTTTGTACAGGAAACAAAGTCATTTCCCATCAAGACCAAGGCCATATAATGTAACACAAAATGCATGACCCAGAATGCATCGGGCCTTCTCCCTATGGAAGAGGAAGCGTGTCATTTCCTCTTTGAAGAGTGCAGCTTTGATGACAAGATAAAATTTGCCCCACACTTATTTCACATTGTACCACACTGTGAATGCTCTTGGAACAGATCCTTATTATAATGTTATATAGAATTCTGCAACTGTCACACAGTAACTTACACATATATGGTAAGGTAATAAAAATGTCATGAAAATAAACATTAATTTTTTTTTAAATAACAGCAATAAACAATGTCATTTGGAGAAAACATTGCAGTGCAATGCAACACTAAGATAAACTACTGGGCATGTTCAACAGAGCTTGAAGCCTGTAGCTTTTCTTAAAAAATACAACAGTATTGTAATCATTCTGGAATTGAAATGTGTTCTTATCCAGTTGTTTTGTTCAGTGGTGTGTGCACACATTTAAATTCTGCTAATAAATAAATCAGTCGTTATTTCTGCGCAGAGTCGGACCTGCAGTTTGAATATTCATGTGAGTAAACACATCTGGCACGGTCTCTGCTGCCTGACCCGTTTTTGTTTCAGCAGTTCTTTCGTTCACTGTGTTCGGTTCTGCCAGCACCACATCTGCAGCGAGACTCCCTCTAAATTTAGGAGCTGAGCGCGTGCGGCCGACACGCTGCCCTTGGAACAAAGAACGCATCGCTGTTTTAGCACAAGGAAGATATTGTCTGTTGTGGTTTAACTATCACGTTATTGTGTCGTGACATTGAAAGGCTAGTTCACTCCCTAGGGATTTCTGATATTGTTTCAGCAGCAGGGGACTCTGAAATGACTGCATAGCCTTCGGAGGCGGGAAAGCGCAGGCATGTTTGATTGACGAATCGCACACGCATAAACGATTGAGTTCTTCCCAACCGTGTCACCGGCAGTGAATTTTTCCATCGAAACACACGGAGATGCCGAAGCACAGACATTACACTGAGGAAATGAAAGGGGCACCACGCTATGACCAAAGTGCCTCTCATGTTGAATCGACTATATTTGGTACGTATGTGAGCATCGGCCCCTGAATGAACAGTGAAGCTCCACAGGTGCTCCCCAGTACAGAGACTGGGAGGCGAGACCACTTAGTAGCACTCATGCCTGTAGCAGCAGGTGAGCAAACTTCATCCCAACAGGTCCTTTGTACAGTGTATTTAAATACGTAAGCATAGGTATGATAGTATCTAAGATCATCTATCCTAAATTGCTGTGTATCAGCACTTACTTGGTTCTGTACGAGGCTATGTGTGATCACCAGGAGAGATGAGGTGTGTGACTGCAGATGCGAGCGTGGATGCCAGGGTAATTTGCAGGCCCAGTCTCGGCCCGTCCCTCTTCCTCAGCTTTGGGGAAGTTTTGGGAGTGCCCGCTCCTCTTCTCTGCATGAGCCTCCACACCACTGATGGCATCTTAACCGCATGATTAATGCGAGTGTAAGCAGATTAAGCCCGCCCCATCTGGCCTCAGTGTTTACGGCACGGCTCACTATGGTGTGCTCTGGGAGGGGCAGAGCGGTTAATCCACCATAATCTCCTTTTACCCACTATTAAGGCTCTGCCCTCTGTTACATCATCTCATAGTCTTTGGAAACGTGCGCGCGATATGAGATGCGCAGGGATACTCAACCGGATGCATGAGAACAGCTGTAAAACCTCCGCAATGCATTTTTTTTTGCAATCGCTGACAACGGGAGTCTCTCTCTCCGCCTCTCCCTTTCCTTCTCTATCGCTCTTTCTCTCCTGTCTCTCCCTCTGCCTCCCTGCCTCCCTTTCTCTCCCTCAGCCTCTCTCTCCCTGTCTCTCTGCTTCTCTCTATCCTACTCTCTCGCTATTTGTCTCCCTTTGTCCCTCCCTCTGCTTCCCTGCCACTCTCTCTCTTTCATTGTCTGTGTGGCTCTCTCTCTGCCACCACCCCCCGCCCTCTCTCTCTGGGAGTTGGGGGTGGACATAAAGAGTTAAGTGTTTTCTTTTATTCTGCTTAAGGACAACCTGACCACAAGACTGTTATTCCCCACAGGATGCATGCAGATTACTGTGACTTTTCTCACACACAGACTTGTACATACACTAAACTATTTTTATTTTCAGCTTAATTATATTCTAAAGCTTTAAACTATAATGATAATACCAGAAGGCTAGGGAAAAGGCAGTGAGCCTTGACCTCAACTTAAAATAACGCAGAGCATTTAAAATGTCTGTCACTGTGCGAACAAAACAGCCTGAGACAGTGTAAGGTACGCATCATAATGGCGTCAGCTGATCCTTCATCAGCAGCAAGAGAGCCCTGCGGGACCCACAGGCTGAACCACCAGACTTGGTGCAGTCCCTGTGAGGTCACAGCAGCGCACCACGGGAGGGCTTTATGTGTAACAGGTGACACGCAGAACTCCCCATTAACCACAAAATACGGCCTCTCTGAGCCCCAGCTCCGAGACCTTACAGCCCGCTGTCTAAAGAGAGTACCCATGCAGCGTTCCATTCACGCCTGCAAGCACAAGTATGAAACAACATGCAATGGGTTTAGCGTGATGGCCAAATGCATAGTTGCAAATGCATGCAAGTTGATAACATGAGACCGAGTTCTGCAGAAGGGTCGCATCCCCTCGCGAGGCAGAAGAGGTCCTTGCGCACAGGCGATGCGGCGATTTAACCTACAAACGGACCATCAGGGGCACTGGAAACGGAGGAAGAGAAAGCACAGAAGGGAAAGCGGTTTTCTCTTGGCTCGGCTCGGCGAGGTGACGCCGCCGCTGTGCCATGGTAACGCCAGAGCCGGGCCAAGAGAGCGCCATCTGGGGCTTTCTCACCCCGCCAGTTATGGATCGGGCAAAACGTTCTCCCGGCCAGTCGCCGGTCGCCGATTATGGTGTGGGATCTGGGAGGCGTAACGCCTTGTCCGGATGGAAACGATGCCCTGTTCCATCATGGCGATCACTGCCGGTGCCTGTCAGGCACCCATCAGAAGCTGCCTGTCAGAAAGCAGCTGACAAAAGCACCCACTGAGCAGCGCAGCTTCTGATCATGCAGAAATACCACACAGCAGGACCTGCGGCTTTCCTGGGTCAGCTCATTCCTTGAGCTGCAACAGCGCGATTGGCTGTTTGATTAAAGGAAAGATGAACGTGATTGGCTGTTTGATGAAAAGAAAGATGAACGAGAGTGGCTGTTTGATGAAAGGAACTATGAACGGGATTGGCTAATTGAGGAAAGGAAAGATGAACGGGATAGGCTGTTTGATGAAAGGGTAGATGAACGGGATTGGCAGTTTGATGAAAGGGTAGATGTACAGGATACAGCAGTGCTCTATAGCAGTGGTTCTCAACATCAGCTAAAGCTGTTTCTGAGATAATGTGGTTTCAGAGGTTAAATAATCCCTCTAACATGAAATCTGCCTAATTAAGAAAAATTAAGCTAGTTAAAATTCTGGGATTGCGACTGGTTGGAATGAAAACCTGCATACACAGTGGGTCCCTCCGAAGTTGAGAGCCACTGGGTTGGGCAGTGGTAAGGCAGAAGGTATCCCTGAGAGATTGTTGAAAGAATCTGTGTTTCTCCAAAGCCTCAATGATTAGCTGCTTTTGGGAAGAACTCATCATCATTCCTTTATTTATACAGGGGGTACACTTGAGACCGAGGTCTCTCACAAGTGTGCCCTGTGTAGAAGGGAAAATAACTAAAACACAATGACAAACAGCAATACTATTTAAAAAATAAGAAGAAATAGTACAAGAGGAAGAAATAGTACAAAACAAAGAAACCACAGAAGAAAAATAAAGCTCAGCACACCCTCACCCTGAGACGGTATTGCACTGTATTCTGAATTCAGGCAAAGGTTTATTTATTGTGTCTGACAGAACTGCTGAAGGTAAGGATACAGCTATGCATGGGTGGGATGCAGTTCGCGTTTGCCAAAGACCCTCACCACAGATGTACTGACTGACTGCTGTTATATTGTAACAAATCCGCCACACTTTCAAAAGAACAAGTTGACTTTTCCAGACGAAAACTGTTTCGTAAAATCCCATCTAGTCCCAATGGTAGGAAAGTAGTTGTGTTGTTATTCATAGATTTCTGAATATTGATATTGGATAAATACGCTTTTGGAACATGCCATTCCTATTAATGAGCAAACCATATTTTTCTTGCTTAAGAAAAAGAGATATCATTTGTAGATATAAAGCCCTTGCACAAATATATTAAGCATTGATAAAAGTAGGTTAGACCTGGGTATTCAAAGCAGTCCTTTAAAATACCTTTCGGAACTGTGGTAATGCAGAACTACAGGGCAACATTTACTGCTTCAATTCTCGCTGAATGTGAAATTCTGCATCAATGGACAAGAAAAGATGAAAGTTTAACCATTCTTCAGTAAGCAGCTTAAAAGAAACAGATCACCCTCAGGCATATACATACAAGTGAAGAATATCAATTTCACATTCTTTGAAATCATTTTCTGCAACAATTTACATTAAAGGACAGAAGCTGGGTTTTTAAAATTAAATCGTCTTCATAACTCCGCATGGTTTCCATCCAGTTTCTTTTGCCTCAGTGTACAAAACTGTGCACAGAGTTGTGACCCTGCTCCCTGCAGTGCTGTGACCCCAAGGTGTACAGTGTTGTGACCCCGTGGTGTACAGTCATGTTTTATTAGCAAATAATGTGTTGATGATCTCCAAGGATTTGAGGCACAAGCAACTTTTCATGAGACACCTTTACACCTATCGTGAGAAGGCCATTAATATTTACTTGCTCCTGTATGGGGGTTATAAATATACAGAAGCCTCTCTGTAAATGTACAAATGCACGACGTACACAGATAATGGTGGTGTACTGTATATGCGTAGGCCGAACAGCAAGCACATGTTGTTAATGTTAAAATGTTAAACGATGTCAGGTAGAACATGCAAACAAGAACTTAAAGTGTGGCCACAAGTGACTCACAAAGAACCTACACTTAATTAGAATGCAAAACTGACAATTTCACATTAACATGCATATTAGCTCAAATAAAGCTGGTCCAAGATGACTTTACTTTACTTTGCATCTAAAACATTACCTTTGCTTTTGTGGATTTCACTTGAAAGCGTTTCAGTTTAACATTAACATTATTTCACATTTGTTAATCACAAAAAATGTTTAACTTGCAGCTTAAAATTTGTATAATTTCGTTCCCTGTCCCCATAAGCAACTTCAGCCCTCCTTAAGGAAGTGTTTGATTTGAAGCCACTGAGCCTAAGGAGTTAAGAGAAAGTTATAATATTTTTCACATGACAACGCACTGTCCTGTGTGGCTAATTTCCCTGTAATCACCACTCATTATGACTATCACATGATTCATTCAACAAACCAAGGCAGTATAATTCTGGAACTGAAAAAAGGCTTCAGTGTTCTCACTGATACTGCACCTATTTCCAAACTTGACATAAGTTTTGTGTGTGCTAGTACACAGAAAAGCCGCTGTCATGATTGCCAGTGTATTTTCTATTTAACCAGCCCGCTGCTCACGTGATTAAAGATAAAGTACTTCTGTCCACAACGAGACTATGGACAAATGATATTGTCTTTAAAAAATCTAATCTATTTCCAACCTTTATTAAAGAGTCTTTTTATACAATTTGGTTTCACCATGTAGAAATTACAGCACATTTTAAGCACCTATTTCAGGGCACCATAATGTTTGGGACAAATAGCTTCACAGTTTCTGATTATTAAGGTGTGTAATTCTGTGCGATCCTGACATAAATAATATGAGCACCTGTGGCATGTAACCTCACATAAAATAATAACAGAAGAGGGGATGCACTGTACCCTGACTGACTAAGCCAAGCACATAGTAAGAATTGTAAATGACTCGGAATGCAGCCTTACAGTTTTACCCCATGAAGTAGAAGTCATAAATTAGATTACCATCACCACCGCACAGCATTCTGGGAAATATGCAAATTACAGAACACTCCCAAAGGAGTCATTTGAGAAATGTTCTGTTCATACCAGTGTATCTGCGTGATTTAATCGTATGTTACATACAAGATTAAATGAGCGGAGTCAAAACACGTACAGAAGGGCTTTTAAAAAGGTGCACTACGAGCACCCTGAAACAGCAGAATACTCGCCCGTCACAGGGCACGCGCCATTAAGAGCATGTTTGATGATTAAAAGAAAATGCCCATACACTGGCTCCAGGGTGTATTTCATCTGATTAAAATCGCACATCCACTCAGTGTATCTTTAAATGGATGTACATACACCACAAAGGCAGGCTGATTCGGAGAATGCGGTGGTTTCACACTGACGAACATTAACAAAGCAGGAAGAGCACAACAGGGTCAATCTTAAAATGCAATTAAAAACCAATTAGTGCTGAGGTGTTCACTTTTCCCATGTACCTAGCAGCCATATAACACGGCCCCAAACGCTGTCACATTGGAGATATTAGGAGCCATTAATTAAAAGAGATTTTGTGTTTTTGAAAGAAAAGAAAATGCAAATCTCTGCCTTGCAAGCGCTCTCTAAGGCATGGACAGATTAGGTAACGGGGTATGTTTGTGTTATCTGATGCATAATTTTGCTGTGGTGGTTTCACAGAAACCTCTCATGAAAACTGCATTATCTTCTGTTTTTCCTTTTCTTATAGGGCCTCTAGGGTGATACGCAGTAATGCCCTAAGGTATTGACCCAGAATCAGTTTCAGTGGTTATCATTTGAAATCATTACACAGAAATGAGGCACAGGGCCAGCTGATTCTAGATCAGGGAATGTGGAAGCAGAGATAAGAAAATGATGTACAGCTTCCTCCTCACGTGGAGGACAATGTACATCACTTTATTAATACCTCCAGCATCCCTTTCTCCTTCAGCTAATTAATTAACTGGCAAATTACTATGGTAATATGGCCCAGCAACATTCAGGACCTTATACACCATCTGTTCATAGCCCACCTGTACTTCTCCACAGACTGTGCCAGGGGTCCAGCCAGTGCCAGTTCATACCGTAAGACATAATTATGCATCTAAACACTATGGGAATGACTGCTGTTCCATCAGGTATTCCCTTTGCTCTTTCCAGTCTGCCGTCAAGCCTTTGTGTGCTAAACACATTATGCTTTTTACACAAGCGGGCCTTTTCCACACAGCTTTTTCCCTAACGAATGCACATTTCGGAACGTTTTAAAACTCCCGAAGTGTCTCTCTTGCAGGGAGGAGGAATTTTAAAACTGTCAAGTGGAATTAACTGTATTCCTGGACTTCCAGGATGAGTTCCACACCATGTGACCTGTTAAGCAGTGACCAGCTCTGTCCTCTCTCCATATTCACATTAATTCCATGAAAAATCAGACAAACGTGCAAAGACGGATGGGTTAGCGGTAAACTCTTCCTATGATATGCAATGGCTGCTTGACTTTATTGACCAGTTATCAGTTGCACGGCAACGTATGAATCCTCAGTCCTGCCTGCTGGTTGGGTAAGGCATGTCTCTATGTGATGTGATGTCTGTGCAGTCGGCAGGAGCTTTATTGGCCTTGCATGCAGTGAAGCTCGTGGCTCATGTTAGCCTACCCACGGAACAAACTTTTCACTCCCGCCAGAGAAAAGTAGGCAAATTGCTGGATTCAGCAGCTGAATATAGATTTGTTTTAATTTTGATCTCATCACAAGGATTTCACGCTTGTTCTGTGAAAAGTCACACGTTGGGAGCTCCAATAAGCACTTTCTTAATTGGTGTGGACGTGAGACGCATAAAACATCTCTCCCTGCGCCTAGAATAATTACCACAAGTCAGGGGTGCAAAGTGCAGCATTCGTTGCCATTCCACAGACTTTTAAACACAGCACTTGGTGGAAATGGGAAATGGGGAAAAAGCCTTTGCTTAACATACCAATAATTTTCACTCGCGTGTAAGATACCGATATCTACCGATGCCCTACTTCTCCCATTATTCACAAACAATGCGGACCCTCAATGATTTTAGAGGCAAATTCCTACAGTTAATAGGCAAGTACATTTATGATAACTAGGGATGCACTACATTCTGGGGGCCAATATCAGTAACCAATATTTGTCTTACCATATTAGCCATACCTTCCTGTTTTACATTACAGAACAAATGCAAATTGGAGCCAAGTTTCCACATTCATGGAAGAAGTAGATGAGCACAGATATCAGCCTTCTGAGGGGAAAGTTAAACAAATTTTATTTGTAAAACAAAACACCTTTTTCTTGCTGACTTCATTATTAAGCAGGGAACACAAATGTTACTGTATGAGGTTGTGATGGTACGATAACCATCCTAAAAAATATATACCATCCTGATAATTCGCCAAATAAACCACCCTGATTACCAACCAAATACAGCATCGTGATACTCATCCAAATATAGGCTAGCATCCTGATAATCACCCAAATAAGTGCTCCTCCAATGAAGTTGCCAGCTGTCCTGGGCAAACCACTTCAGGCCTTTGGCAAGACAGTGATTCAGATTTAGAACTCCTCAGCGAAATCCTCCATCGCTGCCCCTCGCCAGTCAGTAATGTCCTTGGTATTTCTGCATTACAACAACGTAACAATATCCTGTGTCTGGGAATAGCCACATTTAGAAATTCAATCTCTGGGCCCTGAGAAGCTACATGCACAGGCACATCAGACTGACATTCTCCTTCGGACTGCTTAAGTTTTGATCCTCCTGTTTCCAGCTCCTGTAAATAACTGTTGACACAATTTCTCCTTCTTCCAAATGCCACAGCTGTGGAGATTAAAAATAGCCCCTGGGGCAGCCAAAAACCATCCATTAAATTTAAAATGGTGGGGAGGGGGGGGCATTAAGGGTGCTTTAAGTAGGCTACATTTCATCTGAGTTATGCCATGCTACCCCTACCACCTAAAATACCCACAAACAAATCTATATATGGCCATAAAATACATAATACAGAATGTTCATTTGACGTACAAATTGTAACCATTTTGTGTCTATTGGTATCTGCCATCACATTTTTATCCGGTCATCTAAAATAAATCACATTTCTAGACTGTCTTATAAAAACTTGTTATAATAGAAAATACACACTCATATAGCTGATATTAAGTGCATGTTCTCTTCAAACCGGGCAGAGGTTAAGCTGTTTTTATTTTTCACCAATTTGCATCATTCATTTTCTATTCATTCTGAGGGGGATAAGGTCAAAAGCCTTGTTCAGGACATATGGATGAAAAATGATAATGCACTCTTATTGCACTGCCACGCAGTCTTTTGAAGATCTGTCTGACGTTCACTGGATTTAAAAAGCTGCCCCTTAAAGCAGTCTTATCCCCCTTTGTCCCATACAACAGACAGGTCCCAGGGAAATAAAACGAGAGAACAAGGCCCTGTATGCTTGTAAGTTCATTAAAAATGTGCGGAGTTGCGTTAGGCAGACAGAACACCATACCAGGATTCCCTCGTGTTTCAGACAGATGGAGACGCAGCGTCGGTCCTCACAACATCTTCCCTACAGACCAGTCGTTTCGTCAAAACTGTATCTCTTCGGATACGGGCTTCAGTTTGTCAAAGTCAACGGCAGAGCATTTTATGAGCATTCTCCCACCACGGATGGCAGAGCCGCCGCCCGTCTGCATCTCCTCTGAAAAGTGAATCACTAGTGTCTGAGTTTATGGGCGACGCGAACAGATGTTCAGAGAGGAAAACAGTAAATGCCAGTAACACTGCTTTAGGCAGCTCATCCTTACATCCGCCTCATTTAGAACAACGCCCAAACGATCTTGCAAGGAGCTGCAGTGTCGCACAGACTTTTTACCACGCCAACATTAGCCTGTTCTTAATTAGGCGTTACTAGTGTTGTCACTGTTCTTGTGAGACTCCAGACAACCTACATGAGTGATATGCCCCCAAAGTTGTCAAATTTTGCTTCTCAACAATTCTTTAAATTGCACTTGACATACATCCGATCACCCTGGGGCTCAGTTAAGATTTGCCGACACAGATGAAGCCTAGTCTTAAATTAATTACCTACTAAATTCAATTTTGAATAGAGATTCCTTTTACAAAACTCAATTTAGTACAGGACTAGGCTTAATCTGTGTCTGTGAAACCCAATATATTTTTAATACTTCACTTATTGATTATTTGTTATGTTTTATTTGAACATGACTACAGAGACGTTGGTGTGAAAGTGTGGTGCACACAGTATGTACAGTTTGCAAATGCTAGAACATGGTTGCTTTTGCTGCAAAAAAGTTTCTTTGGCTGGTGTTAAGAGAAGCTGCTGCCTACCATGTTTCTGTTTCACACTGACATCTGGCATGACTGGGGTAGGGAGATGGGGGGGGGGGCTGGGGAAAGGATCATGGGTCATCTGACTAATCATGTGACTTCTGACAGTGCCCAGACTACAGATTAAGCTTGTGACCTTCTTCTCCAGATCTCTCTGACACTGTATTAGATGTACAACAGCACAGAGAGTGGTGGAATATCCCAGCACAGATCAGCAGTAAGAGGGAGAGAGAGAGAGAGAGAGAGAGAGAGAGAGAGAGAGAGAGAGACAGCTGTTATGGGACATCCCACAGAGCCCGGCTTGAAAACATTGGGTATGAAACAAAATCAATTAGCCCTCGCCTTAAGCCCCGCATGGCAAGTCACAATATCACACCACCGAGAGATGCAGCCCAGGGCATCCCCCTCAGATCTTTCTGCTCTCTGCCAATTAACACTGGTGAAGGGAAAATGTCATGGCTTCAGTGAGCTCCAATCAGTGTGAGACAAACACGCATGCTCACCATTCTAGGAAGACGCTTGGCTGTGAGGCCTTGTCCATTTGTGGCTCCTGTAGATAAAATGAAAACCCCCCCACAGGGTCCATCACTCCCACTAGGCAGCCCAGCAGTGGTTACGTCACCTTGGTAATGCTCAAAGGGTCACAGGTTCGAGCTCCTGGTGGAGGGCTGCTGTTAAACCTCTAGTAAAGCCCTTCACCTCAGCTGCTCCTGCAAACGCCCAGCTGGGCGTGTATGTAGGTTACGGGACACGTGCAGTATCGAATGTGCAAAGATATAAGATTCCCCAGAAAAAAATATGTGCCCCAGAACTAGAAGAAACTCGTTCCTAGACTGGAAGCCACATGTTCGAAAACAGGAAGCTACATTTTCCTAAACGGGAAGCCCCACGACTCTCTCCTATGAAAAATATGTAGCAATTTAAGCAACTCAAGGGGCCTAGGCCAAAACATGAAAAACAGTCCCAGACCAAGGGATAGTGTATATCTATTAGTCCCATATAGTGTGTATCTATTACTGGCAATATGATTGCTATGTTGCAGCATCATTTTACTACCAATATGCCATATCTAACATACGTTATGTAGGCTACCATTGACATATTATTGCCAGTAATATATGATGTTATTATTACATTTAAAGCGCAATTTTGCATCTTCAACAGTACGTAAACTGCACAAGTTGATCTAGCTGAAGTCATGTACTACTAGGCCTATTAATTACATTTGATAAATATACTAAAGCTGACCCAGAGACTGCAAGCCTACATGCAAGGGAAATGTGTTACTATAAAGGACTGCATGGTGCCCAATTTCAGAAATGAAATCTCCATTTGTATATAACCTACCCCATGCCTAGAATGAACATTGGGTTATTTATGGGCTTTGGTGTGATGGCTGCACAAGCATCAGAATCATGTGTTTTAAAAATAACACAGAAACATGCCTAACAAACTGTTTACTCAAAACATTTCTGTCATACTTGCGGTAGAATGACAGTGCAAATTGAGGTCATTGACCCACACATTGTAGACTACATGTAACTACATGTGAAGTGACTAAAAACCCTACATTGAAAACATTTCATTGTTAACTAACAGTAGAAGTGGTAATACTACAAACTAATTTCTTGGACTGATATACTTCTCTCTTTACTCCACTAAAATAAGAAGTCACGCAGCTTGTGTGCATTGCGCTGTTGGCGTGTCATTTTGAAAAGCATCAAAAAAGGGCAATGAATGAACAAAAGACAAATGTGATAGTTTTGACCGATATTGACATGCATTGATGTAGATATGAGAATATGTGGAGAATATACATATGAACTCTACTATGTGGGAATGTCAAAGTTGTCAACCATACATTTTTCCTTTCCTGGCTTAACACCTTCGTCTCCCCCATTCTCTCCCACCACCGGCATTCTATAAAAACATCTGGAGTTACAATGACATATGCAGTGTGAAGACTAAATATGAAATTATTATTATTATTATTGTTAATATTTATATTAAATATAAAAATGTGAAATCATCAGGGGTAGGAACAGTATTTTAGAGGCAAACATGACACCCCTGTTCTGCCCTTAAATGGCTTAACGCCTTCATGTTCTACTCAACGATTAATAATGAAGCTAAGTACAACTTCAATATAAAATAATAAATAAACTAGTCCAAACATGTATACACTGCTTACCAATGATTCAATACAAAAACTTGAAAGCTGACTGTTTCTGCCTCATTAAATGTGCCATGTTGTTGATTTATTCAGTCCTGAAGGCTTCTACAACAAAACAAGCTTTGGAGCTTTTGTGAAGCCTTCCTTCCCATTGGCTCTGGGATTTCTAAGGGTGCACATAACTCATTTAAGTTGAGCACCAATTGTTTAGCACAGGAGTCTTTGAAGCACATTCCAAATTAGGATGGAATGCCTGCTTAGTGACTGTTCTTTTTCCCTGCCCCCACTTTGCTAATCCCGCGGTGCAGACAGTTTGCACAAAGACAGGATTCATCCGGAAATCGTGAACAGGGACTGTCCAATAGCTGCTGACATAATCAAAAGTTCAAGAGACTTTTGAGCAGTTAGAGCACAACGACTGCAGAATTCATAGTGCTTTGTTCCATTATCCTAGAAGAATCTAAGCCTAATGCAGGACAAAGCTATACTCTTTATCTTGCATCGGGGCTCAAGTGATAGATTCTAAGCTGCGGTCCTGGATTTGAGTGAGCTGGAATAACGCCTGCACATTAACATGACTGTAAACAACATGGTAAGAACTTAGGCCCATGCAGAAGAGCAGAATTTAATGACCACTGGTCATACAGCATAGTGGCAAACACAACATTAAAACATATAAATTACTTTAATACTAGAAGAAAAAAAACAATAAGGATGCCAATGCTAAGGTCACATTTCAGAAAAAATTCATTTGGATTTGGGAGAAATCCCCCGGATCCAGATGTGTGCTTTGAATTACCTGCAGTCTGGAGAGACTGCAAAGCCTTCGTAAGCTAAGTTTGCATCTTCTGAACACCACCATCTGAGCTTCCACCATCGGTGGCCAAGCACACAGCGCCAACACCTGCCACTGACATATCAGGGATTCACAGAAGAACAACACGAGAAGTGTGGCAATGGTGTTGCTCTCATTGATCTTAACTATGCTCAATGCAAACATGTTAAGCCCACGTCACATAAGCACACAGAATTAAGACACGGCTTCACAGCCACACACAGGCTCAAACTCGGGTCACTCTGTGTTTCCTCCTAATTTTCTTCTTCCTCTGCTTCTTCTTTTGTATTAGATTCTTTTGTGTATCAGAGAATTGGCATGACTACAAGGTAGGCAGTAAAGCCTGTAACTTCAGTTGTAAAGTGGTTACGCTTCACGCAACAATTTGAGTATTATTCAAACATGTTTTAATTCCATTCATAAAACATAAAACATTCATAAAACATTCCATTCATATTCATCTTTTTCATATTGATGCAGTACATGTTATCATGAAGCAGGCATGCTGTTCCTCAAAATAAACTTCAGCACCATGAGCGTGATAAGACAGTCAGTCACACACTCATAACGGTCACTCTCAATAAAATGATCTACCAAATAGAAAAAGTAAATAAATAAATACGAACTCTCTGTATCAGAGCAAGTATTAATGAACTACACAAGAAAACAAGAACATTTTTTCGGATCCTGAAAAAGTCAGAGCTATAAAAAGGAGACCGACATGAGCACTGTAGGAGAGTGAGGGAGAGTGACCAGCTGTTAAATTGCTTCCCTGTGCTCTGACTTAAAAAAGTGTATGTGCCCAATAACGTGAAAAAGTGCCAACGTTGTAAAAAAATTTTTTTAAGTGAGCACAATAATATTACAGACTGAGCAGCCGGAAGGCCAAAGAGCATTCACATCTATCCATGCAGAAGAAGCCCTTAAACATTTCCATCCAGAGGCTCTATTCGGGTGTGTTAAGCTCACGGCCCTCCCTCCCTCCCTCCCACAAACAGAGGGTGCAATGTGCGCGATGAATCATTTTCGTCTGTCCAACTGCAATGCCGTCGTTGCTCCCGAATGGCAGGAGATGGTTTTTGCTTGCTCTGGGCGGACATAATGCTTCGTCCGCTCTCGCCATCTGCTCGTCTTTATAAAAAATATTACTCATCCTAATTGACAAAACAAAAAGCCATCAAGATGTGGCAAGCATATGCCAAAGATTGTGATATTAACATGCGGATTGACATGAGGGATGAGGAATCTCAATAACACACACACAAACGCAAAAAAAAAAAGCCAACACCAGACATGGCTTTTAGCTCGCCCCTGTCCTAGGCCTCCGTCGCCACCCGTTCCTAGGATCGTTGTGTGAGAATCCCACGCATGCATCACCATCCCACAGCGACATACAAAGAGGTCGGACCCTAAATCTCTCTCTTGTCTGGACACCTGCTTTCAACACTTTGATATGGCTTCTGAGAACTCAGCAGAAGTCAAGACAAAATGCTCTCTGTTCCAGGCTTACTCACTTCTTCCCTCCTTTTTCATAGAATCACCAAAGCACTATGGGTTGCTTGCCCTTTTCCTGTACCTCTCTCCTTTGTGTTTTCCCCCACAGTCCAGTCCCGCCAATTCATTTCTTTAATCTGCTCAACATTTCTGGTGTGCCATTGATGACTTATTGTTCACACTTTTCCCCCTGCTCTAAAAGATTGTGATTGAGATATAGCCTATATTAAAGGTATCCTGCCTATAAAGTAAAACTATATAAAAATCATACTCCTTGCCTGCCATTTTTCCAAACAGTTCACAGGCTGTTTAAGACATGACACATAATCATTAAATACTTGGACACAAACAAAAATGTTTTGTATTCTGACATCAAAACAGACCGGATGCCTGTTTCAGAGACATTGTTCATTATTTGTTGATGGACGTCAGGCTTTTCCCAAGTCACTGTCTTGAAGTAAACAGATGCTACTAGATATGGAAAATACTGGTGACTAACAATCACGTTACAATTGTCAATAGGGAGATGAACTCAGTCCCTAAATCTAAAATGTCTCGCATTCCATGTCAGTGTAAATGTCTGCTTCCGGCATGACCCTGAATGAATCAAATTAAGCAGCATGTCCGAAAGAAACAAAGGTTCATTCTTCTTTCCATGAAAAGGAATATTTTCGGGCCCCTGATCTGACACTTGGCTTGTGAAGTATTCCAACATACTGCAAGTCCCCAAATGGAATTCATGCTTT
The DNA here is from genome assembly GCF_018555375.3 of Anguilla rostrata. Classification (NCBI taxonomy): domain Eukaryota; kingdom Metazoa; phylum Chordata; class Actinopteri; order Anguilliformes; family Anguillidae; genus Anguilla; species Anguilla rostrata. Next base: position 27,757,301 of record NC_057944.1, read on the forward strand.
GGGCAACCATAACCCACCCCCCCCCCCACCCAAAGAAAATGGAAAGAAATCCCATTTGAATTGTGAAGAGTTTATTCATCTCTGGTTTTGATGACTGTATGAGGTGTCCTACCTGGGAAAGATAAAAATGAGCAGATAAGATCAGTCCCTCCCCAGAGGACCCTTTCCCCCGTTTTCTGTAAGGCCTACGCTTCTAATATGTTCCTCTGAGAACTGAAAATATGGAGATGACATTCCAGTGTGAGATTTAAAAAAATGTAAAGTAACCATCACAGTGTGATGTTCACAGTTTAAAATGCAGTAGGAGTGTAGCGTATGCTAATAATAAACATTTACTATTAATTATTATTTAAAATACTAAGCATCTGCCTAAGGAGCACACAGCGAAAACTGTTCGGTCAGAATCCCAAAGGAATTTCATTGATTCTTCGCAGCCTTCGAGAATATTAAAGGAAGGAGTGAGAGGCAAGAATCTTCACCACTGGTCATTAAAATAAAAATAACGGAGATATGTCTCCTAAATATATAAGGCTCAAATCCCAAACGTCAGTGAGGTCAGCTGTGTTTCCTTGTCCTGACCCTAAAAGCACCCCTGACCCTATCCTGCTGGTGCTCCAGTAGAGCATCACAAGACTTAATGTAAGCCACCTCAGACTGAGAGCTACAAAACTCATTTCATCTTTAAAAAAGCTTATAAAGCAACTTAATCTTTCCAATCTTGCTTTGCTGTGCAAACTGAATACTTTTGGACGTGCCCATCTTAGCCACTTTTCCTCTGTCCCTATCCAAGCTTCTTTTCTTACTGCGAGAGGACTCAAGATTATCATTTCTTTTCTGTGACTCTGCCATTATCTTGTCCTAATCCATACTTTGCTGTCATTTCCCCTAGTTTCCAGAGAGAATATGTCTCCCATAATGCAAATTTAGTGATGTGAAGTTAAGCGTTGTTGAACACTTAGCTGACAAATGGAGTGTAAGTCTCAAAAGACAAAAGCCCTACAGACAGATCTGTATGTGAATGCCACATACAGGCTTTTATCAAAGCAAACCACCCAGATGGAGCATGTACATCAACGCCAATCACATTTCAAGGTCTGAAAATACAGCAAAAAGCAGACTGACAGTATATGAGATACAGACTGTGTACGAGGTACTGACTGAGTATGAGATACTGACTGTGTACAAGGTACTGACCGTGTATGAGATACTGACTGTGTACGAGGTACTGACCGTGTATGCGATACTGACTGTGTACAAGGTACTGACCGTGTATGAGATACTGACTGTGTACAAGGTACTGACCAGGTATGAGATACTGACTGTGTACAAGGTACTGACCGTGTACACGATACTGTGTACAAGGTACTGACCGTGTATGAGATACTGACTGTGTACAAGGTACTGACTGAGTATTGGATACTGAAAGTGTACGAGGTACAGATTGAGTATGAGATATTGACTGTGTACAAGGTACTGACTGAGTATGAGATACTGACTGTGTACAAGGTACTGACCGTGTATGAGATACTGACTGTGTACGAGGTACTGACCGTGTATGCGATACTGACTGTGTACAAGGTACTGACCGTGTATGAGATACTGACTGTGTACAAGGTACAGACTGAGTATGCGATACTGACAGTGTACGAGGTACAGACTGAGTATGAGATACTAACTGTGTACAAGGTACAGACTGAGTATGAGATACTGACTGTGTACAAGGTACAGACTGAGTATGCGATACTGACAGTGTACGAGGTACAGACTGAGTATGAGATACTGACTGTGTATGACAGTGGTTCCCAAACTCGGTCCTGAGTGACCAAGTGTCAGACTTTTGCACAGTACTGTACATTCCCATTTTTGCAATTCACCTGACAGTTTGTTAAATTTTTGTTTCTGAGTGAACAAGACTATAGAAAGTTAGTCGTAGTAGTTCCTTAGTAAGTCACATTCATTCATTAACATACTCAGTTATGTGTGTGTGCATGCGTGTGTGTGTGTGTGTGTGTGTGTTTGTATGAGAGAGTGCAATATCTCTCAATGCCATTTATTCAAAATCTCTGTGTTAGTATGCAAAACAACGATAATGAATTGAAACAGATTTTAATAACAACTGAGCAGCAAAATTCATAATTATAGACTAAATCGCAGCAGATGCTTCCTTTTTTAGCTGACAAAGGTAACACTTTCCCATGACTCAGAGGGTGTGAGAAATGAGAAAAGAAGCATCATTAATGACTGAAAATAACCATTTCGCTTTTTGTGTGTAGGTGTGCTGTTCATGAGAGTACAAGCTGCCACACCCCCTAATGTACAAGCCCAGAGGGTCTGAAGTGATGTCACTAACCACACCTATATGTTCTGAAGCAATATTACTAACCACACCCACATGGTATGAAATAATGTCACTAAATAGACCCACAGGTTTTGAAGTGATGGCACTAATCATACCTGTATGTTCTGAACTGATGCCACTACCCACACTGACATAGTATGAAGGGATGTTACTATCCACGCCCACATGCCATGGTCTGAAGTGATGTCACTGGCTCCAGCAGTCAGAGAATTAATTACTGTTGGCTTTGTTCATTCTGGTGAGTGTGATAAATACGATTTTTAGAATTAATCTGTGCTTTTCTCCAGGGCCAGTGCAACATGGGAAAGAAGCAAATTCGTACTTTAGGCTGTTTGCACTAGAAATTTCAGCAGCACAATCAAACGACAGGGGCTGATATGCAAACTTGAGTGAGAAACAAAATGAACATGAACTTGACTGGTGTGCAAGCCCAGTGCTGCCTGCCTGACACATTATAGCAACAGTCTTCAGATCAGTCACCATCCATCTTACAACAGATCTATCAGTCAGTTCTTCTACACATCACAAATGTGTCCCTTTCTGGTACTTCTAAACATACTCTCTTTTTCAGATCCATATTTAATCACAGGTTTTGTAGCAATGATCATGTTGATCAGATTATCCAACAGAAAGCTAATCTGCTAGCTGAGTTTAAGAGCACTGAGTTGAGAAGTAGCTGTTTGTATAATGTTGACATACTCATATGCATTCATATGTACAGCCAATGAGAGCTACATATGTATCGTTTCTGGTTGTGTAATATTTGGATTTAATTCAATACATTAATTGTCAGTTTCCAAGCAAAAATGTCCAGCAGCTTTTAAGAAAGATAACTACTTTGGTACACTGAAATGTGTTCACTCTTTGAACTAAATCCCTGCTCCAGTTGTGTGTGCCACAGGGCCCAAATGATCGCATTGTTAAATTTAAATGGAAGCACAGCTGCAAATGGCTCAGAATAGCTGAAAACCAAACTGCTTTTCAAAAATAACCACTAAGGGCATAAAATAGGTCTGACACCATAGCTTTGATCGCCGTGATAATCACCAAAGAAAATCTTTTCCACAGCAATCGATCAGCATGTGTCCTTACATCAATGGTTGAGACTCCACACTTACAGAATTTGAAAAAAAAAAAATGTTGTAGCGAACTGAATAAATAATTCCAAGCTGCAGCTGGCCATTCCAGGGAGGACTAGCTTTATTAACCATGCTGTGAATTACAAACATCAAAAGCAATTAATAGGAAGTTCGTAAACAATTACACAAGCAGCTACGTTTATCATATTTGGGCATAACTGCAATGACAGCAACAGCTTGCATTTATATGCAAAGCCTAATCTGATGCCACAGGCTGTGAGATTAATGGCACTGAATATGTCTGAGAGTTTGCAAGGGAAGAAAACAGAAGGAAACGGGTCAAGGTAGTAATTAAATAAAGGAGGGTGGGTGGTAACTCAGGAAAAGGGGATGGACAGTAATTTAGGAAAAGGGAGTTGGCAGTAATTCAGGAAAAGGGGGTGGGCAATAATTCAGGAAAAATTGGTGGGCAGTAATTCAAGAAAAGGGGATGGACAGTAATTCAGAAAAGGGGGTGGGCAGTAATTAAGGAAAAGGGGGAGGGCAGTAATTAAGCAAAATGAGATGGGCAGTAATTAAGGAAAAGGGGGTGGGCAGTAATTCAGAAAAGGGGGTGGGCAGTAATTAAGGAAAAGGGGGAGGGCAGTAATTAAGCAAAATGAGATGGGCAGTAATTAAGGAAATGTGGTTATGGCCATTAATTCAAGAAAGGTGAGTGGGCAGGAATTCAGGGGAAATGGGTGGGCAGTAATTCATGAAAAGGGCGTGGGCCGTAATTAAGAAAAGCCAAAAACAGGAGATAATCTGGTTTAAACCACCATGATGCCAGTAACCAGAGCTGAATCAAATCAGACCCCCAAAATACACATCAACTATGACCTGTAAAAATACAGAAGCAAGCTATTCAATGTACTTCTGTATTTTTGACATGCTGAAAAACGCTGTAGTACCCCTATCCCAGCACAGGTAAGACCCCTATCCCAGCTCGGGTAGTACCCCTATCCCAGCACAGGTAAGACCCCTATTCCAGCTCGGGTAGGGCCCCAATCCCAGCACAGGTAGGACCCCTATCCCAGCACAAGTAGGACCCCTATCCCAGCACAAGTAGGACCCCTATCCCAGCGCAGGTAGGACCCCTATGCCAGCTCGGGTAGTACCCCTATCCCAGCACAGGTAAGACCCCTATCCCAGCTCGGGTAGGGCCCCAATCCCAGCACAGGTAGGACCCCTATCCCAGCACAAGTAGGACCCCTATCCCAGCGCAGGTAGGACCCCTATTCCAGGGCAGGTAAGACCCCTATTCCAGCTCGGGTAGGGCCCCAATCCCAGCACAGGTAGGACCCCTATCCCAGCACAAGTAGGACCCCTATCCCAGCACAGGTAGGACCCCTATCCCAGCGCAGGTAGGACCCCTATCCCAGCGCAGGTAAGACCCCTATCCCAGCACAGGTAGGACTCCTATCTCAGCACAGGTAGGACCCCTATCCCAGCATAGGCAGCACTGGGCCCCTGAGGTTTAAGGAATATCTGGGCTTTTGATGTCGGCACCCACAGAACCTACAGCAGCAATACATCATTTGGATCACACCATGGGCTATAAGTCCAGAGAGCCACCCTCTACCCCGACACACACACACACACACACACATACAGACCCCCCACACACAGTGATACACAGTCCCCCCACACACAGACACCCCCCCCCCCCACACACACACACACCCACCCCACCAAACACACTCATACGCAGACCTACACACACACAAGACCCACACACACAATAAATTACAACAACAAAAAGGCTAATACATCAGGGACTCCACTTCCCGGGATTTTTCCTTGATAGTGGCCCTGTGATCTGACAGTGTTCTCTTGTGCAGAGAGAGAGTGTGTGTGGTTTAAAGAGATGAGACATCAGAGAGACAGAGAGAGAGAGAGCAGGAGAGGTGGGAGGCTGGGGGGAGGGGGTGAAGCGAGGAGCTTGAACGACCACATGAGATGAAGAGTCTACATCTGACAAGTTCAGAGAAACAGAAGGGAGTAAACAGAGTTTAAAGGACCTTATGAGGGGCACAGCACCCCAAAATTACTGTAGGACAGAAAACACACATAAAAGAGACACCCACTCAACAAAGTAAAGCACATGACACTTTTTGATACTGTAAAGCCCCAGACATATGCTCTAGTTGATTAATGATGCTTTAAAATGGTAGTGCGTTGCAACATGTAGCCTAATATTAAGAAAGGATTATATTTCCTTCAAACATTCCCAGTTGTAGCTCCAACTAGATACTGGTTTAAAATTCACTGGGCGTAAATAAAACATGTCAAGTAGTCTTTACCTTAATAAATGAGCAGGCCTTACATAACACCAGTTTCTGCACTAGTATTTCTGAGCAGTGACTTCAACCATCCTGACATCCTTAAAAGACTTCTAGCAAGATCGTCTGCATAAGTCACTTCCATAATGGTGGCCCAGCCTTTTAAAAATGAGTACTTTTAATGTAGAACATACCACACTAATCCTGACACATGCACTACATTTCCTGCGGTAATACTGAAAACCACAATCATTCTCTTTTCCATTATTAAAAACTACATCAAGACGGCATGATATATTGGGCCTGTGCTATCCAAAAGAAAAAAATTTCATCTTAAACTGCACACTCAGGCTCTAGATATTTATTGTTCTTTTGTGTGCTGTGCAACAGAGAACATGTTTAATTCATGGCCTAGATCACCCTCATAAACAAACTGGCGCATAATTACTTCTGTATCAATGCCTGGCTGTGGCTATTCCCGTAGGGCGTGAAAATGACAGAACTGAAACCCTGTAGAGCCGGCATCTCAAACTCAAATCCGAGAGCATCACTGTGACTGCTGCTTTTCGATGTGTTGCTGCACTTAAATATAAGTACTGAATTTAAGTCGCTGACTGGGTAAAGAGTCTGCACACCTTGTTTCCGAGGCCTACACTGGCTGCTGATTGAAAGGAAATCACACAAACCAGCAGAGACTGCGTCCCTCCGGGGCTGGAGTTTGAGACCCCTGGTACAGAGTGTGAAAATAACGGAATGGAAACCCTTGATGGATTCTGTTTTTCAGAGTAAAATTAACTGGGGGTTTGAGACTATTCCTCTCATGTCTGCATGATATATGGAGCACTCCAAACGGAGTTCAGTTCTCCGCTCCAGCTGTTCGTCACATCTTATGGATGTGAACGGGAAGAATTTTTGCACAGGGGTTGGACAAAATAATGGTAACCGCACATGAAAGAGTACTTTAATTTTGAAGTAACTAAATCACAATTACAAAGGCAGATCCACAGGGGAGTCATATTAAGCTGAATGGCAATTAGCAGTGTGTGTCAGTTATAAAAGAGGCCTGACAATCAGCACTTTGATATGCGAGTTTCCAAAGCAACGAGTTCCAAAGAGACCAAATTGTCAGCGCACGAATTGCAGGTGCATCAGTCAAAAAAACAGAAAAATCATTACATGTGACAAGGGGAACAGTGTTGAAAATGATGACAACATATGCCAAACACAAACAAATTGTGTCAGCACAGACGAACAGTAGTTGCAAACTGAAGCTCGCCAACAGGGACAGACGGGCACTTCACAGGATAGTTAGTAAATGACCACAAGCATTACCACGTAATTTAACCAATGCCTCTGTGACCCAGTCTCAAAGAAAACTATGTTGTGTGCTTCGCAGAGCCAGTGTTTATGGGAGGGCCACCATTCAAAAACTGCTTGTGTCCGAGGCCAATGCAGACAGAGGCATCAGCTGGTCAAAGAATCACAAAACCTATATCCTGACTAAGCCATGGGAAATACAATATGCGGGTACAAACACAACTGCAATACAAGTCTTGGAAAGTCTTCTGAGCAATTATTTCTAATTAGCTGGAAAAGCTTCCATAAATAAACTCATTTAGCTGTAGATGTACCCAGTAGGGGCTTGGTTTGTGTTGCAGGGATTGAATGCTTTTTTATTGCAATTTAATTTTAATGTACTGTAATCTCTCCCACATTGTACGGTCCTTGTTATTAGCATCAGCATTTGTGTTCAGCCACTGCTTTCTACTTGATTCCAGTAGTACCGTGCATGCTCTCATGGGGTATTGTCTCGGGAACTTACATTGATTAGTAATTAAATTAAGCTCTTGTAGGTGACAGTAATGAGGTCAAGCCTTGATAAGACCACAGTGCCCTTCAAAGGAACCAGCAACAAGCACCAGGCCAAGCATTAGATCTCAATGAACCAGGACTAAACCAGGGGGGAGTAGGTCTCACTGAACCAGGAATGAACCAGGAGATGACCCCAGCGTTGGTGACCCCTTCTCCTGGTGCTTGCCTTGGGCAGACATGTCAGAGACGGACACCTCCAGACAGCTGCCTCCCCTCCGCCTGGAGTAGCCAACCTAATTTAGCGCAGGATGGGCGGAGACAGTTTGTTTACAGATCCTATTACTCTGATGCAGCAAGATCTAAATTAGCCACCCCGCGCTAATCACTCCAGAGCCCCGTGGAGACATCCTACCTTCAGCAGCAGGTGGAGCCCATGTTTGGTTTGGGAGGCAGGGTCTGGGCCTTCTGAGGCCGGGCTATCAGGCATCCAGGGCCAGGGCTGGAGTGGACGATGGGAAGTCTTAGCACCCTGACCCAGGGGGAGAACCGAACGTTCCTAAAAGCACTCTGGGGAATCTGGAATCTGTGAAACCCCAGCTCCAAACGCATTTCCCCATTAGTTACACTGGCACTTCATTTTTAACTATTAAAATCCTATTCAAAATCATTATAGACATTTGGGAGAGCAAGTGGTCAAACTTGGGTTTGTTTAAATTTTCAGTTTGTTTTGTGGAAATGTGATTAGTGATGAGTTCAGTTCCCCAAAGTGACATTCTAGTGTTATAAATATCTGTAGTGTGTGTTAGCTATGTGCAGTGTTATCAGTTATCACTGTGGTCAGTACAGTATGTTCGGTATGTTGGCCAGAGGCTGTTAAAAGTCTCTACATATAATGTAATGTTCTGAAACATTGCTGAAACAAATCACAGAAAGGGAGCAAACAACTGCAGCATAAACATGGTATAGCCTAGTTTGCGCCTTTCCACACATTAAAAATCATGTGATATTTCAAATCCCTGTATTTCAGATCTTCACACCTCAGATAAGCGTTTGCAATGAGCCTGCAACTCCAGTCTAGCGTTAAGATATTTTTAATCGCTGTGTTCAATTGTCCAAGTCACAAGATTTTCTATACTTCCCATTGTTATTTTTAGTCATCATTCTTGTTTTTTTTTTATATTATGAAAGAGACTTAAGACTGGCATAACTGAATAATGTAGCCTCACTGAAGAATTTTGGATTGCATCTGAGCACGTCTGGCTCATGAGTTACTGATAACTCTTTAAAAGGGGATTTGTGCCCCTTACAGTGCAGTATGCGGGGGCTCCCCTGTGCAGTCATTATTTGCAGTGTTCAAACCATTTCAGCGCTTCTCTATGATCGCGCCCGTCTCCGCTCCCAGAACTGCCCTCATTCCTCACCAGTGTGACGGCTCACCGTGGGTCACCACACAGGGGAGCGAAATCTCTCGCTGTACCGACGGCTCCAACAAAACACAGCACACACCGCGGCCAAAGGAAACCAATGCCCCAATGCACTTCCAACCACATCTCTTCATTCGGAAAAGCTTGGGGACTCGATTTCAAAAGTGCTATGGGCTGCTTCTGTAGATTTCTCAAAAAAGGTTGGCTTTTGTGCATTGAGCATTTTTTCCTGAGGAGCTAGTTGGAAAGAAGGTGTTGCTTTTGCCAGGAAAACATTTGGATAGTTCTCCATTTTGAATGAGGAGCTGCTTATTTAAATTCTTAGTTCTGCCAGTGTGCATGTCCAATCAGAGTGGTTACATTTGTAGTGGTTGTGGATGAAATAAAAGCTGGGAGGCTGCATAGCTATGTACTGACAGTGAACAAAAAATGGGAGCACATTAGTGTCCCTGCAGTGTAGGGCTCTCGTGGTTCTATAATGGACTGTGGTGTATTTTACTGCCATGGTTTAGAAGCACTCATGCCCTTAGAAGGCAAGATCAGTGTCAGTCAGCACATAATGGCGCTCGTACTGAGTGATGATCTTCGCCACATGTTAAAGTATTTTTTTCTTGCAGGGATGATTTTATTTCCACATGACATTGCCGCCATCCACATAGCACAAGCAGTCCCCTGATGGTTTGAGGAGCATGAAGCCGATATTATTCATATTTCATGGGCTTCTCAGTCACTGCATTTGAGCTCATATGCGGGATATATTTGAACAGCGAGATGGGACAGTTGATTGACTTTGTGGTAGGGTAATGGTGTGGTATACCTCCTGCAGAATTGGAGATGCTAGCACACACAGGCTGTACTGTCCACAAGGTACATACTCAACACCGTTGTAAGAATCCCCTCAGATACACCAAACAGCGGAAGTCTTACCCGGTGGAACTGAAAATGTGATTCATTTAATGATACCCTTTTCTGTGTTCACATAGAAGGAGACAGCAAATGATCCGCCAGTGGTGTGGTTCCATATGGCCATCTATCCTGGTAGATGCAGACATGCCTCTGGAGTGTGTAGCCTGCATAGACACAATTGTATATCTTGCTACGACACTAGTGCATAGGCAAGTGTTTCGTAAGCGCCCACTATACCACACCACCAAAAAGACCAACTTGTTCCCCATGACATCGGCTTCCCAACAATACAAAACATAATTACACTGTATTATGGAAAACCTATGGTTTACATAATGCTGATCCAATAGTATGTTTTACAACTGAGCATTGTCACTTTATCAAAAAATGCTGACTCCCTGTCAGCACAGTAAACACAGTCTGCTTTCCTTTGGGGGTCTGATAAGGGGCACACTTCTGTAAACCACCCTACAGCATCCTGAGGGACTACATGGCCATCTCCAGTTTCTGTTCCCTACCTGTGTGTGGATATTTTTGGAGACTTTAACTGATAAAGCTAATGCGGCTGATGCTGTAGGAAGTGGGCCTCCTGGCACATTCCTTGCAAAGGTCAGACATTTTCTTCAGCTAAAAGTACTAGCAAGAAGACATAATGGCCATTAATAAGAGAAAGCTAAAATATCTATACAGACTTATTTTTTCTATAATTTAGTTCAGCTCCCTACAGGCTAAACTGGCTAATAAGCAGCGACAGTTGCACCTATGCCTGAATGAGCTGAAGCTGGATGCATCTGTCCCTCTTTGAGAGCGTGGATCACACTGTCAACGCCTCGCGCTCTAGATATTTAAGTTGTTGGAAATCAGCACGTGAACATCCCTGGATTCATCACTGCAGTGCCTGGCAGCAAGTGAGGCCAATGCACTAATTAGCACAAGCAGATGTTTGCGGTATAGACCCACCATAAAAACTAGCTCCGCAAATTTTCTGTTATAGTTCATGTTTGCTAAACCCACATCCCCAACAGTGGTCACCTTTAATCAACACCGAGGACCACTGTTCATATAACTGCCAGAGGTTTCTAAAACCATTCAGGAAAACTTTTTTTAAGGTTGCTTTGGAATCGTGCGGCCTGTTTCATCTCCAGAACTGGGAGTTGTTTAGAAAAGCAATTATGTGCAAAATGTGTGAGATAAAAACACAATAGCCTCTGCGCAATCAAAATTAGATACAATTTCCTGTACCCAATCAAAATTAGACACAATAGCCGGTACCCAATCAAAATTACATTCACACACAACCACCCCCACCCTGACCTAGACAAAAATATCACACGCAGGTATTTAGACATTAATACACATAAATAATTATTCTCCCGTTGTTTTTCAGATATGTCTTTGTTCTAGGCAGCCCCGTAATATAGATTCCCCACGGGGGAAGGATCTGGGGAAATGAGGCGTATAAAATTCAATCCAACCCCAAGTGTGTAATAAATGAAATCTAAATATAGTTATAATAGCAAAGAGTACCATGCAGATGTTTGTGTTACACAGCGTACTTCATACATGCAACATAGACACACACAGACATGACCTGTCCAGTAACAGCATCACATAGCCCAAGTGATTCATGGTCTTATAACACTGGAGAGGTTGCCAGCATTGATTAGGCTAATCTTTTAACAAAGAATCTGTACAGTAATAATGCAATTACTTAAAAGACATAGTTATCTTTTGTTCTGCAATTCCTGTGTAACTCAAATCTGTGTAAAAGACACGCTCTGAACTTTTCATTCTCATGTTTTCATACTTTGCAAAATGAGACTTTGTTAATGCCAAATCCTCTGCAATCAATTAAGATACATCATTTCAATTTCATGACATTAATCATAATGTTGTTATGTAGCCTATAACTCACTTAAAATAAGATTTTTATTAATGCAGTACTTTAAAAAGAACCCCCCTCTGGTTTACTGGAATCTTAGTATCTGTTAGCACGATGGCATGTTTTATTCAGTTTTTATCACAGAGAGAAACACAGGAAACCTTTAGTCATAGCTAATTCAGTGCAGTCCCATGGCAACAGTGGATCCTGTTTATGATGTCAACATCACTGGCATCAACATCACTCAGGGTCCAAGCAGGACCATCCTTTCTGCTCAAACACGGTTAGGAGAGCAAATTATACCAATTGATGAGCATATGTGAATAAAAACAAGTTTGTATGCATTTGCATGTGAAAGTTAAATTTGTATGTGCATTGACCCCAGACGTTAATGTGTACTGATGCTCATAAAATGTGCCAGCTGGAACCACTGAAGGCCGACTGTGGGTCTGTCGGCCTGTGTGCACGTCTGTGGTTCTTTGGGTCTGAGGTTCTGCAGGTCTGTGGTTCTACCACTTCACCCCACCACACTGCAGCTTCAGCTCTGTGAACATACACAGCAGCAGCTCTCGGCCCAAAAGAAACACAAGACTGGACCTGACGAGGCGCTGTCTGTTCATCAGCATTCCCAACGAATGCAATGGATGCCCGCCTTTCTGAGCTACAGGAAGAGTGCTAAAATGTTCTGTAGGAGACAGCAGATGGTGGGGATTATTCTAGACTAAAATACCCTGCGATCCTTTGAGGGAAGCCAGCAACATAAATCGCAACAAAACTCCATCTGCTAGAAATGCCCGTAAAAGAGGGAAGAAGCATCAAAATGGGAAACATGGCGTAAAATCTATAAATAATTGTGATTTTATCTCAGCTCCGATGTGCTGATATGGAAAGTCATTCATTACCAAAACAAATAAGCAGACTCGCTGCTATAGGCAGAGACATTATGCATGTATTGTAACTGAGTTGCATGGACTGATGGAATATTAATGAAATAGCTAAGGGGTAGCAGCGATTCCCATGACAGCCATTATAAATGTCCACAAAGTGAATCCATTGCAACAGCAATCTTTCAGCTTAAAGACAGGAGCCAAGCTATTGTGACAGTACTGATCTTCCTATATCCCACATTTTCACATGAAAAACATGATCCCCACATGGAGGTTGTTGGGGTACGCACGGCATACATTTGAGGGCACACACATGCACGCTACACGCACACATACGCACATACACACAAAACATGCGCATGTAACACACACATGGATGTACACACGCAGGCCATGCACACTCTACATGCATACACACACACACACACACACAATCATGCACACAAGCACACACATACACACTTATACCACGCATATGAACAAAGGCACATACACACACACATACACATTTATGCATGCAGGCACACAAACACACACACACACATCCTCCACCTCCTCATTCAGCCTAAAGCAGTCTCTCATACTTAGAGTATGTGCATGAAATTTTGTCTCCTGGGGACACCAGAATTTACTGAGAGTCTAGAAGTATTCGTGGGCCATTTATTATGTGATTTTTTTTTAAATAATATAAATCACACAAAAACATATTTTGCTCTGATATCAAAAATGTTTAACTAATCACTCCAGTGCTCTGCTGGTCACTACCGTGGCAATGAAAACCAAGATTCACTGTAAAATATCTAAAACAGACAGGTGTGTTAGAGCTGACAGGTGTAGGGGTCTTAGGTTTTATAGCTGCAGTTAATCTCCACAACCTACCCCAAGACGTCTTGCCCTGTCTTTTTCTGAAAACCTGTGTCAAATTCATTCATGCATACATCCTGTAGACATACGCACACACGCGTGTGAGCTGACACATGCCACACTCCCTTCGTTATCCATCAACATGGGGAAGGTCAGAGAACGCACAGATGAAATGAGACAAAAGGTTGTCAACTTTCATAAATCAGACAATAGCTTTACGAAAAAAAAAACATCAGAACACCTGAAAATACATATGTCCACTATTAGGTCAATAACTGAGAAGCTTTAAACAACTGGAACTGTGTTGACCCTACCGGGAAGAAGACACAAGTGCACCTTGTCCCCACACACGGCGAGAAGGATGCTCTGAGAGCCAAAACGTTCCCAGAGGAATACAAAGATACTAAGACAAACAGTTGAGGGACAACATCTGACAGGGAACTCCACAGCAGCTGGGGTATGAAAATGGCAGGATGGCAAATTGCTAGGCCTGTTTTTTAAAGTAACATTACAGCTAAAGACCATTAAGTTTTGAGGCAGCCGTAATAAATGTTCAGATCTTGAACAAGCCAGAAGACAGTTAACTCTCCTCGAGAAATGAGATGCACCTAGTACATAGGTCTACATCTCTTCTTTTTCCTCAGCGAAAGTAATTCATCATCACCATTAGAAGACATTGACTCCATATTTTCCTTTTTCTTGGTGTTAAATTTTATTTTTTCACACAAGAAAAAGAAAAACGCATTGCTGTTGGTGTGACTGGTTCCAGTTCTTTTTTTTGCTTCGGCTTTGGTGTGCAAAGATCTTTAAACTGGGTCGTCATTGCATCTTCCTGCAGGACAATGATCCAAACATCCAAGTCCACAAAACAGTGTTAACTGACCACAGAATCAAGCTTTTGCCATGGCTACCCCAGTCCCTGACCTAAACCCCATTGAGAACCTGTGGGGAGAGCTGAAGAGGAGAGTCCACAAGGCAAGACCAAGGAATCTGCATGAACGAATGGTCTCGTATCCCTTGCCATGCTTTCTCTCAACCAATCGAACATTACAGTGCATGACTCAGAGCTGTTGTCTTGGCAAAGGGAGGGAACACAAAGTACTAATTGCAGGGGTGCCAGTAATTGTGGCCCATGTCTTTCTCAGAATGCAATGATTTTGGGTTTAAAAAAAATTCTCTGGGCAATGGTATCAAAATAATATTATAGAATTTACACATGCTGATCTGCAAAGAAAACATTTGATAACCAATAAAGTTAAATTTAAGCAGCATCCTTTGCTCATACTAATTAAGGGTGTCAATACTCCCGGAAGCCACTATATTTGCTCTTTAACATAGTCTACAACAGATTGTTTTATAGGTACAGTAAGGTAATTTTTCAGATTTCAGATAGGCTATATACAATCCAATTACTGTAAGTTCTATGTTCATATTTTGATTAATTTGATGCAAAACAATGAGCTGATTGCAACCATGGCTACAGCTGTTGACCAGCTATGATAAATAACAAACATTATTAATTTATGTGATAAATAAACTCACAGATTTAATGAAAGAAAGTCTAATTAAAGGAATCTTATTCATACAGTTACTAGCAAGATCTTTACATGGCTTTTGCTGATATGTATGGCAAGAGCCCCTTCTGTCCCAAAAAATACAAAACCCCCAAACCTTGTGTGCATGTGCATGTGTGTGTGCGTGTGCATGTGCGTGTGTGTGTGCATGTGTGTGTGTGTGTGTGCAAATAACAAATTGCTGACTACAAAGAATTTTGATTGACCTGTTCAAAATATGGTCAAAAAATTCTATTTTGCGACCCTTCAATCTCAGGACCTGAATACAGTCTTCAGCTGTCAGTCATGCACAGCAATGCACAGTAATTATGCAGCATCGCAGAACTGCAAGGGTATGTGTGTGTGCGTGCCTATATGTGTGTGTGTGTGTGTGTGTGTGTGTCTGTGTGTGTGTGTGCGTGCCTGCGTTCATGCATATGTGTGTGTGTGACCTGGTACACAGTATGTTGGCGGGATTGTTTTTGTTTAAAAGCACAATATTTACTGAGGGTATCACACAACAGGAAGGTAAAGCAGGTAAAGCAGTATTACAAACAGACTCATTTGATCTCTCTGGTGCACCCCAGTGTTTGTTTATAGCAAACATGAATGCACCCTGTTTATTTCATGTAGCAAAGCACTGCCACAATCCATGCATTGATTTTTTTTTCTCCAGAAAAAATGCCAGCAGATATTGAATTAAAAACTTCCCCTGGTACGGGTTGTGCTGTAATTATAGAACATAGATCCAGGCTCTCAGTAACCTCAAAAATGCAGATTGCAAACCAGGATCAAGCTTTGCTTTAACAGCTAAAGACAGCAGCAACCAAACAGATCAAGTGAGTCAATCATAGCATCGACTGATCTCTGCAAACTGCCAATAGAATGAGAAGAACTGTCGTCATGACAATTGGGTGCGATTGACCATATCAGCTGAACCTCCAGGCTTCCTGTGTTGATACTGTGCAGCAATATGAAAATTAAGTTACGTAACTCCCACACCCTTCTGAAATTTTATTAAACTACAGTAATAAAAGTAATAAAATCATTCATGTGTTTCAGGCACCAGCTGAGTTATTGAGCAAAATAATAATTGAGTAACAAGCTAATTGCTAAATTTGACAACAAATTGGCTGTTCAATCCTAGAAAAGACCAACATGCAAAGATGAATGCAGTGAAGTCACTGAATGCAGTATGACTAGGCAGCCACAAACTATAAATGATCTTTAATGCATTCCCTAAATAGCCTCATCAGCTGAACACAGCTTGCTTCCTCATGTAAAAAAAGGTCTTTAACTTTAAGATCTTGGTCAGAGCGGATTTCTGGCCGAAGGAGGATGGGCTTCCCTCTTGACTCTGGTCACTCCCAAGGTTTCTTCCCACAAGCTGTCCAAGGAGCTTTTCTGGAGAAGTCCTGTACAAGTAATATTTTACTTGATCTTGTGACTGTTGTCTGTGATGGGAGGATGAGACAGTAACGTCCTTCACCCATTAAGTCACTCACAAGCCCGAGTAGCACAGCTGTTAAACAGGGTGTAGAGTTTAACGCTCACTAGGGTTATTTTGTTCTTGTTTGTTTAAATTAGTTTCATGTCTATCAGGGTAGTTGACAAGTTGTCACTTCTTGCACTTGCTGTCTCTCTGGAGACAATACTGTCCTCCGGTAGGGAATCACCACACTTCAATCCCTGATCTTTGCACTTATGCATCCATTGTAATCACTCTGGATATGAGCATCTGCTATGCCAGTAAAGTAAAAAAAAGTAGTACACTTTTTGTTTATTCTTCTTGTTCTGATAATAATAATAATAATAATAATAATAATAATAATAATAATAATAATAATATTAATAATAATAATAATAATAATAATAATAATAATAATAATATTAGGCCTATATTATTCCTAGAAGTAATAAATAAATAATCAAGTTCCAGGATATTTTCCAAAGCCAATATTCCAAAATTTTACCTGTTGTCCTATTATTTTGTTTTAATTCACATTAATTGTCATTACTTTCTAATGTATGTGGAAAACATGACTTTCCCGGAAAGTAAAATGATTGAATTAAAATGTGATGGCCCAGATAAGTGTCTGTCTGCTAATGTATTCATCACAATAATAATATTCAAATTCTTTCTTTTAAATGATGCTGCAGCAGCTGCAGCACTGAGCACAAGGTTGCACATGGTGGGGAAGCTGTGAAAACATGCATTTATAATCTTTACTCCAGAATGCCTGCAAAACCTCTCATCTTCCCCGGGCTCACATATATTCTCTTTAGGGCTGAATCTTCAGCCTTAGCCACATTATGGCCCCCACCACCTGCTTCTTAGAAAACACCCGTCCAGCCCATCCAAAACAATGCTGCCATCTTCTAAACTGGCCATTGAACTTTCAGGGACCTATTTTCATTGTGTCTGCACACGTGTACACAGTCAAAGAGCAACCGTGAAACTCTAGCAGTAAAGCAAGGCTCTGGAAAATTACGGCGTGTCCAACCCAATTTCGGTAATTTGGTGACTCCAGGCTGTAGCGCACCTGCAGTGCAGTTGTAAAAGAATCTGGTTTAAGAGGAAAAAATTACCCGTGAGTGTGGTGGAGGTATGCTTTCATCGTGGCCAATCAGATTGGCCGCTTTCTTCTACTTTAATACTACCTTGTCATGACCATAAGTGAACTGGCCATTTTGTCATGGCTGATATACTGATCCTGGAGATAAAGAGTCATCACATGTGCATTTATGGCACTCCTATTTTCATAATTTTGAAAAATAAACTGTTTGATATAAAAATACAAGTTGTTGTGGTACACGCGAAAAAGCCATTGTCATATTCAAAGAATGAAAAACATGCTATTAATCTGTATGATTGCAAAAACAGTGCAGTGCAAAATGTTCCTTTTTATCCACATTTCATACACACTGCATTGTTACGGGAAATATATTTCACTTTGCTTGTATAATACTGAGCTTGAAAAGGGCAAGGAGGAATATAAAAACTTCATACCTGACTTGAAAATAATGAAAGTGATGGAAAATCTACTGAAACACTTAAAGAGGGACAGAACTTTAAGCTCAGTCAATCATATTAAGTGTCATAGCATCCACACTCTCTAAGCCTGTGTAAATGGATGTACACAATTGTTAGCCTCAAATATGTGAAGGAACACACAAATAAGGGCCCAATTCTGTGGCCCCCAAAACAGTAGCCTATATTCATTGCAATAATTGATAGCGTGGAGATTAGTTCTTCATTAAAAAAAAAATCATTCACAAATTCTGCGTTCAAAGATGCCATTTTCCTTCCCTGTTCTGATGTAGAGGACGTTGAAAGCGTCTCAGGATTTCCTCTAATAACAGCTCTTTCCTGGCTAAAGAGGCTGTCTTTCAGTGCCATAGAAACGCAGTCATTCCATCAGACATCAAGGGGGGGAAAAAGCACTCAGCCCCAAAGTCACCACTCCTTTCCTGAGCTGCCGCTGAATCGCGCGAATGTGAAGCGTACCGACATGTTCCCCATCACCAAGCGCAGTGACAGAACTGAAATATGGAAAAATTACCTGCCTATTCCCTCCCCGTTTACTGAGTAATGCAGGTATTCAGGGAAAGTGTGTATACGTGCGTGTGCGTGAATGCATGCGCACTTGCGTGTGTGTTTGCACGTGAGTGTACATATATGTGTAGATGCATGCATGCTCACACACGTGTGTTTAGGTGTGTGTGTGGAGGGGGAGGTGGGAAAAGGACTTATCCATATTAATTAATTCAAATGAAAGAATGAAAAAACAGGGGTTCTCTTCTCTGCATACTGACATAACTGAGGTCTAAATTCTGCTCCCGCCTCTAAAAGGATCCTCGACCACACAGCAGCTTTAAAATGTGGGATGCATTCTCCCAATATTTTAAGATTTTTATCTATTTTCATGTTGAGGAGGTGAATTATTACCAAGTGCACTAACAGCATGCGCTGTTAAAAAAAAAAATCCAGTTGCCATGGAGACAGCGCAGCACAACGACTATTACCTCACTAAACTGCAAGTGCGAGTCACTGAAATGTATCAAAATATATATGAGCTTGCTGACTTTACTGTTCTGCTTTCCTTTGTTCATTTATTTTTGGATTTTTTTGCCTTCATAATAGCCTTTTTCTATAAATCCACAGTTGCAAATTATATAATATCTCTTCTCGTGAAAGTCATTTTCATGTGAGGACCAACAGTGAGCAAAACAAGGGTGTGGTACATTCATATGGGCAGCAACCTCTAAAACATACTTATTTTCTTTTAACCAACTCCGAGGAAACATGCACTGTTAACCCAAACTATTTAATACCTGTTGACCTTATCGCCAACCAATCATGAATTATCTCTGCATGACTGTACAGGTGAAATCTGGTGACCTGGAAATGGAGAGCCTTCAAATCTTACCTTTGAACCACAAATCCTCTCAACCTTTTCTCATTTACATTGCTCAATTAACAATCACATTCATCAAGATTACCAGGGAATTGGCCTCCTGGACAGCTGTCTACATTGTCAAGGTAACAAAATTTCCCATATTAGCTATTATTAATTTGCAATATTTTTTCCATATTAATGCCCTCCCACCTAATTACAGACCCACACTAACATTGTTCTACCCAATTACAGACCTATCTTACACCCTTCTACCCGATTACAGACCCACACTAACACCTACCCAATTGCAGACTCACATTAACACCCTTCTACCCAATTAAAGGCCCACACTAACACCCTCCTACCACCCAATTAGACCCACACTAATGTCCTTCTGGTTTTGGGCAGTTACAGTCACAAATCTGCATAGCTCTGGCCTTTATTCAAGTTCATTTGAAAAACCTTGTTACCTGTAGCTTAGCAGCAGTTTTAAGTTCCTTGAATGGCCAGGACTGGTTGATAAATGACTGAAGAGAATGCACTTAAAATAGACCATGTGAGGATACTCCATAGGCTAACACTCATGGGATAACAAGACAAAGGGGTCAATATTAGAGCAGCCACCTCCTTCTGTAAGTGGAATACAGCAGAATCCAGTTAAATGGTGTGTGTGTGTGTGTGTGTGTGTGTGCGGCTATGGGTGTGTTGTTGCTAGGACAGTGGCTTCCTATTTTGAGCGTTAATTAATGGAGGTTAATGTGTACGCCACATTTAGACAATTTTTTGCATAAAATATTGAAGGAAACAATCTCAACATAAGCAAAGAATGAAAATACAAACTTTCGGAGACTTCACAGAGCTGTGCCTAGTAACTGTATGAGAATCTTTGGACTGACACTGCACCACATTTAAATGCATAAATTCCACACTGAATATATTAGAGCGATATTTAAATAAAGGCCTGCAAACCTAAAAATATGCATCTTCCTACTGAAGCAGGTTGTCTGTGACCTTGTGATCTTCCACTCAACACTCATCAGGCAGGTGTCTGCAAGCACACAGCAACTGTCTGTTTAAAGATGTCACGAAATTAGCCTACCATCCATGGATTAAAATACTGCAGTAATGTCACATTTTAACATAACTTCGGAAAATCTACTTGTATATGGGTGTATGGGTGTGTATGTTCTGATTGGTTTCACAACTCTTTCTGTGTGTTTTGGTGTGAGAGAGTCCTGGGCTAAAAACAGCAGTCGAAAGCAGCGTGGCTGGGAAGACTGAGTGATGCATTCAAGCAGGATTTGTCTACGAAGAAAATGACTGGGAGGTACACAATGGTGATCCAAGCAAAACAATACACAGGTACCCAATGAATGAGTTGATTAAGATAACGGCAGCGTTTGTAAAACCTAATCTCCTTATTGAATTTACCACTAGCCCGTGAACAACCAGAAAGCAGGTACTCCAAAATGCAGGTAGTACAATGCCCAAATGAAGTCCCTTCAGCTAGAGGAGACCCTGCACTATTTAAATGTGCTGCTTCCAGGGACCAGAAAAGCGAACCTTTCTGATGAGTCTGGGTGCATGCTTACTATTTAATAAAATCCAAATATAATTTTCTTCACAAATAATGAGTCAAGAGTGAAGGTGGATAATAGCACAGGAATAGTGTGTACAATAAGGTTTAATCTTTTTGATCCACAAACTTGCTGTTCTTACAGACTCAATTTCTGCATTTCTGTTTGAAACCTGAAGTTTTGCTTACAAATTATCTCACTGGCTGTAGGCTGTTCAAATAACAGACAACACAATAGCAGTCAAGTGACTTTTTGTAACTTCTTAATATACTTTTAACTAATTTAAACAGGCACAAAATGGCCTACCCAACACACAAACACACACACACACTCCTGTGCACATTTGCACAAAGCACACATGCACACACACACACACACACACACACACACACACTCAAATTGAATAAGGAAACAGTTCTGCTTTCCAAAAATAATGGGCTCAGCAGGTCTTTAGCTTACATTCAAATGTAATTGTGTATGTAACAAAAAACAATATGTTACCATTAATTTTGTATTCAAAATTATGTAATTAATTGTACAGGTATGCAGATATTGTCACTCATGCTTAAATGTGTTGAGTGTGTATTGTTTGTGTATTACTTAAATGTGCATTATTCTCAATAGATGAGAAACAGGGAAGTTACACGATGAGGAGATATATCAACATTAGCTGGGAGAATAAAAACAGGGAAGTTCACCCTCCTGCGCAGACAAAGACGTACTGTACAACCCTGTTTCAGAATCAGTCCATTTTCCACTATTGTACCGTTTGTGTCAATGGTTTATGGAAGCCAGTGTATGAAAGCTGACATTCTGTGGTAGGCATAGGTCCCTCTTAAGAATCACATTTGTCCTGGATATGCAGCCCTTTGTGTGCTTTCAATTGCACATTGTCTCCAGCATCACATATGGTGAGATGATCTAAAACCTTCGCTGTTGGAGTTCATCCCGTAGGTCAGAGCACCCCCCCTGCCCCCCCATCCATCAATCTACTCCTTGTCTGGATGTCTCTGAGGGAGCAGAATCCCTGTGCCATGTACTGCCCTCTCCAATGACCCTGGGACCAGTGCTAGGTGTAGATGTCTCGACATCTTTTCCACTTCTTTTCTGTTTCCCTGTTGCTGCTTTTCTTTTATCAGTACAGGAAGGGTTGTTATTAGCTAGCTGGGTCAGATTGGATCTAATCTGGACTAAATCAGAACTCAGAATCCAGGGCAGGATGGATTTAATGACCCAATTACCATTTCTTTAGGAAAGATCAATGTTAACATGTACTGGACTACACCAGCTGGACACTGTGAGTCCTGCCTTCTTCTAATACTACATAATTGGAAACTGGTTAATTGCAATTCACTGTTTCATTGTGCTATACTGAACGTGGAACTGGTCTGTTTTCATCTGTTTAATTATTGCTGTTATATGTATGATAACTGCAAAGCACACAGAAATACTCAGTTATAACAATCATTAATTTGCCAATATAAAGAAAACATATTCATGGTCATGACAGAGGAATGTCTTGTTTCTGAACCAGTTATATCGCGGCCCACTTTGTCTCACGTTGGAAGAGTAAGAAAATGAACAGTAATTTCCAGGAAGGTTTCTGGAAACTGTCCATGGGAAGCAAAGCTTGTGAATTTAGGCCCAAGTTCAATATAAAATGTAAGCTTATCATTAAATTTTGCAACCCTAGCCCCACTCAACCAATCCCGTGCCATTTAAACCTACCCTCTCCACTTTACCGTTGAGCTGGCAGCAGTTGGTCTGATCTTTCGCCGCATGAATCATTTAAAGGCATACTAGTATGTAGGACTTTTACCTTGAAAATATTATATAATAACCATGCTCAGTCACATCTATGATTCACTGCCAATCTCTGTCTTTGGGCACATTTGCCGAATCTGTGCTCGTCTGCCTGTACTTCTTCTTCAAAAAGTGTTTGGGATGTTTCTTGGCGTGACGCTCTTTTTAATGTGGGGAGGAGTGAGTGTGGGAACAGAGCCTGTGGGTAGGACCAGGTTTCAGCAGAGCGTTTGTAGCTCGCTAGCTACTGCAATGGCAAAGGTGGAGAAGCACAAGTACAGTGAAGTAGAACGACAAGCTGACAGGGCTCGTTCAAAAACCAGAGTCAAGCTTGGAAATGGTTTTCCTCAATGGCGACAGCTGAAGTTCAGGCAGGGAATGAAAAGCGACACAGAGTTGCTGTGTGTTCTGTTGGACCTGTAAGTAACGTTACCTCTAGCTATCCACATAGCTACCTACACAGGTAAGGTCAGAGCCTGGGTGAACGCAGGCAAGGTCAGAGTGGGGGGGAACACAGGTAAGGTCAGCGTGGGTGAACACAGGCAAAATCAGAGTGGGGGTGAACACAAGTATGGTCAGGGTGGCAGAGAGCACAAGTTAGGTCAGCAAGGGGGTGAACACAGGTAAGTTCAAGGGGGTGGAGTAAACACAGGTATGCTCAGGGTGAGGTGAACACAGCTAGGTTCAAGGGGGTGGAGTGAACACAGGCATGCTAAGGGCGGGGTGAACACAGGTAAGGTCAGGATGGGGGTGAACACTGGTAAAGTCAGATTGGGGGTGAACACAGGTATGGTTAGGGTGGGGTGAGCGTAGGTATGGTCAGGGTGAAGTGTACACAGGTAAGGTCAGGGTGGGGTGAACACAGGTATGGTCAGGGTGGGGTGAACACAGGTATGGTTAGGGTGGGGTGAGCGTAGGTATGGTCAGGGTGGGGTGAACACAGGTACGGTCAGGGTTTGGTGAACACAGGTATGGTCAGGGTGGGGTGAACACAGGTAAGG
The DNA here is from genome assembly GCF_018555375.3 of Anguilla rostrata. NCBI lineage: Eukaryota > Metazoa > Chordata > Actinopteri > Anguilliformes > Anguillidae > Anguilla > Anguilla rostrata. The sequence continues at coordinate 27,781,169 of NC_057944.1, forward strand.
TCAATTTGAAGCTCATGAACATCCCCTACAATGTGTGACTGTAGTAACAAATAGAAATTAAACAATTATGTTAATCTTAATCAGAGTTAATGTAAAGTGCTGCTTCACTTAGCACCCTGAAACATGGACAGTCAGATTACTGCAATGAACTGTGTCCAGTTAAATTAGTATGCTAAGAGACCTGCAGTAATCATGCAGCTTAACATATTACACATGATTGTATTTTATATGCTGAGCTGATATCAGGGTTTTGATGTAATTTTCACATTGGAGATTTGTTGGTTGTGTTTTAATTCTTGCCTGCCTGAGAATCAAACTGGATTACAGCAAGAAGATTTGATTAATCATTAAGGACTCAGACCATATTAAAATATTGCTCATATTAAATTAGTATGTCAATGAATACATATGTAACAACATTTTTCTCATGGTTTTTCACAAGGCTTTATTACCTGAGCATTGGGTAGCATATATTCACACTTTGACACTGCCACCTCAATATCAGGTAGAAAATATATCCGTTACCATGGTGATCTTGTGAGTCAGGAGACGACATCACGCAATTATTGGGATAAAAAAACACACTCAGTCGAAGTGTCACACAGAGTTCCACACTGAATTTTTAGAAATGCAGAGCAGAGAAATCTCACTGTCTGTGTACTGTCGTCGAAGCGAAGAGGCGTCTGTAAGACTCGCCTGTGCGTCTTCCCAAGACGAGAGATTTTTCTTAGAGTGCATTTCTTATGCAATTAAATCCAATCATGCAACTCCTGCTCACCACATTCACGCACCTGTCTCTTCAACTGTACTTTCATCCTACAGAATGCTGCCATTGGTCCCCATATAATAATGGAGTATAAACTTCCTACATTATAAAAACTGTATTCTGAAAAGATACTAGGGTGGCTGTGCTCCTGTGGAGCAGGCTTTCCCACACCACAGGTGTCCATATTAGAGACGACCTGGTGGCAAATGTGGGCATGCCAGGAATCAGATGAACATGCCCATGAACCCATGACCCCATCACCTGACTTACTGCTATTTAAGTTATGTTTAAACTGACTCTCAATGACACTTAGTAGTGCAAGTTAGAAAATTTGGCAGCATGGGGCATTCCATTTTAAACCACCTGGCCCAGATGGACATTTCGACAAACCCTGGCCAGGGAGACGCTGGTTCACATAATTCATTTTCCTGGAAAAAATTTCTGGGGCCTGCCCTCAGTCCTGTCACTGACAATTAAAATGAAGTGCAATATTTTCCATTCACAAACACAACACAACTGTTTGGTGAGTTAATATATCATCAAGATTATCTCGCCAAATTGACTCATGTAAAGAAAAGAAACAGCCACTTGCATTTCATGGTCAGTCAAAGTTAAAGGCAAATGTTAATTAAATTCAGACCAGACTCGAAGCCAATAAATCAGGATGCGGTTACTGGTGCACATGTGGTTGATGACCTAGGGCGCATATCGGTATATTCAGCTAGTTTTATTGGCCTTGATGTGGGAGCGCAGCACTCTCTTCAAACCATGCTACTCTAATGGGAAGCCTTCAAAGAAGTACAAGCATCAAGAAAATGTTACGTTTTAATTATTGATGGATTTTAGTGCTTGGAAGTTTTCCTATAGATAATGAAGGATTAATGATAAATTCAAAGCTCTTCTGCATTTTCAAGTTACCAGCTGTACTTTTTTTGCCTGCCCCAGCAATTTGAATGTTTTTGGGGGGATTCTTTAAGATGTTAAAGAACAGGGGATGCACAGGAGATGTTTGCCCGATTCCTCCAACCACCCCAACCTCCCAACCACGAATAGATTTCTTTTTTAAAACGGGCACAAAGGATGTCAGAAAAGCTTCACCAAGCTTTTAAGGGGGGAAACAGAGAGCTGCTTGTTTTCACAAGTGGTGATGTATTCAAATGGAAATGAGCCAGAGCAATGAATGGCCCTGTGTCTGGTACCCTCCAGCCCCATCGCCAAGGATACCAGCGGCAACCCTAATGCCCAGGAAGCGTGTATGGAAGAGTCCTGTGGAGCTCTGACTGAGCACTTAAAAAATCTCCCTGTTTTGATGAAAGCTTCACCCCTATCCTCTCCACTCTTTAAAAAGTTTTTTTTTTTTTAAGCACGAGAACAACGATGGCACCTCCCTCGGCCAAGATCTTTTTGGTCTCAGAAACATGTCACGTGTGCACAGTAATTGTACAGAGCCCACCTGAGCCTTTACACACTGGTTGGTAGGGAAATGCAGCATTAAGCTTTATGTAAGAAAACAGACGCTGGTCCTCCAGGACAATCCCATGGAGAACCAGGGGGAAATGTGGAAACGAGGCCGGGGCAGTTACGCTAACCAGCCCAAAAGGATACATTCAGCCCACGTTTTTTGAAATCACGTTAGCTGCACTGGGGTTCACATATAGATGTGAACTATGCTAGTGACTGTACACTCCACTCCATAGGGTGACCTGAAGCACAGCCCCTGAGTTGAGGGATACATCCCTTTCTCTACACAACACAGACCATAAAAAAAGAAAGCACAGTCCATCCAAAACACTCCAACAGCCGCTTACTGTAGAATTATGCAAGAAAATTAACTCATACAGGCTCATTTGCATGCTGATATTTAATTAATATTTCACCCTAAATTAAATACAGATTAATTATAACTGCGTTCATTTTGCAAAGCTCAGCCGTATTATCATGCAGGGTTCTGACAGAAGGGGCTTTCATCGTCTTGCCAAGCATGTTTTAAACAATGGAAAATAGCATCTCTTCTGCCATTATGAATACAATAATGGGGCCTCAGTGAAGCTTAAAGAAATGTCCCCCCTCCTAATGTCAATGGCACTTAAATTCCAATTATGCAAGATAATCTAATCGTTTGCATCTATTTCTGCACTCGTGAATACATTCTTAGTTTAGCTCCATTCTCATTCTCTCTCGTTATTATGTTCCTGGAATCCGTTTCAGCTAGAGGTAGGAACCACATGTATGGATTGAACGTAAGGGTAGGTAGCTTGTTTTAATGTATTTGGCAGAAAAAACATTTTTTGTCTTGTGAGATCTAGGGAACATCAACTGAAAAAGGAAAAGCACATTTTGAAACAGGCTTGCCGGTGTTCAGAAAAGGGATGCAGTCCTTTCGGAGTGAATCCTTAAAAATTAGATTTTACCCCAAAAGGTGATTTCTGGAGAAACTGCCCCTGTATGGAGGCCCTAACTCTAGCCCTAACCCTTCCCTGGACAGAGATGCAGAAAACCCATGCTATCCATAATCTATAAACCACTGCATGTGGAACCGCCTGTTGTAATCGGCCCAAAAAGCCTGTCTTAGCAGAAGATTTGGGACAAATAACCAGAGGAGCACTTTAATATTTTACACATTGTCTAATTCTGCAGTTCGCTGCCCTGAACGTGCAGGGCTGGCTTTCCATTACCCTCAGCCCAAGTGCCTAATACCCCCCACAGAGCGAAGAATCTGCTTAAAAGCCTTTCTGCTGTGGGATAACACGCTAATGGGCTACCCATCCCTGTCCTGGGATCAGAGTCACACCTCGTATTAAAGCCCATACATAAATCTTTACATTATGCTATTGTTTGCTGGCCTACGTCATATTGATTCGGTCGGATCAGAGCGCAATAAAACCACAGCATGTGTAGACTGGCAGAGTTCTGAGGGAAATCACACGGACTATTGTATTAAGGCCAAGCTTTCCGTGTGATGCTGGGATATTTATTGCTCTTTAATATTTGTTGGTAAAAGAACGATGCTATTCAAATCCAAACTGGCAAAATACCTCATCACCGTCTATGCAGTGTTCTGATACACACATCCCTCACACACACGAGATTGCAAACCCAAATAAGTCAAACTATACTCTACTTTTTTTAAACTTCATGGAACCAGGTACAGTAGCATAATTTCAAAACTAATTCTCATTTAAAATGACAACCTGACCAAAAGGCTTCAGGATACAATCAGAAAATACTGTGACAGTACATGAAGCAATATACAACTGCCTTCCTTTTCATTTGGAAACCATACAGGAAAGATTATTTTATTTCTGGTCAATTCAGAATAGAGTATGGTATACAATGATTATGAATAGAGTATGGTGCGTATGAACAGAGTACAGTGAGTATGAACAGAGTATGGCGAGCATGAACACAATGTGGTGTGTGTGAACAGAGTATGCTAAACATAAACACAGTGTGGTTAGTATGAACAGAGTGTGGTGAATACAAACAGAGTTTTGATAAGTCATAATAGGCAAAGGAAGTTACGAAGACCAAAGGCAAAGGAATTATCTCCCAAGTTCTTCAGTGGAAGCATTAGCTCTATACAACCTAATATACAGTAAAACTTCCATGTGCAGTGTTGACATGGGAACGCCTGTGCAGTCTTGGTGTGCACAAGAATAAGGCTCTTTTCCGCTGAATTATAAGAGTTAGCACTATTCTGCGGTCAACCTGGCACCTCATTCTTCTTTGCATCTGACTTGACACACTGCTTTTTTTTTAGCAGAGAAAGAAGTGTGGACGGGGTGATGTCACTAAATAGGAAGCTCTTTAGAGACATGTACAACATCTGTTCAGATGTTCTTGCCACAATTATGCATCACTGGTGGGCATTCCAAAGACTGTCCTGATGGAACGATCAGATATCTATGACATATGTAATGTATTTTGTTAATAAATTAGTTTTTCTTTTTTTCTAAATGCACTTGCAAACATATTTCTGTGAAAATTATTCCCTTTGATGGGTATCTTTTATGTTTTTTACTCAGCAAGTGCTTTTCAAATGGCTATTGTCGGGGTAATTGTATTTCCTCTGGTTTGCAGCAAGAAAAAAAAACATCAGGCAAAACTAAACTAGATTCCAACCTGGTGAATCCTATTAAGTATACCCCTAAGGACAAACACCCTGTGAAGTGTGTCAGTACATCACTGAATAGGTATGTGCTACAGCGGAAGATATATCAACACTATTAAAATCTCAATAAGACAGGTAAAAACATTTTTAACTGGCTGACATATTGGTGGTATTCCTTTTGTTTAATTTGAACCCTGGGCCAGACATTAATCAGGTTGTGAGCAGCATTGAGCTCAAAGTGACAGAGGACAAGATGGCTGCAGCTGTTCGTGTGAACCACCCAGTTTATGATAAATTAATCAGTACTCTGTCATTAAACTTTAAACTCCATGTTTAATGGAATAGTTTATTTTCTTTTTGATTAAACTGTGCTCTGCTCTGGAGAAATTTTTGCCAGAGATTACCACAATTGTACCGGAGAACTCCAGATGTGTATTTCAAATGAATGTACATATAAATATGCATTCTAGGTCAGGAAATTGGTGAAACAAAATAACTTAAGAGAACTGAAAATTTAAATTTAAATTGCAACTGTTATAATATTATGAAAACCAAGAGCACGTGACCACAGTATATTTATGGTACACAAGAGTGAAATGTGTTTAAAAAATCAAAAATAGTAGCCTAATCCTTACAAATACACATGAAGATGTTAGAGCTGTGCTTCATGCAACACGCTCATCCTCTCTGCCTTACTTCAACACTGTTGCATTAAGGGTACCCCCCAAGAGGAAGGCAATATTTCCATAGAATATGCTGTACATACCATCCACCCAATCCCATTTAGAATCTGTCACACTGATATAATAGCCTCGACAAAACCTGTTATTCCATTTCCTTTGTATATCTGTATAGATTTATCCAGGTAACAGCAAGAAACCAGACAGTCCTTGGAATGTAAAAAGCTTTTCAGCACAAAAGATTATTTCCTGACAATCAAGAAGCGGGGAGCCTGCCTAGAACTGCGAGGGGTCATCGTTACAGGGGACCCAGCTTCATGCTGAGCACCAGAAGGGATTCTTCTGGCCACTGTGTGTAATTTGAAAAATCATTTTCTGTGGGAATATGAAATTAGCCCCAGTGTATTTATAGCATCTGGTAATTATCTGCTCAAGATGCATTTCCTGTGTACTTTCTGTCTTTCAACTTTCAAGGAAGTCCTCTGTTCTCAAAGGCAAGGCTACTTGCAGGGTGCGGTCGGCTGCTGGCCATGTTATAGATACTCCGCTGCATGGAATCTGCTTCTAAAACGCAGCTTTAAGACTCAGGTAAAGGAGGCACCTGATAAAACTGTGAATGTCTATGATTAAAAACCAAAACACTTGATGGAAATAACAAGACCTATCAATCAACATACAGTATCTGTGCACTAAAGGGGTTGAAGCGCAAATACGCAGGTGCCACTTCATTTCAACATACCATGATCACATGACCATCTCAACTGAAAGTCATACAATGGCAAAGTGGGCACCATAGTCAGATGGTGAACAAAACATACCAGATTAAGACTTGAATGCACTCATTCAAGTCGTAGATATAGATTTGAGCTCAACATAGGCTAAATGAAGCTACTTTTCAAGACATGTTAGCACATCCTTCACAGGAGGCTGTTCCTCTATCTTCCCAATCGCTTATTAATACATTTACACAGAATTGGTGCCCTTCTCTCTCATTCCTTTCTTTTTTTCGCTCTTCATCTCCCCTCTGTCATTCACGCTTTTGCACTTGTAAGCAGTCCCAAGGGTCTTTTAATTTTTGAGAGGCTATTTATAGTTTAAGATAATCGAGGTGGAAACTTCCATCTGCTCAACACACATTCCAGCTGCTCCTCTATAGAGAAAAAATCTGTACATTTCACATCTATTTTCATATTGTTCCTTCCATCTTTGTGGTTGACCACAAATGAACCATTTCTCCAGTATTGTTCCGAAAAACAAAACATCAGTCCTTTAAAAAATGTGCTTGTCTTTGTTCTTTCTTTGTTCAGATTTGTACCCCTGCATGTTCGTGTGCATGTTCTCATGTTTGCGTGCCCAGTGTTATCACAGGACCACTGCGTGATAATGCTCCCAAGATGCCATTTGATGTAGTTTTAAATGTATTTTCTAGGAGGTCATTGAATGTGCATCTGACAGTGTTTATGAGGGTAAGTGGCACAACAGGGTGCAGGGGATAGGGCACAGGCTGTAGTATACAGGACATAGGGTGCAGGGGATAGGACACAGGGCATACACATACACATATGGTCTGTTGAATTCCAAATAAATGCATACGACTGAGACATATAGCCTATTTCATACTGACTGCATTTCCCATTTTTAAATTAAAAATCCTGGGAGCAAGCTTGTGAAAGAGTAATATGAAAATATAAAAATGATTACATAAATCCTGCTCACTGCATTTTGTTTTGCACTTCTGAGTTCTCTATTCATATCCAGATTTGTACAGAAATTTGGGCAGTGTTGCATGCTGTCACAGGTATCCAACCATTTATAATGTAGCTACAAGCATACAAAATGCCCTACATGTCTGAGTAACTACAGAGGGCACATGGTAAATACTCCACTATTTTATTTTCCAAATATAAACTCCAGCATCGGTTACACACCCTCAATCAATCAATCAATCTCTCTCTCTCTATCTCTATCTCCCCTTCCCCACTCTCTCCCTCTCTATTTCTCCCTCTCTCCCTCTCATTCTCCCTATATTTTTTTGATTAAACTAAAAGACAGATGCAGCACTAGCAGTAGTGAAATTATGTAAACTTTACTGCCTGTACTGCATATTTTGCATGTCATATATAACAGCTAGTTGAAAAGTTCAGGGCCACCGCTTCAGATCAAATTAATTTGCAGAATTGATCTATGAGCCAGCTTGGTTCCAAAGGCCCTGGAGACTTATTGTCAGATCATTAGAACAGGCACTCCAGAACTGCACAGTGAGGAGTGGTCCAAGACTCCACTTAAAAAAGTGGAACCAATCAGCCATTTCATTCTGTCAAAGCAATTTTGTACAATTCTATGATGCAAATGCACAGGGTTTAAAAAAAAAAATTTTTTTTTTAATTGTGCATCATTTAAAGCCGGTGTCCCCCCTGCTGAAAACCTTTTTCTTTTTTTTTTTTACTTCATTCTCATCATTACTTTTAGCCCATTACTAATTACATTACTTTCACCAGGCGTCATCCCACTCCAGTTGATTGTATGTTAATATTAGTAAGGTGTAAGCCCCAAAATGACCTATTTTTAAACTGTTGCTGGCCTCTTACTTTGCCCTGATCTGAGCTCCACACTCAAGGAGATCGTCTGAGGTTAACTGAGACAGAAACATCCCTTGATCTAAAAGGTTTCTAGTCAAAGAAACAGGGGACCCCATTTAGTCAAACAGCCAGTCAGGGCCAACACAACCAGGCATCTTGCTGAAAACACACTGTTTAAAGTAAAAGGCAAAACTTCAGTGAGATAGATAGTGAGACAACAATATTTCAACTGCTGTCACTATAATCCAGGAGTCAAATACACTGCATAGATCAGCAGAGCTTACATAATGAGAAAGATTGACAGCAAACTGGGGCAACTCTACGCAGTTAAAAATTTACAGATTTAAATTATGGAAAAAGTGGCGGAAAGGCTTACAGTACTGTATGTAAGCATTTGTGTAAAACAAAACATCTCTCAAGAAAAGAATGTACTATTCACTTAGCAAATAAAATGGATGGAACAGCTGACATACTAAGACTTTAGAAAGTTAACTGTGAAAGGAGTAGGTCAACATCATGTGGAAAAATGCTTCGGTGCTTCAGTAAGTCCTAGAACTTAAGCAGATTTCATAAGGCCTGGACCTTGAACAGATCACATAAGGCCAACATCTTGAACAGATCTCTTACGGCCTAGACCTTGAACAGATTTTGTAAGGTCTAGATCTTGAACAGATCATATATATCATGACAGATCCACCAGTTTTTGTGGAGGAAACTGATCTCAGAACAGCATTTTGTCAGGAATTGGCAGCTGGGAACAGAAAGATTTCCATCCTAACTGCCTGGCTGGTAACAGCCCACAGAGCTACTTCAAACCACCACAAAAATGCAGTTGCTTTAGGGGTCTTCTAATTACCACAGTCAAAGACACTCAGATGCAAGTATAAAATTCCAAGGGGACACATTTTGTCCTATAGTTGCATTCTAATAACCAAACAAATTGAAAACCATTTGAGGTTCACCTCCAAAATGGTCGAGAGAGCACCCAGCAGCTTAAATCTGTTGACTCGGCTGCTTTGATGCCTGGATTCCATTAGTTGAGTCATTAGCTAAATAATAGCAATAATCCTGCATGTAACTGCCTTTCAGGCTCTGATGACCTCTCACTATATGCCCCCACATCCCCATGACTTACTCCTTGTGCAAGCAAGTGATCAACTACCATAATTACAGTAACCACGTTAGTGCACTGACATCCCTTCGATAATATTTACACAAACAGTAGGGAGACCAAAGGACACACTTAACACTAAAGCGTAGGCCGGAGACAAAATTAACAACAAAACCAGAGTGACGTTAACAAGTAAACCAGCACTGTTCTTCTGGGAGTTGTACATGCAGAGCTTTGTCGCAGATCGATTAAAGAAAGATAGCTATCCTGCACCTGTGTGCCTTTGCTTTGAAAATCGATACATTTTTATTCAAACCATGACATGTGAGCCACTATAAATCACCTGTCCTGCACTGACCTTTCACCACGCTGCCAATGGGGAATAAAAACATTGAATTGCCTTGTGTGATAATGATGTCAGACTCCATCACCAAGTGTGCAGACTGTCCTCATACACCAATGGACTTGCTACAAAGGACACTGCACTCAAGATAAATTTTCGAAGTATGTAAGTTTCCTGATCCACAACTAATAATCATCTCTTCGAAGAAAAGAAAACATAAGCGTTTATGGATATTTTATTATAATAGTGTTTTGTGCGCGCGTGTCTATTGCCATTTTATCAGTATTTCAGAAAATAGTCGATGTTTATGGAATCCATTCATGGGCTTAATTAAACACTGTATGAAAAGGACAAACCTAAAATTTTGTGCAAATCGCATGAATGTACATTAAATGTTAGACAGAATTAGCCAAGTTAGACTGAATAATTTTTTAGCGTTGACATACTACATTCCGGAACTTCTGGCTTCACGTGCTAGAGGCAACAACAAAGCTCCTCACGTGGGCACGGGTGCTCCTCTTAATCGCGAGGATTACCAGCGCGCACAGATCTACCGTCTGGACCTACAGTTCAAATACTGTTCCTCTGCGTTGAATCTTTCTGCAACCACAGTGTGTGTGTGTGTGTGTGTGCAAACGCAACACTTGGTATCCAAATAAACGTTCTAAGAAGAAACCCCTAATCCTAAACATACACCCCATAAAAATAAAAATAAAATATTTTTTGTAAGACGTAGTTTTTTTTAAAATGCAAAATGCACCTTCATGATTTAGCTACAAAACACGATCTGAAAAAACCATGATTATTCAAAACGACGTGTAAAACGTGGTGTGGATCCAATTATTTCTTATGAGAAATGCTAACGGATACTGTGCAATTAACCATGTTTTAAGAATGCAAATAACTACATTCGAAGCCAGAAACTTTAGCCTATATTTTACTTCCACACAATGAGAATTCGAAGAAAATATTTACCAATGACAGAATATACCAAAAACAATACGCATTGTCCAGTGCAAACTGTTTTGGTTCTTGTGTGTCATTTTGTCAGTTGTACGAAATATTAAAAATGTAGGTTACGCGTCCATTATGGAAATATTCAAGTTCAAGTACAGAATTAGCAGGCTATTTTATTGTTATTATTTATCAAAAATATTTGTTGAGTACGGAATAAATACCACCTTTAAAAAAACGTTTAATGGGCAGACTATGTGGGCCAATGTTCAAAAACACAGGATAACTAAGGCGGCAGTTAGACCAGCTTAGTGTTAAGTTTTTTTCCCCTCCTTCAAAAACAGGACGACGGACTGCATAAACTTACCTTCCATGCAAAGTACAGCCACCCAAGCAATCCATAGGTCCGAGTTATGGAATTTCACCATCATTCGTCACTATTTGGTCAGTCTTTCTGTGTAGCTTCTCGGAGGAATCGCAAGTATACTCTTCCAAAATTGAATTCTTTGGGAGGAAATGATATTTTAGAAACTAAATACAATGCATTAGTTAGCGGTTCATATGTTTTACGGGGGTCCTTAGCCTCGGGGTTTCGTAAAAACAAACCCCATTGAATAATAAAATGAAAAAGTGCGCTTGTATTTCCTTACAGTGAAACGAAACGACTCTCTGCTCCTGACAACTTAGTATGACAACTTATGACGAATCGTGCGTCTGTCCTTGTTTGTAGGTTACTGATGTACGTCGGGTGAAACCTTTCGGCATCCTCTTTTTTCTTGCGTGGACTTGAACAGCTTTTCTACTTATTTATACAGAACAAAAAGTGGCGGGAATAGAAATTTCGCCGAGATTTGCAGCACCATTGCTTGGTGTAGAGTTGTCTGCGCTCCGTCCCAGCCCCGGGATTTTTACCAGCATGCATGCAGTCCGCTTAGGCTCAGTGTTCTATTTGTAACACTGATTGATGGGTCGCCCGGACTGTTGCCAGGAAACCAATGACGCCACTTGGATATCAAGGATACTATGCCCTCCTCTGGCGACGAAGTGCTACAGTTTGCATTCAGGTTCAAAAATAAGGTGTGTAATTGCCTGGGTGCACCACATACGTTGGCATCTAATCCTCACGCTTTATCAACCTTTAAGGTAAAGCACCATAATTATCTGTATACCCTAGACTATATCTGTAATGCGACCTAATCTATATACAGAGACTTTGGTTTACGTAGATTATGTATTTATTCATTTATTTTTATAATTATCAGGAATCGAATCCATTATCTTGAAAAGCCTAGATTTTTAACTTACAGTGCCACTACAGTCTTGAATTAACCCAAGGTGTCTACTATTTTCGCCTTATGCTTCACGTCAGGTTTAAGTGAGTAGCCTATGATAAAATGGACTTTCACGTAGCCTAGATTGCATCTGGTGTAAAGACATGCACGCGCGTTACCCATAGACCATATACTATACACATTTTCCCGTGCATATTGGCGATACAAAACTTATATACTCGGTTTAATGGCGCATGATGGACGATCTAATTTGTGAAATAGGCTACGCTACATTTCCAAAAGTATGTGGATACTTCTTCTAATTAGTGGGTTCGGCTACTTCAGCCACACCCTTCGCTAAGGTGCATACAATCAAGAATACTGCCATGCAATCTCCGTAGACAAATATTGGTAGTTCCAACGAGTCATTTCGTCAAATTTCTGCCCTGCTAGAGCTGCCCCCTTATTTCCAATGAAGGGAAAATTTAATGCTACAACATACAATGACATTCTAGACAATTGTGTGCTTCCAACTTTGTGGCAATAGTTTGGGGAAGGCCCTTTTCAGCATGACAATGCCCTCTGCACAAAACGAGGTCCATAAATAAAAGGATCATTTAACGTGGCTTGTCCAAACACTCGCCCATTCCTGCAAATTACGTGACCCATGCATGCATCCACAATGTCATGATGCAACATGTTATTCCTGTGAAGAGTGCAGCGAAGCGAATGATATTTATTGGTCCATTGTCGTGTCCCAGTATCATTATAGCTGTCAGGTTGGAAAAACAGAAGTATGTTTGGGGAGTTTCATGAAAGTATTATGGAGCGAACGCACAGTATATTAATTCGTGAAAAATAGTAATACTAAAATAAAGTGAGCATTGAGGATGGTGATGGTCGGAGACAGACAGCGAATGTGCTTCAGCCTCAGCAGGTTGGAAAATCAGGAGCAACTTCATCATGGCGGCTCAAGAGCCACGGAAGTGAATTTAATTAATACCAAGTAACTGGGTAATGATTCTGAACTTGCATTTACTGAAACGCAAATGACTTGGACTGGAGGAATGTACAGTACTGGAGAGGCTTTTGAGAAAATGAACCGAGTTTGCAATCAGAAGCCAACTGACTGGGCTGTGTGTCTTCCATGAGTTATTTTTTGTTATTTGAGTTTGACACTTTGATGTGACACGACGTTTGAATGACCAGATTCTCTTCAGATGGTAAAATTAGATAATAGGGGCATGTTTCATGAAATAATTTAGTAAACATTGGGTAGCATTGCTCTGGAATAGAGCTTGATTAATTTTTTGTGAGCTAAGGCAGCCAATATTGGGCAAAATCTATAAAGGAATGGCCTAAAAACTATGTAACTGAAGATACATGTTGTTGTATTTGCCGCATTAATGAATTATATATATATATTAATTCATTCAGTTTCATGATTAGATACATTTGTCTAAATACTCAAAGGTATTAGATGGGGTGGACGGACCTATTGGTGTCTTCATAATGAATAATGCAGAGCAATGATAACAGCATCTGCAGCCGGCAGAAAGGGAAATTGACTGACTCGAGCATCCATATTGAACAATGAATAATTCTACTTCATATGTGATTACATCATGAGATATTAGAAGTCTAAGCAGAATATCATATTGCAACCATACTAAATATTTCAAACCTGAATTAGTTTCCACTCAGCACATCATTATACAGCATTCTGCTGACTGATTTATGGTTAGATTTATGGTTAGTACTTGTAGTTGTATACTCAAAAGCGTGTATAGTTCACCAACATACGGTATGGCAATCTAAGAACTCAGTGAACTCGCATGCACAGTGTGTGTGTTCGTGTGTGTACATCTATTAGAATATTATAGTAGACCGATTTGCATTTGAAAATGCATCAGGAAACTCTGCTGTAAAGCTGGCAGCTGCTTGCATGTCAGCCTGCCTTTCCTGCAGGGTTTGCCAGGCCAAGCTGAGACACACAGCTCCATGATCTGGGTTGGCTCAAGTGCTCTGATCAGAAGGACAGGTCCGTTCTGCTGCTGCTATGGCCTTTGATGGGCAAATCTTCCCCAGTCAGCTGCCCGTTATGTTTTCTCTTTCCTTGGATGTGCACTTGACACAGCATCTTCCCACTGTTTGTGTACAGCAGCGGGGACAGAACAAAATGCATGATGCCAGTCTCCCTGACTGTGGACTTCAAAACATCAAAAACAGGGGAAAGCGCTCTTTAAAATGGCTTTATAGGTACTGTAAGCATGAATTGTTCTTGGCACGGTAGCTTGGTTGGCTGCAGGCAGTTTACGCTAATAGAAAAACCCTGGTGTGTTCTTAACGAGTTGTAGCAGGTCTTTGCAGGTCAGCCTCTGATAGAAAACTTTTTCACTGATATGAGTTTTTTAAACCTTCCAGAGCAATGAAAAATTCATGATGAAACAGAGTGGGACCAGGGCAGGGTAGAGACGAGATGTGGGTTAAGCCTGTGGGCTGTTGGAAACTCATCACAGTCCGCTGAGGTGTACTTCACATCTCTGGCTGGAGAGCGCCTCTGGCACAACCAGTACAGGCATTTCTTACTCGCTGGTGTCTTGTACAGAACAGGTCGCTCTTGAGATGCGGAAACAATCCTACTTGCTTTCAAACACATTTCCACTCCCTTGCGTTCACCTTGGGGATTCTTATAAACATCTCAGGTTTGAGATTCATTTCAAAGGCCAGGAGACCAAGCCTTTCAAACACCAGAATCACACGGATACTCAACATGAACCCACAACTAGTGCTCCCGTAACACTTAGTTTATTCTTCGCCAGAACGAAGAGCTCTGATAGCTTCGGTAAAACCCTTGGTTTGTCTTGTGTTGTGCTTGTTTTCCTGTCATTATTTCTCTGGGATTGTGTCTTCCTGGTAAACAGATAGCGCTGATGTACATAATTTTGCTGTGCAAAAGGAAAAGAGCCAGTATGTGCACTCTTGTGTTGTTTAGCATGGAGTTTGTTTTATGGAATGATGGTAAACAACAGTGTTAAAAAAAGACCCCGGAGGGAAGAAATCTGGGGGGGCGACCTGGATATAGAGCAGGAGCCCATCCTCCACTAGTCAGCTTGGTATCAATGAAGATAAGCTTAATGTGCTAATAGGGAGGTAATGGGAAATCTATCTGAGCAAATAGAAAAGAGTGGTTGCCCAGATTACGGCCTGAAGTAGAAAACTAACTGGTAAAAAAAAGGTCCAAACAAACAAAAATACAGTGTTTCTGTATTTAAATCAGGAGAGCAAGGTGAGGCATCTTGGCGTCCGGGTTGTGTCACGGCATGGGATTGATCCGGGAGACGCTTGGGACTGGAGCAGTCTAATTCAGGGTTAGGGCTGGGTGATATACTACAATGATGATTCTCAAATGCAATGACATTAATCGGCATCAAGTGGTGTATTGCCTTTCTCTTCATTTTTTCCCTTTAATTATTGCTGATGCAGTAGTAAACATCCAAACTTCAGTTCAACTGTCTACAACTATTCTTACGCTCTTCTATAAAGTTAGAGATGAAAGATGACCCAGTCTTAGAAAGAGCGTTATATGCTTATAAACACCTAGACTGTTTTTCCAGACCAAATCGAGTACTTGCAATTTAGTGGACCACCATTGGATTTCCAAGTGTACAAAATTGTGTTGAAGAGCCTGAGTGTGGTCATTACACCAAGGGGCAAGCCTCTTCTCAATAACCTTTTCCTTTTTAATGGAGCAACTGCCTTGAGTGTTTCATGCAGAGCAGCAGCTAATCCATCTGCCAATTCAGATGGAGCCAGTTGAGGCACAACAGAAGATCTACCTTTATTGCAGTCATCTGATCTCTGTAAGTCACCCTTTTGATACTGGAGTTTCCTTCCAGTTCCATTTGTTTGTGGGAAATCCTTTTTGAAAACAGGATCTACAAAACATTTGTGTCATCTCAGGTTCAGCCACCAGCAAACTAATCTGGTGCTGTTTCGTGTCTCTTTGGCAAACAGCTCATCATATGGTTCTGATAACAGACACTGCTGTCAGTGTCTGTTCAGGGTTTATAGGCTTATACGTGGATTTGAAACCATTCTGAAACCAAAATGCTGCAGGAATGGTTTGCCTTAAGAAATGGCTGTATGTTGAGGCCAGTCATTCAAAGTTGTTTACAAGTTGTTGTTTTTTCTTTAATAATCTATAGTTATACGTGTAGTTAAATGATTACACCAATTACACTGGGTACCTCTGCTGATTTTAGATTCATTTTAGTCCTCATGACTACTTCAGTAACAACAAGTAGTCCCAGCCACATGTTCAGTGTTTGAATCCCAACAGTGAGCCTTTGCACCTTCAACTTGAAGTAGGGCTCAAGCCATATTTTCATGGACAGAATTATTCTGGAACTTCAGTATAGTATGATCACGTTTCTAGTCCAGTCATATGTGCATTTACACCATTTTTGGATTAGGGTTTGTGAAAATTCTTTTAAAAGATTGCATTTGAAATAATCCATAGACTACAGTTTGTCAACAGACTGGTGATTTGTTTTCAAAAGGAATATGTCTGGTTCTTACTTACTTAATCTTCCAAATGCATATTATGATGTACTGATGCCTTTGCTGGGGTGAGATGAATGGACAAATGTCGCCACCTGGTGGTTATGTAAGGAATAGTGCCTAAATGGTGATGAATAACATATTAGTTTCTGTTTTTGTTTGATGTCCTAGCTCAGATTCAGGTGACCATTGACAACACACTGAATATGTAAGCAGATGTGTTTGTACTGGAAAGAGGGTAGCATGAATTTAATAAGCTTGTGCTATTCACAAAAAGATACACTTACCTAAAAAGGAGAAACTATGGACAAAATGCTACTGAAATATAAATTAGAAGGCTGATTTTATTAACAGAGAGAGACAACTTTATTAAACAAAGGTCGTCAGTGAACTACAGCAAAATCAACATATTAATGCAGTTTATAGCAGTAAAACAGACAGGGTAGTCTGCATAATTGCCCGCAATACAGTGGTCTTTGTTGTTATTTTCTTTCTTTTTTCCTAAAAAAAGCAAAAAAAAAAAAAAAAAGTTAATTTTTTTTTAAAGACGGAATTCATGGAAACTGTTACAGAAAGAGTAGTGGATGTGGACTTCACTGACTGAACAACATACTGGCTGGCTTCTTAAAGAGCCACTCCCACTGCAGTGCCTTAACCCTAACGCAGGCCCAAGCAGGAGAGGCCACAGGGTGGTGCGATGTTTAGAGAACTGGTGACCTTGTGACCCGAAGGCTGCAGGTTCAGTTCCCAAATAGGACACTCATTGTACCCTTGAACAAGGTATTAAACCAGAACTGCTTCAGTAAAAAATATCCTGGTGTATAAATGGATACTATGTAAATATTGTAGACTGTCACAGTATAGTTTCAGTATTATGAGCTGAATTAGTGCACTGTTTGAAAATTGGGCATATCATGATTCTGAAATTAGAAAAAGTAATGCATCCTTGTTTGAATCCTTGTATTCGAAAATCAGTTGCATATGGCGGATGAGGTCCAGTAGTCTTAGTTTCCACGAAGAGCACAAGTAGTAAGAATGAACCATTAAAGTACTGCACTTGTGTAAAATTCAGCACTTTGCTATGCTGTCAATCTCCATTAGAATGTGCCATTAACATTTAAATTAGGCTGTTGGATAATCTGGTGGGTGCATTTTACTGTGCATTCAAACTGTGCCTCTGGACCAAACCCAATGCACTAGTACACTGTGCTGTAGAAAGTGCCATCCTTCAGATGATACGTCATTAAAGATCTCACATCACTTTTCAAAAGGATTAGGGGTGTTATCCATGCAGTCCTGGCCAAATTCCCACAAAAAACTGGCTCTCTAAGTCTGGCCATCCAATCACCCCTGTGACTGATTGGCTACACAATCCCTGGCATGCATCCCTTGCACTTTGATTCCTCAGTTTATCACTGCAAAAGAGAGATGAGTTCTCAGTTGCCATACCTGGCTAGATGAATAGATGGATACCACCATCAGTGTCTTATGGAATGGGAATCAGAGTGACTGCTCAGCACTGATGCCTTTTAGCCAGTACTTTATTTATGGGCACCAAATGAGTAAATGTTTTTGTTCCTGACTGTTTTTCTATGACAACACCTGACAATGCAAAAAGGAAAAACTAATTCAGAATTTTCCCTTTAAGAAACTTGGAGAATTTGGAGGGTGTGTGTGGAATGTCAAAGTTACACGTCACCCTTAACCACCCCTGCTGCACCCAGAAGCTGAACGAATGGTTTGATTTCTTTCTCAGGATGGCTTTCATTACATTACACCGCCTATGTTTACAACAAAGCAACAGGACAGGGCACATTTCTATGAAGCCAGACACATTTATGCTCATTTTTGCTCACTTTGTAACTCCGGAGTCAAATGAATCAACATAGACTTGGGAGCACATTTGGTGTTTGGTCATAGTGGGTCATTATTCTTTCTTGCTACTAGAGGGAGGGGGGACAGGAGCACAGTACCTTTCAGTCTTAATCAGAGTCGGACGAAGAGCCTGAGGAAGACCCACTCCCACTCCCATCATCCTTTTTCTTCTTGTCTTTACCCTCCTTCTTTTTCCCATGCTTTTCTTTCTTGTCTTTTCCATCCTTGCTCTTGTCTTTGCAGTCGCTCTGTAAGGGACCACCAGACAGTAGGGAGTTCCTCATGGACATTGCCCAAAGACATGTGGCCTCCTCTGGGGTACTATATGTGTGTTATGCTGCAAGCTAATCTCCCCAACTTCAACAATGGAGCATTCACATTCATGTATTCTGTATTGAATTGTGAGTAAAATCAAACTCCACGGTGAAATAAATTCTCTAAAGTACCTTACCTTTTTATGCTCTTTGCCCTTGTCCTTTTCCTTGTCCTTGTCCTTTTTCCCAAATCCAAAAAAGCTCTTCACTTCTGGGTTGCTGGAACTCTTGATTTCCTCATCCATTGCCGTACAATGAAAGCAGGACTGAATAGAGGGTCTGTGCTTGGATCTGCTTCCCCCTCGTAAATACTGACACTGTGTCCTGGGTTGGAATGAAATCCTTTCTCATTAACACTGGATTCTCAATATTAACACTGGTCCAAGTTAATATCGAGAATGAACTCCGTACATGTGGTGAGTTGTGTGGTATTGCTTCGATCTGTTTAGTTTGCAATGGTTTTCAAAATGTTTTCACAAAACAAAGATTCATGCTTTCAGCGCTACATTTCAGTCATGATTCGGAAAAGAAACTACAAGACCGGTCCAATGGGCCAGGACTCGTTTCGAAATCATTTACAGGCTACTATGGCAGATCAATCCCAATGCTGTTTACATTTTTAAAAGCTATTTATGTTGAATTACAGGCATCACGTTTGATGTCACTGCTAATGAGTTTTCAGTTGCCCATTTTGAAAAGATATGACATTGGTCCAACCCTGGTAAATTAATTTAAATTAGCATTAATAAGTCTTAGTATAATGTTAATACTCAGTTGTGCTTATGAAATATGACTCCTGTTACACTAGATCAAACACTATTAAAGCCTTAAGGCACTGATGAAGTTTGTTAATGGGATAAACGTGATAGTTCCCAGTCAGGTGGGTGTTGAGCGATGTGAAGGAAGGTTTATTGCATTGTTAAAAAGGATGTTGTTTAAATAACATTAACTGTTTGCCTTTGCGGCCATGATAAACGTACTGCACTTAAGCAGGTCTACTGCAATTATTTAAAATAATCAGAAAAATGTCTGTAATACTTCTCCGCTACCCATTGCAGATTCAGTGTAATAAAGCTGAGACTTAATTAACTGATTTCCTCCAAATTAATTGTGTACAAAACAAATTTAAACCTTGCCTCAATTTGGATCAGATTTAATTTTTCTGATAAATCATCAAATTTTTTAAAGGATAGCCCATCTTGTTCTGCCAGTAGCCTATTATACTCTGCCCTTTACAGTACATCCATAACACTATTTGTAAATTCATATATTTTCACAGTAAAACATAATTAGCTATACATTAACCATGTAGGGTACTTATAAAGTTACTGTCCTGTACACGGTTTGAAAACTAAAGTAAGACCTGAAGACAAATTGAGATCCATACCGTGCTGTGGTCGCGATGAACAAAGAACCCTGTCACTGTCACTTTTGAAAGATGTTTCCGTGTTATCCTGCACCCTACCTGTGCCAGTAGGTTTATGTGAGTACGCCCAGTTCCACCTACTCACACAGAGAAACATGAATAACCTGTTTTCTCTGAAGGTAGAAATTCCAGTTACAGGTGTAGTCAGGTCAAGCCATCGCAAGCTGATTGATTTTGTTCAGAGATAAAAGTATCGCATGATTTAGCTTTTTAGATGTTGCTGAATCTTGGTTTCATCTGTCTACAAAACTTTTTTCCAGAACTCTGCAGGCTCTTATAGGTACTTCTTAGCAGACTGTAACCTAGCCATCCTGTTTTTGTTGCTAACCAATTGTTTTCATCTTGTAGTGTAGCTTCTGTAGTTCTGTTTGCGAAGTCTTTGGCAGACAGTAGTCACTGACATATCCAATTCTTCCCCCTGAAGAGTGTTTGTCAGATAGGTGTTTGGGGGTTTTTCTTAATTATGGTGAGAATTCTTAGGTCATCAACTGTAGAGGTTTCCCTTGGCCTTCCCAGCTCTTAATAATTACTGAGCTCACCAGCACTCACTTTCTTCTTAATGATGTTCAAAACAGTTCATTTTGAAAAAGCCTAAATGACTCTGCTGTTTTTTTCTCAGCCTCATAATGGCTTCCGTGACTTTCGTATATATATAAAAACGTGCAATACCAAAATGTATTAAAAAATATAGTTAAATAAAAGCTGAGGATGTGCACTTTAACCACATGTGAATTGTTTGATTACATATCTAAAATTGTGGAGTACAGAGCCAAATCAAGAAAAGTATGTCCCAAACATTATGGAGGTCACTGTACATCACAAGGATCAAATAAAAAATACAAAGTTATGAACTGAAGATGATTTATATACAACTAATATAGAGAAATCCTTATCTTCTCTTTTATCTATGCTTAATAATTATTCAGATACAGTATATTGGGTTATAAAACCAATGTTGATAAAACTGACATTTTATTTAATTAAAAAATGAAGAAGAAATTTCCAAACTGCTTGAGGATCTTTCCATGAGCATCCCATGAAATATGTAGAATGTTATATTAGTTCTACTAAAAATGAATGATAATATTGTGCCTTTTATTGCTGATAGGAAATCCAATTTTTATAAGTGGATTAACCTTGCACTTAATTTAACGGGAGAAATTAATCTAATGAGAATGCTGTGGCTTCCCAGATTCCTTTATATGTTTCCATCTGTTCAGATTATGCCTCCAAAAGCCTATTTTGAAAAAGTAAATTATTACAAGTTTTATTTGGGCTAATGAAGCTCATAGATTAAGAAGACATGTGCTCCATCTGCCCAGATTTGAAGATTGACTTAATTTACCTGATCTGGAGTTATATCAGTTAGCTGCACAGGATTATTATTGATATCATATAGTCAGACAATCAGAAAGTGCACAATGCATACATACGGATAATATAGAAGATTGCTAGATACAATGCATGTTGTCCAACTGGATATGTCTTTGCACACAAGAAGCACTGAACTCCTTCATAGGATGAGGGCACTTTGGGTGTGCATGATTTGGCTGTCATCCACATGCCAAACAAACTGGCCTGAATTCTGTGGCAGTTTTCTTTTGCAGATGACAAATGAAAAGCACCCCCCCCCCCCCCCCCCCCCACCCCCCGCCCCATGCCTAGAGGATAATACTGTTAAAAAATTCCCATGCACATCATTCCTCCCAACTTCATGGGATGTCTGAGGAAGGCCTATCCTTTTTCCTTCCATCTTCCTTTTTTTTTTGGAATGCCTTTCAAAAAATGGGATCAAGATGTCCTTTCATATAAAGCCACCAGTAAAATAATCAGGTGCTGTGTCTCTTTGGTCTGATAAGAGTCACCCAGTTTCTGTTCAGGGTTTATAGCCATTAATTGACAATAAGTTCAACTTGAACAGAAACACAAAGGAAATATTCAGGAAAGGACAGCAATGACTGCATCTACTCCATAAACAAAGAAAATCTTGTGTCTGCAATAAAACGCTCTTCAAGTTTCCCAAACATTCATCAAAAGCCCAGTAACCTTTGGATTTTTTGCCTGGTACAGTTCACTCACACTCATCAACAGAAATAAAATATTAAAAATTGTAAATACTTTTATAAATTAAAATATGTGATAAAATGGGCATTCAAACCATCATAAATCGCAGAGCCATTGAGAAAAGTCACAACAAGATTTGGGACATTTCCCATCTGCTCCAATCACTGTATGATCAATTTCCTTCAGAGAGGAGATTCAGAGCACTTACAGTATGAGGAGAGCCAGGACATCGAGGACTTTCATTCCAGCTTCCTTCAATTTACAAAACAAAGGACATTAACCATACGCAGGTGTTGAATGTGGTTGAGTTCAGGGCTCTGTGCAGGCCAGTCAAGTTCTTCCACATTGTACTCATCAAAACCATTTCTATATGGACCTCGCTGTGTGACCGGGAGCACTATCACACTGAAACAGGAAGGGGCCTTGCCCATACTGTTGGAGAAGCACAGAATCGTCTAGAATATGATTGTATTCTGTAGCATTAATATTTGCCTTCGCTTGAACTAAAGGGCCTAGCCCAAACCACGAAAAACAGTCCCAGACCAAGAAGTGTCCAGATACTTTTGGTCATACAGTGTATGTACATTTGCTCTATTTTGGGATTAAGGTTTTAGGAAATTCAAAAGGTAGCATTTGAAATAAACCGTAGGCTACAGTTTGTCAACATGTACTGCTAATTTGTTTTAAAAAGGGATATGTCCATTCTGGTAATTTCACTGATTCCAATTTAACATGCATATTATGAGGTACTGACAGCCTTGCTGGGGTGAGATGAGCAGACAAATGTCACCACCTGCTGGTTACATAAGGAATAGTGCCTAAACAGTGATGAAAAACAAATTAGCTTGTTTATATTGCAGTTCCTGGTTCAGATTCACATGACCCCGTGAATCACATGATCACATGATCATCACAACTGAATATGTAAGCAGATTTGTTTTACTGGAAAGAGGGCAGCATGACCTTAATAAGCTGGTATTACAGACAAAAAATTAATTGGCTAAAATGAGAAACTATTGACAAAATGCTACGGAAATATAAATTAGAAGTCCGATTTTATTAACACATAGAGAGATCGGTGGCAGCTTTAATAAACAAAGGTCCTCAGTGAACTTTTTACAGAAAAAATAAGACACTAATGCAGTCAGGCAGTAAATTAGAAAGGGTGGTCTGAATCATTTCCCACATTGGAGTAATTTCTAGTCTTCGTTGTTCTTTTCATTTTTTCTCTTGTCCTGAAAAAGGAACAAAAAAAAACAAAATTAATGATAACCCTTAAATTCATAGAACATAATCAATCCATGGATACTGTTATAGAAAAGATTAATAGACGTGCTTGAATAATAGACTGGCTGGCTTCAGTCAGTATTTAATTTCTGGGAACCAAATGAGTAAATGTTTTTGTTCCTGACTGTTTTTCTATAACATATAAGAATTTGGAGGGTGTGTGTGGAATGTCAAAGTTACACCTCACCAATAACCGCCCCTGCTGCACCCAGAAGCTGAATGAAAGGTTTGATTTCTTTGTCAGGATGGCTTTCATTACATTACACCCCCAATGTTTACAACAAAGCAACAGGACAGGGCACATTTCTATGAAGCCAGACACATTTATACCCATGTCTGCTCACTTTGCAACTCCGGAGTCAAATTAATCAACATACACTTGGGAGCACATTTGGTGCTTGGTCATAGTGGGTCATTATTCTTTCTTGCTACTAAAGGGAGGGGGGACAGGAGCACAGTACCTTTCAGTCTTAATCAGAGTCGGACGAAGAGCTTGAGGAAGACCCACTCCCACCATCCTTGTGTTTATGTTTCTTCCCTTTTCCCTTCTTGTGGCCCTTGCCATGCTTGTGGCCCTCGCCGTGCTTGTGTCCCTCGCCGTGCTTGTGGCCCTCGCCGTGCTTGTGGCCTTCGCCGTGCTTGTGGCCCTCGCCGTGCTTGTGGCCCTCGCCATGCTTGTGGTCCTTGCCATGCTTGTGGTCCTTGCCCTTATCGTGGTCCTTGTCTTTATCATGGTCCTTGTCTTTGTATTCACCCTGTAAGAGACCATCAGACAGTAGAGTTCCTCACTATGAGCACCATGGAGACTGCCCAAGGACATCCTCTGGTGGCCTCCTCTGGGGTACTATATGTGTGTTATGCTACAAGCTAATCTCCCCAACTTCAACAATGGAGTATTCACATTCACGTATTCTGTATGGACTGCTCTTATTTTGTATCATATTGTAATGTGAGTAAAAAACTTCACCCCAAAAGACATGACAGCATTCCCAAGTACTCTTACCTTTCCCTTTTCCTTTTCCTTCTCCTTCTCCTTGTCTTTATCCTTTTTCCCAAATCCAAAAATGCCCTGGACTTCCTGGCCAGAGTCACTCTTGCATTTTTCATCTGGTTGTACCGCTATACAATGGAAACAGAACAGATACAGGGTCGGTGCTTGGATCGCTCACCCCACCTAAATACTGACAGTGCCCTGGGTTGGAATTACGTCTGCTCTCATTAACACTGGACACAGTGAAATTGTTCTATTGAGGCCACCTCAGAATGGTCCAAATTAATACTGAACACAAACTGGGCATGTACAGGTAATGAGTTGTGTGGCACTGATTACATATTATAGTTTGCAAATATTTTTGAAATATCTTAAACATAAATGTGTGCATTCAATGCTCCTTTTCAATCATGATTTGGAAAATAAAGTATAGCCTACAAGACCCCCGAGCCATTGGGCCAAGAATAATTAAAAACGGAATTTTAGATCAATCACGATATCGCCTACATTTTAAAAAGCCATTGATGTTGAATTAACATTACTCTTGATTTCACTGCGAATGGTTTTTTTCAGTTCAGTATTTTTCCCACGGTGGCAGTTCCTGCTATGCATGGCAAATTGTGGTCTCACTCACTCACTCACTCACAACCACGATATATTAATTAAAATTAGCACTAATCTGTTTAGTATCACTATAATATTCAGGTGCGGTTATGAAATGTGACTCCAGTTATGATTAGGTCACACACTAATGCCTTATATGCACTGGTGCTAATAGAACACACCGATAGTCCCCGGACTGGCGAGTG
Organism: Anguilla rostrata; assembly: GCF_018555375.3. NCBI lineage: Eukaryota > Metazoa > Chordata > Actinopteri > Anguilliformes > Anguillidae > Anguilla > Anguilla rostrata. The sequence continues at coordinate 27,806,313 of NC_057944.1, forward strand.
TTGAGCGGTGTGAATGAATGTTTACAGTGATGTTTAAAGAACATTGTCTGCAGATTAACTTTAAGCTCTACAATCTTAAAAGCAACAAAACAGTAGCTAGTACCAGTAACAAAAGTAGACCGACTGCACTTAAGCACTGCAATTTAAACTAATCCAGTGAACATTTTTGTGGTGAAAACCCGGCTACATTTGGTTGAAAAGTGAAAGTTTTCTTGCCGACTAGGACGTAGACAGGCTTACTCATCTATACTGGGCTCGTCCATTTATGTCAAAACGTCTCTCAACCTCCCGTCTAGATCCCTGTCCATGAAACCAAGGAGTTTTTGGTTAATCTTATCATTTTAATGGGGACATTAAAATAAAATGTAATAAATGTAATGTTTTTTACCTTGAGTTGAATTTTAGACTCTTTATATTTACGCTGTAATAAAAGTCTCTACACTGTAGAATGTTTTGATGGGATATTTAACGTGACATGACCTGTCTTGAGTTTTTTTTTTTTTTTTTTTTTATTTCTTGGATAGTTCCCAAGAATGCTTGTAGATGTTTGTTTGATAGATGTTTGTATGATACTCTATCACACTTTACTGTTACTGTAGGCTATAGCGTTATACATGCCAATAAAAAAGACGTCTAGATGCCGGCCTTTGCTCACTGGGAATCTAAAAATATCTAATATCTTGATGGAATCTATATTACGAAACGCAGGAACACATCTCGGGTCATAATTACGCATTCAATCAACAAAGTTAAGACTTAGCCTAACTAGCCTAAATAACTAATAATTTTAGGGTAGACTACTCCAATTTAACTGTGTACGATACAAAGCTTCTCATTTATTTCGATAAATTACAGTTTTAAAATGACGTAGGCTATATTTAAGTATTAACCTACCGTTTTCAACAGCTCATATGCCAGTACAATAGCCTACATCCATAACGTAAGAAATGCATAGCCTACGGTTTCACGATAAAAACATAGCGAATTAAGCTACCTGTAGTACCCTATATACTAAAGTTACGTTTATGTTCAAAAGCTAAAATAATACCTGTTTCCAAATCGAAATCCATGTCGTGCTGTGGTCGAGGTGAACAACAATCCCAGACTGTCACTTTAAGAATGTGTGCACCTGTTTTCCTGCACGCTACCTGTGTCCAGAGATTTATGTAATGAGCTGCACCCGGTTACGCTTACTCACGGAGCGACATGCAGGAATAACCCGTTTTCACATGAGGGCAGATTCAACTTCTGGGTGTGGTCAGATCTAATTATCACACACTGACTGACGTCCATGATTTAACATCCTGTATCATGCATCATATTTGCTTGTTGTAGCAGTGGGGAAGGCAGCCAATTTGTGTTTCATTTGACAGAGGTTGACATAGCCATGAATTGATGGCGTACGCGTGTCCTATTTTCGTGGTTGCCTGCGAAAGTAGGCGACACAAATCTAATGAGATTGCGTTCGTTCTTACTCCAAACCGCCAGGGGGCGTATTGGCGTGTCGCATATTATGATTTTGTTTCGGCTTTTACTCTCTGCCTCCCAAGAATGTGTGCTGCTGAGGAAAGTTGTGCACAAAGAAGGGTCAGGTTGTCTGGTCACAAGGCCCTTATAGAGTCTTCCTTCCTTAAATGATGCCTTTAAAAGCATTGTGTCCTCGCCTGTGTGTAGGACTGCTTTGTGTGAACCGATGGAAGATGGACCCTGATTTGTCAGTCACAAATGGCTCCCGGCAGTCAGGCTCCAGTCTGCAATGTCTTGGTTGCAGCTGTAGACCGGTGTTGCCAACTTTGGTCAGCTGGCTGGAGTGAGATTTATTGGGGGGTCAGCATTCACCATACCAGCTCATCCAGAATGCTGAAGATCCCTTGATCTACTACCTCTCAAAGTGTTCTCATGTCACCGATCCCCACACCCCCCTTTTTTAAAAACTTTTCTCCACTGGTTACCTGTTGTGGCTCACATAAAATTCAAAACATTGCTGCTAGCCTACCAGGTTCCTAAGGGGACTACTCCAGTCTACTTTAAGTAGATCATCAAGCCTTACAGCCCAGCTAGACCCCTTTATTTTGCAATCTCAGTATGCCTGGCTCCTCCCTCTTTACATGCCTGCAATTCCAGGTCACACCTGCTGTCTGTACTGCCCCCCGGTGTTCAGTCAACAGCAGAGATAAGACACTTCCCACCTTCCATTCGCCTCTCACCTTTTCAAATCATAGCTTGAGTAATTCTGTAGTATTTTCCCTAACAGGCTTAACTAGTTTACAAGCAATCCTAAGTTTTCATATTTGTGGTTTCTGAGTGAGTATCTTCCACCTCCAGGGTTACTGTTACTCTTAACCGCGATTTATGCATTTGTCTTATCATAATACTGGAAAACCTGAGTACAGCCTACATGATCCTTTGTTTATTGCATTTTAGATATCCTTTTTTTGTGTTCATGAGCACATGACACTTCCTTGAACATAACAGGCAACGTCTGGGTGTGTTGCTGTTGTAACTAAGATAGCCAGATGTCTCATTCAACATTTCAGCAGCTCTATTCACAATTCTGTTTTGTTGCCCTTATGTTCTCAATTAGAGACATGTGATAATGATGGCCAGCTCATAACCTTGATGTTCCTCCTCAAACTGATACATCTCTTTTCTGTTGTTTTTAAATTATTTTTAAAGTAAAATTTTCAAAGAAAACTCTCAGGAAAAGCTACAACTAAATGGTGAAGGTCAGGGTAAATGCATGTGAGGTTTTTACCATGAGGTGGGCAGTTATTTTTGATGTTTTCTTCATGATGCCATATTCAAAGGTAAAGGGGACAGTCTCGTTTTTCAAGATCAGGGACTGACAGGCCAACTGGACAAGCCTAGCAATTGACAGCCTGACCTTCATTTGTAGCTGGGAGGGAAAGACAGAGACAAAGCATGTTGTCCAACTGTATATGTCTTTGCATACAAGAAACACTGAACTACATTACAAAATGTGGGTAATTTGGGAGTGCATGATGTCATCTTCATGCATAATTCCAGACCTGCATCTTGTGACTGTTCTCCTTTGTGGATGATAAATGAAAAGAATTCCTCTCTATGCAAGGAGGATAATATTGCTAAAAATAATTACTGTGCACCATGGACTCCCATGCAAATTTTCTTGATTTGACTCAAATACTCATTTAAAAACCCCTGTATATCAATGTTGCATATTCATTCTGAAACTTCCCCCCAGTCAAAACCATTCAATGTCCTGATGTGCTTCCACAAGGAGAATGTTGACAGCTAAGTATGCATTTTTGTAACAGTTATTCCTGAAAATATTTTTGAGAAACCGGATTTTGTTTGCCAATGACAATGATTTTCATAAACCGAGAACAACACTGTTGACCAATACAGTACGATGTAATATAATCATCTATAAATGGTATTAGCCAGGAGTTTTCCAAATGCTGGCTGTCAGTTAAATGGCGGACTACACACCTCTGTTTAGTAAGATACTTTTAGGTAAAGCATGAAATTTCTCAAGACTGAGTGGGAAAAGTTAGGCTATTGGCTGAACATGTGATGGACATGGTGTTAATCTGATTTGCATGATTCATTCATCCATTCACTTGCATCTGGAACATTTCCTTGTGGTTTAGCTAAACCCCTCCTAGTCGCATACCTGTTTGACAACAGACAGCCATTTCTAAGGTAGGGCAGGTGCGTCTGGGTTCACCTGACCTCAACTGCCTCACGATTACAGCAGAACTTGGCAACGCAAACAGATTATTTAAAGACACACACACTTTTAAAGGAATGTAAAGACCTGGTTAAATGTATGCTATATTAAGATCACTGGCAAAACATACCAGATTTCACTTCACTTGTTTTTGCTATTAGCCATTTTTATTTCATTTCACAATATATGCATGATATTAAAAATCCATAATCCTCAAATGAACAATGTAAATGTAAACAATTTTTTTAAATAGCCTGTGGTGCCCTGTTGGCCTTGTTAGGAAGTTGATGATTTTATTTAAAGTATGCATTTGTTGGCATAAGATATTATACCTGAAATGTAGGTATATTTCCATTCCCTATTTCATTTCTGTTCTTTTACTCTGTGTTACCTCTGGTCTTCTTACTTCTCCGCCAGTGTTTGAGTAGGCCTAGTAAATTCCCCCCTTGGAATGCAGAAAACCAGATCCAAAAGTCACCAACACATTATGAATCTCAACCCCATGATCTTCTGCCCCACCTGATCAAACTCCAAGATCTGTTTCTTAACCCATCTTTTCCAGACAACTCCCCTGTGGAGCAAACCTTCTCTTTCGTAAGCCAACCTAGACACGTGGTAGTATGTATTGGCCCATAGAGCCTACACAGGAACTGGAGAGGGTGGGAGGGGCCAGGCGGTGAAGCATTGAAGCCTAGCAACAGGAAACCTCTACTGCGCATGTTGATGGAAAAAACTTGCTGCCCATTGAATTCAATGTAGAAAACAACAATCATACATCAGAACTAAAATCAGTGCAACAGTCTTTTGCATGGTGATTGAACAGCCTCCCATTGACCACAATGGTAAATTCTAAAGGTAAATTCTAAAGGCTGAAGGTAGATTCTTGGCAGTTAATATATTGCACCTTTTAAATATGATTCCACTGTGCTTGTTACTATTGGTAAATAATAATTTTAATTTTAAAGGTTTTAAATGTCAAATGACAAGGTAGTACTGCAGTAATGTTACCTTTTTGTTTTGTGCCGTTTGTAATTTATATTGGAGGCACTGAGGTAGACCATAATCAAAGCAGCATAATCAAAGTGGCTTTGTATCAAAGCCCCTGCTAACATTTGTAGTGTTGCTTTATCCAAAAATAAAGCTTTCCGAGCAAGAAATTTAGTCTTCTGATTTATTTTAGTAATGGCTTTTAGGGCCATTCTTTCCTCAGAAAAGTGATAGTCTAAGGCACATCCCAGATAATCAGTCAATAAAATATGGGACAGCGTCACAAAATATAGCAGACCATGCGGTAGTGGACAGATCAGGACTTATTTATTGTTCCATTTTCACATTTTACAAATGGAGTTGATTCAGTTTTACACTTTAAGATAATACCATTTTTAATCATTCAGTGTTTTGTATTTCAGACATAGAATAACAGCTTTACTGTAAGATAAAGAAGACCTGCTTATTCAAGGACCATAAGGTTTTGGTCCCTTGAGAATGTCGCTTGACTTAGAAAGGCTTGTCCTGGTTGTTCCCCCGATTCTACTGGACTCCCTGTCTACATCAATTACTCTTGAGCGGGGTGGGCTCCCAACTAAGGACTCCATGGGGCTATGGGTCCCTCTGGTGGTGGTGATCTCAGTTTTGAGTGAGGACCCCCTCAAGGAATCATAGCGACTGCTTGAGCTCCCCGTGCTGGATGGCAGGTCTTTCAAAGGAGATCTCCAATCTGACGCCCCTTCTGGATTCCCATGTCTCCATGTGGCTGCGCCGGTGTCCTTTGGTTGCTCTTTCTGATCACTTGGTGGAGGGACCTCACACGTTACAGATTTCATCGGGTCGGTCTCTCCATCTCCAGTCTTGCCCCCTTCCTCCCCTGCTTTGTCCTCCTTCTGAAAAGAGAGTCTGCAGTGTTAGTGTGTTCTGTCTGAACTGCAGGATAAGTCATAGATTATCCCACTGTATGCAATTCAAGGAGCCTGATGCAGACCCTACACAACCCCAGGATCCAGATACAGAACCTACAGAACCCAAGCCTGAGACAGACTCAGCACAACAAAAAGAGTCTGATATAGACCCCACACAAGGAGGCTGAGACAATACCCAAGTACTGCAGTTGTTACTCATGAAAACTGTAATCAACACAGCTGTTCTTTATGTAAGGTGGAAATCAACCCAATGTTGAGATTTGTAATGAAGTAGATAAAATACAATTCTCAAAAACTAATCAGCATGACGTGCAAAGTGGTGTTAAGGCACTACTACTCTTGCCCAATTCTGTACAGTTCTTTGTCTTTATCCATAAGCGTAAATGCACCTCAGAATGTGCTAGAACTAGAATGTTAATGCTAGCAATGTTCTGATCCCACTTTGGATCCTATAAGAACTGATAAAGAAAAATAGATGATATAGTAACATTCTGTGTACCTTTTTGCTCCCGTCATTATCAGAGAGAGTGGCTGAAGCCTATGGGTGAATTAATGTTTCTTTGGGTGTTTAGACAAGGACAGAGTGGCTACTTCTAAAGACAGATTTGTTGTGATGTCACAACCAAGGCAAGGACTCAACTAGTAACTGTGAGAGACTGTTGAGCTTGTGACTGTGTGAGGGACTGTTGAGCTTGTGACTGTGTGAAGGACGTGGGCGTTGAGCTTGTGATTGTGTGACAGACGTGCATGCTGAGCTTGTGATTATGTGAAGGATGTGGATGTTGAGCTCGTGATTGTGTGAGGGACCTAGAGCATATTCAGTACTCTGATCCAACCATTCATAAGGTCTTGGAAAGCATTTTATGGGGACTGGGTTTATATCTGGAGAGATACCTGCTCAGTCCACTCCGGTCACACAGTTCTATTTTTGCAAAACCAATTCTCAACTCTCAATTCTAATCCAGGTAGGTATTGGTGGAAATATTGCTATGATTTGAACTCTATGGTTTTGGAGGACTTATTTGCTGCACAAGTTCAAATTCTACCTTCTTCTTTTTATCGGCATCACTTTCTGAAGATGAGGAGGAGCTGGGGTCCTGGGAATTACAGACAAACACTCACCATGTGCACAATTTAGAGCATCACCTGGAGCTGCAATTTCAGTGCTCACTTTATTACCCTCAGTATGTGTGTAGAGGTCAACCAAATATTTTTTCTTGTTCTGATGTATTCATAATATTCTTGTATTGCACAGCATTTCATTTATCAACATATTTAGCACAGCAGAACCCCTTTTCCTCTGTTAGAAATTAATTTTTGCTTCTACATTATTGGTGGCTGTCGTTGAAATAATGAAAACAATTCTTTGCTAATTCATTACCCCCAGCTGTGCCTCAGCCCAAAAAACTGACGCAACTATCGTTTCTATCCTTTACAGTACTATACCCCAACCTGCAGAGCATGCACAATGAATAGAATTTCCATTAATGTCAGTGTTTCTAACCTTCTTCTTATTCTCATTCATCTTCTTCTTCTTCTTTTTCTTCTTCTTTTTCTCCTTCTCACTGTCTGATGATGAGGAGGAGGAAGAGCTGGAGTCCTTTGGGGATACAGTCAGTACACATTTGAACAAGCAGTGCACATTTAAACAGTCAACACACATTTTAGGTTGATTCAATTCTTAATAATTTTGGGGTCGTGGTTATGAGGCCTTTTCCTGTCACGTGTCTACCCATCGATGTTGGTGAGCTTGTGACTACTGTTCCTCTTTCCAGTGCAGTTTGCCCGGGTTTGGCATGTGTTGTCATGATTTTCTAAATAGTTCCACTTATCCCACTTTCAACATACATATTATTGCTATTTTTTCTTGCTCAACATTTGTACTAAATCACTATCTTCTTATAATCACTTCTTTAAAAAAAGGATCTCAGGCTATAACTTACTAAACATTCTTGCCAATGCAAAATTTCATTTGTGCTGAAACCACATTTTGATAGCAGATGCTTAAGAGCATTGAACCAGTATAGTGCTGTATGCTTATGCCAATCCAAACCCCAAATGATAGTTAAACCCACTCAGAGAAAGTGCTAAAAAGCTAGCATGAAACAGCAGTCTCGGAACAACTCATATACCAGTCCAATATGCCAACCTTGTGCCAACCAACCAAATCCATGCCGTGCTATTGTTTTCTTCAAAGTAGAGTCCAGCCTGTTAAGAGCTCCCTGTTAGTCAATTGTGTTTTTCTCACCTTCTTCTTCTTTGCCTTCTTCTTCTTTTTCTTCTTTTTCTTTTTCTCATGTTCACTGTCTGAGGAGGAGCTGTCGGATGAGGAAGAGGAGCTGGAATCCTAGAAAGGACACAGAGACAGAGCAGAAAACGAAGTCATGTGACAGCCATGATTGATATGTAGTTCATTATGGCTCCACTCATGGTGTATCCATGAGAATTAAGATTTTCATACTGTGAGCAAAGACACACCACAAGTTAGGTGCATATGACAAAATATAATGCACAAATGATTGTCTTAGATTATATTGTTCTGCTGTTCTCACCTTCTTCTTCTTTGCCTTCTTCTTCTTCTTCTTCTTCTTCTTCTTTTTCTTCTTTTTCTTTTTCCCATCCTCGCTGTCTGAAGAAGAGGAACTACCAGAGCACGAGTCCTGGAGGAAGAATGGGAAAATGATGCTGAAACGTAAGTGCAATCTGTAGTTAGATGGGATATATTTGGTGGTTCTGGGAGGCAGTTAACTGATTTCTATTTACAGTGCAATGAAGAGGAGAGACATAAACCTTATAATAGGTTAAAATGGAACTCCAGGAGGGAAAAATGCTAAGTTACAAAATTTGGTGATAATGTCTAAGAATTTACTGAAATTCTCACCTTCTTCTTCTTCACCTTCTTCTTCTTCTTCTTCTTTTTCTTCTTCTTTTTCTTTTTCTCATCCTCGCTGTCTGAGGATGAGGAGGAGCTGTCGGATGAGCTGGAATCCTGAGAAGGACAGTGTGACACAGCAGAAAAGCATGTCATGTGACAGGCGTGATTGGTTGCAGTTCATAATGGCTCCACTCATGACATTTCCATGGGAATTCAGACTTTCATACAGTGAGCAAAGACATACCACAGGTGCAGTGGACATGTCAAAATATAATGCACAAATGATTGTCTCAGATTATGCTGTTCTGCTGTACTCACCTTCTTCTTTGCCTTCTTCTTCTTCTTCTTCTTCTTCTTTTTCTTCTTTTTCTTTTTCTCATCTTCACTGTCTGAGGAGGAGGAGCTGTCGGATGAGGAAGAAGAGCTGGAATCCTGGAAAGGACAGTGAGACACAGCAGAAAACCATGTCATGTGACAGGCGTGATTGATTGTAGTTCATTATGGCTCCACGCCTAGCATTTCTATGGGAATTCAGACATATGGGAATTCTTCCATGCAGTGAGAAAAGACATACTACAGGTGCAGTGGATATGACCACACATACTGCAGGAAAGGTTATACTGCTCTCACCTTCTTCTTCTTTACCTTCTTCTTTTTCTTCTTCTTTTTCTTCTTTTTCTTCTTCTTCTCATCCTCACTGTCTGAAGAAGAGGAACTATCGGAGGAGGAGGAGGAACTGGAGTCCTGGAGGAAGAATGGGAAAATGATGCTGAAAGGTAAGTGCAATCTGTAGTTTGGGGTATCTTTGGTGATTCTGGGAGGCAGTTAACTGATTTATATTTACATGGCAATGAAGTGGAAAAACAATATCCTTATATTTGGTTAAAATGTAAATCCAGGAGGGAAAAATGCTACAAACAATGGTGATAATGTCTAAGAATTTACTAAAATTCCATCTCTCACCTTCTTCACCTTCTTTTTCTTCTTTTTCTTTTTCTTCTAAATAAAAACAGAGATTGCAACACTGAAGAATTTTACACAAATGAAATACACAAATGAAAATGGATGATATTACTCCTGATAATGCATAATTAAATAGCAAGAATAATTGAACAACTTTTTACACCAGCCTCCTAGGATCAAATATTAGTATCCCTTTTCCATTGTATGATTCCCTAAAGATGGCCCAAATATGAATATGGCCTTTTAACTGCAGTTTGACCCATGCATCTCCATTTCTCAGTTAGTAATCAAGAGGAGATACACTATACGACCAAAAGTATCTGGACACCCCATAGGTCTGAGGCTGTTTTTCATGGTTTGGGCTTGGCTCCTCAGTTCCAGTGAAGGGAAATATTAATGCTACAGCATACAATCACATTCTAGATGTTTCTGTGCTTCCCCAACAGTTAGGGGAAGGCCCTTTCCTGTTTCAGCATGACAATGCCCCAAGGCACAAAACAAGGTCTATATATAAATGGTTTTGTTGAGAATGTTGTGAAAGAACGTGACCCCCCTACACACAGCCCTGATGGTAACCCCATCCAATACCTTTGGGATGAATTGGAAAGCCAACTGCAAGCCAGGCCTAATTGCCCAATCAGTGCCCAGCCTCACTAATGCTCTTCTGGCTGAATGGAAAAAACCCTGCAGCAATGCTCCAACATCTAGTATAAAGCCTTCACAGAGGAGTAGAGGTTGTTACAGCAGCAAAGGGTGGACCAACTCCATATTAATGCCTATAATTTTAGATGAGATGTTGGATGTCAGGTGTCCACATACTTTTGACCATATAGTGTACGAATAAGGGTCCTTGATATGATCCCAGCCTTTGACAGAGCTTCATGCACAACCTTCAGTGCAGTCCTAGTTTGTAGAGTCCAGCTGTGGCACTTTTGAGTCTGTGCTTAGTCAAATCTAAGCACAGTTTCTGTGAGACTGTCAAACTACTGTAGGTCACGTGTCATTTCAGGGCTTTGAGTGTGAAATAATTAAATTCAAAAGCATAATATGTATTCATTTCAGCAAGGTCAAAGAATGTAGGGCAGTACCTTGTCATCATCACTGTCAGAGGAAGAGGAGCTGTCAGAAGAGGAAGAGCTAGAATCCTAAGACAAATGTAGAAAATAGTCACAATTAACATAATTAACCACATTTCTGAACCATCTTGGAAATGGTTAAACATTTTTAAACAATTCTAAGGACTTATCATTATTTATCTCTTCTGAACACTGTTACATAGGGTGTAACATCCTTAAACTCTTCTGAACATGCTCAGATGTAATTGTTCAATTTTGGAGTAGGTGTCTCAATCTCAGGAAGTGAATCGTCTTCTCACCTTCTTTCCCTTCTTCTTCTTTTTCTTCTTCTTCTTGTCTTTGTCTTTTTTGTCCTCATCCTCACTGTCCGAGGAGGAGGACGAGCCCTTGGACTCCTGTTGAGAAGTAACAATAAATTGATCATGGCCACACCTGAAGAACCCACCATGAATGGCTCATTGGCACCAAATGTATATCCATCATCTGGGTTTACCTTCTTCTTTCTCTTTTTCTTTTGCTTCTTTTTCTTCTCCTCTTGTCCCTCTCCCTCATCATCAGTTAGGTTTCCGGGGTCATTCAGTTCAGGGCATAGCGCAGAACTGCCAGCTTTTGACAGATCAGACTTATTTTAGAGATTTCTGCAAAGCATGCCAACTTGTTATACTGGTGCTATGAACAACTTGGGCCTACAAAATGGCATTCAGATCTTGTTTTGAGATCCACTGTCTCCTGTAATATCTTATGCAGGACCTTAAATGGATGTTATTCAGAATCTTAAAAGCATCTTTTCAGGATTTTGAAGGGATCTCACTAGGACTGGCAACATGCTGAAACTGTGGATGAATCTTGAGCAAATACCTTTCAGGAGAATTTTGTATCTAGGATGGTAAACATCATCCACAAGAGTATCATAGCAGCGGCTTACCAGCAACGTCAGCAGCATTTCCAGCCTTTGAGCAGTACTTCTTCTTTTCCTCTTTCTCCTTTTTGGCGGCCTGTGCTTCTCCAACACCCTCCTGCATACACACCTCACCTGCAGCAGCACACGGTACCCAAACTTCAGGTGTACATCTGTCTTTCCCCTTATTTCCACACACAATATATACTATATTAACATCTTTGTGTTTGTCCTAGCTGCAATAGTTCATTTAGACCTATAATGTTCTGTTCTGTTCTCCCCCATTTTACAGTATATGCTATTTGACCTGAAACCTGACCTCCATTCACTTAAATGTTAAATATTAATCTAAAGTATATCATTTTGAGGAATTTCCACAGCCATGGTTCACTGGAACTCCCAGAGAGCTATATTCGACACATGGGGAATGACATCTTTTTATCGCAGTGACACAAATCAAACTTAGGTCATAATGACTTTTGGTTCTGCAATGCATGGACTTGCTGTAGATACACAGCACACCCTGGACAATTATTAAACAGTTTAAAATATGAAAAACAACATAAAATAATTTAATGAATGCAGGAATATGAAGGAGCGTGACATACCAGTCCCAGAACAGATGCTGCCATCTTCACCCTCCTGCTCTCCCTCCTTTTTCTTCCCGTCTCCATCCTGTAAGAGAGAACCAGCCCATAATGTTCACGTAAATTTATAGATCATGAATATTAATATTCATCATAAATATGAAACATCTGATACTATGGCATTAACACTGAGAACATAATTCCTAACCTTTTTCTTGTCTTTCTTTTTTTTCTTCTTCTTCTCCTTTTCACTGTCAGATGAAGATGATGAACTGGAGTCCTGCAAAACAAAAATGTCAATATGAGTTAAAGCATCACTAAACTGGAAAATGTTTTTTTTTTTTTACTCAGGTTGTTCCACACCCTCTAATTTTGTTCAGTGGAAATTAAATGCACAAAACAACCTGGGTAGAGAACCCTGTCTTGAGTTTCAGAAACTAAACTCACTCTGACATATTACTATATTATACTGTTCTTACATAAGAATTGAACAAATACTAAAGATTTCCAAATGTGTTATGTTTTTTCAGTGAAATAAATTGCTTTTCTGTACCAGTTCTCTGCACATACAGTGAGGTGCGTTATGACCCTTTTCTGTATTTGAACACAAAAAAACATAATTGCACTTGTTCTGACCCAACAGTGAATGAGGAGGGGGTCACAGCCCTGAGCCAGCTAAACTATCAAGTGTGAAAAAAAAACAATTTCAGACAAATATTTATATTTATGCTGAATATTTCAGGCAATTTTAGTCTCAGTGTTATTGTAAATCAGACTGATTTGATGGCAACATAATTCTCAGTGGGTCTGACAGATGCCTCATTACAGATGGCTCTTTAAAATGGATTTCACTGATCTTTCTGTAAGTCGGATTCAAATTGTTTCTCAGCAAGCTGATGGTCTGTCAGAATGTTTCAAACTCACAGGCCAAGCATAAGCCATGTATTTACCTTCTTCGCTTTCTTCTTCTTTGTTTTCTTTTTCTTCTTCTTTTTCTTTTTCTTGTCTTCCTCACTGTCTGAAGAGGATGAACTGTCAGAGGAGGAAGAGGAGCTGGAATCCTGAAAAGCGTGCAAAAGAAACAAGATTATTTTTACACATCAAGCTCTCTTCTTCTTCTTCTTCTTCTCACTCCTTTAAACTCCAATCATAAATCATGCTCTTAGAAAACCTACTGCAAAACCGCCTTGCAAGGCGAAAGTACCAACCTTGTGCCAACCAAACACATTATTTCCCTGTTAGAAAATTGTGTTTTTCTCACCTTCTTCTTCTTCATCTTCTTCTTCTTTTTCTTCTTCTTCTTTTTCTTTTTCTCATCTTCACTGTCAGAGGAGGAGGAGGAGCTGTCAGATGAGGAAGAGGAGCTGGAATCCTGGAAAGGACATTGAGAAAACCATGTTATGTGACAGGTTGATTGATGTGTGGTTCATTATGGCCCGACTCGTGGCGTTTCCATTTTCGTGGGAATTCAGACAGTGAGCAAAGATTTACCCCAGGTGCCGTTGATATGACTGGATGCATAATGCAGGAAAGCTTCTACTATTCTTATTTTTTACCTTCTTCTTCATTTTCTTCTTCTTCTTTTTCTTCTTCTTCTTCTTCTTCTTCTTCTTCTCATCCTCACTGTCTGAGGAAGAGGAGCTGTCTGAAGAAGAGGCGGAGCTGGAGTCCTGGGTATTAAAACAACACACAGACATTCGGTGTACAGGCAGAATTCATGTCGCCATCCCCTTTTCCTCTTGCGCTTGAACAAACACCTTTGCAAAACATAGTTTAAATGACAATATAGTCATGTATGGGTGCTTCGACTCATCTCACCTTCTTCTTTTTCTTCTTTTTCTTTTTCTCCTTCTCCTGCTCCTCACCATTTAGTTCTTGAGATCTTAATTCCATTCCTTCTTCTCCTATGATTTCAGACAGAGGGAGTGCCTTTATATTTCAGTGCTCTCTGCGTTCATGTATGCATGCTTGAATGGCCTCACAGTGTAGCCATTTTATTTAAGTACACAACTGATAAAAATGCACTCTATCAGACTAAAATATACTCTATCAGAGCATTAGTACAGAACAGTGCAAGCTGGTGCTTGAGGTACAGTCACCTTTGTTAAGGTCACCCCCTCCCCCCAAAGCCTTGCTCTACCTTAGAGCAAACAAATCAGTATTATCAGACAATGCTTTTGTGTTTGTCGTTTGTTTACATACGCTTGACTCCAACACAAACACACCAGGCGGGACACGCCTGGGTGACTCATTGCTACGCCAGTGCTTACAGGGTCAGTGGAGCCTGCTTTACATAGAGTTAGCCAGACGGACAAATAAAGGTGGCTCAGACTCTGACCTTCTGGCCTAAGTTAAAAGGTTGTGATTGGACAATCCAGCCACACATTCCAGGAATAGAGGGCATTGGCTAAAGAAGCGTTAGCATTTTAAGCACGTCCTCTCATCTGCAGACCTGTGGTTCTCTCACTGCTGGAGAAAATATTTAATGCAGGTCAAAGTCCTCCTGGGGAGTTTGATTACAGCAGTGGCCTAAGAGGGCAGAATTTGTAGACTTACTGCTGTAACTTACCAACACATATTAGACCCTGTCCATCTTTTCCGTCCTTCTTTTTCTTCTTCTTCTTCTTCTTCTTCTGTTTATCCTGTTCAAACACATCAATGTTTTTGAGGAGCTCAGTGGATCAAGTGGCATAGTTTTGTCATTTTGTTAATGCGATAGAAGAAATGGAAGATCACGCATCCGAATATGGCTGAAAAACTAAACTGATCAATTTTTTGCAGAAGCTGGTAGCTGTAGTCCTGTGATTCACTACCATAAGAACAGCGACATCAGTGAATTCAAATATGCATAAATAAAGTTCACATTCATTGCATTCTGAAGTTCTATAACAATAAACTAAGCCTTATCAATAATGGAGAAATGTATCCTTTGTTGTGGCTGCCAGGTTTTCTTACAATGTCCTGTACATTGTGAAAGAGTAGCAACATGCCAAAGACATTCTGTTTCTCTTAACCAGAAAAAAAGGTTTATCGAAGATCAGGTTCTTCTAGATGGACCTCTCTGTTTTATTAGTTTAACCCTCCAACTGTACTTTATGAACCTGCAAAACCAGTTCAGTTGTGCTTTCTCTCACATTGATTAATGTGTGTGTGTGTGTGTGTGTAAGGTATTTCTCAGAGCATGTCAGTACTGTGCAGATTCCTGCTTGTTTGCAGTATCTGGAATTCAAACACAAGTCTAGGCATAGTCAGATGACTGATAGTGTCTCTGCTTTTCTGTCAACCGGGAGGTCAGTTTTCACACTTTTCCATCTGGCCTCTACACAATGCAGCAACCTGATAAACACGTCATACAGGGCCTACAGGGTGACAAGTATGAAGTGACAGTGCCCTAGGCATTTACCCCAATGTGGAAATGAAGGGACCACTGCGTGCAGGTAATTTACGTACATGCAAGCTCAGGCAAACTGACATGACTAATTTAACATGGTAAGAAATGATAACGCCAGATTCTAATCAGTATATCTCAATTTAAACGCCTGCTGAGTAATGCTGCTCTAACTATTGAACAAACACTAGGTGACCATGCAAACCTTTGGTACAACTGTACAGATCAGTTCAGCGCTGAACCCAAAGCCTTCTGGCATCAAGACAGATTCTCTAACGATAGAGCTTCTTGATTACACATAAGGAGTTTTTGTATCAATTTAATTCACTCTCTAATATTACAGTTCTTCACTGGGTTTGTACTGAAGCTGCTGATACAAACTGGGAGATAAACACAGGAAAACACTGAATGAATAGACCAATGTATAAACAAAATGTATTCATAAAGTTTGCTTCATACATGTGGATCAGAGGGTACTTACACTATCATCATCCTCACTGTCTGAGGAGGAAGATGAGGAGCTGGAGTCCTATGCAAGACAAAACACTGTCAGATAAGAGGGTTTTGCACTGGAAGGCTTCCAGAGTATCTACACTTGCAGAAAGAAGCATTTTATGGTTTGTTGGATTCATCATTCTCCTGACTTTTCCTCACATTTCATTTTCTTTTCAAATCTGTGTGTGTGTGTGTGTGTGTGTGTGAGACAGAGAGAGAGTGTGTATGCATGTGTGGGCTTGTACCAGTCTCTGAGTACAGGTACACCCGCGCATGTGTCTGGGAAGGTGCAGGTTGGTGTGCCAAGATGATGTGCATTTGTTTGACAGTGTTTTTTTACTGGGTGCTCAGTACAGGCTGCTGATTGAAATACCCGTGTTCCTTGCTTGGGAATGTCACTGACATGGGCATTGAAAGTAGGAATGTGGGTTGCTCAGCTCAGAACTCTTTGCCAGCCTTCCGATCATGACACAAGCTCAACTGCCTCCACATAAGCACACATTGGTTCTGGTTGCATTTACAGGTGCAGCTTCACATGCATCTCAAACACACTCTCACAGTCTCCTCACAAGTTTACCTTTTTCTTGTGCTTCTTCTTGCTCTTCTTTTTCTTCTTCTTTTCTTTCTTTATGTCTTCATCCTCGTCAGAGGATGACAGTGAGCTATCCACAGAATAAAGGGTGACCTAGCACACACACAAGAGCCACAGGAGGAGCCCAAAGTTAATGCCTTCATAGTGTAACAGAGCAGAGCCAAGCCAATAAAACTATCAACCGTTGGCTTTTTAAATTCATACACATGCATACCACACATTACATGACATTACAATACATTTATTTGGCAGACGTTTTTATCCAAAGCGACATACAATAGGTGCATACCGAAGGTCATTAGAACGACTACAAAACACAGGTCTGATAAACCACACCACAAAATATGTACATGAATCAGTGTCTCCAACCATGTGCAAATTACTTTTATAAAAATGTAGTTCTACAAACGAGCAATATATACATTTTCATAATTATAATTTTCATGTACCATTGTGCATGAAATAGGAGACAATAGGAGACAGTCCATCTGCATTGCTGAGAGACCCTTAACTGCTCATACAGCTTAGAATATGAAGGTAAAATGTGTTCTTTTGATACACAGGCAATTTTATGAGACCCATGATAAAAATCATCACTTACTGAGAATACAGGGAATTGAGGATTGAGGAATACGGGGTCTTTTAGGGGTGTTCAAAGATTAAAACATCTCTCAGAAGGATAGACATTTTCCAGTTGTGCCATACAAATTATCCAGGGTTCAATGATACAACTATTGTGATCAATCATTTATTTCATTGTAATATCTTTATTTTCCTATTTTATTTAGTTCCTTTCCTCTTTTGCATAAGTCACTTTTGCCTTTGTTTATGTGTACGCTAATGTGACAAATTAATATATGTATAATTCATTTCTTCATTGGCAGGCTTATAAAGAAGATCCCAACTGAACAGCTAGTCACACCCTTATGAAGGCTGATGTGGTCAAAACATGTTAGCGTCAGACTGGTTTTTAAAAATTCTACCTGATATGCCAGTTCAACAAAGGTATTTTAACTCATTACTCCCTCCAATGAAAGTGACCTCATTTTCATTTAACTATTTCTTTCTCCAGTGAAAATGACTTTAATTGATCAAAGTCCAGTTTTCTACCCTTTGCACTGCACACAGACTACATTATTCTTCTGACACACAGAATGCATCACTGTTCCAGGCGAGCATTCCGTCTGTACCCCCGAATGTGTCCTTTGTCCCCCGTGCTCCTACCTCTTCCCCAATGCGCACCACGGTGGTGTCCAGAGGATCACACCCCCTTTTCATTCCGCCATCCTTCGTCCCATCCTCAGGCAAGCTCCCTGCCGTCCCTTTATCGGCAGACACGCGCAGGGTCCTGCTCCCTTCCAACCCGACCCCTGTTCAAATCACACCCTTTTGCATTTATATCTTTTTTTAAAAATGCATTTCACCTGTAAGCAGCATGTCATTTAGAACACCCTACATGGGCAAGAGGCATGAAATGATATATGGCTACTAACACAAAGTGAGCTGATATTAAATACAAGCAAAATGAGAAATACATATACATACAGAAAACAGAGGTCACAAATATAAGAAACTCTGCAGCATGTTACTGGTGTGAAAATGCACAGCATCCACCCACCCTAGGAAAAGCTATATGCTTAGCTCACAGGTGCACCCGCCTCACACAGTCACTATCTGGTTTCATCTTTTCTCATTTGCTGGACAAGTACACACAGTACTCTAATAAAACACAATCTATCCCTGTTAAGGGTTCAAATAACACTGAACACTGTACAGTGAAACCTTCTAATCAATGTCTTTAAACCAAAAATCAGACAGCATGAAAACATGGCATTACTAGAGGCAGGGTTGATAAGTTTAAATGGGCAAGTTTATTGTTCTTAAAAAATGAGTTACTATTGAATACAAGTTCAACAGAGAGTGACACGCGCATCTGTCCTCTTGTCTGGTGCTGGAGAGCAAAAGGCCTGTAACATCAAAATCTTAAAGAGGCCCAGCACAGATAAACAAGTTCAACTTCTTTTAATTCAAGCCTGAGTGCTGAGCCCCTTTTTTACATTTTGATGTTACTTTCGAATAAACCCCCTTTTATTTTCTGAAGAACAACATTTAAAAGGAAAACAAAGGAAGAATGTTTGTATAAATTTACATCCAGTGCAGAAATGCATACTCATGCAAAATGCATGTTGATTAAATTCTAAATTCAAGCAGTTTACCACTCCTCATAACCACTCCTCATGCAGTCCATTTATTCAACACCAGTCATCAAGGCTTTCCAAAGAGTACACTAGGGCGGATCAAGTTAAATTATGTGCACATTCTCATTGGATTGGAATAACTGAATCACAAGAAAATATCTCAGATAACGCTGAGGGAGTGCAGTTTGATATGCGGTATTTTGTCCTGTTTCATGGGAGTGTCACCCACAACATAACAGACAAGTGTGCACAGATTTTAATCTCGCCCACTGGCCTTAAACAAGATTTTCCATTCCAAAGCAACTTTTTCAAAGGCTTTTACAGATGCAGAATTTTGCGTGAAGGTGTTTTGTAAAATAAGCTCCCAGATAATAAAAAAAGAAGCACAGTGCGCTTGCCAAATCGGTCACACGTTTTAAGCAGTCCTGATTTTAATCAGAATAATTACGAGGAAGTGTTCACATTAAAATTAAGAAGTCAACTGATAATTTTAAGGCAGTTAGAATTTTAAGGAAGTTAGTAGTTTTTGTTTGTGCATGGACAGTCCAACAATTAGAGTTGATTATACGGTAGGGAAAATGAATCCCAAACATAGTGCATTAGGGTTACATCGGCTTATAAAAACTGTTCAAACTTGAAAGCTTTGCTATACAGCACAATAGCGGCTACAATGCAACTGTATTAAGCGTGAATAGCACAGTTAAATAACGTAATATTGTTCAAACTTGCGCGTGCTACAGAACTGCTTCTACCAACTGGGATCCCAGCAGGAGCTACCTCCTGCAAACGTAAAAATAATTGCGCACAACAGAAGCTTAGACGTTCAGCGACAATGTAGATGAACGTAGAATATTTTAAAATAATAATAATACAAAAGGTTTTACTGATAGTAGCTAAATACATTACTGCACCTTGGGGCCGGTTGAAATCCATCGAGTTCAAGCGCTTCCCAACCGATCCAGCGATGGTTCCGCTTCGCTCGGCCTGGTGTACAGTACACCACTGCTTATATAGGCATAGTGCTGCAAGTCATGTAGGTGTGAGCGCTCAACAGGTTGGACCAGAAATCCCACACCTGAGCGTGCAGTTGACGGACTATAAAGATAGAAAGCATCTTAGTCTCTATGAGACACATTTTTTTTTTAAATCAGGAATTCTGCTTCGCAAAGGGGAAATGTGACTTTACTAATTTTCCATTTAAAATAAAAAAGGGCGAACTTCCAACATAAAAGGCGAATACTAAATTATGCCAAACTCAGGATGGCTAGAGTGACTTTGCATTTTGTATTCACTGCTTTCTGCAAGCTGCAATTGTCCTTATTAAATGAAAGGCAACGAAATGATGCCGAAATGGATGCTTCACATAATACAATTTAATTCAAAATGCAGTTCTACAACTGAAATTGCGGCGTGCTGTAACAACCTGTGCAATTATGTTGTTTATTTCACTAATAAGAATTATTTCAAGAAATAACACGTGAAGTTTTAGAGCAACCTTAGCTACTGTATACTACATGTATAACATCATTCTTAAATATAATTATATATATATATATATATATATATATATATATATATATATATATATATAAAGGAATCCAATCAGTGATCTAATGTGTTTTATGTACTGTACTGGCAGTAAAATGTTCTCTCTCAGAGCTGATTTAACACTCATGTTTTACACAATCACGCCTTGCTCTTTTGCGTCCACAGGACCCTAAATGGAACAGACAGCTAGCCTTGTTTTAGTCATTAGGCTTGCCTTGTTTCATTTACATTAGGTGAGCGCAGCTAGCACATGTATATTTTCAATAAAAATGTTAAAAGCAATGAAATCGTATGTATATACTGAACCCTTGTGAGAAAGCTTTTATAATAAAAGAAAATCATTCATCACTGCCAGTTACTTTTGTTTTGTGTTCTTTCATAATTTATTTTCTGGTTGAAATTACATAAATTGATTTATTTTCAGAAAAAAAAAGACAAATTCTAATAAAATTACAGAATGGAACAAGCCGCCTGGTGGCTCAGAATCATTGTAATGAACAACTTCCATGTTCAGAAGAATTTGCCTCTGAGGGACTCATCTCAACTAACATCTCATTTTTTCTAACATACGATCTTGCACAATATCTCTTATCCAATGGGGTGAGAGGGTGGAGCAGCGCCCTACTAAGTGACAGGTCAAAAGTAAAGCAAAGGCCAGAGAATCCAGCCGATGAGGTCAGTGTAAATCTGTCAGGACAGTTCCAGAAAGTGAGTCTACAGTGGAGTGGGCTGAATATGCCATTTCATTACTATATCCTTGAAGGACTCTGGTTTTGCTACTAGCCTGTTAGAGAGAACTACCCTCAGTGGGATATAGCCCATATTCAGGGAGGGAAATTGCTGCTCAAATAAATAGCTGACACCTGTTTTATCAAATAACAGGAAGGGAGGTGGTGCATCAAATTGTAAAATAATCTTTGTGTCCCCCAAAACAGAGACCACCATTAAAATAGTTGTGTTAGCCAAGTTTAAAGTCAAGCTGATACAGTAAGTCTTGTCTATAAATTGCTGTTTTTTTCCCTTTACAAATATGTTGAATGCCTTTCATTGACATTATGGAACTAGGTATCCTGGTCAGGCCAGTGTGGTCAGTGACACATTTCTCCAGTTCATATCTGTACCTTGCCAGTGCAGATGCAGGGCCATTCATAATTTGCTTTAGTGATCCCAAGTGATGGGAGGGTTTCAGTGGGCCAGAATTGCAGGATCTTATCATCTCATGTCTGTAGGTGCCCCATTTGCGAACTGTGGTGTGATAAGAAACAAGAGCTAAATTACATATTTTGTAGGACAGTATGTGCTTGCCTGCAATCCAATAGCAGACATTGCAGTAATGTGCACCGATAAATATGCAATTGGGCATTCCAAACTGGGGAGAAAAAGGGGGAAAGAATACAAAAATAAATAACCAAACATAAAAAACCGAACATTATGGTGTCCTGCTTTACTGTCTGTGACTAATAGTTAAAGTAGTCAGTTAAATATTCATGTATCTGAATTGTCATACCCAATCAGATTACAGTGTGCCTGGTATATTTTGCTTATTTCATTTCAAAGATATGAACTCTGAAGGGAACATGGCAGATACCAGTGGAGAAGTGGTGAACCTTATGAAACATAATTTCCCATAAAATATTTGGAAATATTATATGATGTTGTACTTTACAATTATTTAGAAGATGATCTTATCCAGTGCATTTTATTCTTCTTATGCCCCCCTGAATTCCCTGATACCTACCATTGTAAAGCTGACATGTAGTCCGAAACGTATGTAAATATCTAAAGTATCTTTAATGGCACACAGACTGTTGGGCCAATTAAAAATATACACAAAAACATAAATATTACATTTTTCAATCATAAATAGAACATTACCCTTTTAAATGCTGCGGTTTCACATAGCCTAATGGCACACAGCTGGTTAAAATAAAGGCACAGAGCTGGCTCGAAAGGCAACCCGTTTACTTTATTGTTACGGATGTAGAATGAAGGAAGTCAGAAGCGTGAGGACTTAATGCCAGCCGTTGCGTTACTTTGACTGCTGTGAAAACAACCAAATATTAACATTTATATTTCCTGTATAAGATAGTGCTTTATTAAAATAGTCGAACACTGATTGTTAAGCTGCCTTTTGATCACACGCGTTATCTCGTTCCCAATGTTCATTTGAGAGAAGCATTGTTGTTTACAAGGCCTCGGATATCCGCGGTCGAAATTAGCGAGCTACGCTAACGCAGCAAACATCATCCCGGGCAGGAACGCGGGGCCTAGGCGGTAAGACAGACTCTCCCTCGTATGTAATTAAACATTACTAGACTAAGGCGTTAGCGTTCATAGCTTTCTTTCAAACTAGTTTCCTAAAGTTGCCGTTTTTTATGCCTCCTTAGTGAAACCGTTTGCCTGCCTAACCAGGGGTAACGTTACTAGCTATAATTACAGGACTGAAAAGCTAGCTAGTCTAACGTTAATCCACATGAACAATTAATGATTGTAGGTTATAGACTAGCTCTAACTTAAATCTAACATTCTCGGCTGACTTAGACTTAACGTAGATGGCTGTTGGTAAATAGTTGTGGGGTTTCGGTTTTCAAACTGCTAACAAGCTTACTACGGGTGGCTTTATCATAATGAAATTCTGAGTGATTAATCAGCTAACACTATCTAGTTGATGATATAGCTAGACTAATGCAATACTGTGAAAACGCGGTATGGGTAACGTTAGATGTGCTGGTAGCCTAGCGACGAGCCTGAGCATACGGATGTAGCATTATTAAAACTAACAGTTGTGTATCATACACGTTTGCACATTTTATCCATCCAGGGATGGACAGCTGACGCGAATAAGAATGCAGACAACTACGATCCCGTTAGTGTAGCATTTAGTTTTAATGCTATGTTAAAATATTGGAAGAAATGGAATTTGATGTCTCACAAAGACATTAATTCTTCCTTTTAACAATTTAGGTGATACGTTTTTACACATACCAGATCCAAACATATCCAGCAAATGGTATTTCAGTATTCCTACTGTAAGCCTGGCAAATCAGCTTTCTGCTGTAGAACATTTCAACTCGGAAAACGATTCTTCATGAGGGCAGAAGTAGTTTGAAAGTAGTCATACCTTGGTGATTGGAACAGGGTGACATAATATAACACAGGGAACATTCTCAAATTGTTTTGAAAGTGTTTTATCTTTGCTTGCTCATGTTACCAACTGCAAGAACACAGGAGTAATCTGTTGTGCTTGTTGAAATAGACTGTTGCAAGTACTGTTACTGAACAAATGTTAGTTGAGTCCTCTGACTTTTAATAAAACAAAATGTAAAAAGACACTTAACAGTACAGTTTGAGAGCTGGTGAAAATTTTAAAGAATATATGAAAGGATGTTGGCAAGTTTACATGGTTATTGAAAAATGTCACATTACCATTTTCCAATGACAAGACCAGCAACTGGACCTAGAAAATCTGTCCAAAGTTGAATCTGTGAAAATGCACCACATGTTTCTCCCTTGTCCCAGCAGGGCTGTGGTATTGGACCGCAGCAACGAGGAGCATCCGGCCGTCCCATGATGGTGTGCGAGCTCTTCCTGCTGACCTCCATCTGGTTTCTCTTTGTTATCTTCTGGATGGAGACCATAAGTGTCTGGCTCTTCCTCTGCAATTTCTACCAGGACCGAGCTTTTTATCACTGGGGAGATGGGTGAGCTAATGCACGTACACAGAGTATAGACATATCAGCACCTAACCAGAAGAAAATGAAAATGGAGGATTTCCACCAGTCAGAGATTGAATAACAACCGATAGAATGTGATCTGTGGTTTGCTAATACCTACAGGTATCCATATGCAGGCATAGCCAGACAGTGTGCACCAGAGTAGGTGTTGATTTGGTTGTTTCAAAAATGCTCAGTGATTGGTGGAGCACCTTCAGGGTGAACTGAACCAGGACAGTGGTTGAGTGACCCAGTCTGATGAATGGTGAATGTAGAGCAGTGGTTCCCATCCCTCTTCCTGGAAATCTGCTGTCCTGTACGCTTAATACCAACCCTATCAAAGCACAGCTTATTCAAAAGCTAGAGACCTGGTTGAGCTGCTAAGTTGTAGAATCAGGTGTGTCAAATTAGGGTTGAAATGAAAACCTTCAATGACTGTAGATCTCCAGGAACAGGGAACCATTGATGTACAGTCTCTGGCTCTTTTTCTTGGCAAATCCAGTGTAATGCACAAAAAGTGAGCTCAAACCAGCTCAAAGTGGCTTAAACCACCCATAAAGAACAAATTAAAATCTTTGTCAAGCAACAGAAAAATGGTGATTGTCGTTTTAGAGTTTTTGAAAGTTACATCAGCTGAGCTGCATTGCCACTGTGTTGGCTGTCTACATTGGGACCCCACCCAAGGTACAGCCCTGGTGTTACACAGGAACCCCCCAAAAATAGTCAGTTGGCTTGTGATTCCTATAGCCTGTGTCGGATCAGCTTCTGTTCTTCCTCAGAAAAAGAGAGAGGGGCAGAGGGTAATTCACTGTCTCAGTCTGAAGAAGTCTGAAGTGATCTAACAACCATTTTGGTTCTGGAGATCACCACATCAGTTTTGTAGATCAGACGTCACCTCTGATCCAAAAGGTGGTCCTGTTTTTAATAGTATCTTAACCCAAAGCTCCGTAAGTGCAGGCTACCCTTCTGGGCCTGGGCACATAAAGACTGGTTGCCCATTTCTTTTACGCATCACCCAAGGTTAAGGACCCATGACCTCTGACCTATGCTGTATTGGACCCCTGATCTTCCTCTTTTCCACACACAGGGTCTTTGCTGATGACCCAGGTCAAATGCTGTACATGCTAGGCAGGTGAGTAGCTTTGAACAGGATCTGTGTGGATGTTAACGCCACATCACTGCATAAATGGACCATGAAATATGGGGTGAACGATGGACCCTTCAGTGTTATCTTTAATAATAAAATAAAATAATAATGATAATAATAATAATACTAGAATAATAATGCATTATACTTATTTAATTAGTAATACGAATAACAATAATAATACTTGTTATAATAATAACAGTAATGAATATCGTTACGGTACATTGATGATATTCATATCAGAATGCTGTAGTCCTCTATAGCTCTCCAGTCAGTGTTTGACAACTTGCGGTGGTGCTGAAGTCTTTGCATAAAATGTAAAATATTTCAGAGAGGATGAGGAAGGCTTGGGACACCAGTTGTGGTGGTGTATGTAAGAGTGTGTGTTAACCTGACCTACAGGGTGGACGGGTCAGGGCGGATGCACACCTGAGTCGGGAGAAGGAGGAGGAGGAGGAGGGCAGACTGGGAGGGGAGTGTCCCTGGGGCGGCTGCACGTAAAGGTGGAAGAATGGGAGCTCACTGCCGCACACTGACTCGCAGGTGACCCTCGTCTGGCAGGGACAGGGACACTGTGTGGGACAGACTGGATGGTCGGGCACAGATTGCCCTGCACGGAACAGGACTATGGGCCCAGCAGGTGCTGGGGGTGTGAGCGATGCCCCACCCATGTGTACACAGCCCCGCCTATGCATTCATAGCCCCGACCATGCTTACCCTGCTCCATCCATGTTTACACAGCCACCCGGTTTGAACTGGCTCACTTTTCCTTTCACAGTGCCTCATGGGTAATACCAGAATGAAACACACGCATCAGAAGTTGCAAAGGAGGGTTTATACCCCGTGCATTAGCATTAATGAAGAAAGGGAAATATGTGTTAATTTTCTGTGGATTTAGGATTTCTTAATATCAGTTGACACTTGGGAATTGAGTACTGAGGTTGGAGTTTTTGATCAAAGAATCAGTTGGAGAATTTTTTTTTTTTTTTTCTAGGCTGGTAAATATTGACGGTCATGCACAATTTGTTTTTCATAAATTGTATTGCTATGGTTTTTTTTGTTTGCTTTGTCCTGGCTTAGTTCACCATGGATGTAAGAGTGCATTACCCTGCTGTAAATGATGGGTAGGTATCTAACATAGCATTTCTTAAACATTTTCCTTCATATAACTTTCTGTGGATTATCACTGTGAAAGGTATCAATTCTGTGTTATCGCAGTAACACTTTAGTTGGGTTAAAACTTAAATAATGCTGATCTTCATTTGGAGAATATGGTATGCTGATTTGGGAACGAGCTTTTACACTTCTCAGAGAATTCCTTTTAGGTGCAAGCAGATGAGGGTTTATGATTGGGAGTAACTGAGTGTGTAGGAGCTACGTTCTAGGGATAGGCTCTGAAAGACATTGTGATGGGTATGTGGTGAATGTGATCCTGCAGAGTGAAAAGAGACCTGCAGGATCTAGTTTGGCCCGATCACACTGAAACCAGAATTGAGGAGATGCCAGTTTGATGCCGCATTGTCCCCGGCTGGTTCCGGGTTTTCACCGCACAGGCTGATATAGAACTGTGAAACGCACATATGTGACTGTGCTCTGTTGTAAAGGCCTGGCAAAAACGAGACCCATTGACATTAATGTAGGCATCAAACAGCCAGCGTCCCTTACTGCACGTACTGAGGCTGCTCATTTTCCAGTGAGGGTAAAAAAGGTTTAACTCGTCATTGGAAGGTCAGCTGCCACTACGCAGTTGCTACAGTGGTCCACTGGCTTTGAATTTAAAAACTGCTGCAGTGTGATCCAAGTAAGAATGTTTGCAATACACTAAACGTACCTGGTTAAGTTGACAATGAGATTAACTTTACATATTTTGTCCAAGTTTGTTTTTTTCTGTTAGGTCTGTCAAATGTTTTTACAGATTTGTATCTTGGTTTGTCACAGTGTTGGGCCCAAGAAGCCAAACTGTATTTTTCCCGTATTTTCCGATGTATGCTGTGAGGAAAGAAAAGCCAGGTATCGCTTGGCATGAGCAGTTTCAAGCAAATTTGAAAATAACAAAGTAGGCTGTCTCTATTCAATACAAATTTTTCTGCAACAAAATTTAAAATCAAAAATTACATTTCATTTGTTTTAGAACCAGTTTGAATCTTTTTCTTTCAGACTGAGATTTTGAAACACTTTCATACTTTTTTATTTGCCCCAAAGAATAAAGAAGTTCTATAAATCTATACATAATTCAGTGCATGAATACATTTTTGTCGGTAGTACATATTTGTTCCTTTTGATATTTTTAGGGTATGAAGCACCTGCACAATGTTGGGGCTGTATGGTCATTGTGGGAATGATCTTGTAATTGTAGCATCAGCTATCTCCAGGCAGCTCATTGGTTCTTAGTCCTGGTTCTGGTGAATCACTGTCATCTTCTCGTTCTCCATTTTGCACAGAATTTATTATTGGTGATGGAAAATCTTAATTTCTTAATGTCTTATTTTATTTTGGAATGAAACTATTATAGTAGATCACCAATCTGTGCACAAGTACATACTTGGCACAATAAAGTCAGTAAAAACACATTCATACTAAATAAATGCAATTAATGAGATAAAATATCTGATCAGTGTTTGTCAGATCTTGTCAAATTTTCTTGTTACATAGTCTTGCTACTGTAACAGAATTGAAATAAAAGTTGATTTTCATTAAGGCAGAGTGTGACTATTTATTGTGCCTGGTATAAATTGTGCCCAAATACATGTAAAAGTGTTTTTATTCCCTTAAAAATATTCAAAAAGCCTTCAAGATGTTAATGACTTATATCCATACACATTCACTGTGTAAGAAAGTATATTTTAGCCACTGATTGATGCTTAATTAGATCTGTTAACTGGCGTGTCCACTGTGAATGAGTGTGTTTGTGCCTACAGAAAGTCACGTCTAAAGAACCACCTTTAACACTTCATTTATGTCCCTTTACACATTTGTGTAATTACCTAAGAAATTCATTGAATGAGGTTAAAAAGGTGGAATTTGACTTAAATGTGTTTGTTGTTAATACCCATTGCTTGCATCAAGAAGCACAAATGCTTCTCTGTCGAGTACTGCACAGAATACACTGCTGATGGACTGAATAAATGGCTAATCCTGATCAGTGCTCATTGAACTAGTGAAGCTAGAAGCTGGAACTGAAATTAGCATTAATGGGCACTGGGCCCTGCAGACCACGACTGAGAAACTTGGGTAATAGGAACATTCTATTAACTTATTTGAAACAGAGGGGAAAAGGCACCTGCTCAGAAAGTTCTGGAATGAAGCTTGAGGACAATGGAAAAAGTGCATTTGTGGAGAAGGTAGCATGTAAGAACTATTTTTTCAAGTGCAATGTTTTTTGTAATCTTTTTCGTAATTATGGAAAATGAACATGATTGTAAAAAATATATAAAATATGCAATAAAATATATCAATGTCTGCAACAGCATATGTTGATTGACAAAGCCTTGTTTGTAGATACGGCATGAATAAAAAAGAATTTTGTTTTAAAATCTGAACATTGAATCAGAAAACTTCTTGACAGGCTGATGAAAGCTGTTGACTTCTACCCAGTCTGTGGGTTATTCAAGGAGTTGTGATGACATGAATAATTTAATATGGTTAGTCAGTCAGGCAAGGTAACTCTTTTCACGCAAGTGTCACACTTACTTATATAATTTATAAAGGAGGAAATGGTCTTATTGCTCTGGTGCCAAGCAGTATGCAGTGGCTTTGCTCAGATGGCAGAGCTGAGCCGTAGTTTGAGACGTTCACAAGTACAAGGCATTACAATGTAAAGGGATACTGCTTATATCCTATTACTACATATCATACCATTACACATTCGCATGCCATGTTGAAAAGGATTTTGTTGGTCTGTCTATTGGCACCTTTCTGCTGCAAAAGTCCTTTTACAATTAATGCACCAATATCAAATTTTCTACAAATACAGACTAGACTAAATTTATCATTTTTGGCCTTATCCAAAATGCCTCATCCAGTTCCAGTGTTCAAAATCATCCTCATCCAATGTACAAAATCCAGCTGATGGGCTTGTCATCCAGTCAAGAGATCTAATAACAGCCATACACCCATTACAACCTCACCACACTCCCTTAGGGCCCCTACAAAAGACCTTGCTGTCCCAGACACCTTAAAAACACACATCCTACCTCACTCCTTTAGATTCCCTACAAAAGACCTCCTCACTGCCCCAGACACCTTGAACACAATGTCATTTCAACATTTTTCAGCTTCTTTTCCCCCTGAAGTTTCCCCCTGAGGTAACTGTATTACCCGTGTTTGTTTTATTCATAGTTTGTCTTTATTCTGATTTTTTATTTAATTTTATATGTACATTCATTATGTACAGCGCATTGTGTACCATCTAAGAAAAGTGCTGTACAAATAAAACTTAGTGAAATGGAGCCACTAGAAACAGGTTTGAACTGGCTGACATGGAACCTGCCACCATTTACAATGCTAGAAATGATTGGAATCTTGCAAACCAGGAAATTGGCTGCATTGTACTTCAAGCATGAAGTGCAGTTTCACACATTTTTCTGAAATATGCAATCCAAATAACT
The DNA here is from genome assembly GCF_018555375.3 of Anguilla rostrata. Taxonomy (NCBI): domain Eukaryota; kingdom Metazoa; phylum Chordata; class Actinopteri; order Anguilliformes; family Anguillidae; genus Anguilla; species Anguilla rostrata. The sequence goes on from NC_057944.1 coordinate 27,836,028, forward strand.
TTTACACTATAAATAATGAACTGTCTTACTACGGGGCAAAGATAGTCTTCTCTGAAATGAAAGGATTGGATTGTAAAGTTTGTACTAAATATATGATGAAGGTAATGTTGGCTGACTAACCATGTAACCATAGAAATGGTGATGTCACACCCTCAGCAGGTAAACAAGCCCCAAAAGTATGGACAGTATCTTCGTTTGAACACTAGATGGTATAAAGGAACAAATTAAGAGTAAACGCCTGAGTCAACTCCTGAATAGTACCTGTGCAAATTAGTTTTCAATTACACTTCCCCTGCTCATTCTATACATGTTTAGTTAAGTGACACATGCAACTATTTAGATAAGCTATTAGTCCGGTATGTTAAAAAAAAACCAACTTCAAATTTAGTGGAAATATAGTAAACCACTGTATATTATACATGTATGATGGGTATTTTTTAATTCTTATCAGTAGCACAAAAGAGAGAAACATTGCCATATTGCTTAAAGGAGTACCATGGTGATTTTCACACTTTCTTGGTTTTATGTGCTATTTGCACAAGAGGCATTGAAGAAACACAATGAGCAAAGTATTAAATATGTCCGTTCTGTATTTTTTGAGAAATATGCGTTTTAAATTCATCGTCCTATTTTCAACCGGTTGAGAAAGTTGTCATTTTGCTACGTCACGAATACAGTAACCACTCCCATTTCCACGCCCCGTAAAGAAATCTGACAGGACACACCGTCCTGCTGTTTAGACAATGCAAATATTTGACTAACGTTAGGTTCACTTATATTAGAGTGCCTTTAGATTATTTCTGGTTATATTCATTTAGCTAGCTAGCTAACGTTAGCTAGCTAGGAGGTTTGCTTTCATGAGGCAATGTTATCGATAACGTTAGCCTGCTAGTTTGCTTTTATGAAGACGTTATAGTTGTGCTTTTATCTTAACTTGGCTAGCTAGATAGCAAAAATTTTAATTGGATATAAGTCAACGTCCTTACCTGAGCTATCTATCGATACTTGATATACTACTAAGCTAGCTAGCTTGTGAAAATTCAGTCTCCCAAAGAGAGAGCGTATCATGGGGGTAGCTATGGTAACGGGGCACGGTCTGTCAATCATAGGTAACTGACAGTTCTCATTACCACGCCCAGACGGTTCGGGTGAATTTTTATAGTGGGAAATTTAGGCTTAGAAAAATACGTTTTAAAGTACATTGAAATGACTGAAGAATAAAAAAATTATGCACATTTGTTTTGTTGTTGCCTGAAGACAACTGGGAAGTGTCACGTTCAACCACCATGGTACTCCTTTAAGTATAATTGTTTGACATAATTAAATACATAATAGAATGGAATCAAAACATAAGTTCCTTCTTGAAAATTGTAATTAAATTTACTTATGCTCAGTAGGTGGGCAGGAGAGGGTGGCTGAGCGTGTTACAGAAGATATACAATTGGACTCCCAAAATCAGGACATAAAAAAGTAAAGTAAGCCAAGTCAGAGCTCTTATGAAAAACAAACCTGATCAAAAAACGTCTTACAATTAACTTTGAGGTGTGTCAGAGGGAAACTTTAAATTAATATCACAAAATGCCACAGATCGATTTGTAATGTACATTTATTTCTGGACAGAAAAATATAAAAATAGAAATGATAACAAACAAGGATGTGGGTCCAAGGAGGGCACAGTAGTCCGGGGGCCGTCACAGGATACCCTGTGGCTGGACTTTGCCGGCGATCTTCTTAGAGCACTCGAGGAGAGCGTTGTGGATGTCCTTGGCACAGGAGATCTGGGATTTGATCATGCTGAGATACTGTGAGTATGACAGCGATTCCGTCTGCACCGTGTCTGGCTTGGTGGCGGTGGGCACCAGGTTTGGGGAGTGCTTGGCACTGTCTATGCTCTGAGAGAGGCACTCGTATGCTAGCCGCTAGGGAGAAGGAAGACTGAAGTCAGAGCCCGCATGAGCACTGATTATAATTAGAACCTTATTGTGCTTTTATTTTAACTGTTGTGCTGGTAACAGATTTGGGGAAGTGTCTGCATATGTAACACATGAAAAAAGTTTATATTGAACACAAACATTATTCTTCTAATATTGTCACATTACAGAAACTATTTGTGCTACTGGCCAGTGTAGGGTTATTATACTTCATTTTCTTATTCCACTGATGAGTGGTAGCTATTAAACTGTTCAGCTGGTAGTGCATTGTTGATTTTGAAAAGTGCATGCATACATTTAAAATTAAGTCAAACTCTTGCTTTCGTCTTCTTTTGATGATAATTAAGAGATTGACGCTAACTACACAGAGTTTGCATAATGATGATAGAGAATCTTCAGGCACTTTAAAATGGAAGCATATCATTGGGCCTTACCAAACACAGCTCCAGCTGGTCACACAGGGCATAGAACTCTTCCAAGCTCTTATCAAACCTCTGCACAGCAGCATCACTGCTTTTACTAGAGAGAAAAAACAAATTAAAATACATTTTCCGTGTACTGCTGTGCAAAATGTCGTTATGCCTGTATAGTAGTACTATTCATAATTGTATTACTGCAAGTGAAAATAGGCTATATATTAATAATATAGGTTTAAAATGTCTCTATTTAGTCTAGGACATACTAAACAACATAAACCCACATACTTACACGCCATTGTCAATTGCTGTATTATGTCCTAAATTCAATGCAGCAATCTTCATGACATTCTAAAAGGACACAGAAATATGAATATGATTACCATGTAAAATTACGATGGTGTGACTGGTGGTAAGTCTCGACAAAGAAGAAGAGATACAGTGGGGGGGGGGGGGGGAATCCACGCTTTACTAGCCCAATTTTGATAATTAAAAAAAATTATTTTGAAAACGTATCATTTGTCGTTTCTATTTCATTTAATAAATGGACTGCGGACTGAAGCTTAATTCCATTGACGGATTAGCACAGTTGACCACCTCACTCTGCTGATTTCCCTGCCTGCCTTTGGGACTTGCGGCACAGCTCTCACCTAGTTTGCTTGCTGTCTCAACTTTCTCTCCTTGCAGGTGGCATGGGATGGGCGCAGTTTAGGGACCACAGAAACTCTTAACCGCCCCCTTGCTGGTAATACCGCATTTTTCTACTCGTGAGAATAACACGAATATTCACCGCTACTGTACGAGAGTCTGCTGTGTGATTGTATGTAAATACTGTAGCCAGCTAGCTGGGTATCCGTGCAAAATGCTTTGCTAGTGCTACAACTGGCTGGCTGAAGTTTAGTTACCTGTAGACTTTCTTTCAGTTGTGGTATCAGCATTTTGAAGCGATGCACAGGGTCAAAATCTTGTTGTTGGCTCAGCTGCTGCTGTTGTTGTTGTTGTTGTTGCTGCTGTTGCTGTAACGTGGCCGCCTGCATCCCACCTTGAGTTTGCGCCCCGCCAGGCTGGTTCATCTGTTGTTGCGACGCCATCTTGAGATTATTTACCCCCATCGACATCCGGGCAGCAACGTTTTTGTGACGTATCCGTCTCTTAATGGACCCGATGTACACAAAGGATTCTGGGTTATGGGTCAAAGTTTTTTGCTAATGGACAGTTCAGTGGTTTTTGAAGATACTAAAGGAATTATCTTTGGTTTTTGTATTGTGTCTGTCAAAGGACAGAGGATCAACGTTGTGTAGTTTACTGAAATCGTAAATGACATGTATATTCCACGCATCAAAGTTACATGCGAGTGTATACATAAATGTTTTGCAAAAAATGTGTATTAGTCTGGTATTAGCTGACGGTGAAACGTCTTTCAATTTCCCTTCAAATTAATTCCCGGAAAAAACTTGGTCTAGAAAGTAATTTAACGACACTTATAAATAAGATCACTTGAGATTGATTATGATGTACGTTTTTTATTATTTAGGAAGTAAAATGAGTTCCTGTAAATAACAGGCCTACGCTTTGCTGCTGTTTTTTTAACTCAGGCATTTCATTTAGTTGTCCGTAAGGTAAAAAAGGTAAAAAGAAAGTGTATAACGGCAAGATGATGGAAAGTCTTCACTTAAAAATGATGCCCTGCTGGGTGGATTGCTCATTAACTTGACCACTTTACCAAAGCGACCCAAAATTGAACCGGAACTTCTTAGCAGACCAAGGGAAGAAAAAAAAGTGTGTGATCCCCAGAGTAATAAACAGTCTTTCCATGGGTCTTACTGCTGCCATAGCGGTGAGGTTCGCAGGGCGAATGTGAGTGAAAACTAGGCTTTCAATCCAAATTTACAACGACGAATTGTGATATACGCCTTGATTTCCTCATCTGCAGGGAAACTTGATATTACATTCAGCATTGTGGTGAATCTACTGTAAAGATGGCGCCAACTATCCAGACCCAGGCACAAAGAGAGGACGGGCACAGGTAAAGTGGCGTTAGATGGTAACCCGGCTTAGTTAGCTAGCTGACATTAAACTTGGAAGGTAGCTAATTACGGTGCTCATACAATTTACAATTTACATCAGATCAGCGAGCTTCCGAGTTTTTGTCAGGGTGGTAACTGAAACTTATATTTCAATATTTTTCGACTAAGTTAACTAGCTTAGTTAGTCTAGCAGTTGTTGGGTAACTAGCTAACTACATTGTAGTTTGCTATTGCTGGCTGTTTAAATGGCATTGCCGCGTACCCACTATGTTTCAGGCACTGTATATGTCTTGTTAATTTTCACGATAATGTAAAATGAGATGAATAGTTTAATACAGTGCTGGCTAGCTAATTGCTAGATACCTAAGAGTTTGACCAGTGAAACGAGCGATTGCACAGAGGGACTGATTTTCATTGCATTCTCTCTTAATTTTAGGAGTACTTCACACAGAACTGTTCCGGAAAGGTACATCTTGCTTTTATTTTTGAATCCACGGCTGATTTGCTCTCATTTACACGTGTAAGACTAGTATATTTTTGACATCCAGGTGTCAAAAATACATCAGCTAACTGTCTTTTTTTATTCAGTAGATCACAACGTCTCTGTTTATTAATTATGTTATATTTGTCGTAAAATATGACCGATCCCCGACAGTCCGAAATGTGATTTAGGCTTATAATCTCTCAGGTCTGGTGTTGTCTGCCGTGTGAAATACTGCAATGGTCTCCCGGACATCCCGTTTGACCCGAAGTTCATCACGTACCCATTCGATCAGCACAGGTAGGAATTTTTTATTTTTTATTCCTAAAACATTGTATTTACCAGATAAGAGTCAAGTGTGAAACCTTGAATAGTCTAATTAATCTATTTCATTTGTGAATGGCCACAATGTACCCTCAGTTAACTGTGTTTATCCTCATCAGCTAAAACTGATGCACAATTGAAATAGGCAGTGGTGTAGAATAACATTTACTTCCTGTCAAATATGCATTTGATGATGGTCTCAAAACTGGATAAGAACTGACTAACAACGTTTCCAGACCAAACTAAACGTACAACACCACTAAAACACTAGTTCAAGTTAACTATGCTAACAAAGAACTAAAGTAAAAATTCTTAATGCGTACAGTCCATATTTGTAAACACAAGCTTATTTATAGTTTGCCCAGCCATTTCTTGTAATTACTTCTAAACTAAAATTAATACTAGGAGTTGTTTAAAAGCACAGGTGTAGGTCAAGAATCCTAAAAGAGCATTTATTGTGTTTACGATGTAGTGTGCAAATTGCATAAATTTATGTTTGAATTGGGGACGTCTCATGGCAGCCATAGGCAAAGGCACACAACATAGGCCTTTGTTAAGGTTCCTTGTTTCCTCATTATTGCAGAGTTTTAGTGTAGCTTTAACATTAGTAAATGTAACAGAAGTGTGAGGATTGAGTGCATTGTCTTCAGCTATGTGATGTGTTTGGGTTTGTGGCAGGTTTGTGCAGTACAAAGCTACTTCCCTGGAGAAGCAGCACAAACACGAGCTGCTAACTGAACCAGACCTGGGCGTCACCATCGACCTCATCAACCCCGACACTTACCGTATTGATCCAAACAGTAAGGGCACAGTAGCTCAGATCTCTCCCTCTTGCAGCTGCAGAGGCTGCCACAAAATGGTTGAATGTTGGCTGAATGGGGTCACTATAGTCATTGTGAACTTAAATGAGACCAATTTGAAATCACATTAAAGTCATTCAAAGTGCTTCACTGTAGAAGGCAGGATTTTGATTTCAGAATTTTTAACTGGTTGAAACCAGTCCAAGATTGTAGTTGTGTCATCATAATAATCTGTTTTAAGGTTATGTTGGGTACTGCAGTGGATGGTCAGTTTGAAATGATTCTTTTCATAGTTCTATTGGACCCAGCTGATGAGAAATTATTGGAAGAGGACATCCAGGCTCCATCTAGCTCCAAGCGGTAAGACTGCACCTTCAGGGGTAAACATTCATCATGGTGATGCCTGCAGCCCAGCAGTGCACTGATATATAGCCGTGCCGTTTGGCGAATGCCTTCTTTCGACTCTCCTCACTTGCGCTTTTCTTTTAAGATCCCAGCAACATGCCAAAGTGGTCCCTTGGATGAGAAAGACTGAGTACATCTCAACCGAATTCAACCGATACGGTGTCTCCAATGAGAAAGTGGAGGTCAAGTAAGTGGGAACTGAATTATTTGTGTGTGCACTTGCATTTAAAACTGGGAGAGAAGTAAAGGCGGGAAACAAAAGGCCAGGGGGTTTCACCCACACGTACCTGTGTGTGCAGGTGACATGTCTCCTATAACTGAGTCATCCTAAATAAGGGACAGGGCTCTGCTAATCACATGATTAATGCAACCTGTTAGCAGAAAATGCTTATGTGCGCTTCATCTCTTCCAGGATCGGTGTGTCTGTCAAGCAGCAGTTCACAGAAGAGGAGATCTATAAGGACAGAGACAGCCAGATCGCAGCCATTGAGAAGACATTTGAAGATGCGCAGAAAACAGTAAATGCGATGACGTCCCCAATCAGACCTTTTAAACTTTGGCTCTCGTATTGGCTGTCGTTCCACAGTAGAGTTGTTGATATTTTACCACTTAACAGAAATAATTTGGTAAAAATTAAAAAGTTTTGATTTTTTTTTTGTGAAATGGCTAAATTATAATTTGTCCCATCCTTTAAAAAGGGTTAACGTCCTGAGACACCATCCTTGTGTATTTTCTGTCTCTTCTTTTCATGATATCTTAAATTTACTAAATGCAGTAGCATTTAGATTTTTATCACTGGTTAAACAATGGTCTGCTTAAATGTAATATGTCTGCATTGAATATCCCTAATCAATTAATTGATCATATGGTAAACATGTGTCTGGTGGTTCTGTAATCGGATAAACCAACAGTGAAGTTGAAAAAGAATTCCATCGCAGTCTCTGAGCAGAAGGTGAAGGAATGAATTGTTGGTAAATAATTAATTTAATATGAAGATAAGTGATGTAATTGTTGGAGTTTTATGTTTTCTGCAGGTCACACAGCACTACAGTAAGCCCAGAGTCACTCCAGTGGAGGTCCTGCCTGTGTTCCCTGACTTTAAGGTGAGGGTTTGGAAACGGGGGCCGCTTTTAGTGTGCAGAACTCAACTTAACCTCAAGGGGTTAAACTGCCATTGAAGTTATAGGCCCAAAGTTTCAGTTAAATATGTTTGATTAGTTTAAGGTTTTAGCTGTATTTATGGAGACATGAGTATAAATGAAAAATGCTTTCAAAAGAACATATGGCTTCCTTGTTGCCTAGAAATCAAAGAAAGTGTTTTTTGTTTTTGTTTTTTTGTTTCACGGGCCAGAAGAGATGTGATACCAAATACATCATGTTCATGGCCTCCTGGTGAAAGTGGGAGCATGTAAATATGTGCCAATGTTTGAGAAGAGTGGGAGGGAAAGTCTACTCTTGGACGTGCTGAGAATATGATGTTCTATGATGTTCTGTATATGTTTTCCACAACCATTGGCAACCGATACAGATTGTGTGACAGACTTCTACTATAAATGCCATGTAATCCAAACTGTGATGGACTAAGCTAGCTAGTATTAAAAGGCTAATTCTAGTTAAGAACAGTTAAAGGGTCTTTAAGTAAAGTTGGTGTCTAGTTAAGTAGCTTAATAAAATTGAGGGATTGTGCTTGTGATTGCAAGGAAAAGCAACATGCGTGGGGGCACCAGGACTGAGTAACTGAGACCCCCTGATCGATGATGATGTTTCTAATATGGCGAACGCCCGTTTCCTCTCTAGATGTGGATCAACCCTTGTGCTCAGGTCATCTTCGACTCAGACCCTGCTCCTAAAGACATTTCGGGTCCCGCTGGTGTAGACATGATGTCTCAGGCCATGATCAGGTGAGGGGATGGGATGTAGGCTGCCATGTTGCACTCAGGAAATAGCCGTTTTGTTAAAGAATAGTATTAAACACCCGTACACACACAAAATCTTGCATGCATGTATGCACACACACACACATTCTATGTATGACCTATCCCTGTTTTTTACAGCAAATAAAACGGTCTATACACTCTGTTGAGAACTTTCAAAGCAGGGTACTACACAAGGAAAAGTTGTTGTTATTTATTATAACAATTACTATAACATGACGTCTCTTATCCAAGGGGAATGATGGATGAGGAGGGCAACCAGTTTGTGGCCTACTTCCTGCCCAACGAGGAAACCATGAGGAAGCGCAAGAGGGACTCGGAGGAGGACGTGGACTACATGCCAGAGGAAGTGTAAGAAACCGGACACTTCCTGTCCGCTTCTTGTTCATGTAGCTCTGTAGTGTGTAAAATAATCACTTGCTCTCCTGTAGTACCTTGTGTGTCCTGTAGCGTGTAAAATAGTTACTGGCTCTCCTGTAGTACTGTATATGGTCCATAGGTGTGTGGCCTGTTGGGTGTAAAATACTGTGCGAACTGTAGGGTGTAATACAAGTTGCTGATGTTTTGATGTAGGTATGATTACAAGATCGCCAGAGAGTACAACTGGAATGTGAAGAACAAAGCCAGCAAAGGCTATGAGGAGAACTACTTCTTCATCTTCAGAGATGGTGATGGCGTTTATTACAATGAGCTGGAGACCAGGTGAGTCGGCCGGCCGGCCGAAGTGGTCAAACCACGGTTATCATCGTCTTCATCATTATTCATAGCAAATGGTACCATGATATGACTGAATGTGTGCGGGACATGGAAGGGACTCCTCCGGGGGGAGGGGGATGTGAGTGGTGTGCGTTTCCTCTCTCTCGAGGGGGAACGGTAAAGAGGAGGGGGACTCTTCCTGCCCCAGCAGGCCCGCTCTGCACCTCCTCACTGCTGTGTTGTGTTGGGCAGAGTGCGGCTGAGCAAGAGGAGAGCCAAGGCCGGAGCGCAGTCCACCACCAACGCGGTGCTGGTGTGCAAGCACCGCGACATGAACGAGAAGGAGCTGGAGGCCCAGGTGAGGCCCGCTGTTATTGGGGCTGTGTTTATTGCTCAGTCTCAGCTTGCTGTCATTGGGGCTGTTTAGTGCTCCACCCCCATTGCTGATTTGTTGATTTTCTGATTGACAGGAAGCTCGTAAAGCTCAGCTGGAGAACCATGAGCCTGAGGATGAGGAAGAGGATATGGATCTGGAGAAGGATGCACAGGACTCCGGTAAGCCCTTTGCCAGCTCTGAGATGCTCCCTCTGCCCCCTTCGCCCCCCAGTCACCAGCTCTAACATGCCATCCCCAGGTGCCAGCTGTAACATGTTCTCTCTTTCCCCCCTCAGGCGATGAGAAGGAGAAAGGCAGCGAGAGTGAGAACTCAGGGAGCGAGTCCGAGAGGGACGAGGAGGAGGAGGGCAGCCGGCGGGGTGAGGAGGAGGAAGAGGAGGAGGAGGACGAGGAGGGCGCCAAGCAGCGGCGGCGGCGCAAGGGCAGCGGCAGCGGCAGTGAGAGTGGCGACGATCGGCAGACCCGCGAGATGCGTGATGAGGAGGAGATCTTCGGCAGCGACGACGACAGCGAGGAGGAGGAGCCCAAGAATGGCAACCGCAGCAGTGGGAGCGAGGAGGATGAGGAGGAAGAGGAGGAGGAAGGGGGCGGGAGGCGGAGCCGCAGCAGCAGCGAGCACTCGGACGCCGAGCACCACAGCGGTAGCGCGAGCGAGCAAGCCTCAGACTCCAGCGAAGCCAGCGACAGCGAGTGACAGGCCACACCCTCGGCCACGCCCACTCCCCCTGTGTAACTGGTACATCCAAGCTGCAGCCTCTACCTCATTCAGGGGAGTTGCTCATTTTTTTAGGATTCTGTCCAAAGGGGGGATTTGTAACAGGGGTGTAGAGGCAAATGCAGCTCAGCTGGTTATGGTTTTTTGTTATTTGATTTACATGAAGTTTAATTTAGGTGTTGTAGTTGGAGTTCCCACCATTGTTTATAGTTTGTACATAATTACATTTATTCTGTTAAGTCTCTCTCTCTCCATCATTAAATCACCCTTTCTGCTGCTTCCAGCCCGTTACTTAAGCTTTGAACCAGGTTGTATTGCCTTTGGGTCATATTTAGCTTCCCGTTTTGATATGGATATTATTATAACGTGCATCGATGGCATAGATGCCACTCTACTACTCTGAGGCACCGGTAAGGTTGTCTAGGAATTCAACCTGATAAATGTTTTTTTTTGGTTTTTTTTTTTTTTTTCCACCAGCTTTCATTACCTGTCAAATAACAGAATGTGGAAGTGTATATATAGCAATAAATGAGGTTATTTTATTTTCCTTGCTGTGGCATGAAAGCACAAGTAAAGCTGAAAGTGCTTTTTTTGCCACCATAACTGGTTCCACATGGGACATTCCTCCTGTCTGGAGTTTTAAAAAAGGAAACTTTATTACCTTTACATGTGCCTGTGTTTGGAGTGTGTTAGTGCTAGCTGCTTACACAAAGGAACAGCTGCCTGTTCCTAAGTATCATTTTACAGAGGCGGACTGCATTTTTTTTCTCCACACTCAGCACTGCAAGGTGAAAAAGCTTTTATAATCCAATAACGGCAGCCTCTGAAATTAATTAAGGTCTGCAGAGGAAGAAGTTTCCTCTCTAGATTTCCATAAATGCCGTAGTATGTTCTTTTTGGTCGTTTACCCCTAGCTTAGAGCTAAACACCGATCATGCATATTATGCACATCAGAGATTGGTGCAGTTATTGAGTTCCAGTTGCACTCATCTGTCATTTGTATAATGTTACAGTGTAAATAAACTGGTTTTGCCCTTTAAGCACCGGCTGGGGAAAGGTCCATTTGCCCAGGCTTACACATTGGTCAAAGATGCATCCATGCTTTTTATTGCAGGGGGAAATTTCCACTTTTTACTACTCATCAGAAGAACATTCTTACGCCGGTTTTCTTTATTTCTTTATTTTACTTTCCTGGCAGCCGGTACTTTGGGTTGTGAGAATTCCCTGAAGGTGATCTTGTGTCATTAACATCTTTAGCGGAAGAAAGCCAGTTTCTCTTTCAGCCATTCCTCTGACAGGTCGTCAGCGTTTCGCGTCTCAAACACCTGGGAAAGAGAGATCGACACAGCGTTAGGAGCAGAGAGAGTTTTTACGCCTGTCCTACTGTGGGCCACAGTGATGTATTGCCTCCTTAATGGCTATTTGCTGTTTTGGGGAGGCAAAATGGTTCCTGTTGCCATTACTTATTGATGGGCTGGGCATTATACACCCTGTAAAACCCGGTGCGTCTGTTACCTTGGTGAGCTCAGCGATCTGCACCAGCCGGTTCTTGCTGCCTGCGTACATCATCTGCTGCTCCGGCTTGCAGCCTGTTAGGGAGGGATACACACTGGGTTCAAAGGTCAAACAGTGCCAATGTTGGGATGATTAAAGTACAATTAATTCAAATTAAAAACTTTCAAAAATAACGTGTGCGATATGAAATTTGTTTCCCTGAAAGTGACCGCTTTTGATTATTTGTGACATCGTCTGGCCTGGATTGACTGCAGAGGCTTGTTCGTCAACAAGTTTGCTTAGACCCTGTGCTGTGCTTCCTGAGTGCTTCCATCACGAGTGTGTCAGTTAATATTCACCAGCTGCTTTTGAACCCAAATTATTGGATGGTCCAGAAATGGAATGCATTCCATAGTGATTTTATTTTATTCTGAATCAGAGTGATTACTGCAGAGACCGCAATGTACATTGCATTACTGATCTTGGCATTACTTGGCTAAATGAGACACCAGTAGTTAAACTTAAGTTCACCTGTGTAGGGACAGCATTTTAACTTAGGCTAGCCTAACACATTGTGTACATCTGATGGCACTGTCTTTATCACAGCTAATGTATGAAATGTCTCCATTATTTGGTATCAGCTCAGAACTATGTAACAGAAGAGCTTACATCAGCAATAATCTAAATACTGATTCTCATACAACACTGAATGTGATTTATTTACTTAAGCTCTGGTGTGAGAATATAGCAATTTGAATTTGTTACTATATTGCCAAATGGGATATGTGCTTTAAAAGTTTTTTCATCATTATCAGGACCTGACTAATTTTTTGTAGATGTCAATCATCCGTCATTTTTACAGAAACCAAATTCCCTATCTCTCTCATGGGATATGACAAAATCCATGCAGTATTTTATATCGAAAGTAAAAGCACCTTAAAATCAAATCTGGCTTAAACTGGGAGCCAATGTAGGGGTGCTAGGACAGAACATTATTTTGAAGTAAAAAGCAGGCAGGTGCTGACATACAAGAGCACAGTAAGTCAGCCCTCTTTACACTTGTTTGTGTTTGCGGGGTTTGTTGGTTGAGGATGTGGTGTGTGTTTGAATAGGTGGCAGCACTTACCCACAGGACTGCAGAAAATGAAGCAAAGCGGGTAGGACACTCTGCCGTCCCCATGCACGTACTTGTAGCTGTAGACTATGAATGTGGAGAAGCGTCAAGGAACTCTCCGTTAGGGGCCAATTACCACAAGACTTCAGTACCGCTCCAGAACCAGGGTGTTATTCTCAGGCCCTAATGCTCAAGAGTTTGATAGCTGCTCACTGGTTACAGTTAGCTTGAAACCACATTGATACAAGAAAGCACTGCCAGTAAAATCTATTTCTGAATGATTCCCAGTTATAGTGTTATAGTGAAAAGTATAGTGAAAGAAATATTTTGTAGCAAGATGTAAAGGAATGAGAAATGGGTGGTAAAAGGTGCTGACCTTGGTCTTTGACACTACTGGCCTTGGTATTTGTGTGGTTGCACTGGCTAAACACACCTGTTCCCTAGGTTTCATTTGTAAATACTAAAATGTCATATTACTGTATTTTCATGATATTAATACGTTGGCAAGATTGTACTAACAGGATATGTCACAGTAAACTGCCTTTACTATGCATTAATAGCCATGTATTATCCAGAACAATCATGTTCCACCTGGAAATTCATCAAACCCCACTCAACGCAGTAAATATAGTAGTCTAAATATGCACTTTCAGTTTGTAAGAAAGTGACCACATTCTCCTGTTATGCTGACAGAGTTACGAAATCTGTAGGGCATCTTGTAAGAAAAAAAAAAGAGTTTCCCCCTTTTTTGTGGTCCCGGTCAAAGTGATTTAAAGAGAGTTGGGGGAAAAACCTGGTGACAAGGATTTTGACATTGTAGCTTTTGAGTTCAGTTAGTAGTGGAGAAATGTGAGCAGGAAGGATATCTGGGCTGTCGTTCTGGCAGCTCATTTCTCAGATCATCCAGAGAAATATCCTAAAACGGGAAGAACAAGAAACCGGCTCAAATATATTTCAACATTTGGCATATCTTAATAAACATATAAATTATTTACCCCTTCATACACGCGGCTGTGTGTGTATATACATATTTTCGCTTTTTATAGTACACGCTTTCAATATTATTTTAAATAGACACCACAGTGTGCATTTCAAAATATCCACTGTGCTGTCAGTCTGAGGACAGTATTAATTTGAGGATTACAGTTCTTTCTTACATCTTATATGGTACTGTTTTTTTTTCCATGAAATCACATTTATATAAAAGTTTTTAAAAACTAATGCAGGTAAATTAAATTGAATGTGATTCTTTAAAAAACAAATTTATGTCATATATTTGATTTCAAATTTGATCATACATTTCCATTAGAGGCAATGAGGCGATGGCCTGTCAGCTGACAGCTGACAACATGACATTTTTCAAAATTGGAAATGAACATATTCACAAAGGTCTATGAACAATAATACCAAACTTTCTTGGGCAGTAAGCAGTTTTGTTCACTTGCCCATGAAGCCATGTTATCACTTCCATTTTTCATCTTGTTTTTCAAATAAGTTATGGCAATGGTAAACTGGATTTTCTACTGTGATTTAAAAATTATATTGATTGGCCTGCCATGTAATTATATACTGTGGGGCAAGAAATACTTTGAAAAGATGAAAGAAACATACGTCATATTCTTCTTCCAGGATCACCATCTGTTTCTCCTTATCAATTTTCACTGAAATTATCAAGAAATCATGAAATTATGATTAAATTATAATTATCTTGAATTAGTAAATGTGCTGTCACCTTTTAAACTTTCATTTAGTTGCATATTTCTTTGTCAATTCCCATTAACAGTGTTTCTGCCTGTTTTGTTTCTGGCAGTCCCCCTTGTCTTTGCTCCTGTGTTTCTGCTTTAGTGCTGCTTTCCAGCGGGGCTTTGCGTCGGCAAATAAAAGTATAAATGAGTAGATTGCACCCTGACTCCCCTGACCCTCATTAACTTGCATACTGGTAAAAATTAAAATCCAGTAGCACCACTGGTTCCAGTACTTAATGTGAACTGATTATAAATGGGCCTTACATGTCTTTTTGGTGATGTACCACAATTATCATCATCATATATTATCGTGCCAAACCAATATCCACTGTGATGCAATGTCATTTGCTTCTAGGAGGTCATACTCCGTCACGTATACCACAATGCCACTGATAATTACATGGCAGAGAGCTAATCTAATACGATGTAGTGCCAGTATCGCGGACACAGATTAGGCTGAGTCCTAGGCTAAATTCAATTTTGAATGGAGATTCTCTGTACAAAGTTCAATTTAGTCCAACAATAAACTTAATATGTGTCTGTGGAGCCACTCTATATTGTTCTATGGCAGAGAGCTAATATAATATAATATAGTGTTATACGGCAAAGGGTAAATCAGACATAATATAGTGTTATACGACAGAGAGCTAATCTAATATAGTCCTATATGACAGAGTGTATAGAGAAATTGTGCTATGTGGTGGTAAAGGTTGCAACCATCTCAAATAACTTTATATGATAAGTAGTGGTAATACATTATGAATTAACTTGTTGATTGTATGTAGTTAACTGTAGAGCACATATAGCTGTGGGGCATATCACCCAGTATGTGGTTGTGGGGGCTGTAGTTTTTACTCACTGAGGATGGCTGCATTGTTGGTCTCTTTGCGAAAACGGAATCTTTTCAGTTTCTCTTTCAGAGTTTCATCCACTTCACACACCACCAGTGAGTCAGACTGAAGCAGGAAAGATAGAGATAAACAGTCATTCTCAGATGCGGGTGGGGTGTGCTTTGACATATTAAATCTTTTATTTCTTAGCTTTTCTTCAGATGTCCAGCAAGCTCAAAACACACTGCATTTTTTTTATAACATTGTTTATAACTGTGTCTTGAATGTGAAAATCTTTACATATTATAATAATAATAATAATGCAGTGCCAAGCATTACTGTACAGAGCTAACCACTTCTCTGATGTGCTAACCATTACTCCACAGAGCTTTGCAATTTACCCCTGTGTTCAGTCACCCCCATACTGCTGCTCCACTATATTTCTGTTGTAAAGCCCAAACGTTGAACTAATTATGACTGTAACTTGAATTTTTTTTGGGGGTGAAGTTATTTCACATTTCTCCCATAGACATTTCATCTGACTAAAGCGTAAGTTAACTGATAATTAATGTTGACACTTTTCCATATCCTAAAATGCAGGCAGTCCATTTGTAGTTTAGGGTTTGTAATTTGTGATCAACCAGCCATAGATTTCATTTCACACCCCTAGACTTCCCAGGTCATTGCTCAGCACATACCCTTATCTATTTAGATGGTATCTGTTTGCATTACTGAAGCAATCAGTGTGAAGTACCTTGTTAAAGACTGCAAAAGCAGCGTCACACTGAGTATTAAAACCAGAAAATGGCTGGCCCCCAATTATCTTTATATACGCCTCCTTGCAAAGCTAACTTAAGCCATTCAACATTATGTTAGGCAAGTCTTATTAAAACATGGAAACATTTAAAACTGAACTTTTTTCGAAAAGGTTGAACTTAAAACTTTTAAAAACTACACTAGGGTCATATATTACACTATGTCATAGTATGAGAAAGGTTTCAACAAATCTAAACTTTGTACCTGCAAATAACTGTATGTATTCCACCTTTAGTTTGTGAATGTGCTAATAGACTGTAACATAGTGTCATATGTACTGCATGTGCCTTTTCATAACAGTTATTTAGACACCTGAAAAAAGCCCTACAAAAATGGAGGAATTTGGTGACTAAAAATATGAATTCTTAAGGGTATTCATGATGAGGAATTATTGTTGACTAATCATAACTCATTGGAAGTATGATTTTACGTATTATTGTATGGAGACAAAGGAATAATGGCTAAATATTTTTGGTGTTTCCTGTGCAGAAATGATGAAACTCACACACTGGATTACCACATGTGTTGGCTTTGTCCAGTTCTTGATGATTTTTGGCCAAGCAGCACAAGAAATTACAACATGTTGCATATCTCAGATGTTTGACTGAGCCCACATCTCCTTATTCTGAAGGAAGGCAAAATAAAACTCTAGTGCTTTTCTCTCAGCAAAAGCAGAAACAGAGAGCAGCTCTTGATGCATATTAGTGCCACATGCTTGAGCAGTTTTTGCAGCACATTATGAAATGCAAAAGGCGGGGGGGGGGGGGGAGGAGGGGTTGGGGGGTGGAGCGGGAGACACCAACGAGCCACCCCTTTTTCACGGGCTACCCTCTGCTACATGGAGAAACAGTTTGTAATACTAAACACACATCACACAAGCAAAAAAAGCATATCCCTTACCATTCTGTGGGGAGATGTGCACGTCCCTTTCCGTTATAAAGCAACAGATTAATGCTGCACAGGTTCACTTTCTACCAGAGACCTTGTGACAGGATGCTGACAGTCTCCTCAGTTCCTCTCTATGCAGACAGCGCTGGAAGGGGAGGGCCAACCCTCTGCCACAGGAAATTAAGCTTAACGCTCAGCACCGCACACCAAACATGCTAAGACAAAACAAGGCCAGATAAACAGCACTTCCTGAATTTACAGGGAGATGGCACACAATCATACTGATTACAGTAGATAGCCTACAAGTTGGGTTGCGTTGGGCTGTTATGATGATCATATGCCCTGCGTATCAAAGAGTTTTTTTTTTTTTTTGTCTTTTTGTTCCTGACATGAGAATTGAATCAATCCATGAGGTGGTCTAACCACAAATTTACAGAGAAAATGAAATATTTAGCAGGTTATCTTCTCTAAATAATGGATTCACACCCTGGTGTGTGTCCAGCCAATCACAATCTTAAATTATACAGAAGAGGACTCCAGTAAGTTGTCTGCATGAGCCACAGTACATTACACCAGGCTGCAGATCTGTAGTAGACTGCACTAGGGAGCAGGGAGATCTGCAGTACACTGTACCATGGAGCAGACCTGCAGTACACAGTACCAGGGAGCAGGGAGATCTGCAGTACACTGTACCATGGAGCAGACCTGCAGTAGACTGCACCAGAGCGCAGATCTACAGCACACTGTACCAGGGCGCACACCACATATGCACTATATTTTAACTCAGAACACATATCAGCTGGGGCGGGGGGGGGGCATGAGTCTCTGGTCTTAATCTCAACAAACATATATTCTACTATGCTGAAACATGCACTACAGGGACATTCAATAAAAATTAAATAAACTATATTTTTGCAAATATTTTCACTGCAACATTGAAGACACTTGTACTATGTCATAACTTTTTCATGAAGGGTCTCAGGAAATATGCAATTTCTTGGGTGTCACATCTTCTCCAATGGTTTCTCGTTCGATTTCCTTGCTGATGATACTTTGCTTTTCCTCTCTTTCCCTGACACTCAGGTCTCACTTCATGTCTTAGCTTCCCTGAATAACGTCTTTTGCAGGATGATACTGCCACCTACACCTCAACCTGGGTAAAACTGCTTTTCATTTCCTCCATGTCCTCACCACTATTGTTAAAAGTTTCATGGACTGCATTTATATAGCGCTTTTATCCAAAGCGCTTTACAATTGATGCCTCTCATTCACCAGAGCAGTTAGGGGTTAGGTGTCTTGCTCAAGGACACTTCGACACGTCCATGGTGGGGTTTGAACCGGCAACCCTCCGACTGCCAGACAATCGGTCTTACCTCCTCAGCTATGTCGCCCCACAACTATGTTTGTGCGCTGGTCCTTTTCCAGATAAGTTCAGGATTTGACACCATTAATAATAAAACTTCTAAAAGGTGTTGTTACTGAGAGCACTATTAGGGGTTGAAACCATACATATTAAACCATTTTCAGTTAGTGCAGCTGAAAGAAATTTCCTTGGGTTTTTTTTTATGAAAGGGAACTCTAGAGTGGAGTTCCACTAAGTCCTGCTTCTAAATTTCGGCTTCCTTCCTACAGACCTCGCGTACGTCATTTGGAAGGTCTTTTTCTACCTCAATGAAGATATTATGCAGATACTCAATGTGTGCCTCAGCCAAACCAAGGGGGTTTTGCCAGTGGTGAGACTCATAACATGTCTTAAAGGCGTACTATGCAGGTTTTTTTTGCCTTGCTGTGGTCCTATGTTTACAATCGTCCACCTCCTCCATCTTCTACCCTGTCGATTCACCCCAAGTAATGTAGCCTATCTAATGTAGCTAGCTGGATAGCTAAAAGTAACGTCACTTACAGGACCAACAGAAAACAAGTCAACTCCATGTCACATTTCATCTGCTTGGTGAACTTCAGGTAACGCCACCGAGGAAAAGAAATTCCAAGGTTAACTCTAGTTCTTGAATGAGCCCTGTCAGCTTGTCTTTTTGCTTTGCTTTATCTTGGCTGTATCTAACTAGCTAGCTGCAAACACTCCACTGAAATCTCATCCCAAACCACAGGCTCTGTCACGTTCCTACACAGAAAAAAGCACACACCCAGAAACGTCTAAAACACATTTTAGAATAACAAATACAGGTAAAGTTGCATGAATATAGTGAAAGTGTGTAAAGATGGAGATTGCCAGTGCATCATAGATATGCCTTAGTGTGGTCATTTTTATAATATTTTCAAAGTAAAAAATCTTGCATAGTATGCCTTTAATAATATAAATAGGATGCAAAGATTTTTTATTTTAATCTCTGAAGAAACATGAGTGCTTCTTGGTTGCAGGTAGAAGTAAAAAGTCATTAATGCGTATGGCATTTCTTTACCTTAAAATAAGGTTTTAGAACATATAGGTTATATTACAACCAGATGTTGCTCTTGAAAAACAAGCACTCACTGTAAGCCTTTTCAACTACAAAATATTGTTAAACTAAGCCACTTTCTATATTTCAAAGGTAGCAAAATTCTTGTCAGAGTCTTGCCTCCTCACAATTGCATTTTTACTATCTGTTTAACAGCTCAAAATGTGTATTGTCCACCACTCAAAAAATCCCTAAGTAGGGTAAGATTTTATAAAAGACCACAAAAGGGATCAGTCACCTAGTCCAGTTTGTCATTGCTGGCTGCCAATAAACACTGAATTATCTCCACTGTCCTGCTCCATATCTACAAAGCTCCGAATTAGATCACTCCACAAAATCTGTGTGAACCTTTTCTGTTTTGTTCTCTCCCTTCTTTCTATTTATTCTTATTAGACTGAGTCACAGAATGTCCACTACCACCCCTAAAAGTTAAAACAGATGGCAATGTTTTTGTCTCCAAGACTCCTAAATCATGGAATGTCCATTTTATACAAAAAGATTCCTACAGTATATGATAGCTTTATGAGGTTTAAACTCAACCAAACCAAAGGGGGAAGAAACAAATCCAAAAAGGATTGGAGTGGACAGTTTATTCTGATAGCTATTATAAGCCTGCCCGTTGTATCCTTAAGGGTTATAAGTGATTTAATGTAATATCTTCCTGTGCAGGAACGTATGCATGTAACAGAGAGGATTGTGGGCAGGGTAAAGAAAGGGGCTGCTTTTGTATGATTACACCCTTGATAACGGTTTCTTTTAAAAGGAAAGTATATACTCCAATTAGGAGTAACTCAGAGCATTGCACTGTATTCACAGCTGTTTATTATCACTTGTGTTGAGTGCTGTTTCCTAGGGAACTGTCTCTTCCCTTCCTCAGGATCTTACCTCGGAATTTAAGGATCAAAACAAAGTTTGAAATATTTCCTTTGCTACCTATTTTCAGATATCCTTCTGACAAAGCACATCCATACTAGAGAAAGCCCCCAACTTCCAGGAGATGAGCAATGGTTGTGAACAAGTAACCATATGAGCCAGTAACAAGAACAAGCACGGAACCGTCCAGACCCACAGCGCAACTCACTTCCGCAGACATATTTTAGCTGGCACCACCTGCGCATGCGTCCCACAAAATGTCCCTCAAATGTCCTTCATGAGTGAGTGAGTGACCACAATTTGCCATGCATAGCCTACGACGCCAGTTCCTGCACGCCGTGGGAAAAATGCAATTGCAATGCAATTAAAATGATTTTTGCGGTAGCTTGGGTGGGCTGTGTGTGTCGAGAGTGGGGTAGGGCAGAGTGCAATCGAAGAGGGCACCTACGAAACAAATCGCTGCCAGGGCAAAGGGACAGGGATCAAACCACAGTGGGGCACCTCTCTATGTACAGTGCAGTCCATAAGTATTTTGGAAGTGCCACTTTTTTGTTGTTTTGGTACTGTAGCAAATTAAACTGAAACTAAACTGAATTGCAAATTAATCTGAAAAATAGTATAGCAATAAAAACTAATGGAAAATACAACTATTATTACAACAAATTTGAACAAACATCGATCACAAAAACATATCAAACGTTGCCAATCAAAAAACGAAGCATTCGCCACCGAACTTCCAATACTCCTCCCAGGTTTTACAACCTCTTCAACAGTTTCTAATGTATGTCAATCACTTCGATGTTAGCCAATCCCAATGTCACAATGAGAAATTGCGCCTGCCCATTCGTCAATACTCCTCCCAGACGCAGTTACGTATTGTGTCTGTTTGCGTCTCTACGTCAGGTCTCAATCGGAGTTGATTTTTTTAAAGGTTTCTCCCTGTCTGTTTTTTGTGTTTTAATAATTGTTTGTGGATTTATTTTACATGTGTACTCGTAGCGATCGAAAAGCAGAATAATATTCACAACAACACGAATACCTTAACAGACTGAACACTATATAAAATACATTGGCTGAAGAAAGAGATATCTATAGCTAAAATATTGTATAAACAAATCAGCGGGGAAACACAGAAAGCACACACGCAGACTGGAGAAAAATGACGGAGGAACTTTGAACCGTGAGGAGCGTGAAAATCTTCCAACACTACAGTAGAAAGGAGGACATATCCCACCAGCAACAGTAGCGCTAACGAAAGAAAGTATTCAATATCCCTCTGAATCCCTCCTATCCACTGGAGAAGCAACAAGAACCAGAGAGGCCTAAAGCAGCAGGACCCCATAACTCGCAGTTCTCAGCAACTGGCTGAATCTCCAAGCCGCGGCGCTGCAGCAGGTTTGTTCGTTGTTATAGCGGCTAATATACTCCTTTTATGCGCATCTGCCAAGGTAACATTAGCTAGCGTTAGCTATCTTTCGTTTGTAGTTGATGTGAACGTTATGAGATTGCAACACATCTTTAGTGCTTGCCTGCTCACTAGCATATCCAGCTACATGTAGCTATAACTGGGTGTGGAGCGCTGTCTGCCTGGTGCTTGAAATGTAGCGTTAGCCTGCAATATGTGTCTGACTAACGTTAGTTGGCAAACTTGCGAGTTACAGCTAGAAAGCCGCTACCAGTGGTTTAAAGTTAGCGAAATGCTAACGCGCTGTGGGTGATTTATCGGAGTGAAAGGCGTGTAGCTCGCTGTGTTGTTGTAAGTAAGCTAACGCTACAAGATGCATTTAGGAATGATAACTAATTGACTGGCAAGCAACGTTAGCAGACGGATCTGGCTATACAGGGCAAACACTAGCTAGTTAACGATACTAGCTTTAGCTCGCTAGCTAACTTCACTATGTAGTCTAATCTATTTTCTGATTATAAATTATAATATCGTTGTTTAACGATACTCTCGTTCGCTGGCTCGCTATGTAACTAGTATTAGCAGTAACATTTAGATGCGGGGAGGTCTAAAGCTGTCCCTTTCAGGGTGTCGAAATGTGAAAGCGGCACACTGTTGTAATTGGTGCCATAGGTTACATACGTAAAACAGCCTGTCGTGCTTTTGCTAGCGTTAGATGCTAACAGATGCTAATGCTTACTTAGTTATACGTAGCTAGTCTATTTTAACGGCCAAGGCATTAGGGTCGCCTGTCTTTTGTGATGTGACAGATATTGGCACCTAGTCTAGCTATATGCTAGCCTTCTTGCTGTACACATCAGCTAACAAGTAAAACCATAACCAGCGCTAATAGTTAGCTTGCTGCTAGACTAACCCGATGCTCTGCATAGCTAAAAAAGGGAGGGGTGCTCAGAAATATTTTGCACCGAGACCGTTCAGTTGAGGAAACACGATGTCAGATATAAATTACATTTTTTATATATGATCAGTTTGTTCTATATATAGTTAATCTACTAGCAAGTAATTGTGACTGCTTCGCATGCAACTGTAGCTAGATGACATTACTTAACGTTATCTGCAATTTTGTGAAATATTTCAATTGTGATTGAATGTGGCTAGCTTCCTTTAATATACTGGCGTGTCTTAAATTTAGCTCATCTGTTAACCAGAAGACTTTCGATTCATCATTTACCCTTTGGAGACCCATAGATTCGGCGTGGGAAATGCATATTCACGCGAAGGCATTCTTGTCGAATTTGATAAAGGTTTCTGTCACAAGGCAGGTGATTACTGCAGTACTGCACACCTACATGATCCACTGTCTGCACCAAGCAGTGGACACATGGTTAGGTCAAGTACTATATAATTAGGCTGCGTAAGTTTCCGTTTTTATCTCATTTTGCATTACATTTTTGTTATCAGCTGATGTAGAAACCAAAGCGCGATTTCCCCGTTCATACAATGTGCTTATTTGGAATGAACTCTTCCTAACAGTAACATAGGACGTTTTATGTAACAATTTCCCAAGCTCATGGCACCTTTCGCTAAACTTCTGTACCTTGATTAGTGTGAAGAAATTACCACCTTCACTAAATCGATCAACCAGTTTAGTAATTTTAGGGTTATTCAAGTGTTTTTAGAGTAGGCAAGCAAGAGAAGTGATTTCATTGTAATTGTCATTTTTATGGATTTACTGAAAATAGGGAATTGCCTCAAACATCCGGTTCTTTTTGTGGGGGGGCTAACAGTATTGAGAATTGGCAAAAACCCGTCGCCAACTTTAACATTTTGTGATTTGTTGTGTTTGTATTTCTGTTCGTATTTTTTTTTTGTAGAAGCTACATATATTGTCCAGTGCTAGTTGTAATGTAATGTAATGTTACTCTGATTTTAACCAATCATAATGCATTGCCTCATCAGTTCAGTTCGGGACAAAATAGTTGCTGGGTCTTGTTGGCCTAGCTTAAGTGCAGGGAGCATTCTGATTACAGTTTGGAGCTGACCTGAGAAATTGCTTGAATGTTTTGCCCCTTCTGTTTCTTGATTATTTGATTTCTCGGTAGCTCTCTGGAAGCAGGTCTTTGTGGCAGTTTTGGATGGTGATTAGGTTTTTTTGGCATGAAAAAAGCAGATTGTTTTTGTGGCTGGTATTATTCAACAGAATGGTGTTTCTTATGTTGCTACTATTACAGAGTCTTGCTAGATGATGCTAATTTGCCAGTGTTCTTGAAGCCATATGCAGACTCCCATTGCATTCCTGCTCAATAACTGCGTTCTCATGGCAGTCCCTCAAATGCATGCTGTCGGTTCCCACCAGGAGTGCTAGAAGAGCACTCATTTTCATTTTAGCGGTCTTTTCTGTGCAGTTGCCCATGGAAGCTGTCCAACCTGTTGAGGTTTACTGCCTATTGCTTTATTGCAATTGCCACATCTATAGTAGTCTAGAAAATGTGCTGTTGAGGGATCTGAGAAGTGAAATGTTTTTTTTTTTTTAAACAAAACCTTTTAATCATTATTATTCTGCACTTTAATGTTGATAGTGAGAGAGGCTAATGAACAAAACAAAACATGAACAAGTGTTTTCAAATGCCATATATGGCATCATCTTAAGCACTTTTGCATATTGCTGTGGCCTTGAATCTGAAAAATAAAATGTCATGATCTGAATTATTGATCAGAAATGGCATCTCCTTCACACACAATGTGCGTCTTGTTTTATTACAAGGTAAAATGATGGCATACAGTTCTACCACCAAGTGTGAGTTATGTGGTATGTAATTAGTCTGTAATTTCTACTTTGGTTATTTGAAAATGAGAAACAGTTTTTCTGCTGAAAATGGGAACTTACGCTTTTCAAATTGTGTGTGTACATTCTAGGCTTCTTCCAGTTCCTCAGGAGAATTGGTCTCAGCGAGGCTCAGTATTTGAATTTAGCAGATAAATTTGATTGAGACGGCTGCCTGAAGAGCAGCTTGATTCATTTAATGAAAGCTTTTGAGCACTAGTAAGCGCAGTAGCCTAAGTCAGGCCTTTTTATTGTCTGTTGTACTTGTGCTCATTTCAGACTTGTCCAAGTTAAACTCTGTGATTTAAGGCTTAAGACACTAATTCCAGGTCTCACCAAGAGACAGACTTCCACAACAGGAGCAAGGTGCAAATATGTTTGCAAATATGATGCGTGTGACAAATTTGACCCTGTCTGCATGTAGATAAATAGCAAGTGGCAGGAATTGCTAGTTCCTTCAAAGACCAATGGTACTCAAATCATTAGTGCTGCTTGTTTTCATTTTTCGTCTCTAAACAGGGACTGGTTTAGACCTGGGACACCAGGTGAGTGAAATTTCTGGCCGGTCAGAAACATGAATTAATGTAGAAAAGAAAGCTAGCAGTACTGCTGCCCTAGTGGGCCAGATGTGACCCTGTTTACCATAGGTGCAGTGACGGACCCAGTAAAAATGAATTTCAGAAGAAAAATACTTTTCATGTTTCCTGAATATGGTTAAGATTTTGTTTTTTTCAGTGTGAGTGTGGAACTGGGCCTGATCTTTAATAGTGGATGCAACACTCATTGGATATAGCCTAGTCCTTGTGTGGCACTGCAGAATCAAGGTAATCTGGGAAAACTATGGAGGATAAGGATATCTGGACTCTAAGATGTAGGCTACCTTAATAGTGAGAAAACATACTGTAATAGTGAGGAAAAATTGAATTTTGCTGAATTTTCAAAGCGACTACATGCATTTGTCAGTAAGACTACCATTCATCCTATCTGCAATGCAAATGAGCAAATTGAGCAATTCTGGCCCTTATGTAAGAAATTAAGATGTGGCCTGATGTGTTTGAATAGTGGTTATATTAAATAGGAGCCAAGGCCAGTTTTTAGCTGTAAATTCTTAAGCAAATAATTGCAGCTTAGGCCATTAGCCTTTCAGCATGCTGTGATTGGCTTTCACAGTTGTGGAATTTTACTACACAGCTACAGTGACAGTTATAGCATAAAGACATTCATGATTGGTCCTGTGTTCCCAATGATGTCGTTATCCTTGCTCCTGTGTTGCTGCTGTCAGTGCTAATAGCCTGCATGTTTCGTAGTGCTGCCCAGTACAGACTCTATGGTCTTGCTGTGCATTTAAAAATGTTATTCATTTATATTCATGTTTTTTGTCTTCATTATGTACAACCTGCTCTTCTGTTGCTTGGAATCACAACACAAAAAGGTAGCACCTGTTGACATAATTTAAATTCAGTTTGTTTGGTGTGTCTTTAAGTTCCACGTTAAGGCTTAAGTTATGCATGTTCGGTTACATTTGGGACCATAATATTTTGTTGGGAATAGGAATACATAATGCTAATGCTGGAACATTTTTAAATCAGCACTTAACACCTTTAAAACCATCTGTTTCCCTTTCACACTTACCCAGCCTGTCAAAGCATCATATTTTTTATACTAACTGCAGTGTACAAGCCTGCATGCTTTTAACCTGTGGAGTGATTTGAGCATGAAGACAGTCTTTGCCACTAATGCGCTGCAATTTTATATGGATTTAAACATTAAACAAAAAAATCATCTCCATATGTTTTGGGGAGGATTTATGTAATTGGTGACCCTGACATCGTCAGGCGTATGAGGTGAATATGCTCTCTGGACGGCAATAATCTAATTGTGGGAAGTGCTGGTGTCGGCAGTAAGGCGTTCCACTTTCTCCACACTCTAAAGGAGATTATCTCAGCGCAGATTTATAAGGGACGCTGACCTGAATAACGGAGGTTGATTGAGCTCACTGTAACGCAGGGGAAGTGCTGCATCAGAGCCTGTGACGCTATCTAGTCATTTCACGGGATAACGTCTAGCCTCTTCACGCTTTTGAACACGGCGAAGGCCTGGAGAGCAGTTTGTGTGCCCAGACAAGTTTGGCTGAGGGACTGTTAGCTTAGCACCTGCCCACTGATTATGTGTGTGTTCGTTTGGTGAATGATGATGCGTTGTGTTATGTGCTGTGCTTTGTCTCATTTTCTTATCTCAATCCTTCGTGCAGGCGATATTGCCCAGTTACATTGCCAAAAAATATTGCCTTTATTATCGTGGCCTTTAAGTAGGCCTGTTCCTTATTATTAAGTAGCCTATACCAATTATAAATACACCTTATGACCAGATGACCTCACTCTGTGACACACGTGCGCTCTCAGTTGGCTGTTGCTGCTCATGCCTAACTCTCTGATTAGTGCTAGAGAGTTAATCATCACACAAAAAATGAAAGGCTAGCCAATGGGACAGCCAGTCAGATATGAACAATTCAGATTATTTCATGCATCGGCAGTTATAATCTAATATACTGTATGTCTGGCTGTAGCTTGTCGGCAGTGTTATAGTTCATTCCAGCGCGGTGTGCCACTGACATTGCTTGTATTTCTGGAATGAGGATGAGGGACGGCATCACAAAGCTGGATTAAATAACTACTGCTACTGAAATTTAATCCATTGTCGGTAATCAGCTAAACATGTCTGGCCTTCAAATTGTTATCAACTTCAAGATGTGTTCTTATCTTTTTCAGCTGCCAGGCTAATTTTCCAATCCTACTTTATGATGTGCCCTGCAGATCTACTAACACTTAAACCCAATGGCTAGCTAGACTAGACTAGCTTGATGAATATAGTACAGTTTATGGGTCTCTTTTCTAATTCTCTCCCTTTACTGGAAATTTCAACATTACCATTACTTTTTGCATTCAGTCACAAAAGGTTTCTTTGAAAATGGAAAGAAAGCAGGAATTGTACGCTTCTTGTTTTCCATGCTTGTATACGGTGGTGCGTTTCTTGTGTAGCAATAAAATCGTAACCGCAGCGTTCCAGAATGCCTGTCTAGCGCTTTAAACGGCTAGTTTGGTGGGTTAGGCATCTGTTACCATGCCGACTCTGCTGTGATAGTGACATGCGCCCTGTGTGGGTGGCTGACTTCATCACATGATTATCTACTCTTGCAGCGATCTGAAATAAGTTTTTATTTAATTGCAATTTTTGAGCAGAGTTAAATTCAATTTATCCTTTGATGTTTTAAAATTTTGTTTAGGTGGCCCACCTTAGACAGTACAATGCAGAATAAACCTTTTTTATATTTATTGCTGATTTATTAATCTACGGCTGGCCGCAGGTGCATTAATTGATCATGAAACCTCTGTGAAAGTTTCCAGTCTTCACTTTGACATTTTTTTTGTTAGCCTACGTGTTTTTGTTTGTCAGTGTAGAGGCAACGCTGTACAACTGACACAGATTAAGGGCTGAATTAGTACGCTCTACTGCTTACTCACCCATCAGTGCATGGGCATATGCTGCTCCACGGAAAATGTCGAAAGTTAAAGGAGTTATACTTTCTACAACCGAGATGCTTTAATTCAACAGCTGCATTTGAAATATGAGATTTTGAATCTAACCTCAGAACGTTTTCCTACAATTTGGCGGTCGTGTTGGTATAAGGCTTAGCCTAAGTGGACCGTGGCTGCTTCTCCTGCTGATGAACTGATTTCTGCATGCCTCACTAAAGCCCAGTTTTCTGGTTTGTTCCAGCTGCTTCAGTGTCAGTGAAGAGGGCTGGTTCTGTTCAGCAGCTGGTTTTTGTGTTGCACTTAGCTCCTGCCTTTTCGCTCTTAATGTTGATGTGTTCATCACAGCCGACAATCCATGCAAATGGCAACACATGTTTTACAGCGTACAGCATCTTCAGAGTCAGACAGGGGCACTGGATGGAGAGATGGGAATACAGTGAAGTTTGGAGATATGGGAGCTTTGCAAATATCTCTCTCCAAACCCTGGGACTGTGGTGTACACCTGTGCAATATGTGTCTAACCGGAGTCTCCCATCTCCTTAAATCAACCCTAGTTCCCATTGCCAAGCTGTCTATGTGGTGAAAGCGTTGTCCTTGATTGCAGAGTAAAATATTTCTCTTGATTATTTTGGGTATATGTGCATACCTGCTTTGTTTCACCTGGTGTTATCCCCAGACCTCATCAGCTTCACTCAAGATTTCCTTTTCCTCCCAATGCTGTATGGAGAATAACTGACAGTTTCTGCCATTATTAACTGATCGCAAAGTGTAATAAAAAAAAATGGCATTTAGGGGTTGCTGGGTAGCTCATTCTGTTAAGGCACCGTGCTGTGGTGCACGGATGAGCCCCATGGTCTCAGATCGAATCCAGACTGTGCCAGTGCTGACTGTGGCCTGTAGCTCTGCTAAGTGGGGTGGTGATCATGCAGCTGATCAAAACTAAATATGGATTGCTTGTGTCCTAATCCCTTTTTAATTAATTATAAACTGATTTCCCTTGGGCTTATCTTGAGTATTAGATGTCAAGATTGGTGTTTTCATGACAGTAAAAGACAACTCTATTGAGTTTGGGCTGTTTTTCTTTGGTGCTATTGGTGCTGGAGGTTGTGTAACAGGCTTCTTTTTGCCCCTAGGAGTGGTGTCCTGGCCAGGGAAGAGGACACAGGACGCTTGGGCAGAATTCAGACCCATCCAGCTCTTCGGAATGTTCTAGAGCGGACGCCCGACCCCTTTGACTTTTTCCGTCTGGATTGAGCCAGCCCTTCTTCATTGCCTCCCCTCCCCCCACCCCCTGCCCCCCTGCCCCTGAACCATGTGAGGGACCCCCGCCTCTCGAGCAGTGGGGTATCCGAGCGTTGTTCTGGGAACACTGCCACCTGCTGGTGGGTGGGGCGCGACTCGGGAGCGACTCCCGTGTGTAGACCAGGAGTCTACGCCCCCCCCCTTGTGTGCTCCCCTCCCCCCACTCCACCCCCCTGTTGCGTACCCCCACCACACCCCACACCCCCCCGAGGGGGACCAACCATGATGTTCCGAGACCAGGTGGGCATCCTGACGGACTGGTTCAAGGGCTGGAACGAGTGTGAGCAGACGGTGGCGCTGCTGTCCCTGCTGAAGAGGGTGACTCGCACCCAGGCCCGCTTCCTCCACATCTGCCTGGAGCATTCGCTGGCCGACTGCACCGAGATACACATCCTAGAGGCCGAAGCCAACAACGCAGGTAAGGCCTCCGCTTTCTCCTCACCTCCTCACATTCACTGTGGGTCGATGGCCATCCTGGTGCGTTTGTCTGAGATTAAAAAAACAAGCGAGAGAGAGGCCGGGACGGAGAGAGTGCGTCTGGCATTTTCACCCGGCGGACAGATACTCCTCCAGGTGACCTCTGACCCTGGCAGCCTGTGACGGACAGATGTGTGCTTTGCAGCATGCGATGGGGCAGAAATCTCTTGCATAAGAAACGGGCCTTGGGCTTATCCAAGAACTGGATTTCAAGAACACGGTTTTAAATAGCATGAGAGCCTGCTTGCCGTTTGAAATTGAGCTGCTATGTTCGCAGGGTGTCTGCGTGGAACATCAGTTTTTATGTATATTTGCCCACTCATATATGTGGTGTATTCACATTTACCCCCACCCCCGCCTATTTAAACCTAATAGTGTCCATTTATTATGTCCCACTGCTTTGTAACGAAGGTGTCCACCCCCTATGGGGTAGCAGCAGGTAAATTTCAGGTGCTGGAGGTGGGTTCTATTTACTATTTTTAGGTGAGAAATGTTAAACAAGCACTCTCAAACATATTCATGTTATGTCAGTAACGTGTTATGTCAGTTATCAGTGCTGACATGCCATGAAAGTGCGGGTTTCATATATTTAAACTAGTTTAACTAGCATTCTTGTGGTAACGTTAGTCATTAACATGTTCGCTAGTGAGTGAATCCTGTTACAGTTTTAAGCTTTTGTTTTATAATATGTAATTATTTGGAGTCAAAAGAAACTTTACCTCTACTTCTATGGTACTTGGACATATGTACAAATATAAGTTTGTATGTATAGACAAGCAATGGCATTATATTTTGTATTCATTTCAGCCTGGCCGAAAGCATCTAAATAGACAAAGGTTGAGTCTGTTCACTCAGTCACGCTTTAATCCTAGCCCAAGTCCTCTTAAATATCAAATTTTTATTTTGAAATGAAAACCAACTGAAAAATCATCAATTTAGTGCAAGAAAGTCATTGATATAGAAAAATGTATATCACTTAAAAATGTCAAAGTATAAGACTATAGTGTTACATCCCAAAAGTAAAAAAAAATTGGATCATCCAAAATTCAAGTAACCCTAACCCTTTCCCAAGCTCCAAAACTTCAATCCAGTCTTGCGTCAACCCTAACACCTGAAGATCTGATGATCATTCAATATATAATAGTTTTGTAACACTAAGCTTCTGTCCACTAACATTAGACACTGTAGCAGTCTTAAACTCCGGACATTACACCCAAACGTCTGAGCTTCAAAGCTTTTTAATTGTTGCAAGCTAAC
The DNA here is from genome assembly GCF_018555375.3 of Anguilla rostrata. Classification (NCBI taxonomy): domain Eukaryota; kingdom Metazoa; phylum Chordata; class Actinopteri; order Anguilliformes; family Anguillidae; genus Anguilla; species Anguilla rostrata. Next base: position 27,867,170 of record NC_057944.1, read on the forward strand.
GGTAGGCCTACTGACCAGTCCACTGAATTCTGAGACAAGTTCCAGGTGAACATCAGCACTACAAAAACTAACTACCGGTTATTGTTGTAATATTGCAGTGCCTGTGAGCTCCAGAAGTAAAAGCCCATTTCTTGTAAGTCTCCATTTTTTGTGAAAAGAAAAAAGCGTATTGCATTCTCCGCATCCAGAGAAGGGGCACTGCGTAGGTATTTTCATCTTAGATTGTTTTACCTGCACATCGTGCCTCATCCCATTTTAAAAAAATAAAATTGGATCATCCAGAATCGGTCCTAATCCTAATCCATTCCCAAGCTAACACTTGCCATTTTCCTAACCCTAACCATAACACTAAGATGAACCCTTAAATCTAATCTTGGCTCTAGAAGCTCATAAATTTCTAATTTTAAGACATTAAAAATGATGATAACCATATGAACATCCTCAATGAAATGAAGTAAATTCAAAGTAATGTATTTGAAGTCATTTATTATGTAAAAAGAATTTCACTGAAAAAATATCCAAATAGATAAGGCTATAGTGTTGCATCCCACTTGTGAAAAAATGTGGATGATATAGGCTAGGCCTTTTTCATTTTATTTCACTGATTGGCCTCACGGAACAAAATGAGTTGGATTTCTTTGTTGTCTGATTAGTCTTACAGAATATAAAGAGTTGGTTTTTGTTGTCAAATTGGTCACACTGAATCTAAGGAGTTGGGTTTTCTTTGTCTGATTGGTCTCACTGAATCTAAAGAGTTGGGTTTTGCTGTCATATTGGTGTAAGAGAACTGGCACATTCAGGGTTCAGTATGTGCCCTGAAATTAGAGTCGCTGTCCAGCACTGTGGTCCTGAAAGGCTTCAAAGATGCCAGAGCACTCAAGGCCTAGTATGTAATTAGTCTGCATAGTGCTGCACTATTGAAAGAAACTTACACACAGTTTTATTATTGATAAAAGGTGTGTAAAAACATACTAGAATTCATTCTGTTGGGTCATGTACAGTAGATGGGAGATTCCAACGTTGCAGTTCTTTTTTTGTTTTTAAACAATGGGTGGGATTCCTCCAGGCGCTGTTGGATTAAGGTAGCCAGCTAATGCAGTTCTTGCTAACACTGCCGTCTGGATGGCTGCTGCCATTGGAATGACTGCTGAAGTTGTAAAGCTGCATTATTCTATTTGACATCTGCTGGGTGGGGTCTTTAGATGCCTTTTTTTTCTATTTTTTTCCCCTTTTTCTCCCCAGTTCTGGAATGTTCAGGCTCATGCTGCCTGTCTTGTGGGAGAGAGCGGATGAGCTTGTGCTATCCCCTTAAGCGCATGACGTCAGCTGGCGCTGTTTAATAAGCCGCAGTTCCCCAGTTGGAAGGAAGCCATTTTATTATTCCTACACAGGGAAGTTGGAACGCTCTAAGCTATGAGGGCATCTAAGTCACACAGATTCCTGAAACATACCAGTGCATGAGCTCTGCAAGCAGGGTATCAGACAACAGGAAGACATGATGCCATTGTGCCATCCTGCAATAGCACTGGGTTTTTCCATATTTCAGCTTTTACGTACAGACCTGCCGCAGAGTGCGCATTCAGTGGCCTGTATTTTTTCCTCAGGAAATTTTTCAAATCCCAAAGTACCCATGGACATGTAGCCTTTGTGGAAAAGGAGCGTTGGGGCACTGGGCCATAGCACTGTTTGTCAGTGCACGCCCTGTGTCTTTCTGTAAACTTGAAGCATCGTCCAGCAAGTTTAAACAGGGAGTGAGACTCATAGATGCTCCCAATGGGCCAAGTGCTATGTTGGCAGGCATGTTTTTACATGTCCCCCAAGACCTGTAGATCTTTAACTGTTTACTTGAGATTTCCTCCCATTCACAAACAATAGACAGCTTCATCAGAGTCACTTATCAGTTCTAGTGCTGCACAGCTTCATTAGAGTCACTGATCAATTCTAGTGCTGCACAGGTTCTTTAATGAGCCACTGATCAAAGCTAGCACTGTACAGCTTCATTAATGAGCCACTGATCTATGCTAGTGCTGCACAGCTTCATCAGAGTCACTGATCAATCCTAGTGCAGCACTGCTTCATTAGAGTCTGCTCCCATTGGCATAGTCCTGTTTTGCTGGAACCCTCTCTAGCTGTAGCCTGTGGTGAAGTTTTACCACGTTGTCCAGGATCTTAGGGCTGCGCCCACAACAGCTCCAGGCAGCTTGGCTCGCATCAGAAAGTGCATGCAGCTCCATGCGAGTTTGGCCTGAGAAGGGCAGGGGAGGAGGAAGTGTAAAAACCGCTGCCTTGAAGGTGCGGGAGAGAGGCGACACTCCAGATGGCTGTGGTGTAGAACATGGGAGCCGCCCCTTAAGTGCACCCTTCATTGGGGCTAATGGACTGCTGCTCACCAACGATCAGCTCAGCACTCATCCTGCTATGACTGATGTCTCTTCAGTCATTCAGGGCACATCTGCGAGCAATGTGCCCTGAATGACTGCACCACAGCCTTTTTTTTGTCTATTGTGTCTACATCGTGCATTGTTTACTGCATTGTCTGGAAAGCCAATGTGGGAAAATGTACTGCAATCCAGCCTACAGCTTGTTTGATTATAAATGATTAATTTCTAAAAAGGTAGCTGCAAAATGCACTGTGTGTTTTGCAGGTGACAGAATGAAACCCAAATTTCTGCACTGAAAACCATTAAAGAGCACATAGTTGAAAGTCACTAAGCTCTTCAGTGCGACCCATTCTACTGCCAGTGTTTGTCAGTGGAGATTTCATGGCTGTATGCTTGATGTTATGCACCTGTTAGCATTGGATGTGGCTGAAATATCCAAAACCACTAATTAGAAGGGGTGTCCATATACTTTTGGAAATGTAGTGTATCTCAGATCGTATTGTTGCAAAATCTGTGACACTGCTTTTGATACAAATATCGAACAGTTGCCTCAAGAATTGAAATCATATCCTTTTGTGGCAAAGCCTGTGGTTTACACCCCTAGCAGAGAGACTAATCGTTCAAGCTTCCAGATCCTGCAGCTATTCTGAAATACTACACTACCCAGGAGTCTTTGATGAATAGCGGGATGTACACATTTGTTCTAAACGAGCATGTGAAATGGCTTGGCCACAGCCACAGTACAGTGGACGCATTTGGCCCTGGTGTGCATACACGTGCATTACTGGTCATTCCTGTTCCTTTTTTGGTGTGAAAGACACTTTGACTCCTTTCACTTCAATGATTTGGTGGTCACTGGGAAAACATCCTGCTCATCTCAGTTTTCATGGATTAACATGGTCTAAATAAGACGATTTGCAGTTCATTTGTAAGCAGCTTATATGTGGAAGAATACTGTGATATATGTATGCAGTTATTAATTATTATAACACCTTTGTACATACTGAATTGAAAGATGCAGCAATGGAATATTACAGCCCCGCCCATACATATAAGGTGCTGAGTGTTTCTGGGTTTCCTATAGAAATGACCTGCTATGACCACAGACTCTCTCAGTCCTTACAGACAGTACCTTCTATACCCACTGACCTCCTGTAAATACAAGGGATTCAGATATAACTTCACACAGTCACACTATAAAACTCGAACAGTTACACAATTATACTCACACAGCTACACCGTAAAATTCACCTAACTACACAATAAAACTCTCACAGCTACACAATAAAACTCTCACAGCTACATGATAAAACTCACACAATAAAATTCACCCAGCTACACAATGAAACTCACAGCTTCACAATAAAACTCTCACAGCTACTCAGTAAAATTCATGCAGCTACACCATAAAACTCTCACAGCTATACAATAAAGCTGGTTGCTTTTTGAGCTATCTGTACGAATGTTGGAAGACGGGCAGCATGAATCTGGGATATGGTTTATTTTCTGACAAACATATTGGTGAAAGTTAAACTGTAACTTTGAACTTTCATATCAGTGATTTGTTAAGCAGAGAGATTTTTAGGAATTGTGTATTTACCCATATACAGAATAGGCTGTATGCATTTACATAGGCTGTGTGTGTGTGCGTGTGTGCTGCGGGGGTTATGTTAGTGTCAAAATGCAGGAAAGAAAACACAGCTTTCTATAAATGCCGATATTCCAAGGCCTTTTTTATGATTACAATGGGTGATGACCCAAACTTGAACCATAACAAAATAATTACTCCTGTTTCTTTGAGCCAGTCGTCCTTTGGTGACTTGACATTTGTGTTGTTTATCGATCATAATATTTACACAGCCATTGGTAGCATAGCGAGATTCAAAAAGAAAGCACTTTATTTGAATGAAAAGCCAAAAATGAGATGTCACGCTCTAGCTACCTTGCTCAACACGAGTAAATTAAAACGGAAATCGCTCCTAGGGTTTTTTTTTATATTAGTAGCCTGTCAGGCAAAAATTTGTTTTGGTCAGAACGGCAGAACATTATTTGTATCATATTTCAGTCTGCTGTTTCATCACGCTTCAGTTAGAAGTGTCATAATAAAATGATGAACTTACGACATTAATTTACTGTGTCATTGTCGTCTGTTGGAATTTTATGGCCAAAATAGTTATTGTTTAACAGAGTGCAGTTGAATTGATGTAAAACACAGATTTAGAAATGTCCTGTGTTCCAAAGACACCGCATTCCGTGGGCTAGCACCACCACGTTTTTGTTCAGATATTAATTTTACTTTATTGCAACTGTACGCCTGTATTTCCACCGGTTCAGACTTGTTAGCAAAGTGGTTCTGCTGCTGATCAAATATTTACTTTCCTGTCTTAATGGGAATCTAATGATCAGCCCTGTGGTGATGAGGGTCATGACCTTGTAGAGGTTGCACAGTGTTCCAACTTGGTCATATTTAGGAACAGCGCCATTTAAATCGCTGCGTTGCCGTGTGCAGTCATTTTCCTTCATGTGATATTTGTTTTTGTATTTATTCATTCGTTTGAGTTGTTCAGCAGAAAGTTCTCTCTACCCCAGTGAAAAACATAGCCTGAGGTACATGCCTAAATATATCTGCTCTCAGCCATGACCCAGTTCAGGCACACCAACAATATTAAAGCAGCATTCAGTCAGTGTGTTGTTTCCCCTCATTCTCTTCATGGGCTAGAGGAAGCCGGCCATGCTTCTCGGGTATCCAGTGCAAAGCTGCGGAGAGTAGTCAATCTAATGTTCTTTAACGGTAAAGATTGTTAACTTCCTGTAGTTTAAAACAAAAACTTGCACCCACATTGACCCTTTTTGGATAACATTAGACACCCCTGCTCTAAAACCTGGAAAGGTGAACTATCCCACTAAATCCTCCAAAAGGGAACTATCCCTTTAAAATCTGAGATGGTGAACTATCCCTCTACAACCCTGGAAAGTAAACTATCCCTTTGAAACCCCAGAAAGTGAACTGTACCTTTTATTAATTGACTTTCTGGTGTTTTAAAGGGACTGTTTATTCTCTGGGGTTTTAAAGGGTTTATTTGATTGTGCAGTAGACGGAAGACAGAATTGACTATGATTGTGTAGTAAACTGTTGGCAGTGTTGAATATGTTTGTACAGTGGACTCTTGGCAGTGTTAAATATGATGGTTGTGCTGTTGGCTGTCAGACGTGTTGAATTTTATGACTCAATCAAAGGTAGGTGGCGCTAATGCTCAGATGGATTCATTATGAATGAACTTGCTCCTCACAGCCATCGTCAGCCAGTGGAACCAGGAGCCCAAGGAGAAGGTGGTGTCCCTGCTGCTGTCGCACCTCCCCCTGCTGCAGCCACGCAACAGTGAGGCCAAGTGCCAGTACATGAAGCTCCTGCAGAAGGTCCTGAGCCACACCATCGAGAGCAGCCTGTTCGTGGAGGAGAGCCGCCAGCTGCTGTCCTACGCCCTCATCCACCCGGCCACCACCCTGGAGGACCGCACCTCCCTGGCCATGTGGCTCAACCACCTGGAAGAGCACCTGTCCAGCGGCTACACAGCCAGCACCCGGCCCCCCGTCGGGCCCTATCACCCCCGCCAGGGCTCGGACGAGTGGCCCGGGCCCACCGACACCCTTGACGCCCACGCCTGGCCGGACAAGCCCCCCTCTTCCTCCTCCTCTACGGCGGGACAGAATGGGCACCTGTCCTTCCACGGGCCAGGCGGAATGCCTTCCCCCATCAACAGCATCGCCACTGGAACCAACACAGGTCAGTCCTAATCATTCTGTTAGCATTCTGTTCTGCTTTACTGTGGGTAACACAAGAATGAAGCAGATAGAAGTGAAATGAATTCCTAAAATTAACATGCGTGATCGCAGAACAGAAAGGGAATGCCCAGGGTGGTCCTTGGAATCCCCCCAAAAAACCCCAAATGAATTAGGGGCCTACAAGGTTAAGAACTACAGGTAGGGTGTTTCCTGTGCACTTCACATGGTGTGCAGAGATGAAATTGTTAAAATTGTATTTGTCCAATTTACTTGAATTTGAATAAAGCTTTTCAGATATATAAATATTATTAGAATGGATTTTCAGAAATTGTAGGCACGACAGGAGTTTATTTCTTGGTAGTGTAGTCAGTTTTCTTTATCTTTGCTTCTTTACTCATCCCTCAGAAATTTTCTCAGCGCTTCTTGCCCTCCACCTTCTCATGTTAGCTGGTGGATGTTGGTGCCTCTGAACTATAAATCAGGGATACTTGTATCTCGCCCTCAGGACCAGCAGTGCTGCTGGTTTTTATAACTCCCTTCTAATCAGGGGCTGCTTTAAACCTGGGGCACTAGAGGAGTGAGATTTCTGGCCAGTCAGTGACAATAATCAATAAACCCATGTGGAAGAGAAAACCAGCAGTACTAGTAGTCTCGAGGGTCAGATTTGAGTATTTAGGCCCAAATTCATTAGGCATGAAGCTTCTGAAACATCGCAATTGGTGGAGCAGCCATGCACTGGCAGTAATGGCATGTAGCCTATGTTAACTGACGCATGCCCCATTAGAAGGCCTCAGGGCTAATATGACATTTTAGTCTCAAAAAGCAGGCCTGTCCATTGGCTATCATTGTGAATGCATCTACAACAGAAATAAGATGATGTTCTAGAGGACTATTTCCCACAAGATTAGGTATGTGGGGTACAAAGGAGCCACTGTGCACCCACTCTGTGGATTAGGCTGGCAATCACTGACTCTTCACCAGAACACCAATAATTGATTTAAATCATGGATACATGTGATGGCTCCCCTCATTTTGGTTTTCATGGAACTTTAACATGCCCCATCCCAGGTAGGTCAGCCTGTTGTGTTTTCACCTAATACTGCATAGCCAGACACCCAGGCTGTTGGGTTTTCACCCAATATTGCACAGTCAGACACCCAGGCTGTTGGGTTTTTATGCAGTACTGTGCTGTCAGGTGGGCTGTTCAGAAAGTGCGAAGAGCATTTACATCATGCATCCTCTTTCTGAGCGTGGGAACAACACAGTCCAAAGCTGCATAACTAATTAACCCAGTAGATGCAGCAATTACATTTCAATTTGACCTTGTGTTCTCTAAGACTTCATCCCTATTTGACTGTTAAATTGCCATGAAAGGCTTACTTGAAATAAATAAAACTTCAAAATCAAATTAGAATAGCTGGGGGTACAAGCACTGCAGTTGACCTCAGTTAACTTCTGTCTGTTTCGTCGGTGCCTTGTGAAGCTTTGTAGGCTTGCTTTGATGGCTAAAGTGACGGAGTGTAGCACAGTGGGTAAGGAACTGGGCTTGTAACCGAAAGGTTGCAGGTTCGATTCCCGGGTAGGACACTGCCGTTGTACCCTTGAGCAAGGTACTTAACCGAAATTGCTTCAGTATATATCCAGCTGTATAAATGGATACAATGTAAAATGCTATGTAAAAGTTGTGTAAGTCGCTCTAGATAAGAGCGTCTGCTAAATGCCTGTACTGTAATGTAATGTAAACTGTTGGACCTGTTACATGCAGCACAGGCTGGGAAGCTGGTGGCCCTATAGTGCACATGACAGAGGCCTGTGCCTTTGCAACTGTGTGCGTGTACTGTGGCCACACACAGTAGTACCAGGTTGGCTTCTGGAATGTTCCAGGATATTGATGCATGACTTCCTATCTCCTGCCTTCAACCCCATGCCCGTCCCCTCAACAGTGCTGTCCAGCCAGATCCACCCCAGCCCGCTGAAGAGGGCAATGTCCCTAATCCCCTCCAGCCCCCAGGCCTGCGGCACCGAGTGGCCCAGTCAGGAAGACCTCGGGGGACGGCCGGGCTTCCTGCCCCCGGACCACGCCCCGCTGTCCCCCCAAAGCAGCGTGGCGTCCTCGGGCAGCGAGCAGACGGAGGAGCAGGGCGCGTCCCGCAACACCTTCCATGAAGAAGGAAGCGGCATGAAAGGTGAAAGTGGCTCATTACAGAATTGGTACGGAATTGTCAGGACTGACCAGGCTATGAGGGCCTGCTGCCATCAAACAGGAAGTAAGCTTGGCATTTACTCAAAGAGCACTGCCTGGTTCTGGTTTGGCATCAGAGTGTGGATACTGTTTTAGTAAACTTGGTTTTCCTACTGGTTTGTACCAGTGGCAAGTTGCCTGTGTAAATTGCTATGATTGAGAAGTCTTCTCCAAAATGTAAAAATGTAACAAATTTATAATATCGATATTAAAAACCTTCAGACATTGTATTGCAAATGACACCTTGAATCCTGGCAATTTTTCACTGTCATTGCCCTTCTAACAGCTGTAAACTGCAGACCTATACCTTCTACACTACACACCGTCTACACCACTTACATGATCTACACCATGCATCAACTGCATCACCTACATCATCTACACCACACACACTTGTCTTGATTAGGGAACAGAATTTGAAGTGTCCTTGCCTTGTGTCACTGCTTTCTTCTGTGTACTCTACAGATGTCCCCACTTGGCTGAAGAGTCTCCGCCTTCACAAATATGCTTCGCTGTTCTCTCAGCTGACGTATGAGGAGATGATGATTCTGACTGAGCAGCACCTGGAGTCACAGGTTTGGGGGAATTTATTTACATTCTGTGTGCGGGAGGAGGGATTCACAGCATGTCTACCAGAATGCTGTTATACCATAATTTGCAAGTCCAATGCATCCTCCATGTTCAGCCGAGACAAAACTGCACAAATCCAGACTAACTACCTCATGCCGAATGGCTGTTCTCTGCTCACCTACATATTATACAGCCACATTAGCTGTGCACATTCTGAGCATTTTTTCCCAGAACCAAAGACGTTGGTTTGTGGATCACTCCTGTTAATGCTATGAGAATGCTATTGGCCAGTTTATAGAGATATCAGTGGAGAAAGACAACTGGAAAATTGTATGATTGAATGAATTGTTGTATTTGTTATATATATGGGCACGTTGCAGTATATCAAGCTAACGCCCAGTTTTACCGTTAAAAATCTAATTTATTCCAATTCTTGTTTATTATTATGCATTCTTTTATTTTCTATTCTTACCATGTGAACAGAAATTTTTTTTCAATGTGTTGACAAGCCTGGATTTTTGATTTATGTTTACATGAAATTTTATTTATTTTTTATTCGCCAACACTGTTGAGCAGGTTTTTTTTTAGTGACCGCGTAATGAGCCAAAACTGTTATGATTGAACTGCAAGTCAGCATTCAGAAAAAATGTTGCTTGCATTCGGCCTGCAGCCTAGATTAAGCTCAGCAGATGGGTCCATCTGAGCACAAGTAATGAAAAGCTGCACTCGTCTGTGTTTCAGAATGTTACGAAAGGAGCCCGGCACAAGATCGCCCTGAGCATCCAGAAGCTGAGGGAGAGACAGAGCGTGCTGAAGTCCTTAGAGAAGGTGAGCAGGTGCACTGGTGCTCACAGCACCCATCCCCTTCGTTTCACTTAGAGCGCACGTTAGAGTGCATTTTTGCCTGCGATGTGATTAGCATAATTTGTATTGATATACAATTAAATGCAGTTGAAAGCATTGGGACTGTGACTCCATTTTTGTGGTTTTGGTTCTGATGGCTGCAGGGAAGATATCGGTCATGTAATGATGTCTATGGGTTACAGACTTCATGCTGTCATTGCATGTATGACAAAGTACTAAATGTGACTACTGCATTTCAGATTGTTTTAAATTGTCCTAATACTTATGTATCCAAAGGGCTGTGATTCCTACACGGATCACCCGATATGGATGTAAATACTGTCAAATTAAAGCTGACAGTCTGCCCTTTGACCTGACATTCATTGTTTTACTTCAAATTTAATGTGCTGGACTACTGAGCCAAAACAACAAGAAATTGTGTCACTGTCCCAATACTTTTGTATATTCATGTTTTTTTTCCCCCACATTCTTGTGCTGCTATTCTGGTGCCCATATCATCGCGTTTGGTCATCACAAACTTGACTGACCCTGTAGGTCATGCTGTTATTCTGAAGTTTTATGCCCCACCATTATGTATTTATAGCCAGGGGCTGAAATATATGCCACTGGGGAAAGAACTGATAATACATAATAAAGTGAGCTAGTTTGAGTAGCCTGGCGGCTTTTCTGCGCGGTTACTGCCATGCTTCTGTTTATGCCATGTGTACCCGGGCCACTGGAGACCAAGTGCATTCAGCTTTCACTTTTAATTTCAGGTTAAACATATTCGAGTTCAATACGCTTTCAATTTCAGTTCTTGCTATTCATTACAATTCAGTTGCACATCTGGGTACTTGGTAGAAGCAAACAAGCAATGATTCCGTTTAGCTGCCATCAGTGGTTAGCACCTTAAGCTGCGTCAAAATGTCTTTTTGTAACGCTGGGACACGCAGAGCACATAATGGAGCTTTATACCAGCAATTTTTTTATTTCGGTTTTTTCTGATCTGTCCCTATTGATTTGGTCTTGGGACACTGCATTCTGTAACCGGATCGCCTCAAAGTACCCTGGGGATAGACAATATTGTGTATAGCTGGAAATGAAGGAGACAATACGTTTTTAAGTCTGTCATTGCTATTTGTGTACAATATTGGAATTCATCTTGTGCAAGAAATATGAAGTTATTAAAAAAAGCACTAAATGAATAAACCACACAAGCATGTGCAAGTAAATAAGTGGGTAAATAAATCATTAATCAGAATTGAAAAATTGAAATCAGCGGAGTAATGTGTGTTTTAGTTGGTCTCTAAGGTTTTTAGAAGTACTGTACTGGTACAATTGTTTGTGTGTGGTCAGCATATCCTATGAAAAGACCTAAACCAATAATGTTTCTGTTCAACTCTCCTGCAAACCATTATTGTCCATCTAGGCAAGGCTAATACACCGTAAGTCTTAGAACTCCATTGTTTACAAAAAAGTATTAAAACAAAGATGTGCTGTTGCTTAGGACTGCGTAATTCATCATTACGAAGAACGTGGCCTTTGTTCTTTTGACTAAAACAAATTTATAAAATTAAAACGATTGCTTTTGTGATATGTGAAAAGTAGTTCCATTTTGGATATACTGACTGTAAGGAAGACAATGCGCATACTTGAGAATTGCATGCTGTTGTGTGTACTAATGCGCATATTTTTCAATTAAACAAGCATCCAAAACACAGCTTGTGGCTAGGTGGCTACTGCTGAATATGTACTGCCTGTGACTTGTGGCTTCCCTTGGCTTGCCTGTTCACTTCCACATCGAATGTATGCAATGTGCGGTACTGTCATACTGAAAAAAGTCCACATCTAAATAACCAATTAGATCCTTTTTTAAGTAAATTTGGAAAAACTACCCTGGCCATGTTTTTCGTGATAATAGGGTCCATTTTCTGTAAATGAAAATATGTCTTTCTGAGCTGTATTTAATGACTTCAGCGCACAACTGAAATAAATGGCTTCATGGTTGTATGCTAAATGGAGTAGGAAAATGTCAAAAGCACTTAGAGTTTTCGGTTTTGGTCTTTTCATTGGATATGTTTAAGATGATGAAAAAATGAAAATTGCCCATGTTTTCCTCTTAAGTTGTGGCTGTATCCCTCCCACTTGCTGTTCGCGCCCCCTGCAGGACATCTTAGAGGGAGGGAACCTGCGCAGTGCTCTGCAGGAGCTCCAGCAAATCATCATCACTCCCATCAAGGCCTACAGCCTGCCCACCACTGCCCAGAAGGAGGCGGAGCCTAACGCTCCGCCCACCGATAAGAGCACCAAGCCCGGGGAAGACAAAGACGCAGCAGCCGCCACCGAGAGCTTCCAAACCCACAACCCCCCTCCCTGTGACGGAGAGCCCTCGTCCACGCCCATCTCGGATGGAGACATTGCCGGCCAGTTTACCCGCGTCATGGGCAAAGGTAGGGGTCTGTCAGGCACGAGACCTTCACAACGGCCCAGAATTGACTGTAACCTCAGTGATGGACATGCGTGTTTTTAAATTGCTGCTTCATGGTAAAAGTAAGGTGACGTGCACTTGTGGGACATTTGCTGATTTTACCGCTTGAGTTCGTTTAAGAAACCGGCTGCTTGTATTATTATTATTTTTTCATTTGTGTGTGTGTGCTTATGTTCATCTGAGTGGGTAAGATTCAAATACATGATGTGATGTTATGTGCTGTTTGTTGTGGGTGTAGTGTATGAGCGATGTTGTTTGGTATGGGTGTAGTTTGTGCAACATGCTGTTTGGCAGGGGTGTAGTGTATGAGCTGCGATGTTTGGCAGGGCGGTAGTGTATGCGCTATGATGTTTGGCAGGGGTGTAGTGTATGAGCTGTGATGTTTGGGAAGGGTGTAGTGTATGAGCTGCGATGTTTGGCAGAGGTGTAGTGTATGAGCTATGATGTTTTCAGGGGTGTAGTGTATGAGCTCCGATGTTTGGGAGGTGTGTGGTGTATGAGCTGTGATGTTCTCAGGGGTGTAATGTATGAGTTATGATGTTCGGCAGGGGTGTAATGTATGAGCAGTGCTGTTTGGCAGGGCTGTAGTGTATGAGTTATGATGTTTTCAGGGGTGTGGTGTATGAGCTATGATGTTTTAAGGGATATAGTGTATGAGCTGTGATCTTTGGCAGGGCTGTAGTGTAATCCCTATGGGGTGCTTTCTTATGTTCTGTGTGACAGTGTGCACTCAGCTGCTGGTGTCCAGACCAGATGAGGAGAACATCAACTGCTACCTTCAGCTCATTGAAAAGTGTCTGGCGCATGAGGTAAGAGGAACACAGCGTCCCGAAACCCTGTCCCATTATCTGTCTCTAAGGTAGGGTACAATCTGCACAGTAGTTTCAGAGCAGGTACATTTTTTACATTTCAGTCCTCAGTAAGGCTTTAAGTAACGTGTTTAAGCCGCTGCCTCAAACTGCAGCTCAACAGAAGCCTTTGCATGTTTCTGTGGAAGTATCGAAAGGTTCCCAATTTCAGGGTGGCCCTCCTCTCCCTCTCTCTCTCTGCTGCAGGCCTTCACAGAGACGCAGAAGAAGAGGCTGGTGTCCTGGAAGCAGCAGATGTTGAAGCTTCTCCGCCTGTTCCCTCGGAAGTCAATGCTGGACGTGCCTGTGTACCGGCAGAAAGGGTGAAGGGATAAAAGCACACCCCCTGAAATTTTTCCCTGTCTCGCGTACTGTGCTGAAAGGCATTCGCTGTATATGTTTTTGAATTATACAGAATTATACAGTTTTTGAATTATACAAGTCATGCTCAATTTTTGTGCGCCTAACTGTGAAGCCACACTGCGTCCGACAAGAAGAATTTTTCGGGTGGTGACGTCGCCTCATTGAAAAGTGTTTGTGCACTAAAACTAGCTTGGCTAGCCTGTTTTGCGCAGTACAAACAGCTACAATTGGGCCACATCATGTCCTGTTACAATTCAATAGCCTGACCCAGGTGCAAAATGCAGTCTTACGTTTTCATAATTTTTAGATTATATTCAAACTGGACAATGATAGCACAACATAAAACATTAAACTCCAGACAACATTTAATGAACGCAGTGTGTCCGAAATAGAGAACGCGCCCACAAGCGACCAGTTGTGGGAGGCGGGAGCGATGCCAGGAGATCTTGTTGGAGGTAGTGTGGCTTCACCTTTGTGTCTGTTTGTGTGTGTGTGTGTGTGTGTTCCCCAGTGTGCATAGGTCAGTTGTAATGTGTTTGGTGCCCTGTGGTGTCAGTGTGTGTTATTTATTCTCCTCTCTCCCCCCAGCTGGGCCTATGGCTCCAACTCCCTCCCTACAGCTGGCTCTGTGGGGGGGGGCCTGGGACGCAGGGGCCAGAGGCAGTTCCAGATGCCCCCTCGCGGCCTCCCCCCGAGCAGGATGGGACTGATGAGCCCGGGGGGCATTGGGGGTGCCTCTCCCCGCCATACCCTCACCAGCCCAGCCCTGGGAGCCCAAGGCCGACAGGTCAGTCAAGCAAAACCCTAAACCCAAAGCACTATACCCAAAACCCTAAACACTATACCCAAAACCCTAAACCTTAAACACTATACCCAAATCTATAAACACTATACCCAAATCTATAAACCCTAAACCCAAAACTATAAACCATAAACCCTAAACACTACCCAAAACTATGAACGCTAAACACTGTACCCAAAACTATAAATCCTAAAACCAAAACCCAAAACCCTATACCCTGAACACTAAACCCAAAACCCCAAATTCTGACCACTTAACTCAAAACCCTAAATACTAACCTGTAAGCCCAAAAACCTGAACACTAGCCACTGCTGCCACTAGCTTTCTGGAAGTGTCTGCGGGGAAAAACGAATCAATGCTTTGTGTATCAGTTATATATACGTGTCAGATTTTCTTTCACAAAATCATTGTTAATCATTGTTAAGACTTATTTTATTCTCATTTTAAACAAGAATTGTTTATATGAATGGTCAGTCCCAGTTCTCATTTAATCATTTTTGCAGAGTAAGATTTTGTAAATGAAGGTGTTTCATAAAGGAGATAAAACAGGTGCAGTCCTTGGAAACACAAAATGGATGATATTGCTGTATCATTAAAAATAGAAAACTTAAAAATAATGTCAGTGTTCATCATAATTTGACAGATAAATGAAAAAAACTTGCTCAATTGAATACAAAATATGCTGGCCACATTGTTTTATTGCGGTTATTTAATAAAGGGTATCATTTCCAAATTTCAAATATCCTTTTTTCTCAGTACTTTACAGTTTTGTCCATTGATTTATTTTTGTAGATTGTCATCATTTAAACTTGATCTCTATTGGCGAAAAGCAGAGGTATACACCGTAAATGTGCTCAGACCTTGTGGGTGTTGTTGCTATGGAAGTGGAGGCAGTGATGAAGTGAGACTCCTCCCCCCCCCCCCCCCCCCCCCCCGCAGAACCTGTGGTTTGCCAACCCCGGCGGTAGCAACAGCATGCCCAGCCAGAACCGCAGCTCTGTGCAGAGGACCCACTCGCTGCCCGTCCACACCTCTCCACAGACCATGCTCCTGTTTCAGCAGCCAGGTGAGGCTTCACCCCCCCGAAACGGCGCCACGCTTTCCGTTATCTTCAGCGGGCCAACACCTGTTTTACATCTGTTTTTGAATGGCGGATCTGTCAAACCAGACTGCTCTCTCTCTCTCTCTCTGTTTCACTTCTTCTGTCTTTCCCTCACTTCATCCAGAATGCCAAGTTCCAGGCACGGACCTCGAGATCAACCCCACGCTGGAGTCGCTGTGCCTCAGTATGACAGAGCATGCCTTAGGGGGTGAGTGCATCTGTAGGCCCTGCTCCCTGGGCTGGAGCAGCTGGCCTCTTTACACACTGAGCTTCCACACTGTGGCTGACATGTTTTAAAGAATATCAGAGTAACATGACGTGATGATGTTGATGACATGAAGAATTGTATATAATAGCGGTCAATACAGATTTTCTGTTGGATTTACGTAGTTTGTTTTCTAATGTCCCTTTTTTAACAGAAAAGCCTGGGGTACACATTTGACTTCTCTCAGTATGCTTTTTTAAGGTCCAATAATATGGGGACTTGCTTTTTTTTTTCTTACCCTGTAGTTTGGTACCCCCTTCTGGCTCCCTAAGACTTGTACTTAAAACGCAAATCTATTTTAGGTTAATTTTGACTCAACTCACCTTTTTTAGGATATGAAATTCAGTATTTTCACTTTTTGCGCAAAAATCCAGGCACTTGGCCAGGAAGTAAGCTTCAAATGATGCAAAGTTTACATTAGCTCTGATGTTAAAGATTCGTTCTTTAGTTGGATATTGTTGAACTTCGTTTTTAAGTGGATTTTTTTCTTTTCTCTCTGTTCCCTTACAGATGGAATGGACAGAACATCGACAATATGAAAATAAAACAAATAATCAATTTAAAAAAAAGACCTACACTTTATAACTGAATCCTGATCAGCTCTCTGGGGCTGTAGGACAGAAATCAACATAAACATAATGGTCACTACAAAAATACAAACTAACTGTGTATATGTTCTCTGATATTTTTCTACTTTATTATACTTAACTAAGGTTTATTATAAATGGAATACAGATTACTATGATATTATGTGAGAGAAAAAAAGAATTGCAGGAGAGTTTGAATGCTGAATTGTTTAGTTTTCCAACCTGCTCAGTGTCTCCCTCTGCAGGCCCCCGATGACGTAATGAGAAAGGCCGCGGGTAGCGGGGAGGGCTGGTGCCAGTCATTTACCGCTGGGTCACTGCTGACACTGAGGCTGAGATCTGTCAGAGAAAGGGAGGATTGGTGCTGACATTAGGGCGTTGTTCCCAA
The DNA here is from genome assembly GCF_018555375.3 of Anguilla rostrata. Lineage (NCBI taxonomy): Eukaryota > Metazoa > Chordata > Actinopteri > Anguilliformes > Anguillidae > Anguilla > Anguilla rostrata. Next base: position 27,883,832 of record NC_057944.1, read on the forward strand.
AAATGTTCCTTCCTTTTCATCCCAGCACGTAGTCAAAGTGCATGGAGAAGTGAGTAACCTCTCGGTGGGAGTGGGACGCAATCCCCATGCACAGAGCGCACCCGTGCATTCTGGGAAATTATCTGAAGAGCCCAGCCATGCGCTTTTAAGCTTCCCGCAACCTCTATCCCCCATGAGAAAGACAGGGAAAGAGAGGTCTGATTTACTTCTGTCTTATTGACTAGTGTTTGCGGGTGGTTTTGGAAACCTATAAAAAACAATGTAGGTTTCAACTCTCAATTATGAGGGCTATCACAAATTAAAAAGAAAAAAGTTTAAAAAAATTTAAAAAATTAAAAATCTGCCGCTGTCAGACTTTTGTTGTTTAGAACCCAGACTTTAAGGAGGAAAAAATGAGAAAACGTTAAAAAAAGCAAATCACTTGTTTTATATCCCCTCCCCTCCCTGGATTTTGATAAGGGCTGGTGAAATTTAAACCATTTAAAAATAAGTGTGACTGTCTCATTGACAGGATTGACAGGTTTATTTAGCTTATATACATTGGAGAAAAAAAAAAATCTAAGTGGTGATCCTGCACTTTTTTGATAGGGAAACGAGCAAAATAAATACACTCTATACCCTCTGCCCTATTTCTGTTGCTAAGAGTGATTGAAAATGAAGCTGTTTTTTTTCTGCCGGTCGGAATTGAATGCGCAGGCCTCTCCACTCCCTTGTTTTCTGTCAAAGGCTAGCACCCTGGTTTGATGAATCAAGGCTGTTTAATATGCATAGATGTCCCTTTCTTATGTGACACTTCGGACCAACGGTTTTACGTTCAGATCATCATGGATTATTGGTGTTTTCGATAAGCAGCAGTTTTGTCGTAAGTGGTAAAATGTCTAACTGTGTTCGAGGAATAGTGTGTCCACGTCTGTGTCGATTGGGTGTTGGTAATCCGATTATTAATAATTTTGCTTTGTAATTCAAAACTGGGATTTCCTTTAGTTTGGGTGCTTGCAGCTTAGATCTTTGTTGGAGTGTCCATTTATGAACTTTGCAGCGGGTCGTATCCATCATTTCTAATACCAGTACTTTACAGAAAATGTTTTTGACCCAAAGGGTGCAGTGGCGATTGATTCTGCCTGTACATCCAAATGTGGTTCATGGGTACGTGTTTCTCCAAAGCCCCCAGTTATCAGATACGTGGTGAAACCAAGCCACTACTGTGCTGGGTGCCTTTTTGGATGCTCTCGGGCGTGCTGAACGGGCATCTTCCCTGGCAAGGTGGGCTGATCCGCTTCAGCAGCAGCGGAGTGGGGGCATGGCCACGTGTCGTTCCAAGCCAATGACAGGACAGGAAAGGGGAACGTGCAAACAGAGGAAGCGTGTCCAAACAGCAGTTTATTGTCTGGGCCAAAGGGGATCACTGTCCGGAGAGACAGAGCAGCCTTTTTGAAATGTGCGTTCCGGCTTCTGATCATGCAGCAGGTCTTGGTGTCGGGCCTTTACAGAGTGGAACGTGGATTTTGTCTTTTGGGTTTTTTGGGGTGGTGTCTGTCCTGGGAATAGTGTCTCCTCATTTCTCCAGATGTATGGGTGCTGTTGTTGGTTAACTCAGCTTTTTCATCAGTCCTTGTGTGAAATGGTGAGAAGGATGAATAAGAAGAGGAGAACTTATTAGTGCTGTCCACTGAGGCTTTGTCATTTCTTGGGTAGTGTGGGCACGCTGCAGTATACACCATTCCAAGTGGGCTGAGCTGTTCCTTCAGGATCCGCTTGGCGAGCTCTCAAACCCAAGGCACTCATGTGTTTGCTGATGTCCAGGAAAACCCACACTCTGTCTTTGTGTTGAAATTGCTATCACTGTATTAGTCTTCAGGAAGACAAATTGAAACAGTCTGTCAATTTGAGTTTATGTCCAATGCCGTTGAGCGCGAATGGTGAAGGACTAAAGCACCAGGCAGGTACACCCTTGAAGAGCACCTAGTGTTGCCTAAAAAAGGGAAATGTGGGTGACGGTAGAGGCCGCATCATGGATTCAGTCTGCACTTAGGCATGTCCTCCTTAGAGTGTAAAAATGCCCCTTTTACTTTTAAGTGGTTTCAAACGGTGGTCTTGAAGGTCAAAAGAATGCCATTGGCCAAAGTCAGTATGAATATTGAATTAAAATTTCGTAAAATATTGGTTATTTGTCAGCTAAGAACCAAGTACCGTTTAAGTCTGTTCATCCACACTACAGCTCTGCCAAGGACAGTGTATCTGGACTGATAAGCCCAATCTGTTCCCAACAAAAAACCAGCCTTCATTCAATGTAATTCAATATAAATGGCACTTAAAGATAGCTGGCCATGCGGTAAACTACAGTCAACAAGTGGGAGAGAGCGTAACAGAGTTGCTGTTCTAGCTCTTTGAGGGAACCTCCATCACATTGACGTCTTGGCTGAAATTGGGTGGTTGGGATTTTCACAAATTGTCAGAGCACGGCCAATCGGGTGGTTGGGATTTTCACAAATTGCCGGAGCACAGCCAATCGGGTGGTTAGGATTTTCACAGATTGCCGAAGTACGGCGACAAGACATTGCCATGGTGTCAAATTCCACCGCTCCCTTGACCACGCTGTTTGGATGTTTTCACTCTGAGATCTTACACGTTATACCATTTGCTGTGTTAGAGCCGTTAAGTCACTCGCTGTTGGGTACGGATGGCTGTGGCCCTGGGGGCTCCACTCCTCTATGCTGGTGTTGCTTTTAGGAATTTTGCTCATTTTTCTCAGGACCCTGGCAATGGAAATGCATGTTCATAGATTAGGTGTTGATTAATCCCTGTGATTACTTTCTGCCTTTGTCCAGTAGATTTGATTTTTGATTTGCCTGAGTTGGTGCTAATTGAGAGGCAGGTGTCTCTTTGGCTTTTAGGTGTTTTGTGTTTTTCTAGGTTGTTCAAAACGGCTACATAGACTGACCCTGAAGCGAAGTCCCATCCTCTGCGTGTGCTTGGTTGGTCTGTCTCTCTAGTGCCCTATGCTGTTCCGTATTCACTCTGCAGGCCACAGAGAGAAACGATATTTAACTGTCCTCAACCGTGCCTTTGTTACCGTGACACCACGTCTGGTCACTTGGAGACTTTTTCACCTGGCAGGCACTTAGACCCTGAGATTGATCTGGAGCAGGCTCCTCCCACTCTTCTGGTTGTTTCAAGGATGGATGTAGACTGATACTGGGTCAAATGTGGTGTACGTCCATTCTCCACACTCAAATTCTGCAAACTCCTGAACATTCTACTCTTAAAGCAGCTGAAAGACATTAGTCTGTGTAAGGAGCATTGAGGCAAACTGATTGAAAACATTGATTTATTTTGTTGTTTTCACACATGCTTTATCTGCATTATTTACCTTATCACTGGTTTTGACTTCTGGTTTTGACCAGAAGCATTTGAGCTGTCCCATTAGAACTTCATTGTGGTGTGTTCCCGGTGTCCTTTGACCATAGACAGTAGTTAAGTTAGTCTAGTAACTTGCAGCGCAGAATTGAGGTTTTGTTTGGTTTTTTGTCTTTGAGGTAATCTAAGACTGGAACTTGAATTAGATGTTGAATTTGAGACAAAACTCATGCTTGTTTCAAACCTTAATGAGTATTATATTTAGCTAACAAAAGAAAACTATGCACTTGATTTTTAATGAGACCCCACTGTTGCTTGGTAAACGACACTAAATGTGAACACTACTGACCCTGTGTGAGCACGGTCTGCTGAACAGTCGGGTCAGAAACTGTCAGAAACCATTATTCCCTGTCAGAAGTTTGTACCGGTGAACAGGCCTTAAGAAATGCACATCCAGTATCGTCTGTGCTACTGTAGCTTTAAGTGTACAGATCCTTTGCTGTTGGTTTTTCATGGTGTGAGAGGGACAGTTTCATGGAACGTTGATCTTTTTCCAAAGGTACGATCAGCATGAAATCCAAGGCAGCACATAAAAGTAAAGCCTCGGGCTTGCATTCGTGTTAAATCCCAAAGTTCTTCTTTCAGCAGAAAATTCCAGAAGTTTTTTTTTCCCCTCAGTCATTTCCTCTGCAGCATTACGTGTTAAGGCATGACTGATGTCTGGGTAAAATGGAAGGTGAAATTGGGAAATGGAAAGCATTCAGTTCGGGGCAGGACACATTGATATTGCACTGAATGCAGGTCCTGGGCAAGACTTTAATTAGCTCAGCTCGACCATATCCACTTAGCCATATAATATTAAATTATGCACATAGCTATTCATTGGTGTTTTATTGGTTCCTCCTGACGTAGGCATGTATCTTCATGCATTCTTTTGGGTGTATGTTGATTAGGCTGGTCCCTACATAACATTGTGGGATCTGCTCCAAAGTTGAAAGAAAGAAAACTTGACAGCCAGTTGTTTTTGCACCATTGTTTCCGAAGGTTTTAACTGGTAAGCTTTGATTCGTACAATCTCCGATTTTCTGAAGTGTGAATTCAGAAGAATAAATGCATTTAAGCATGCATTCAGAAGAACAAATATGTATGATGCAGGAGTGCATTTGCGTTTGCTTCATTTGCTTCGTTTGATCAGTAATCCTGAGTTCCCTTCTCCATTCCTGATGTTTCTGCTGATCGGATCAGTTTAGTCCCTTTATTGCTTTTCAGGATCATTTTCATGGTATTTCAGTCACCAGCTTTGAAGAACTATGTGTTGTCACTGGAACATGCGGCTGCTTCAAAGTAAACTTATCTTACTGCGTTTATTGGTTTTTGTTTCCCCATTTTGGCTCTGGTTGTGTCGACCGATGGAGTGCAGGTAGGAGTTCCTTCTCTGTTGAACCATGACTCCGTCCTGAGGCGGAAGAGGCCACTTAGAGGGGTGAAATAGGCGCTCTCTCGGTTCCTCCGGCTGAATTCCTCTGTTAAGTTTGGTCTCGGTTCCAAGAAGCCAGCAGCGCTTTTAGACGTGGCGCCAACACACTCACCGCCTTGCCTTTTTAAACCGGTGTCCACCAGGACACCCTACTCAAACGGAGTGGAGTTTTGCACGGCGACTCAAACTGAAAAAGGCCTGTATTGCCCACCCTCCCTTTTTGTCCACGACTTCTGAAACGTATCTTTTTTCCGCACCCTGTCACACAGCGGCCGTGTTGTCGGCTTCGTAGCGTTTCTCATTGGAGAGAAAGCAACTGAAAAAATGCGAGGAAATTTTAGAGTACTAGAGCTACCTCAAATGACACTGTTCACTTTTTAAAGCTGGCCACAGCCCGTAAGAGATCACTACCAAACGCAGCAGGGAGAAGGAAGCTGGTCTGGCTGGAATATATGCATGCTAAGTACTCGGCCTTTCACAGAAATACTGAGGCTACCCAACTAACCAGTGCAGAGGAAACCTTGCAGATAGTAACTGGCCCAGTGGTTGTCACAGCAGACTTCCACAGTCGATTTACAGTGGCTATACTAAACTATTTATTTCTACAAATTGAAAAGAAAAATAAATAAGGGGTGGGTCCCCTTATTAAAATAGATGTTATTTTAGATACATTTTATTATGAATAGCGTTTGTTATTGCTATGGCGGGTAACCATGACAACATTATGAAATCTATGGTGTAGTTGACTGGTTTGTTATCGCTTTGCCATTGCTTTGCTTTGTAAAAGCGAATGAGCATACAGGTGTTAGTGATTGTTTAGTTGGTTATTTTCGTGTTTTCATGTTAAGAGCTGTGCTTATTTTATCGTTTTATTTTGTTAATGTTTGTATTGATGTGAGGTAAAGAACCATCACCCCTCAGTGAATCTGCTTTTCACATTTGACACTAATGCATCTACTTAGAATGAGAGAACCCCGCCTCATGTGGTAAAAGGGTTAGAAAAAACATTTTCTTAAATAAATTTGTGTTTAGCTTGATGCTGCATTTGTCTGGCATGATCAGACATCTTTGGATTGGCTGAGAATCGTGTAGAACATCACAAGAGGGAATTTTAGTCTCACAGGTATGACGATAGGTAGTGTTAGTCACACAGGTATGACGATAGGTAATGTTGGTCAGACAGGTATGATGATAGGTAGTGGTAGTCACACAGGGTTGACTTGAGTGCGGGTAATGTTAGTCACACAGGTATGACTGTAGTCCAACTTTTTTGGCCACATGAGGACAGTTGAAAACTGGAAACTTTATTTTGAGAAGTTACTTTTTGTGCACGTTTCTCTCACCGTCATCTTCATTCAGACAGTTTAACACAAGGTGCCCAAATTCCTACAGCATATTCAGGAAAACTGCAGGAAAAAGCAGGAAAACTGATATAGGCTGGGAAAGGGACCTTAACCATGAGCCATTAGAATTGCTCATAAGAACGTAAGGCTTGGGTGCTCTCCATTTCCAACAGTGGGACAGTTGGCTGCGATTGCAGAAATGCATGTTTGGGCCCATTTAGTAAATACTTCCCTTTATTTGGTTGCTTTATTTCTCATTTGGAATCAAATTAAGCGATTGTGCTTCCTGACTCTTTACACACACAGACACACACACACACGCTGTTAGATGCATCTCAAGTTGCAGGCAGCTGGGAGCTCAGCTTACACTTTAAAGAAAATATCTGTAAAAGCTTCACATACCAGCTTCCCAAGCTTCATGGAGCATCAAAGCACCCATTCTGTCCTCCCATTCACCATTTCTATTCTCTCTTTAGCCGGAGAGGGTTGGTAACCATCTACTGTTTTAAGTGTCTTGAACACTTTCTTGTGCTTGTTAGACGTCTCATCGAGGCTCATTATGGTGTGTTCCTCACCTTGTCTCATTTCCATCTAGTGTGTTTCTTCAGTGCCTCTGTAACCCTTTGTCCTCAATAGGAGGTTGTTTGTGATTTTGAAGGTAAATACGAGGCCTGACTAAATGCAGCCGAAAGCCTGATTTGAAATGAACTGCGGAGTGAAATCTGTTTCCAGTGGAGGGGAAACGATGCGCAGCACCCAAAGCCGTTGGGTTTCAGCTGACCAAAGAGTGGACAGATACAGAGCCCTTTGTCAAGCTATTCCAGAGGGGGAGGATCCAGCCATGCAGTGCGGGGGTGGGCTGGGGGGAGGGCGGGCGGGCGGGCGGCTGACGCTAAACGTTAACACTGCATAGTGACCCACCCCCACCCCCCACCCCCCACGTGTAAATGCAGCTTTGTGTTTGTGATTTGTACTGGCTACAGGTGCACAGCTCTGTCTTATCTTTAATAATTATTTGTATACTTTACTGCTGCATGCATAAGAGAGAGAGTGAAAAAAAAGAAAAATTCCAACCTGTTAATGCAAATGTGGCTGTGCCTTTTCCTGTGTTTTTGTATTATTATTGTTATTATTATTATTATTATTATTTTGGGTCCCTGATAAGAAAAGAAATGAGGTGTGTGGAAGAGAAGGATCAGGGAAGGGGGAAGTGACTGGGCCAATTGGAACTGAAATAAGCTAAAGCGCCGCCCGGCCCGTGTGCCGCAGACCACGCCACCGCCAGCCCCCAGAAGGACTACACGTCTCCGCCTCCACGTGGGCGGGAGCGGAGAGGCCCCGCCTCCAGAGGAGCATGCTGGGAACTGTTCACAGCTGGATTTACTGGGGAACAGGACCCAGGTGCCCTCAAACCCGGTCCAGGCCCCTCACCCACTGGACTCTCTCAAACGGACCCGCTCAAAAGGTCTTCTTCCTTCCACCAGGTTCCACGGACCTTTATTTGTTTTTGTTTGTTTTTTTCCTCCCCCCTTTCTTTTCATTTGTTCTTGTCACCGGCCATTAAGCACTGAAAAATTGACACGGTACTGGAGGTGTGCATTTTGGCCTGTGCTCTGAAGTCTGCTGTCTTTTTATTGGTTTGCATTTGCCCCTGCTGCCCCCGGCGACCGGTCCATCGGAACCCGGCACCTGGGGGGCACGCAGAGCAGACAGGCGGTTTTTTGGAAGAGAAACTAAGACCTACAACTGTGATCCTCACGCTTGGGAGAAAAGTACACCAGATCTGCATTTGGTGTTGGCCAGATTCTGTTTTTCTGTCATTACCTTTTAAATTTGGTACTGATGTTTCTCTCCTGTGTGTTAAGAAAGAGATGCATTACAGACAGACTCTCACAAGGCAGCATTACCAGCCTTGAATAGTGGGAAGTGGAACCTTTTATTATTGTTATTAATATTATCATTGTCATTGTTCTAATTATTTACTATTATTTAACACGCATATGTTACTTTGAAAGGGAGGGGAGAGGTCATGTTTTGTTTCTTTTTTATTGTCCTTCCCTGATATGCTAGTTACATGAATGGAAATGAAAAATCTAAAGGTTTTTATTAAAATTGTTCATGTTTTGCTGGTTTATGAAGTCTGAAATATTATTTTGAGGAAATTCATACCTTTGTTATAATACATTTAAAAAAATCTTTGCGTCCTTGTTTTTCTTCCCCTGTTTTAAGGTAGTCGTCTTTAAAATTAAATATGTGCTATCTTAACATCAGAGGTCAGTTGATACCATTCTTGGTCAATGAAATTTTGGAACATCTCTTGCATCTGGAACAACAGGTGATTGAAGTTCCATCCAATCAGTGACTCCTTTTATGTATTTGATACAAGAGTTGCAAGTATGACTAAATACCAGTGGATTTCCAAAATACACAGGTGCCTTTAGATTCCTGTACTGTAGATGTCTTAGTTAATATAGATATAAATTGTTCACCTGTCCCTTCAAAAAATTTCCGTTAATGGCTATTGAACCACCAAGTGTCTCCTGAGCACTATGTTATCTAGCTTGACTTGGATACTGTGAAAACAAATTATGTGATTTTGAGACCTCTGATTCACGTGATTGTTAATTAATTTGAGTTTTCAATTGATTCAGTTCACAATTGATGTTTTGTACCATGGCTACAATTAGGCCTCTGCTTACCTGAGAAGTTCCTCTCAATTAAAAACTGTTAGTGATAATTGTGACCCTGTGGTCATCTAATTGTATTGGCTCTATACATTACAATACATCATGTACAGTTAAATGCCAAAGTTGGAAAAGTGAAACATTTTTGTTCTTTTGGCTCTGTACTCTGGTACATTTGGTTTGAAATAAAACCATTAATATGAGATTAAAGTGCTGACTGTCAGGTTTAATTTCAGGGTATTTACATCCATATTCGTTGATCCGTGTAGGAATAGCAGCTTTTTTTATATACACCCCCCCCCCCCCCCCATTTTAGGGGAACAAAAGCAATTTGATAGTTGTTTTCCACTGTTTTCTTGGCTAGCTTTGTGTCTTTGCATAATTAGTTTGTGACAAGAAGGCCAACAAAAGTTCTAGAGTTGATCCTGAATCCTGAACTAAATATGGCTGCAGTACAGGCCTGGCAGAGCATCACCAGGGAAGATATACAGCATCTATGGGTCTATGGGATGGCTGCAAGCAGTCATTGAATGCAAAGCATTTGTGTCCAACTACTAAATATGACAACTTTGTTGAGATTGTTTATTTGTCCAATTACATTTGTTTCCCTAAAATGGGAGACTGCATAAAAACAGCTGCAATTCCTACATGAATCGCCCAATATAGATGTAAACACCCTTAAATTAAGTCTGCGCTTAATTGAGTCTGCACTTCATTTATTGTTTCATTTCAAAGTCAATGTGCCGGAGTACAGTGCCAAAACAACAAAAATTGTCACAGTCCCAATACTTTTACATTTAAGTGCACATTATAGTGCAAAAATTGATTGTTGTACTCACATTTTAATTCAAACTTCACTGTGGTTGTGTAGTCCATATTTTCAACACCAATTGTTCTAACAGAAACATTAACTAATGTACATATTATATGCAAATACATAAAATGTAATGTCCTGACAGGTGCTGCTTAATACTCTCTACAAACTAAAATTTTGTGAGCCTTAAAGAAGGGAAACTATTGTATTATTAAATTTGTTGTATTATTTCAAAGTGGGAGGGAAAAATCTATATAAGCTGTCTGTACCTGTCCTGCTGATTGGCACATTTTGAAAATATATAAAATACCCATATCTAGATTTATAGTTGGAAACTTGGGTCAGCAGGACTTTAACTCTTTGAGGGTGAAATGTTAGCTTTGACAGCTGAGTACTGAGCATGTATTGTCCAAGCATTTGTAGTATGTTAATTTCCACTGATTGCCAGAAGATTGTCAATGCACTTCACTTAAATAGAATTTTTCCAGAAACTACAGCTACACAAAGCACTTTACAGTTAATCCCTTTCATTCATGCACACTCGCACACAAAGAAGGCAGCCATGCAAGGTGTTGACCAGCAGAAACAATTAGGGTTTTGGTGTCTTAAGTAAGCTTCAGCACTTTTTGCCCTTAGGGCCCGGAATCATAACCACAATGCTCCATTACATTACATTACATTGCTCTGATTGCGGGACAACCACTCTGCCTCCTGAGCTGCTATATAGATACTAGGAGAAAATAAAATTAACCTTGTAAGCTATCTAACTTGGCTTTTGACATTGGAAATGTTATAAAAGTTTTGATGACACACTGGCACTGAATTGCCAGATATCAACATACCATACCAACACTTTGGAAAAGGTAAGCAGGCTATATGTTCCTGGCTTATTAAAGTAAATAAATAAAATGTGTCTACTTAATTCAACGATTTGTTTTTGAAAAGATTCGCAGGGTCTTTAAAGTGAAATACCCTCACTGGAACACTACAGAAGAAGGAAGGTAAAAATTATGTTCAAACTATAGGCCTAGATATGAGTGTTCATAAATAAAGGACCACTATTTAGCTGTACTCCGCGCAAAAATTAAAATTAAATTAACATACATAAATTAAGACGTTTGATTCAATACACGGGAGTTTCGCGTGTTTAATCTAATAAAAAAACAAGTTTAACTTTTGATTGACGTTATTGTTCTTTGGTCTCCCAAACAGCAGAGGGCGATGTACGTTTTACTAGAAGTCAATGCGCCCGTGTTTTTTCCCTTTAAAAGAATATCGCTTCTCTGTTGTCATAAAGTGCAGTACAGGTATTATCTGTTGTTCAACACAAAGGATAGCAAGGCTGCAGTGGCTAATCTACATGTTCGTTTTGTACTGTAATGAAACTTTTGTCTTGGTAAGATTTCGCAACATCATACAAGAGGTTTGGCTAAAGGCAGAATATCCTGTGTGATTATCTGCTTCAACTGAACTGAAGTGCTTGTTTAAAATGACTGTTCTGGGGCTGACATTTTTGTATATAGATAGCTAGCTGATTGCGGTGGCTAGCTTAATCGATACAACAGTATTTGTCGTTATCAATGGTATATTAAAATAAGTTTTTTCTAATAAACCAGGTTTAAAATATTAAAACGATCTTACAGATTAATATTAACTGCTATTGTGTCTCTTTTAAGTGACATGGCGGTTCGTTCGTTGCTAGCCAGCTTGCGTTAGCTAAATTGAACAATGGGTTGAACTGTAGCTAGTTCCGGCTAGCTAGTCCACAAGGAGTCAGCTAGCCGGGCATTTCGGTTGCTTTCCTGTGGAGTAAAAGTAGCGTGAACTAAGTTGCTTCAGCTAACTAAGTAACAGTGTGATTAACCTCCTTGTAAATGAGATGATTCTTATTTGTGATGCTGCTCTACTGGTGTGACGAAACGAGGCTTAAAGGCAGACATTGATCTTCCAAAGGGCTTCATATCTATTACACCGCACTTCCAGCTATGTACTGTTGGGTATTCAAGGTGGCTGTGTTTTATTCACTTGTAAATAAGTGACACTCCTAGTTCACTAGTTGTATTGTCAGGACTACTGGGGAGTAAGTGCTACTGACATTAAATTCACAGGTGTTATCTGACTGTAATCACTTTGCTTTGTTGTGTGTCAATGTTTGCTTTGTGTGTCAATGTTTGATTTTTCAAACCCATGGCTGTCTACAGATCTTCAGAAAAGCTTTGGACAAGTATTACTACGACATCAAACGGTAAGTAAAAGTGTGGGTCATGTTAATATATATAAAAAACTGTTTCAATCATGCAATTGTGATATGTTCAGGCTTAATGTGGTAGGCTTATGTTTAGGTTTTAATGTAGACTAACATTAATGACAAGACCTAATTGATTGCTGGCATGGGATGCCTTTGGATTGTTGATGCATGTTAAACGTAATGTTTGTACTTTGTTGGCACCTTCTTTTTTGAACACAGCAGTGATGGGAGCCCATTTGGCCAACAGCTGACGACGTATGAGCGGCTTCTTGATTGGAGCCCTGCCGCTGACACTGCACTCCACACAGAGACACAGTTTTACAGCACAGTTTGGCACTGACAGATCCTCCAGTGCTCCTTTCCCCGGCTGACTCCCACAGAGCCATGTCTCAGGCCCAGGGGGGAGGGGATAGGGGCAAGGACAGGGAGCGGGGCGCCCGTCCCAAGGTTCGGCAGAGCCGCTCCGAGGAGAGGAGGGAAGCGGGTGGAGGGCGCAAGGGCGGCAGGGGGAAGAAGAAAGGGCGGGTGTCCAACGATCACGTGCTGGAGCGGCCGGTGAGCGACGGGTTCGAGTACGGGGAGCTGCTGAGCGGCCGTGAGTCCCGGAACCGGGGGTCCTGCTCGGCGCTGGGGGAACCGACGAGGCGGCAGTGCTCAGCCGCGTTTGGCTCCCTGGAGCCGGGGCCCGGCAGGCTGGCTGCGGGGGCCCAGGGGGGCGAGGCGGAGGCGGGAGCGGGGGGCAAGGCGGCGGGCAGTAGTCGCTCGCTGCGGCAGAAGATCCAGGACGCGGTGGGGCAGTGCTTCCCCATCAAGACCCACAGCGCTCCTCAGGTGCAGGCCCTCTCCAGCTCTGCCTCCCGCCGAAAGATCCACCTTAGCGAGCTCATGCTGGAGGACTGCCCCTTTCCAGCGGGCTCGGAGCTGGCGCAGAAGTGGTACCTCATCAAGCAGCACACGGTGCCCATCTCGCAGCCGGCCCTGTTGGACACGCTGGGCGGGGCGCCGCCCGCCCCCGCCCTCGGCTCCCCGCTGACCGCCCTGGTGGAGGACGAGGACGACCGGCTGCGCGAGCGTCGGCGAATCAGCATTGAGCAGGGCGTGGAGCCGCCGCCGAACGCCCAGATCCACACGTTCGAGGTGACGGCGCAGATCAACCCGCTGTACAAGCTGGGGCCCAAGCTGGCGCACGGCATGAACGAGCTGGCGGGCGACGACCGGGCCACCCTCCTGCAGCAGCAGCAGCAGCACCAGCTCCTCCTGCAGAGCTGTCTCGACACCCTGGACGAGGTGGTGGCCTCTTCCCAGGCTCCGCCCCCTCCTCCTCCTCTTCCTCGGTTCCTGAGCCAGACGTGGGTGTGGCTGGGCCCGTCTGACCCCTGGCCATGGCTGCCGCCGCCGCCGCCGCCCCCCTCCCCGAGTGCCCCAAGCCCCAGGATGGCTACCGCGTGCACACGCAGATCGACTACATCCACTGCCTGGTGCCGGACCTGCTGCAGATCACCAACCTGCCGTGCTACTGGGGCGTGATGGACCGCTACGAGGCGGAGACCCTGCTGGAGGGCAAGCCCGAGGGCACCTTCCTGCTGCGCGACTCGGCGCAGGAGGACTACCTCTTCTCCGTCAGCTTCCGGCGCTACGGGCGCTCGCTGCACGCGCGCATCGAGCAGTGGAACCACAACTTCAGCTTCGACGTGCACGACCCCAGCGTCTTCCACGCGCCCACCGTCACCGGCCTGCTGGAGCACTACAAGGATCCCAACTCCTGCATGTTCTTCGAGCCGCTGCTGTCCCGGCCCATCCACCGCACGCGGCCCTTCAGCCTGCAGCACGTCTGCCGAGCCGTCATCAGCAGCCGCACCACCTACGACGGCATCGACCAGCTGCCCATCCCCAACGCCCTCAAGGAGCACCTCAAGGAGTACCACTACAAGCAGAAGGTGCGCGTGCGGAGGCTGGACACCTGGTGGGAGTAGAGAGCCCGCCCGTAACGCGCTCCTATTGGCTCCCTCCTCCGGATCCCGCCCCTTGCTCCGAGATCCTCCGCTTCGTTTCAGTTTGGCAAAGCTGGGAAGCGCCTCGCTGCCGAACTAGGAACAGACGCTGACCGCGAACGTGTCTGGATGAGTTTGGGTGGTCTGAACAGACAGTTTACCATTTCTAAACAGAGGCTGAATCAAAACTATATTTGGAGTCCTGGCATATGATCTTGATTATTACACTATTTATGCCATGCTATGAGATGAGTCCTTCCCCTTTAATTTCCACTCCAGGCGATGCAAAAAAAAAAAAAAAAAAGCCCCAGATACAAAGTTTAGTGTTCATTTTTCCAATTTGAAAATCCATTAATCGTATAGCCTTTTGTGACTGTTTCGATTCCAGATGGGCATGGTTTAATAACATGGCAAAGAATGTTTTCAAAAAAATGTTCTGGTTGTAATGTGATTTCAATAAAATTAAGTTGGAATTTATTGAGTATAGTTTTATCCATAATAGGGAGACCAGTTTATCTAGGGTACGTGACCCAAAATGATTTCAACTTGCATTACAGTACCATCTAAATCCTTGTGGGGTCTCTGTAGGCATTGGATTGTCACAAATGTCAATTACTGTCAATTCCCTCCAGTGATTGTCCCTCCAGAACAATGCTTCTCTTCCTATGGACAAGTTTACACTTAGCAATGCCAAAGAATGACATTTGAGTTACTCTGAGAATTTCATTATTTATTAGCCTACACCACTGAAAACTACTCCAGTTATAATTTGTCTAACATTTTTCTGTGCTTGTAATATAATTACATTTTTGTCTGCTTCCCACTGCTTAGGGAAAAAAAAGAAGTTACTGCTCAGCATTGTAAAAGTGTGCCGCACGTCTGTGGTTCAGCACACTGAAAGCAGCACATAACATTGTGGAAAAATGTGCTGTCAATCATTGTATGTGCAGCAGTAACTCGGACTTTGTGAAGGGGGGTGGTGACCTTGAAAATACACAACAGAAACGCTGATCAAATGACGTAGTCTAGAATTGTAGGGGAGGCGAGGCACCATGGTTTGTCGGGTGAAACACAGGAAACTGAATCAAAACTTTCCCACTTGTTCAAGTTTTTGTGTTTTTGTTCTTGTTTGCTACATTAGAAAATGTGCACAACGTTCAAAAAGCAGATTCTGATTGCTGATGAAAATGTAATGATTCTGTGAATAAAATTTTCCACTAGCCATTATTCCACTTGCAAGTCAAAGCTTGGGATGTTAGTGCGAGCATGTATCCCTTTAAGATAAAAGGTAAGACTTTTTTCAGCTGAAAAATAATTTCAAACACCATCTTCATGTTTTTAAAGTATAGTTTGCCCTCCTTTTTTTTTGCTTTATTCAGACAGGTACAGAGCAGATAGGATAAAGGATTAAAAAACAGAACAGCTAAGAAACTGCCATGGTGGGGATGAATTAATCAGAACAGATGTACAGTATACATAATTCACTGTGTTATCACACAACTGTGCCATCAAGATATTTCACATTTGCGGCTCTGTTACAATACGCACTATGTATTATGTTTAACTAATATGCATTTGTATGCATTCATTCGGATTACCCACAATGCATTATTCTAATTATCACACTACCGTGAATGTGATTGTGTGGTATTTTGTGTGTGCTTTTATCCAAGCAAGTGCAATTCAGTAGTATTCATGGTTGGTTCCTTTGAAGGAGAAACCAGAGTTTAATGTTGAATTAGAAGTAAATAGGCATGTTCTTTATTTCAAGAAATAAGGACATTTGCTGGTTTGCTTACTCATTTCAACCAAAATTGAAATTTCAATACAGGCATATTTCAAGTTTAAATTAGCAAAATAATAAATAAACTTGTTTTTATAGGATAAAGAGCTGTTCTGATTGCATTATTTTCCTCTGAAATAGTCCTCTTTTTAAAACAAAAGGACTATATTGGAATAAATAACTTTAAATAAACAAAATAGGGAATATCCTGATTTATTTAAAATAAAGAATTCCCAAAAAATATGCCTATCTACTTTTAATGAAACAGAGAATGCTGGTGTCCCTTTAAAAGGAACCAAACAGGTTTACTGTTGAATTTGACTTCTTGGTTCATACATAAAATACCATATAATTACATTCGCGGTTCTGTGATAATATATGCAATGCATTATGGTTAACTAATAAGCATATGCATTCTGATTAGTTTATTCTGATTACCCACAATGCACTTCACATATTTTCACACAACCGTGAATGTGTTGTCTTTTATGTACATGCTAGCAAGTCAAATTTAGTAGTATTCCTGGTTGGTTTTTTTAAAGGAGAAACCAAAATTCAATGTTGAATCAAAAGTAGATAGGCATATTTTTGATTTATTATTTTTTTAAAGAAATAAGGTATGTCCTGTTTTGCTTATTTAAACCAAAATAATAATAAAAAACATTCAAATATAGGTATCTTTTAAGTTTATTTAAATACAAAAGTAAAATAGTACATATCCTTATTTTTAAAGGATAAAATAAAAACTTCACTGTTTTGCTTTATTTCCCCAGCACTCTTTTAAAATATAAAATACGTATTGTAATATATCTCTTGGTTTAAATAAACACAACCAAGAATATTTTTTAAACAGTCCCCTAAAAATGAGCCTTTCAATTCAACATTTAAGGCTGGTGTTTCCTTTAAAGGAACCAACCAGCTATACAATTGAATTTTACTTGTTAATATATATAAATATATATATATTAAATACCATACAAGCACATTCATGGTTGTACAACGTGAAATGCACTATGGGTAATCAGAATATAATGAATATTGTCATGTCACCCATTGCGGCCCATCCCATATGGGATTATATATTCATTCACATTCACGAAAAATCTGTTTCAGTGGAAAAACAACAAAATACATAAGACTTTGTCCAAAAAAGCCTTTTTATCTAAAAAAATGAAAAACTGAAAAAGAAAATGTTTCCATTATGATTGATGGGAAATCATGTTTTTCCAACAGTTGGCAATCAATGAAAATTAGTTTGAAGGCATTTACGATGAAAAATCTATTTCCATTGAAAAAAAAAAACAAACACAATTCTAATATCTAAAATTCTAATATCTAATTTTTCCATTGAGATGGATGGGAAATCATGTTTATTCAAAAAATCATGGTGAAATAAGCGAATGAAAATGTTTTTGAAGACATTACTGATGGAAAAACGCTTTTCATTAGAAAAACACTAAAATAAAATAGACAACTTCAGGCACTGTTCTAGTGTGTGGATGGGCCCCACAGTCCAGCATCTGCTCAGGCTCTGTTCCAGTGTGTGGATGGGCAGGCCTGGTGTTCTGCTTGCTAAAGCTGCACCTGGAGTGTCTTCCTCAGACTCGTGTGTGTGGTGGTGTGGGGAAAGAAAAGGAGCTGGGGATATGACATACTTGGGAGGAGAGCATGTGCTTGTTTTCAATTGCAACGGCAGAGGACATTGCAGCACGAGCACAGCTGTGTACAATTGGGCACTCTAAATTGGGGAGAAAATGAGAGCAAAATGCATTTAAATAAAAAAAAGATAAGCCTTTATCTTTGGAAAGAACATTTATTTGGATTCTTCATCTATTTTGAGAACAGCTACATCTTTTCAGGAACCCTGTTAAATGTGTGTTTACCCTGCAATACATATAAACAACATGCTAAAACTCTATTGTCATTACCTTCTCTATCCAATAAGACTCTCAATGACTTTGATAAGTGTCATGGTTTAACAGCAAGGGACAGTGTGAAATTACAGGAAAAAGAGCATTTGTGTGTTGGAAGCGGTGCTGTTCACATCCAGGGCTCCCAGCCGGTCCACACTCGTCCCAGGACGTTGGGGTCCGTGGCCTGGTCCAGCAGGCAGTCCACCTGGGCTTCCACAGACAGCCCGTCTGCATTCTCCCGGGCGCGCACGTTGTGCTCCTCGTGCCCCAGCACCACGGCCTGCATGTATCCAAAAGCTGCCTCCTTCTCAAAGCCCAGCTTCAGCTCCTCGCTGTGAAAGCGCGTGGGCAGATAAATCAACACTCAGACCAGAAACGCCAAGCAAGCTGATCTCTACTCTTTCTGACGTTAGGGGGAATCTTCATCATTCAGCATCTGTCATGATGTATATTTCCGAAGATATTTTTACAGCATGTCCCTGCTATAGAATGTCCGAATATCCAAAAACAAAATCTGGTTTCTCAGTTATGCATCCAGTTAAAACTGCAATGATGCTTCCTACAATGTAGAATCAAACTGGTCTCTCCACTGCTGACTTCGTTATTATACACACAGTCATATGGGCTTCTATAACCACACATACAGTCAAATGGGCTATTATGGCCATACACAGTCACGTTGTCTATATAGTCGAAGAAATGCTAGCAATCCATGCTGTCTCAACAGAGGAGGTCTGGCGTAAGGTTACATGTGCAAATAAATTGTTATGAAAAAGGTAAATTATAAAAAGTAAATAATGGAAATATGTGAATGCCATATAAATAATAACCTGACACATTCTGCAACTACAGAATCACTGGGCACACATCTGTTTGGTCCGAATGATCAGGAAGGAATACTTTAGAAAACTTATCTAATACTTTCTCTTTTGTATCTGATTCCACCTAATGGTCTATCCAAAGAGTAACACACCAGCATTTCCACTGACTTAATACCTGGTGATAACAGCTGGATTAGCTCCTTCCAGTTTTCTTCGGGCAAAGTTGACCTTCTGAACTGGGTACCAGTTGATTTCTTTGGTGTTCACGGTCTCCACCCACGTTCCTCCCTTCTTTAGCTGCTTCAGCTCAAAGTTCTGAAAAATAATTATATTTTTAATAAATATTTTCCGGTCATTGTGGTCACAGTAACTTGATCAATACTCAAGTGGTAACATGTACCTTCCAGTCCAAAGAGGGCTCCTTGACGAAGATGTCCATTGTGTTGAGGAGCAGGTCTGGATCAGCTCTGAAGGCCCTCAGTGAATGTACCATGACGCTCTGTATCAGACCAGACTCTCTCATGGGCTGCATGAGGTTGAGGAACTGCCGCGTCAGGCGGAAGGGCATCAACTCAGGAACAGGAAGAAACTGAGGGGGTAAACAAGATGTATACATAAGATACATAGCTAATGAACACTCTATCCATAATGCCCTTAATGCCCAAACATTATCAAAATACAATAATGTTCTGTTTTATAAAAACTCTCTAATGCTGCAAGAAAGTGTGTCCAACATCAAGACAATGGTGTACAGACTATTATGCCACTGTAGAATGACTGGATCTGTTGTGGCAGTGCTCTTAATTGGCCCTCTAAATTGTTTCTTGCAGCTGTATTTTTCTGTTTGTCAGTCTTTTTTTCTTAATCTACAGTAAATTAACTGCTTGTACAACTCATGAGAAGAGGGGAAGAGGGAATACGCTGGCTTGGGGGGGGGGGGGACATGCACCAACACTGTTGCTGTACGCCTCCATTTTTTATATAATGACTGATTAAATGATTCTGGTTCCACGAGAAGTCACAAGAACCTACCTGTGTGGCAGAGCCGAAGGCGTGGCCGAAGTCAATGCCAACTGCACCTCCTGTCTCCATGTTGACCATGAAATTGTTGAGGTGGCGGTCCCCAATGCCCAGGACCCACTGGCTGATGCATATGAGGGCGTGGGAGCTGGAGAAGTGGGACCGCAGGAAGAGGAAGGCCTCTGGCGTCCTGCTCATTTTCAGGAATGCTCTCCTGGAAAGTGGAAAGGCTCCATTACACATCAGTGACAAAAACAGAGCTAATCATATCCTCCTGCAATCCATTTTTTGTGAATGACCCTGTAGGGGACATGAGTCTCTGGTCTTAATCTCCAGAGCCAAATATTCTACTGTGCTGAAACCTTTACAAGGGACATTCAATAACAATAACAAGTTATATTTTTTTCAACATGTTTTTATTATCCAAGGGACTTGTATGACATCAAAAGTTAAGACACTTAATATCAACAGCTGCCCATAAATTTTCCATATTTATTATGGCCTTTAATGGGTACTATTTTTTCAGCAGGGTATATACACATCACATCTCTGGGTCTTTGTACGTCACATTTTATTCTAATCTTCCAAGTACCCTTAACAAAAACAACTATAACTGTTGAGTTTGTTGCATGTAGGCAGCTAGTTTGATGCATGTAGTTTGTCTTACATGTCTATTTAAGAAATACAAAGACTTTTATAAATATCCACAGTCACATGCCCACAATGTTCCACATGCAGAATAATATACTTTCTGACAGATTTCAAATCTTACCATACATTTGCTTCAAGCTAATAACGAATATATACCTCAGAAGATCCTCTGGGACAAGGCGCTCAATGTTCCTAAAATTGGTGACCATGTCATTGCGATTTACTTTCCTGTAACACATAAGACCAATCACTGTGCATCATGACCATATTAAAGGTATGAAGATAATTATGAAATTATAAAAACTCAACATATGTAAAGAAAAAGGTATATGTAACAGAAATGACTTCAAGAACTGATAGAAATATTGCACAAGCAGTACAGAACAAGACAAAGCATTTAACATTTTTCTGAACCTCTCCTTATTTATTTTATTGTATGTCTAGGTTAAATGCTGTTGGCTGCTTTCTATATGCTCCCCTAAAGTTCTACAAATAAAGACAGAAATTGTCAGATCTTTTGAGAGCATAGCAGACTTTTTTCTTTTCTATTCTGTATTGCTAAAGAGCAGCCACATGTAGGTAGCTACAGTGCTAACGGATGTGAAGATGTTTTGTATTTTAACGTGAAACGAGGAAAAGGCTCAGTATTTTTTTAACTTGCATAACTTTGCATTAGGGGCGGAGTCACTCAGGATTTTTAAAACAAGTTAACCCTGAGTGACGGATGCTAAGGGGCAGCAGTGAGGTTCAGACTCCAGTGAGAATAACAGACTTTTCACACAAAAAGAAACGTGCTATCACAATCACCCACACATTCACACACAACCCACTTGTATGCTTCAGCGTATCGAGCGATTCCCTCAGCCTTCCCTGCTTTTCTGCTGAGCCAAGTGTCATAGGCTTCATTCGGTCTGAAATACAGTAATACGCAGAAACACAGGAGGCAGACGTGTGGTGTAATTCTACTACAGATGAATAATTGCACAGCTGAACACACTTCACAGCTGCAGAAGTATCCTCGGTCTTTGGGGGAAAATGGAAAAGGAGCTGAGACTGACATGTTGCTTGTTGAGCAGTCACAGTCTTTCAGGATGCTCACCTTAAAATGTTTTTCTTCTCCTCCTCAGTCATGCTGCTGCACAGGAATTCCTTCAGTGTGCAGGTGTTTCCTATCCACTCAATCAGGCCAATCCTGCAGAAAACAGAATGAATATGCATAAAAAACAAATCAACATGAAATTGAAAGATATTGGTCATGTAGGGGTGAGACACTGCAGGTCCATTACACCCCCTCCCTCCCATAAGCCCCTATTCGGCATAATTGGCCATCCTTATTCACTCTACATACTGCATCATTAACACACCACATCCTCTTAAAACCATTTAAGTTATTCATCAAAGTACACATATTCAACCCTAAAGGGCTGAGACCCCCCCAGGTCAGTTAGCTACAGATCCCTCTAGGGAAGGCTACATTCATTATTAAAACATACATACAATATATGATAACCACAAAAAGCGCAGCCAGAAATATCCATAAAAAAATCTTTAACAACAACCACAATTCCGCACCACCTACATTGGGCAGGAGGCACCTTTAAGTGTTTGCATGTCACACAGTGTAATTAATCCATGTAATACCCACTATTGGAAAAATAATACCTGTAAGTCATAATGACCTCCTTACTGGAGGTATTTACCAGGATGTCATGGGAACCACCTTACTGTAGGCATTTACTTGGATGTCATGGGAACCACCTGACTGGAGGCATTTACCTGGATGTCATGGGAACCACCTGATAAGTGTGGAGATGCATGTTCCTTTGAGAGCAGCTGGAATCCTGGGACAGGACTGTGTTCATGATGCTGAAGAGCTGCTCAATGCGCTGGTCCTGCCGCAGGTCTTCTCCACCCTTCACCAGAAAGGGGTGTTCCTGCTCATCATCGCCCCGAATGATCAGTCTCTTGGGCTTCCGGATGGAGGTCATAACCTTCACCTGAAGTAGGGCATTTCCAGCCTTAGCACTTTCTTAAAACTCAGAATACACTGCCTTTTCAGTTTCATGATGTACGTACCCTCTCGTCAAATCCAACAATCTTTGCATGATACTCTGGCAAAGGTTTGGATCTACCATCATATTGTCCTAGAGTAATAAAGCATAAAAACCTTTTTTAATGAGGCAGACAGAACTAATTTTTACACCCCAGTGAAACAGGAAGCTATGGGAGACCAATTTTCCACTATTCTCAAATAAATAAAAGATACCTGGGATCTCCAGCTCATTCTTCAGAATATCAGCTCTGAAACTGCTCATCCAGGGGGAATACTCTTTCAGGTTCCCTGGCTCCTTCTGGAATCTGCGCATAGACATTTCGAGAGCTTCCACTGACTTCAGAAAGGCCTTGTCCTTCCTCTTCTCAAACAGCTTTGAGCCACCTGGTCCCAACAATTTCTCTATGTCTTTGCCAAATTTCTGTTTTGAGTGGGGAAAAAGAAAAAAAACATGGCATCACAGGAGGAAAACATTATTACGTTCATTTATAAACAATTAGAACTTTCAAACCTTGAGGTTCCTTGCTTTGTCCCCCATGTATGGTTTTCCTCACCAGTTGTTTACCTATCAAATTTGATTTGGATATTCTTCTAATATTTTTCCGCAAATTGCTGTGAATACACCCATGCACTGTAATGGTTAGGGAACTGGGCTTGTAACTCAAATGTCGCATTGACCTGTTATCTTTATGATTCTTATGACCTGTTATCCTTATGATCTTATGATCTTGAAGGACTGAATGGCCAGTTCTTCTCATTACTTATTCCGAAGTTCTAGTGGGCTGAATGACCTGCTCTCCGCATTAAGTGTTCTTATATTCAAGGTGGACTGAATAGCCTGTTCACATCAATTTGTATTCTCATGTTCAATGTACCAACTGCATATCGTCTTCCATCACAATGGTCTGAAAGAAACATCAAAGCAAAAGACATTCAAATAAATCTGTAACATTCTAAAAATGAAATTAAAAAAGGCTACCTGTATGAATCTCTTGCGGAAAGACCCAAAACCTTCTCCTTTTTGATCTCCCAGAATGGAGTGCATTTCCTCATACATGTTCCTTATCATCTTCTTGTCAGTGTTTGGTTTCTCCAACTCATTCTTCATAGTGTCCCACCAGTCCTATGAAGAATGTTTTAATAAATACAGTTCCAATATTTGCTGAATTTAAAATAATATGAATCATATGGAATGACCATTCTGAGTCATTTTAGTTATTATCAAACATTCCATTTTTCTGGCGAGGTGGTATTTTCAGCTTAAATGATTATTTCCTTGGCATTAAAAAGCTGTGTAGCATGTTTGTTACCTTGAAAAGCATTTCCGGGTTGGTGAGTTGCTGTAAAGCATCAATGAAGTCTTTATGAACCCCCCCTTTATCCAGCTGATATTTGAGCCTGGTAAACAAGGAGAAAAACCCAAATACTTCAGCCAGATTTGGAAAAAACCGTTGAGCAAAGAGCTACGAAAGCTACCAATCTATCAAATGTTTTTATTTTAATCATACATTTCCCCAGATACTGTCCAGGAGTTTAATCTCGGTGGCATATTTCTGAACACTTGACGAACTATGCTCTAGAACAACTGGTGCAGAGGTTAAGGTTGAATCCTATTGGACTGAATTAGTTCTGCTATTCCCTGGTAAGGCCAGCATTCCTCCTGAGAGCCTAAATATGTTTCCATTAGGCTTACCACGATTGGAACACTCATCTGATTACCTAGCATTACCACCAACTTCTCTCTGCAACTGAACAAGCCCACTTTCGAGTGCCTGCAAGGCTAATGTCCAGCTGCATGTGAAGGGTTTTCCGCTGACTCGTGTCTGTGAGAGTGCGACTTGTAAACTACAATGCTGACCTTACATTCTTTAAAAAGCAGCACACGCTTGTTGTGCTCCCTAAGGGAAACCCGTTTAAACACTCCAACAGGACACTGCTAAACATGTTAGAAATACAGAAGGACCAAGACAAAACACATTGGTGTGATTCTCTCAAGCCTTCATGCTTATAATTATAACTAATTAAAATGTTAATTAAAATGTTCGAAAGCCTGTTTAAAAAAAATTTCAACCATTGCTGCAATCTACATTGTGATAGGGCATTCAGTTCATTATCGCAAAAGAATGAATGATAGTGATATCAATCAAACAGGAAAAAGGCGCTACTATGATCTAATACGTTGAGACTAATGGACAGAACTGTCAAGCCAGGAGAAAAAAAATAGAGATTGTGGAGTCTTGAGAGAAATTAGCAGGCTTAGACTACCTGGTGACAAACTCCTTGTTTGCATGCCCAGTGGCCGAGTCTTGAAACTCATAAGTCTCACTGCTGATCATGTAGGGGTAGATGAGTGCCTGTGGATAGAACTCCGCAATCTCCTGGATAATCTGCTGCACTGCAATCGCCTCCTGTTTGTCCAGCAGTGCCATCATCTGATTGATCCAACCAATCAGCATCCAGCAAGGCACAGACAACACCTAAAAAAGCACAGAAACTGCCCTGGTCAAGAGTGAATATGAACTGGCAGAGAAACACCATAGATTTTAAATGTAGAGTATCGTACATGCTTAAAATTAATCTTATAATAAACAAGAGAAGAGAGACTGTAAGTTAGGCAGACCTCTTTGGCCATGAGATTCAGGGCATCTCCAGGATACAGCTCAATTATCTGTAGGAGTCGTGGGAATTTTAGTCGAGCCCCTTCTGAGTTCATCTTCAGGCCTTTCAACAGCATCTCCACCAAAATGACAGGGAATGTGTTCACCTCAGGGAATTCTGAAACTGAAAACAGGAACATTACTTTTCCTATTGTCAGAGGATACATGTCTGTACTTTCTTTGTCACACACCTTTTATAAAAGGCAGGCTAACTTGCAACTACAAACGTGCTTTAAACAAGCAGCAGAGGCAACTTTACAAAGCCACAGTATTCAGTATTAAAGTAACATGCATTCAGCTATTATTCACAGCTAACACATGTAACCTTCTGCACTTCCTATATACACACACACACATCCTCTGTAAAATCATTGAAAATTATGATGGAATGATGCATGCATGCTTTAGTCATATATTTAAGGTCACGCTTTCATTTCTTCCCAGCATAACTACTGTATTTTCTCTATGTCCATCTAAACGGTAACGCCCTCACACAACAGCAACCGGTACAAAATTCAGCAGCAAGGCTTTTAATGAAGGACAACCACATTACACCAGTCCTTGCTTCTTTGCATTTCTTTCAGTTGCTTTTAGAATTTATTTTTAAAAATGTATTAGGCTAATTATTTACAGCCAAGGATTAGCTACAGAGAATATAACTATATTCAATATAACTAAAATGCCAAGCAGGACATATATTTTCTATATATATATATATATATATATATATATATATATATATATATATATATAATTTATTTATTTTTAGAAAAGTCAAAATCGAGTCATCCACACAGGAAATTAATTTAAACCTGGTGCAAACTGCTACCACTTATTACAAATAGTATGGTTCTACTGTTTAAACTGAGTGCCAATCACACATTGGAGCAGTATCTTAAGATGCTTTTCAAACCTGGTGCAAACAATAGAGCACTGCGATATACAACTGAAGCGAATACAATCTTTCTTATTTTTGAATTTCGGAAGCCCCCATACATACCATGAATGTTCTGCTCCTCTTCTCGCAGTTTTTTGTCACAGAAATTGGCCAGGGCCAAGTAGGCCTCGACGGTGCTGTGGGTGTCGATGAGCCCCCCCGCGCAGGCCTGCGGTTTCCCCTCAGCCGTCTTCACCGCACTGTGCAGAAGCTCTAGAGCTCGCCGCTGCAGCCCCACCACCACCTGCAAGAGGGGGACTCTTCAGTGCCAACACACCGGTGACCAAGCCCAAGGAATCACTTTATTAAAAATAAATTACTGCACTCAGTTTACTTTATATACTTAAAGGCATTAAAATGAACCACATACTGCTTTTCCTGATGTTCACTGTCTGTCAATCAATCTTGATCCAACCAGCAAATCTGAGTAACTACACACAAATGTCTTCATTCTTGGTTGGCATCAGCAGTCACTAGTCGTGCCGGGTTGTCACCACAAGAAAACACTAACGCAGTATGTGATTTATATGTAGACCTGTAGTTGCTGTGAGTCCACTAAAGCACTGGGCTTTGTTCTTAGTATGTTAGGTGTTTGCAGATAAAAATGGCTGTAAATTGTGATTTTGAGCCATATTGCTTTGCTTTGGGATCAATATGTTTACTCTTTCTCCACACAATTAATTACAATTAAGTATATCCAATGAAAAAGCAGGCTAAGGAAATACGATACGTAAACCAGTGTGCTAGTGCTTTGGGCAGGGTGTGTGCTTCACCTGCGGGGGGCGCATGGAGGTAACTCAGCCAGCAAAGGTGATCCATTTTAGATCAGAGAGAAAACTTTTTTTTTAAATAAGGAAGAATATTCCACCTGCTGAGGGTCGGAAGGTGAAGACGTTCCAGACAGCTGCAGCAATCTCTCTGCCTTCTCATTCCCGACAGTCTGCAGAAGAGTTGAGTCCTTACTCAGAGTGGACGCCAAGATGGAGTAAGTAGTTCCCAGTAAGATATGATGGTCCTGGAAGAACTTTGCTGTCGCATCTGTGTACGTCATCTGGGTTTCATCTGCAGAATTCAAGTTGGGGGAAAACATTCACTTGGTTTCTTAGCTTTTGCACAAGACTTACATGCACAATACAGGTAGTCAAAAGGATGTTGCCTTTTCAGAAGCATTCTTTTCTTTTTCAACGTTTTCACACCTAACGTGAAACAGACACAAAGTGGCATACCGTACAGTGGGACAGTCTGCATAAGCAGACACAGAGTGAGATACCAAGCAGTGTACAGTCTGTATAAACAGACACAGACTGACATACCAAGCAGTGGGACGGTCTTGAGCACACTCAGGATTTGTTCTGCGTTGCCTTGGCTCTGGCAGCGTCTGTGACTGTAGCGAGTGAAGCTGTGGACCCACGTCAACAGCCAGCTGCTCTGCAATTTCGCCTCCCTGTGGAGTTCTTTCAGCAACTTGGTCGCCACTGAAAAATTATTCTGAAATGACGACAACTCAGTATTACTACAAAAGCAAGAAAACATCACTCCAATTACTTGACAAAAAAGAAGTTTAGGAGTACAATGGTATTATTTTGATACCAATAATTTTATTATGTCTCCACTCGATACTGAACAATGGGGAGAATTCATAATAATGGGACTGTAGGCAGAAAACCTTTAAAGATGAATAAAAAAAGATTAAGGACAAGATAAGGAAGAAAATAAAAATAACCCAGGTTTCTGTGTGAAACCCCGCCTAGCCCCCGGTTATTTCTATATCCAACATGCTTAGAAGGGAGTTCCACTCTATTAATGAATAAGCACTGAAGACAGGGCTTTGCGTTTACCTGCATCCATGCACTGTCGGCCATTTTAAGTTTCATACTGAACTTGCAGTCCTTTATCATCATAGTGAGATGCTCGGGGTGATCCGGTGGTACATTCGATGCACTGGCTCCATCACCATCAACCTCCATATTGTCACCGGAGGCTGAGGTGGTGAGTTTCTCAGCAATCCTGTCCAGGAAGAAGCACCTGAAACAGAGATGCAAATGTCCTAAAAGGTTGCAAACAAACATGAACTTCTAGTTTTGGCATTGATGCATTGCATCAATAATTGGGAAAATGTCCTGGTAATTATCGATATATACTGGCAAATTTTGAATAACATACTGACAGTAGACTTCATTAGAAATAAAACGCCTCTACCTTGCAGACCTCTGTCATTAATGTTTTCAAGGACCACTGCACACATGCACTACTACAAGTTTGCTGGCGTCCTCCACATGCTTTACCAATTCAGAATGCACAGTGAAGACTCTCTCAAAGCACTGATGTACATCACTTTTCGCATGTAGAAGTTAGTACAGTGCATGCCACATAGGCTCCTATGTGAAATGACAAACGAGCATCTTACCGCGACGTGATGATATCATCCCACACGTTCATTGGATCCATTTTTGCATCGGGATACCGATCTGTCCAAAGTGTTATCAGTTTCTTGACAGAGTTTGGTGTTACTGAGAAATGCAAAACATTATAATTTCAGTTAGAATAATCCACCATCTTCAACAAATAAGTATATAAGTAAACAACAGAGGGCTGCCAGGGCTGTTACCATCTCTTGTGATGAAGTTCAGGAACTCCTGTGTCTCTGTCAGAGCCTGCACTGACTGCAGTTTGGTCATGCGGCTTTCATTCAGGAGCGAATCAATGTTGGCGTAGTTCTACACAAAAAACAAATCAGCGGTTAATTATATGAGGCACTTCATTATGGCCAGAAAAAAAATGCACCTTTGAGGCTGGTTCCTCTTTAGTTCTGACCTGCATGAAGACCTGAATGCTGTTATTGGCATAGTACTGGGCCCGGTGGTAGTCTTCCTGCAGGATGTACAGAAGGCTGAGCTCATGACTGTAGTAGGTCTCCATGATGCTCTTCCTCTCCTCCACCTTCATGGCGCTGTCCACAAAGGTGAGCAGAGCCTGGTCTTGCTGCCCCAGCTGCAGCTGCTTCACCATGCTGCGCATCAGGTAGGGCAGATACGCTTCCTGAAGCACAGAAACGCCGCGTCACTCTTCGCCGATCACACTGAAAACCATAGCACTTGTGATGGTTTTGCACCCGTGATACCTGGTAAAAGGGATCGGTCCATATCTTCTGCAGACCGACGGGTGTGCTGTCATCGAAGTTGACGGTGCAGCAGTATTGAACAGCCTTCCACTCAGTCAGATGAGAGTAGGCCTCTAGGGCAGCGATATCCCAGAAGTCCTTCTCTGTGACAGTGGGTTCCCCGTCCGGCCACTCGTCAGTGTTCAAAGCCTGGGATAACACATTCAAAATAACAGCACTTCTGCAAGGTCTTTCTGCAGTGTGATTGCTCTCACTGTACCCATGGTCTGTACCCCAGTATACCAGCGATCAGTACCTCTCTGAACTAATGGCCCGCAGCCCCAGAATATCAGCTCTGGAGGGCTGAAATCCTTGGACTGTCGCTGAGGAGCAGAGGACCCCCTGAAATCTAACACAGCCCTTTGTGTGGCTGTTATCTGCAGTACTCTACCTCATTATAGAGTTTAACTGCTTCGGCATAGTCACTCTTTGCTTCTGCCTTCAGGGCTTTGCTAGTGATGGCTTTGGTCCCAATCTTGCCACTGAAGATCCCCCGCACAACATCGTAGTCTCCCAAAGACCTGTACAGTCTGCACAAGTGGAAAACATGATTTTTACAATCATTAAATGCATCATCAACAGTAAAAGCATGTGGCAGGACAAGCAGGTGAATGTGGGCGTACTTGGCCAAGTGGATCCAGCGCTCTGTGTCGGGAGACATGCTTTTTTGGGTGCGCGGGCGCTTAGCCGCGGGCTGCTCGGAGCTCCAGTCCTGCCCCAGGGCCTCCTCCAGCAGCAGGACGCCCATGGGCTGCTGCAGGCTGGACAGGCAGCTGGAGCTCACACCTCCAGGCTGCACCTTCAGCAGCTCCTTGTGCTGGTAGCACATTTCCTGCAAGCAGACATGCAATACACTTTAGAATACCAGTGTGAAGGGAGTTATTCAATGTCACTCTATTCAATATCACTATACAATTACTATAAAAAACAAGGTTCTGAGGTGATCTGGGAGATGTTAAAGTCCATTGAGTGAGTGAACCAGTGTAATAGCTGAAGGTAGCATTCATATTTGATTATTTAAGATTTGGTACAATATGCTCCGCACTGGAAAATGAATATATTTATCACAGACTGATCGACAAACTAAGCAATTTCATGAAAGTCTAAA
This sequence comes from Anguilla rostrata, assembly GCF_018555375.3. Taxonomy (NCBI): domain Eukaryota; kingdom Metazoa; phylum Chordata; class Actinopteri; order Anguilliformes; family Anguillidae; genus Anguilla; species Anguilla rostrata. The sequence goes on from NC_057944.1 coordinate 27,913,849, forward strand.
TCATCTCCAGCTGATAACCTGTACAGAGCCTCTCAAACCTGAATACAGGAGACAAAGGGAGGGAAATATATGGTGCTTTTGTTCAGGAAGTTGTTGATGTCCTCCAGAAGCTGTTCTGTGACTCTTCTCCTTTCTCCTCCCATTTCTAACAGGATCCCAGCAAACAGAGAGCTGAACAACTGCTTCGCAAGAGTAGGGTCCCTCTACAAAAAAAAAGCAAACTCATGAAATGGACAGTAAAGATAATGAGGACTTTGCTCACAAGCACATGCACTTTTCTGCACAGTTCAATTTGATTTTGCTTGTCAACTGCAGAAAATCACAGGCGTCGATCGTAGTAACAATCATCGCCGCCATGCAGTATTTCTGCTTTCTTTCACTTTTATTTTGATGATCATACCTGAAGCAGGAGTAAATACCATGTGAAATGCTTCCGGGAAAAAACATCACTATTTATATCTATTGGGTCATTGCACAACTTTGCTGTTGATTGGCTTATACTGTAGCTGCCATGCGATCATGTGGTGTGTTTCTGCCAATAACATGGAAGCCGCAAGGCCACATGAAAGCAAATACGGCGCATGGCAGAGATGCTTGTTAATACGCTAACAAAACATTTGATAAGAGCCAATATGGTTAATCACCCAGCCCTAGCTTAGTGATTTAGAGCCGGAAGGAGAGACCTGTGCCAGAGCCTGTAAGGGGGCGATAAGGCTGCTGTGCTGAATCTGGATATCGGGCAGCTCTCCCAGTCTGTATCGGCGGTACAGGGTCACTTGGGCATCTCGCCGAACTTTCTGATCTGCTGCCTTCTCCTGCAGGACAAATTGCGTGATGTCACTGACCATTCATACACAGAAAGAGGTTTGGTAATACATGTATAAACAGCAACCCAGTTCAAATTCTTAGAAACTCAACACTATTTTCATACATATATTTAGGAGCCATAGAGCCCATCCATTCACTGAAACAGTGCCTTAACAGATACCAGTCCGTAGGGCCCATCCACACTCTGGAAGAGTACCTTATTAGATACCAGACCATGGGGCCCATCCACACACTGGAACAGTGTCTAACAGACACCAGACCATGGGGCCCATCCATACACTGGAAGAGTGCCTTCACAGGATGAATCTCCAGCAGTCCATTTTGATAAAATTTCATACCATAGCAAAAATGTCCACAAAATGTATAATGTTTTGAGCTTTCCTAAATCTAAAGCAGTGGTTCTCAATGCAATGATATGTCACACAAATGCAAATAATCAAATTCTGCCCATGTCAGCGGTAATGAGGGCAGGGAGACCCACTGGCCAAGAGCACCGAGAGAAAAGGGCTTCGGTGCCTTTCACGTGCCCTGCCTTTCAGAATTACCTTCTCATGCTTCTGTTTGATGATCTCCTTCTTTGCAAAGTTCAAGCTGGTTTTCTCAGCGTCCTTCAGGAACTTTCTTTTCAGCCTCAGGATGTGAGCCCGCTTCTCCATCGCGGCTGTGAAAACAAACTTACATTCAACGCCCGGGGATTCAGGGGCACACAATTTCTCTACTGCATTTTTTATTACATAAATATATACTTGCTGAGGTTTTACTAATCATTTTCAGAAATTAATGGGTTGTGTTTATCAAACAACTTCATAAAGATACCATTTCCCATTTTTAGCTCTGAAATAAACCTCATCCCCATAGCAATGACACTTGAAATAGAGAAAATCCTTAACCTGGCTCCCAGTGACCCCAGTACTCAAATCCCCACATTGGGCATACCATCTGTCATACTGTCCACAGTGTCCGTAGGGGTGCTGAGCTGCTTTAAGCCAAAATTGGCCCCCAAGGCCTTCCTGGAGACTTGCGGTCGGTCCGTCTTCCCGAAAACCATTAAGGACCCAGAGGACTGTGGGGTGTACTCTGTCACTGTGTCCACACTGCTGCCAGTGAGCCAGTTGAAGGCCTTACGCCTGCCTGCAACACAAGAGATCAGGAAAAAAACCTTTACGGACAAAACTTTACCAACCCTGAATTTCAAGCACTCATGATGAAATAGACAGCCTCAATAAGCCAGTGTGGCAGATCATCCCCAAAGTCTACTGGATGTCAACTTTGGAGAGCTATAGTTAGAACAATATTGCATGTTTTGCATTTTGCCTATAGATATTTATAATCATGCCAGATTCTTGCTGAAATATGTCTAGTTTCAGATTTTTGATTAATACTTTAACCTTGCTGAACATAGTCACACAGCATGTCATGTATTTGTACAGGACCAATGCTCCGTGGCTGCAGTTCTGCTAAAGCCTTCAATGAGAAGATAAAGTTATGGGAATTACCCAAAACCATTTGGGATTTCAAAGAATTTTCATCTGAATCACCTACTGCATGTTAATCGACCAATGGCAGCCGTATTTCAGACTGGAATTTTAAAGATATACTTTATTGAACCCCGTGGGGTAATTTGACCTCTGCATTTTGACCCATCCTAGTTACTTAGGAGCAGTTGGCAGCCACAGGGCAGCGCCCGGGGACCAACTCCAGTTCTGAGGCCAGTGCCTTGGTCAAGGGCAACTGCAGGAGTGCAGCTAACATGCATGTCTTTGAGTGTGGGAGGAAACCGGAGTACCCGGAGTAAACCCACGTGAACACGGGGAGAACATGCGAACTCCACACAGAAAGGCCCCAAGCCGAGATTCGAACCCACGACCTTCTTGCTGTGAGGCGACAGTGCTAACCACTGTGCCACCGTGTCCGCCCGAAGGTCCAGACATTTTGTAAAAATTCGACAAACCATCGAAAAGGATTATTTATATATTTTTTAATCAATCGTATATGGCCGACTTGATGGTCCCACCAGAAAAGCAGGATTTAGTCACCATATAGGGTGTGAACTATTTAAATGATTAACTATTATTAACAATAATAATAGCAATTTAAGTCAGTCGAATAGGAAACTTGAATTAGCCAGCAAGTCAAAACTGCCTATACCATATTTATGATTAAGTAAGATAGATAAGGAAAGATGGAAATTAGAAGTCATACACTAACCTATGAATGCAGGCTCACAACTTAGAATGTACAGATGACTAATTTTGTCATTGTAAAGATGACATGTAGCAGAGAACATGACTGTATATGTGATTTGTCATCTCATAGAAAAAGCTCCCTTCTCAAGTAGTGCATTATCTGTGTGACAGACTGGGTGTATTTGAACATCTGGAGACAGTAAGAATGCCTGATACAGGTGTTTTTATAAAGTTGAAACAGTGGCGGTACCTGCTGTCTGAGTTGGGGTGAACTCCAGAGTTGCCTGGGTGGCACGGAGCTGGCCTCCTGGGACCCAGTTCGGAGACGTGGCGCCGTCCTGGGACGGGGACGCGGACGGGGACGCAGACGCGGCCTGAGTGGCCAGGGTCTCCGCAAACATGGGCGTGAGGACTGTACTTCTGTGACGCCAGTTGGAGTCAATCACATACTCCTTAAAACCAGAGAGAAAGGCGTAATGCTGTAACGCTGTACGCTGTACCCTTTCTCAGATAGCAAACAGGTTGGGAAGTAAGAGGGCATGGTTTCATTCTTTTAATATAGTTCTTCCAAACTAAGGTCATGGTAACATTTGAATAGATTTTTACCATCGCTGACAAAAAAGTGAAAATAATCATATTTTCTGAATGGCTTCATGAAATCATATCTAGGTGTGACTAGGACGATACATCAAATCGCGATCTTTTTAAGAATAATAAGAATAACTGCCACCATGGGGCGTAAAGGTGATTTTTTGTCATCCTTGATACAGTACCATCCAAGAATCAGAGGCCATTTTAAATGCTTCGGGGAAAAAACCTTATCACTGGTATCTATTGTGGATAAGACAGCAAATTAGCAGCTAGGTCTTACAGCTTCCATGTGATCATGTGTTTAACTTTTTCAATCACAGGGAAGCTACAAGGCCTTGCTGTGGACAGCAGGATCCCCAGCGCACCTGGAACTTGCAGTCGGAGAGCGGGTACTCAAACAGGGGCCGGCTGTAATCGGGGCTGCGGCTGGTCAGCTCCAGAAGCAGGTTGGTGGCCAGGCTGAGGAAGCGAGCCTCGGTCCCGCTGGAGTACAGCGAGTGCAGCAGAGCGAACATGCGCTCGGGCGTGCTCGCGGGAAGCCGCTTCTCGTGGCTCCAGAAGTTGTGCACATACAGCCTGCAGGAGAAGGAGCAGCTTTTCACACCACACAGGGACTGCCGCTTTATCTAGGGCAGGTGACCGCAAAATGATCTCAACTTTCATTACTACCAAAATCCCTGTGGCATCACCTGACTAATTATTGATCAAGTGTGACCCTCACAAAAGAAATTAATTGATGTGTTACACCAGGTGAGAGGAAGGGATGTGACATGGACAGAATATCAAACACAAGAAAGTGTTCTTAGTGACAGCGACAGTAACCTCCTAGTACACTGCACACTGACTCTATCTAGAATCTTTTTATTTTGTCATTTACAACAAATCCATACACGCTGAAAAAGCAAAAACAGACAAAGACTTTAATTATGGTCTGAAATAAACAATGAGGGGCAAAATTTTGATAATCCTAAATTATGTGCTTTTTAAAATAGGCCAGTTAGAAATGGTGGGAATATTCTCGAAAAACAACTTTGTTTTCTATCTTTTCTCTATCTTTCTTATGGTTTTCAATCGTTCCTTGAGTCAGGAGATCATGTTTTGTTGTATAAAAATATGTTTAGAGTGATTCAGTCTTGCCTTTCACAAAGATTAAAGGTAATGCATAGGGCATGTAATACAAATGATCTGTAGGCACCTTAGGCAAGAAAGAAAAGAGACAAATTGACATTATTAATGTGATAGACTTACTGAAGCCCTTGGTTTTCATCCACAAGTCCCTGTAGCAGAGTGTCCTTCGCTCTACTGAAGACATCCACTGAGATACTGTCAGACTGACTCTCCTTGTCACTAAAGAAACATATATATATATATATATATCGATATTAAAGACAAAGACAAAAAACAAATATTTAGACTGTGGCACCTCAAATCTAGCCATACCATTCTTACTTACTGGTGAACTTCATTACGGAACACAACTGAACTGAATGTCATCAACTATTTTAACCATACATTCTCAACTCATTTTAGTGTATAATATTAATTTCAATAACGCTGCAATATTATTCAAGGCTTAATCAAAAATTTATTTTAGCAATATATGCTTGTTATCCATTGTGAATTTATTAAAATATTATCAATATAGCAATTAAATGAATATCAGGGATATAACAAATAATCAGCGGTGAGAACCATAGCAGAAGGAAGGTTACCTGTAGTTGTCATGAATCCACATGAGAATGTCATACATGTGCTCCCTGCACACAGGAGAGGGGTGGCTAATGAAGGAGGTCACCACACCAAGGATCTCCTGAACTTCCTCAGGCTTCATGTTTGGCAGAATTTTGTGGACGATACTTAGACAGACCACCTGCCTGGCCACATCCCTGACAAAAGCAGAATAAGAGACCCCATTACTGGGTATACCTATGGCCCAACCCTGATACTGGGTATGCCTATGACCACACTCAGGGGTTCAATAGCAGTATCCCAACAGGTAATCAAACCTACAGCCTCAAGTCAAATCAAGTCCAGATAATTCCCTAACCATTACACTTCACAAAAAACTACTTACTCCTCTTTTTGCATTTATTCTTGCAATTGTCTGTACAATAAATTTCCGCACGTAGGTACATGCCCTGCTAGCCTTGTAAGATGGAAATGTAATAAGACTGTAGATAGAATCGTATGCCAAATGCTTAAATGTAAATGCTCATCATTCCTAAAAGACAATCTGCATTTGGAATTCAATTCATGGGAGTTGCAGGAAAAGCGAAGGTTTACAGCAATGAGTATAATATACTGTACTTTCAAGTCAAACAATATTAAAAATGATAAAAGGGTGACTCACCGGTGACCCATGACTTGGCAGAAGTCCTTAGTTTTTAGCTCCAAGTAGATATTTGGGATCTTATCTGCCCGGCTAAGCACACACTCAAGACAGTGTGTCTTCAGCAGGCCGTGCAGCTTTGGCAACAGGAAGAACACTTGGTTCAGAAACCTGCAATGATAATAACGTCAGACAAATAAAAATTAGTTATGTTGCTAGGGGTAATGTAACTATAAAACAGAAAAATTTAACTTGAAATGCAGCTGCAAATTGCTTTTGAAAAGCAGAACATTTTGACAGCAGTCAGTTAAATATAACACTGAAAACCAAAAGGAGAAATCATCCTTACCCATCTGTGAATGGGGGGTAGTGTCTGGACACTTTACTCAAGCAAAGAATGAATCTGTCTTCTTTATTCATTTTCATAAGATCCTTCAGCTTACTAGCAGCAAGATCGAACAGGGGTCCCTCAGATTGCTGAAAATGGCACAAAGCGTTAATCAGATGAACAGCCACATTCACATCTACCAAAAAAGTATTCCTCTGTCCATACATCATTACCACAGTGCCAATGCTGTTATAGTGGGATCTACTGTACAAACAGTTACCTGGTCTGTCCCTTATCATTGAAAATGCAAAACAAAGAAAAACTGCCAAAGAATAATGGCAACAATTAATTTGGTTCATTAGTTCAAAATTAATTTCAAAATATAAGTCTCCACATGCCTTCTCTTTCTCTGCCATGAACTGCATGCTCAGGCCAATTATTTCTGAAGCCGCAGAGTAGATTTCCTTAAAGTTGAAGGTAAGATTGCTCGTCAAAGACTGGACATACCTGCAACGCAAGTTTTAAAAAGTCACCATTTTGGTTACTTCTGGGTACAGATATTTCACATAGTCAAAGGGTGAAAAAAATATGAAAAATAGGTGTGTGTGTGTGCATGTGTGCGTGTATGCATGTGTGTACGTGTGTGTGTGTGTGTGTGTGCGTGCATATGCATGTATATGTGGACATATGTGCGTGTGTGTGTGTGTATGAGTGTGTGCCTGTGTATAGGTGTGTGCCACATTACCTTGCATGCTCTACTCCACACTTGGGGTCATAAGGAGGGAGATTATTGGCCAGCACTATCCCGAGGAGCTGAAGCCCCACAGAGTTGTCCTTACGGCTGGGGTCTGTCCCAGAAAACTGCTCATATATCAGACTGCAGAATAAAAAGCATTATTTGAGCTCAGTACATCCCAATGAACTTGCACTAGTGCCTCACTGATGTTGACATTCACTAGTCTGAAAATGTTAGCCAGTTCTGCTGTTGCTCATATTAACCAGGTTAATGCAGTTATTTTCTCTGTTCGGTTTAAATTCTTTCCCCCCTATTTCTCCCAGTTTGGAATGTCCTGTTATATTAATCGTCAGTGCTTGTTGCTGCCAGTCATATTCATCATTGCTGTGATCCCCTCTATTGATTCCAGAGAGTGCAGTGAAGCCCATGATGTCAGCCTCCGCTTATTATCACACTGTGGTCAGCCTCACACAGACAAAAGTAAAAGGGAGACATTTCATTCACAGCTCAACGGAGGGCAGTTGCGTTCGTCTGAACTAGCGTGACTGGGAATTCTAAAAAGGGAAAAGCAGGGATAAAATTGGTTTTGAGGAAGAAAGAAGCAGCTCCCGAACCTGTAAGGCACCACGAGGCAAGCTTTCCAGCATTCCACCACCGTCTTTATGATCTCCAGGTTGTGCCTGAAGACGGCTCTCTTGCTGTGAAAGCAGTTCTTCATGAGGAACACCAGCAGCTGATTTGCCAGGACCTCATCTCTTGTGTTACCCTGAAGGAGAAAAAAAGGCAAGCGGCCTTTGTTATGGTGTAAAGTTGCTGCACACAACCAGATCATTTTTACTATGTATTTAGCTACTAGCTACATACTGACATTCTCTTGCGGCTAATTAGCTCTTAGCTTCATACCGTTACTGGTGGTTCTGAAACTGTGCTACCTGTGTTACCTGGGAGGGAGGATAATAGCCCCCCTTCCTAACCTCACTGACTCAGGTTTCTATCCTAGCAGCTGACACTGGTAAGCACACAGCACAATGTAAAGGATTCAAAATAGTTAATTAATTCACAGTATAAAGATACATTTTTCAAGCCAGCAGTGACACAAAAAAGAAAAAATGTAGTTCTTCTTAAAAAAATTACAACTGTGCAAGACAAGCAGACAAGCTTTCACAGTTCAAAAAAACATGAGAAGTTGAATAATACAGATGAATGATGTACAAAAGAATTGAGTTGGACCTTTGGGGTGACCAGACTGGTCCAGGACAGGACTGTGACAACAATGTCAACCACCATGAAGTGGATTCCAGCACCTCCATTGTCTTCAGAAACCACCAACTGCAACAGAGGCCCCAGCCAGAATTTGGCATATGGACGGAAAATCTGAAAAAAAAAAAACGGATTATGGTATGTGCATGACGAAAGTGCCCTTACTTATCACCACCACAGCTGTGGTTAGCAGATAACAGAGAGGGAATGTAGTCCCATTATAGGATCACTTATAGAATGAATGTATTCCTGGTATAGTATCACTCACACTGGGAAGGTATTCCTGCTGGACACAGTCTCACCCATCACATGCACAACATAAAACTGTCTCTCATAAGCACCCTTGACTATCCACTGATTTTGAATGCGTTTGTTCATGTATGCCAATGGAAATAAGAGGCTCGGACTAAATAATCCCTGTCTGACAGTAGTAGTCCATTACAGTGTACAGGGCAGAAAAGTGCACCTCATACAGGATGCAAAAGGTCATTTGTAGGATGCAGCCAACTGCAGCCAAGCTTTTACCTCCTCAGTGTTTATGATCAGTTTCGCAATGAAGAGACGAATATTCAGTTGTGTGGAAGAATTTCCCAGTTTTCCATGAAGAAACTTCATCCAGGGTGGAAGTTCATTCGGTTCTGTGTCCTGAATAGAGAGGGCAGGTAAATTAGTGTAACGTAAATGAGCCAAAAAGGACATACAAAAAGGTAAATGAGATTTGCCATAAAGGTGTTCTGTAGTAAAACACAAAAGACAAGCAGTGAAGTACAGAAAATTTGAATGCAAATTAAACCTACTAAAACTATTCAGTGCTTTAATATCCATAATGCAAGTGTCCTGGATGACAACATGTTGCAGTGAAAATATTTTTTAACTTTATTTTTCATTTTTTTTATTGAATGTCACTTTTAATTCAGGTTTCAACACCGTAGTCTGATCCCCCATAGGCGGCCAAAATAAAACTGCAGGTCTTAGGAGGATATCCAGAAAAGATGACTTCTTTTGAAAAGGTATTCTCTCTAAATGAGGTAGAAAACCATGAACAAACCGGCTCTACACTGGGGGTGATGCTGTTCCTCTGCATGTGCCTGACTAGATTGATCATGGTGGCCATGCACTCATGTTGGTTCAGTTCATCCATTTCCAGCTCTATCGTCTCATCTTGAGGGACTGCCTCAGTCCGTGCCTGTGACAGGGTCCACAAAACAATCAAGGGCTGTTATATTGAGAAGGGATCTTTAGCAGGAACCACCAGCTTCCTATTCCAATGAGATGTTTAAGGTAGTTCAGACCAGTCTGGCATATTTGAGTACAGTTAAAACACTTCAGCCGTCTCATCTTCCGCAGTCATAAAGTAGAAGGAGGCGGAAGGTTCCGTACCCTGCTGCTGACGGCTGTTTGACGGCCAGTGATGTCAGAACTGTAAGAGAAGCTCTGGACGCCCGTGGAGAAGTCGAACTGACTCATCTCCTCACTCAGGCTGCTACCAGCCATAAACGACTGCGTGGAAAGGTACCGAGGTACTTCTGGGAAAGAGAAAAACAGACATTTTTAATCAGTGCTCAGAATCAAAGGAACATGGCTTTGTGCTATTGTTAATGTTAGCTAACGTTATTATGTAACCACTGTTAATATGCATCTCAGTGTATTCTCAGTGTGCATCTTTTGTGAATATGTATCTATTGTCAATGTGCAACAAATGTCAATGAGTAAATAATATCTATGTGTAACTAATTCCAATGTGTAACGCATGTTAATGACCAACTAATGTCAATGTGTAACACATGTTAATGTGCAACTAATGTCAATGTGCAACTAATCAGTCTTACCTTCTTTCTCCGCACTGGCCTCTTTCCGAATTGTTACAAATTTGTTCTTCCTCTCAAGAGGAACCTTTGGGAAAAATGTTGTATGTTTCATTTTTACTAGTGGTGAGTACAAATATCCCAAATTGTATAATACCACATTATTATAATAATCTCATTTTCGGGGGAGGAAAATAAAGTGAGTTATGACAAACAGTTAAAACCACAATGTAAATTCTGTTCGAGGCTTTCATAGTTGTGTTTCTATTTTACATATAAAATTTGAAGAACACAGCAATATCAAACAAATTTTGGTACCTCAACTTCGATGGGGAATCTGTACGTCTTCTGTGTGTCAATGATGTTCTCTAAAATAAACTGATTCTGAAATAAGGAGGTAAAAAGAAAACTTTAAGGATATATTCATATTCTGTGTAGTACACTTGCAATTTTATTAATACTCAATGAGCTAAATTATTCTGGAAGTAAGCACTTTTATTGATTTTTAAAAAGATTTTTAAAGGAGAAAGAACAGTCTCCCCTCCTTTTACATTTTTTCTTTATTCAGACAGGTTGACAGCAGAGAGGGTAACCCATACTGAAGGGAAGACAGATCAGAAGGTGCCATGTTGGCAGTCGAAACCCTGCCCATGTGGAGGGACTCGTAAATGGCTCGTCTGCCAAGTCTTACCCTCATTACCCTTACAGTATCACTAAACGCCAACAGAATGCATGTCTCAGAGCACCAAAGACAAAAGCATCTTACTTTCTCTGGCTTCTCAGAGAAGAGGAACCCTTGGTAGAACTTGGCCTCGTTGAAGCTGCAGCTAATGACAGCGATTGCGCAGTTGTAGGCTGCGCAGTGATACAGTCTCCTCTTCTCCAGAAGCTGCGTCTCTCCAGTCATGTTCTCCGTGAAAGCCTCAAAGCAGGACCTGTGAAATAACACCAGATAGGTGGGTGTGCCTCATTCCCACAGTAAGCTATTGTGATATGGGCAATACACTGGTACCGTTTACAGTGAAACTGGAAAACTTACAGCCCGTTTTCCTTAGGAATAAGAAGTACAATTAGAGGTGTGCAAATCAAAGCTAGGTATTAATTCATCAGTGTGCCTTTAATCTCATATCAGCCCAATGATAATGCTAAGCATCAATTCATCAATGCGCCTCTAAATATATATCAGGCCGATGTCATCACCATGACAATTCAAAACTTGCCTGATTATTTATGTATAAATGGAGACAAAGGAAGTCTACAATATGATTGATTCATTTTTGGAAGATCATAATAGCTTTGCTTGAATTCACAACTGTATAACACTTTATTCAGACGTATTTGGAGTCCTCACTTGAGCAGGGTTTTCGACAGCTCATTCCCCTCCACTTTGCTTGTTCCAGAGAAGGCCTGGTTGATCTCCGATTCCTTGGAATAGACATCCACTTTGGGAAGGCGCGAGTATAGCACTTCTAGCAGCTTGTAACAGCCTTTCTTCTTATTTATTTGGGCCTCAAACGCACCTTCACTTGACTGAAAAAAGCATAAAGAAACATGAGATTCATCATACGTTGAACACCAATAACTACAAACATGTTAATATATGCAGTCATGCTTTAGGTATTTGAAAGTGGCTTTTTCTCCAACCCAAAACTGACAACCAAGATATTTTAGGCTACCCTGCATCTAAGCACTCAATCAAGCAGTTTTTGACCAACTACCTTACATAACAATTTTATCGGAGGGCTGTTTAGGCTGCTCAGTCTCCTCATTTACACAGCTCTAGAGATTTCTGGTCTTTGACCATGCTGGATCTTTGATTTCAGTTAAAGGCTTCTGTTCTTGCAAATCTGTAGCGTTAGCTGAGATTTAGCTAAATTACACAGCTGTCATTCAAGGAGTGAAAACCACAAAAAAAAAATTGTTTTGATAATTTGACCTCCCAAACAAAGTTTTGTCAATAAAAAACTTAAGCTACAAATACTCCAAGATGATTAGGCTGTACATGTATATCTAGCTAGCTGCATGCAAACTATTCAATGCTCACTGAAATAGGCAGAAGCAGTCGCACCAGTTCTCAGTGAAACAGACAGAAGCAGTGGCTCCAGCTCTCACTGAAACATTTGCTTCAAACTGTAATGTAATAAGGACAGGGAGGAACGTATTTATGCGGGGAACAAATCCATCATGTCACTGGCTGTCTCTTTTGTAGAATAATATCCTCCATACGTGCCGTCAGAAAGCATGATTCCACGCATCCACTCTGATGCATATACTGCCAATCACTCACCATGAAGTACCAGACACATTGAGCAACATAAAGAAAACTTTTCAGAGCAACGGGACAATCATTTGAAGTTTGCTTCAGCTAGTTACAAGTAGCAATCTACTCTGGTATCATAGCTGTAGCTAGCTGCACTAGCTATCTACCCTGATATCATAGCTGTAGCTAGTTTTGTCTTAATGATCCTGTCATGCTGTAATTGGATTTCTATATTACGAACGAATATTTCCCAGTATAAAAGCAGGTACCTTAATGAACCTGGCCTGCAGAGATGTCATGAGTTCTGCAACATGAGAGATGAAGAACTTTCGCACGGCATCTGGGCTGCAGTGCAGGATTAGGGTAAGCAATATTCGGTCCACCACAGCATCACATTTGGTGTTGGAAGAAGAGCCTTCCATCTGGAATGTCCTGTAGATTGTGTCGAGCAGCAGCACCTGTCGCTCACAGTTCGACCTGCAAGCAAGTGTAAGTTGACATAAACTGAGACACAGCAGTCTCAGTCGCCTGCCCGATAGCAAAGTTGACCATACACTTTGCTGCCTGGCTAGCTATTTTGAAAAATATCCCATATTTTGTGTTGGTGTCAAAGCAATGAACCTCATTCTTACACACATTATTCATTCTGAATTTAAGTTGCTGATTATACTTGAGGCAGACAAACATGGGTAAACTAGTGTTCGGGTTTTTACATTTATTTTGACAAGTACTTGACACAAAAACTTACTTTGAAAAGATTTCAAGAAGCCTATAAGCCTATATTGTATCTGTAGAGACTGGCTGTTCAAATTAACAGAACAAAAATCCATATCATGTGCAGACCATACTGTTTTTGTCTGACCATCTGAAAATACTGAATTCCGTTAGGGGTTAACTTACCACTTTGCAATTTTTTTAAAAGTAGTCTGAAACAGCTCCTCCAGAACGTGTCTCTCATCACGGCAAAGGACTTCTGCCAGTATTTTCAGCAGCACAGGACTCTGAGAGAACTCCAGGGCCTCAAGGAACTGGGTGGGGTGTACAACATGACATTTTACCACATTCGCTTCCAGAAAACATCACAAAATCACTGGACAAAACAAGCCAGTTCAATTTGGCTCCAGATTTGATGTAGATCCTAGATTTCAGTCAAAGCATTCAATCATTAAGGGTGAGTACTGGATTCGTGTTTTTTATTTTTTTATTTAACCTTTATTTTACCAGGTTTACCAATAATGGCCTTATTTGGTTTATTCAACTTTTTTGCAAGTATGTCTCAAACCCTTATCCTATCTCTGATAAAACATTCTGAATATGGGATATGCTTTCAGGCATGTTTATAAACTCTTCTCTTTTAAAGCATCCAAGTAACTGTTCAGGGTATCAGTGAAATTCTTCTTTTTGTGAAGCAAAGCAAAGATAATTTGTCATTGGAGAGTGAGACTCACTTTCTTGATGCAGTCGGCATAATTGTTGAATTCCAACGAGCCCTTGGGAAACTCGTCAGACTGCATGGGGAAATGAGAGGCCACGAGCACCTCCAGCGCCTTCTGCAGCTCCATCAGCGACCCCTCCGGCAGAGCCGTAAAAAATGGAAGGACCAACAACGCGTGAGTCTGAGAAAAATAAAAAACAGGCAAGTATCAGGCACAAATATTCCATTGGTCCCAACCTAATTCCCTGTCTGCCCTACCTGAATCACTTACTGTTACCCGCTGTTAAAAACATAGCAGCAGTTTACCTTGAGGTTCAGTGGTAGCACCGAGTCAGTAATAAGACTGGTGTATGTGGAGAAAACCACATCAAATGCTTGGTGGCTGGGGTTTGCGCAGATGGTGGAATCTATCTGGAAAAACAAATGAATACAAAGAGGCCTTAAGCGGCTAAGTAACAAATGCAATCCAATGAAAGCAGAGAGAACGTAAAGTCTGGATGGACGACAGGTACCTGCAGCATTTTAGAGAGCAGTGTTAGGGTAGCCAACTTGCTTTCTGGGGAGGAAGTGGCACCGGTCCACCAAGGACGCAGGAAGTCCCACCCCTTCAGTATCCGCTCCACCAGCTTGCTGCCCTGGCTCTTGTGCATTAGTCGCTCGGTGAAACTCTGATCTAGCATCCCATTCAAGATGATGCTGGCCTACGGTCCAACAATAATCAGAGGAACACAAAACCCCATCAGTAACAGACAAACAGTAGCATAAATCCACCTTCACAGGCTCCTCATTATATAATACACAGATTATCTTTGTTATCACTGGTGCAAAAACAATGAGCAATGGGCTGAGTGTCCTGTTCCCCTCATTATGCATTCATATTTTCAAGATGGGCTGTTTGGCCTGTTCACTTCATTATGTTTTTTTAATACACTTTTATGTCCATTTACTTCTTGAATACTCCTGTGTATTTTGTTCACTACCTTTACTATATGAAGTCCCTCTATTCTCCATAAGCAAATGATTTTTGTGAATGAGTAAAATTTTTTTAATTTTGTCATTTTTGTCCCATCTAACTTAACTGTGAAGGAGAAAGGGTCCGTAGTTCTTTAGTACTAACTCAGCTGCCTCTCTCAGTTATCAACTCAGCCATCCTTCCATTTCTTTCCTAATGATTCCTGAAACTATGGAGCTCATAATAAACTACCCGACAGATTAACCCAGTAGCTCCATATGAAGAACAGTTTAAACACATGATCAAATGCCGATCATTGAATAATTTTATCTTAAGGTCTTGTTCTAGAAGTATTCTACCATGCTGGAGTTGACAGTGGCCATCTTCATGAGCAGCGGCATGGTGACATCGAGGTTCTTCAGCAGCTCAGAATTTACAGTGGTCTGAAAGAGGCTGTAGAAGTACTCCCCGTGGGCGAAACTGCTGTAGTTGCGAGTGGAACTTCCTGGCAGAGGTACTGACAGCATGTGGGTATTCAGCAGCAAGTGCACAACTTGCTCACTCTGAAAGGAACACACATTCAAGTCCTGTCAGAACAACGTCTAAAATACAACGGGGAGAAAACTCATGTCCTCATTTATTCAAGGAGCAAAGAATGCACATTTTGCACAAAACCCTAAACTTAATATATTACCCCAGCTTGCTGATTAGCAAGAAAAGCATGGCTGGATAAAGAGCAAGTGACGGTAGGTGATACAGTTTACTGTAATCATGCATATTGGACCTTGAACGTCTGCTATACCAAATTATATGTATTAAAGAGTGCAGTGGTAATGGTATATGTAGATATAAACAGTGGGGCTGTGGTAATGGTACAGTATATGCATTGCCTTTCTCAGTTTTAAAGATTGTTATATATTTTTTATTCATGGTTGCCTGTCCTAGGAATAATCAGGTAGTAGATATAAACAGACTGAGTTTGTTGTTATTTCACAGGAAGGATCAGGGTGTATTTACAACAGACTGTGTTTGTTCTAGTTTTATAGGAAGGATCAGGGGGTATTTAAAACATACAGTGTTCATTTATATATCATTGGAAAGATCAGAGTGCATTTAAAAACAGTGTTGGGTCTTTTCTGCACATGTTTTCATGTTTGGAATACTCCATAAACTTAATTTTCTTCAGAACGAATATCTCCAAGAACCTAGAGCTGGTATTGTACCGTGACATTAAATTCTTGCACAAAGACAATCCCATTGCAATTCCTGACATGGAATAGTGTTCATATAATGATAAAATCCCACCTGTCCTCCCAATGAGAACGCAAGCTGGAGCAGCCCATTGGCTAAATTCCTGCTGCTCACATCCATGGTAGGGAGGGCCTTCCTCTCCTCACTGGGGCCAATCCCCTTGTACACGCCTGAGAGAAGTCTGGATCCCAGCGAGATGTCAAGACTGGAGCCCTTTTTCAAACAAGACACAACTGATTAGAGGCAAACAAGGAAATACCTTCAACCGCATCACTCATTTCACCATCAACTTTTTATCACCTATACTATCTATATACAGATTTAGCAAAATGCCAGCTACATTTTAAGCTAAGAACATAACTTTCTAAGATGCCACAGATATCCTGTTACAAAAAATATAACATTGACATAGGCTACCTGCAATGAAGAGTGGGACTCTGGTAATGATATATGCATATGTACCAATAACACAGGCAGAGACACTAAATGTATAATTGTAAGACACATTTATTGAAAAGAAATTATTCTTTGATTTTAACATTAACTCAGGTGTATACATATGTCACTTAAAAATACCAACTATACCAAGAAAGCATGTTTAATGTTATTATAGACGGAATATTAGAAGGTCACAAACTAGGGAGCTAATATGGTTTGTTTGATATTTACAATAACGGCATCTATACTTACTACTGAAATGGGACACGTTATGTTCATAGTATTGCCATGATTTTGTTTTGAATACATGCCATTTTAGTCAGTTTGCTAGCAATCTGTAAGTGATCTATACTTCTGAAACTGATTTTATAACAGATATACTACTGGCCTGCATTACATGGGATCATATCTCCTGCTGCTCATTTTACCCTTGGTTGTGACATGGATTTTGGAAAATGCTATAAATGAAGCTTCAGTTAACCACCAGAGAATATAAAAAACAGATGCAGTGTAAAATTTATGGGATTTCATTTGAGGTCATTTCAATGTAGTCCTACCTTACTACACAGAATGGAGTTGAGGAGTCCAGCTCGATGCAGCTGCTTGCAGGCAGAGAGAATCAGCCGAAGCTTTTCATGACCAGTGCGGGCATCGGGGTCAAACAGATCCAGATCACACAACTCTTCCACCCTAAGGAGATGAATTATATTGAATAAATCTCAAATTGAAACATTTATAAAACTTAGCACTGATAAAGTTAATTAAACCACATAAAAAAATACTGACCTTTTGAGAGACATTCTCTTCCTGATGCTGCCCACCAAGTTCTCTTTGAAAGGTGACATCAACAGGGCCTTCAGGAGAGGCACACAGACCTCAGGCAAGTTGGTCATTACCTCCATATTGGCCATGTTGAAACCGATGGATGAAGGCTCACAAACGATCGCAGCCACAAGCTCAGCAAATGCAGAGTTCAAAATCTCTTCAAGAAGCTGTAAAGAAGAGTTGGAACAAATACGGTTTGAATGTAATCAGAATACTTATTATATAATTACACAGGAACTTAAAAAAAAAAACATGGATCCTGTGTCTATCAGGTGAGAAAGTGCAGAGTCATTACACTGCCGGCTGTGTTTATCAGGTGAGAGAGTGCAGAGTCATTACACTGCCAGCTGTGTCTATCAGGTGAGAGAGTGTAGAGGCATTACACTGCCAGCTGTGTCTATCAGGGGAGCTTCAGTTACTATGAACTTACTAGCACAGAGTGCTGCTAACAAAGCCCAGCCACATGCTGCCTGTCACCTGAACTCTGTGATAGTTAATAGTGACACTTCTGCATGTGCCTAAAGAGTTTGAAATCACTACACATTAGAAGCTGTACCTCACATATTACTATAATTGAAGCCTGACGTTTAAAAAAAATAACAGTTTATTTTTTGTTTGTCTCTAAGCGGAGGAAGCAAAGCTGCAGTGATACATTAAAACACACAGCGGGGCAGTGAAGAAACAGATACTTCATGCATAATATCATATTTAAAATAATGAAATGGTAATTTGTTTCCAATGATAAATAACACAAGTAGTGTCAGTAAGTAGCAATTCATATTAAATGCTTTAAATGCTAATTTGCTGTTCTGCGAAATAAGAGAATTCAGATCTTGTTCCAATTAACCAAAAACAAAACAGCCGATTGGAAATCGTTAAATGAACTTGCTTTTTCGTGGATAAATTTACCAGCAACTAGTGAGCTAAATACAAACCTAAAGTTTACTTCACATTTGAGATAAAATGCATGTTATGCCACAAAAGTAATGCTTATACAACATACAAAACTACTTAATATGATAAAATCAAGTACCTTCCAGAGGTTCTGTTGACCCAACACCATTGTGACAAACTCCAAGAGGCGTACAATGATGGTGCCTTTGCTGTAGTTGTAATCTTCTCTTTCTTTGGGGCTGAAAAGGGAAGTTTTCTGTCCCACAGAGAAACAGTTCTCAGCTGCTGATAGGTCTTGCATAGCCAGTTCTGTTATAAAGAACTGAACAGCCTTGAAAAAGCATGACTTCTTCAAACCTGAAAGGTAGAACGGAGGAGAACTCAACATTGAACTCAATAACAAGAAATTTTTTGAAATCTCAATAACACGAGTCAGTTAAGTTCCTGCACGCATGCACACATGCAGTAAAGCCTTACCCAGCATCTCGTGTGGCTTGATGAGGTGAAGCCCAATGAAGGTGTTGTAGCAGTCTAGGGCTGCAAGCAGCATATCCGTCCACTGCAGTGTGGCCCTCAGGCTAAAGGGCCCCTCAAGGTCCATAATGGTGGCCTGGACCTGCAGTCCACACAAGCCAGGGTTTCCACCACCCTCAAAAATACTGATCAGGTAGTCCTCACCCTCTTGCTTCAACAGATCCTCAAGCCATAATGCAGCGTTTTTCTTTCCTGGAGAAAGAAAGAAGGATGGAGATTTAACTAAGAGTGTTTTTTTCTCTCTATCTCACTCAATTCTAGTCAAAACTGCTAAGACTAGCTATCTAGTTAACATTACTAAGCTAGCTAAATAGTTGGATATCTTGTCCTTGTTCATATGGCTCAACTCACTCCAATGAGGGAAGAGCATCTGAAAAAAACTTCAAATTCTGCAAATGTATGCTTTTTTTGAGAAGAGACAGTGTAATATCAGCATACAAAAACTGCACAGAGATTACCTGGCAATAAGGGCACAAATTCATAGAACAGCTCCATGCACTTGTGTCTGCACTCTGTTTGAGGACGTCCACATTGCAGCAAGATCCATTTTACAACATCTGACAAAGACACCGTTTTGTCTGGAGGGAAACCCCTTTGAAAAGGTACCAGAGGTTAATGTTAGAATTGCATAACAGGGTTAATAAGGCAATACACTAAACTGGCAGTCATATAAAAGCACAAGTTTCCTGTTCAAACCTGGGAGTTCGTCTCTTGGTGGCCTGGTTGAGAGAAACAGCCTTCTGTTTGATGATTCTCTTAAGGTGGTCAATGGCTTCCCCACAGTGTTGCACTGTCCCTACACATACAAATATGTTGCGTGTACTGTTGTGCAAGACAAATGTATTATATAAACCGATATATTCAATTGCAGCATACTATGTATAGTCTACAAATATGTTCACAGCTGAGTGTTGCTATGTATTCATGCACATATAACAGAACATATTTGGAATACATGTATATTTATTAATGTGGTAAGTATGAGTTACACATGGGGGCATGGTTATTACCTAAAGACTTCTCATCTGTGTGTGCCAGAGACAAGCTTTCCACAAATATCCCCAGAACTTCAAAGGCAAATTGATCCACCAGTGTACTCTCCTCCCTGTATATACAAATATTACAGTATTTGTACAGTAATTTTACAAAAGAAAATAATCAATTTCTGTTAATAAATTTAAATTCACTTAATCATTTAAAAAAAAAAAATCTTTACAAAAGCACACCGACTAAAAAACAGTAATGAACTAAAACCTACATTTGAAAAACCCTAAACTAACCTGAACTGCTTGTAGATGCTGTTAAAGGCCAGCGCAGCCCCCATTCTCTTAAAGACATTGGGGTGCAGGGCCAGGCTGTAGATGCGCTTGAACACAGACTTAATGTTAGCAGGACTCTTCTGTTGCTGCTTGGGTGTGGTCTGCTTAATAGACCACTTGAGGAACTCCTGAATGCAAAGGCCACAAAACTCCCTGAGGGTACTGTCGAGTGGGTCCACCACACCGTCCTGTATATAACAGCAGATATATATCATTCAAAACTCTTAGTGTACTTATATATTTAGAGCTCGATCTCAATCTGTACCTCTCAAAAGCACCACATTTAAAATGTACATGTTTCAAAGCAGAATATTAGAGCACTACATTTAAAATGCATATTTCTCAAAAGCACCATAATCAAGCACTACCATCAAGCAGTACAGTGCCACATTGAAAATGCACATGCAGTGGCTGCTGCTTTCAGTTTTTGTGTTTTACGCTGCAGATATTTAATATAAAAATACAAACATATTCACCAGAATGGCTTCCAATAGCAATACGGTGTCTTGGCTTTCAAATTTTTTGTTGTTGGTGAACCAGTGAATGATCTGCATCACCAAGGGCTGATACAGTTGCCTGGTTACCTGAAACAAAATTTTTACGAAAAACACAGTTTAAAAGGGGCTGCCCTTTAGGACATCATACATGGAAACTGAACCCATTATCCAGCATTCATGATAAAATGCTAATCAGTCACACTGTTTCACAGTCAAAGTAAAGGGAGAGGCTGCCTGTTCTCATTCGCTCACCTGGTCAACATCACATGCCAGGCGAAGCAGCACTGGGAATATGCGCTTGTACAGGTTGTGCATGGGAGGCGTCGTCTTCCCCCCCTCTGGGATCTGAGCGGCTTTACCCAGCATGTACACCACCAGGCTGTGGAGCAACTCACAGGCGGCCACCTACACAGGTCACAGCCAATCATACTTATGGTTGCAGTTCAGGCTTCACGTCCACAACCAATCATACTTATTGTTACATAGCTGGCTAAACTTCACTAGATCAACCACCTTCATTAAAATGCAGGTTCCACTGTTCCCAACACACTGCAGCTTTCCTAGACCCGAATGACATACCTTTGTTTGCCTGTTGCTTGTTGATAAAGCCAGTTCTGTTATTTGTGGCAAAAAGGTATCAAGGTAGATTACAGGCTTGATGTCAGCAAATGGCACTGCAAAGCTGAGAGTCTTTTCGGAGTCCCAAGTAACACATTTCTTCATCATTTCCTCAGATGATGTAGCTAGAAAAAACAGGATAATATCAGTTCCAAAGATAAAACTATTGGATTTGGGTAAATTGCATGCAAAAGTAGCATGACAACTCATTATGAGATGGCGTGTTTTGCATGTGAATTGTGCCACACTAAAGCCGTTCTGGTCTCACCTGTCACTAGACTCCTGTTCATTTGCCCACCCAGGTGCCCCAGGAGCTGAACCACCCTGCGTCTGACCAGCACACTGGGAGAGTCTTCCTCCTGACAAGAGGAAAAACACCAACTCAATATCTATACATTTAGTTAAAATTTAGAAAAATAAAAACATTATGGATTTGATTTCACAATGAGCACAATGGGCTACTAGTGTCAATAAATGTTTTATTGAAATAAAAATTCTTTAAAACATCAGTGTCCTCCTCCAACCTCCGATGCAAGGAAAATAATCTCTAAAAGAGATGAGACTAAGATAATTGAAATAACCAGTGCCTTTACCAATGCCAGGTGCTTTGACTTCTTCAGCAGCCTCAGCAGGAGTTTACTGTACCCCTTTTCTCTCCCAGACGATAGACTCGTCACCTTCCAGTTCTTATCTTCATCCTCGTCTGACAACATTAAAAAAAGTATATATTTTACACAAATGCAAAAAAATAGTTCCTGATAAAATTATGAGCATGCCTATTATGCCAGGGAACCAAATTTATTCCCTGCAATATATCATATACCAAGGGGTATAATAAAACAACATAAATAAAACATGGGGAATAGCTCAATTCATGCTCGTTCTGGCTTGCTACGACATGATATCCTCTTGTACCATATACCAGTCTGGCTAATACAGAGCAGATCTATGAATATGCTATATTTCAAAGAACAGAAACAATAGTGTAAATATTTGAAAGTAAACACAAAACTGAACAGAAAGTATGCATAATCTTCAGTCTGTGTGTCTGGACGCACAGTATGGTTCAACAAAAACATCCAGGATGCTAAGAAAATTAAGATAAGTGGACAATTTAAAATGCACGTTGCTACGTGTTCTTAAGCTACATGTCCTCAAGATAAAATGATAAGCTGAAGTACACATAATGAAGAAGGTGTCGCACCATTTTCAGTGGCAGTTTTGAGGTAGCTGTCCAGGCAGGGCAGTACTTCCCTGTAATAGGGCTGCATGACGTCCCGGGACAGGCAGGACGACCATTCCTCCAGTGCGTCCAGGGCCGCAATGGCCAGAGGAGGGTGGCTCAGACCCAACCTGAACGCTGCCTGGGGGTTCAGGGTGCTGGCATTAACACTTTAATGTACTCAAAACATGAGACTACGCTAACGATAAAGATACTCCAATAAAACATTGGAACATTTGGAAATACATTTGGAAATACATTTTGTGATAAACACATTTAAATTTGCATTTATGTTCAAGCAAACATTTTTAGATGTTCATATTACCTATAATCCCACATGTAAATATGGTATTTGCAGGCCCAATATTGCCAGGTTGTCACACTTGTACATTTTGAAAGGATGCATATGTGATTGCCCAATTGAAGTAATGAAAACTAGGCAAATACTACCAAGGGTTCCTACCTTTAGGGCAGGTATATATGTTGTGATGTCAAGAGCAATGATGTCATGGTGCAGGGACAGGACAAAGGTTAAGCAAGATGCCAGCAGCTCATCTTTATAGCGCTTCAGCCGTACGGATACCTGGAAAAACAGCATTTCTCACTCATCATAGAACCTGTTCAACTCTCACTCACAACTCATTCAACTCTCACTCAGCATTCAACTCTGACTCAGCACATAATTAATTCAACTCCCCCTCATCACAGTATCACTCATAATATAATTTATTCAACTGTCGCTCATCGTAGAATTTATTCAACTATCACCCAATTACTTCAACTGTCTCTTTATCATTAATTCAAGTCAGTCAACTCAGCATGCAATTAATTAAACCATGACTTGGGGTTCAATTCATTCAACTGTCAGTCATCACAGAATTTATTCCACTGACGCTCATAAAATTAATTCAACTGTCTCTTATGACTCAATGGTCAGTAATAATTAATTCAACTCTCACTCAGCATAGAATGTGTTCAATTTTTTACACATTAATGTAGTACATTCTGTTTCAAATACTAGTAAATATAGGAAAGTGATCACCAAAAGCATGAAAGTACCTCCTTTCCAAACTTTGCAAAGAGTGCAAAGCAAGCAGACTTCTCTGGGTCTTGAGGGGTGGACTCAAAGCTTTTGGTGTTAACTTGCTGTTAAATAGAGAAAGAACAATTCAAAGAACGATTCATATTCTGAAATACAATGCTGACCCAAATCCTGAACATGTGCACTATGCCCAGTATTTGAAATTGTGCTGACAAGGAGGGAAGTGTAGCTTACGCGTCGCTAAATGCAAGATGACTAAGGTGGTGGGGGTGAATCAGCGGCCTATGATCATCTCTTTCAGAAAGACACTAAATCGTCTCCCATGCCCGACAGAGGTACACCTTCACTCTACACACCTGGTATCAACGTTAAATGGCTTTAAGGCATCAAATCATTTGTTTGGGCAAACTGCATTTCTGACTTGTCCACTTCCAAGTATTTCAGCCAAGCTCATTTTGTCGGCAAATGTTTTAATTATGACTTATAAGAGGCAGTTAAGAGAAAAGATGAATGAACAATCTTTACAGTGGCATGCATTTTCACAACCTGGGGTGCAGTGTAATTTGCACAAGCTTTTACTGGTTAGCGTCTGTCTAGCTCACAGACTACGATGAAAGCCACCACATCTAAAGAATAAATTCAGCAAGTATACCGATTGAGCCAATGTAAAAACAATTAGATCAGTTCGCAAACCTACTCCTACAAAAAACAAAAGATGAAAAGTATGTCAGAGTCAAAGTGAAAAATTAATTCTGAATACCTTGAAATACTTGATTTTCTTGGCTATTTTCATGGTAATAGAGAGCATCTTGTAGAAGCCGCTGACCAGTGGAAATCGTGTTGACTGCAGGATGAGCTTGTGACCCAGAGGGTAAACCCATTGTTCAAAGTAGTCCAGGTGTTTACGCAAAAGCAGTTCGCTGCAGAAAAAACAGCACAGGTCAGATTAGTCACTAAGACTAACAGAGTTATGCCGGCCCATCATTGCTAGACTCCTACCTGCTCAATTCTACCAGGTTGATGAAGGCCGTGAAGTCCTTGGGCTTGTTAGGAAGGATGTCCACCATTGGGTCAGAAGAAGTCATTTGGATGGTGTTGGCATCACCCCCTTTCTGTAACGCAATATATTTTTTGTCAATAGTCATCAACATGGTTTATCTTGAAAATACAATGAGGAAAAAACCAACAGGACAAGCTCAAAGTGAAGGTACTACAAATGGAAAACACTGTTCAGATGAACTCTGCAGCATAAAACTTTCTAATATTACCTCTTCCTCCTCCGGGGTCAATTTTTGAACAGACAGGTCAAGCTTCTCAATAATTTTCAGAACAGATTTAATCATTTCATCGTACAGCAGATGGTTTAGACTCTTCAGGGCAGCAACCTGCGTTTCAAAAGCCCCATCAAGAATTCCAGAGTGCTGAAACAGAAGATGGAGATAATCACATGATAACCACATCCTTGATCTTCTCTTAAACGAACTGAACACTGACGGTGAAATGAACTGAACACTGACATGGAAATGAACAGAACACTAAGCAACAAACTAATAAAATAACATCAATCACAAGATAACCGCAAGATAACAGTAACTTCAAATGCTCCTAATTTAACATTAAAAAAGGCTTTCAAGAAGTGAAACAAAGCCTGATCTAATTAGGGCAAAGCTCCTCATTATACTTTTTTAAAGGTGGTAAAATGTTTTAATTTTGAGAAGTACCGTTAAGTGGACACAGTCAAGCAGGCCTCCAAACAGATCCAGGTAGTCACGGTAAGAGGGGACCTTCTGTTTGCCTGTCAGCATCTGGGTCACATCTTCTGCCTCAGCAGATTTAAAGTCAGACTGGAAGCCAACCTTCTCCTGGGGAGGGGAAGCACACTATTATCAGCATTCAACCTTTTGGTGACCATTTTACATGAAAAAAACATTTGTAATATTTTATACTGATTGATGATTTACATATTGTAAATCCACTATTTAATAATTAGTCTAACATAATGGGTCAAAAGGGACCAGCATCTTAGCAGGACCTCACCTCAGCTAGAAGCACAGGTTTAGAACAGACACGAACCATGCCCTGGTGCACTGTGAAAACAAAACATTCAGTCAAGTCAAATCCCTTTATACCAAATGAAAAACACTCATTTATTTACCCATAACATTCAAACAGAGCAGGCTTTAATACTTTAAAGGCTTTAAAACATCATATGACTTCACACACAACGTTCAAATGAAGAAGGATTTAATATTTAAAAATATTACATCTCAATATGAATTATTACACAACTGTACTTTTCTGAAAGGCAAAACACAAACCATCCTGGGAAAAATGTATTTCAGTATCTGACACCATGATGCAGTATCTTTATTAAAAATAATATATTTACTGTAATCATTTTCATATTATTTCAAATGAGAAGTTCTGATTTGGAATGATTGCCAGACACGGACTGAAACTCCCACTTACCCACAGTAGCAATGAAGCTCCAGAGCACTGGGCCTTTGTTCGCTATGGCAACCAGCACCTTGACGACCGAGCAGCAGCAAACGGGCTGCATTTTCTGACTGAACTGGGGGAAGCAGTCAATCTGAACAACCAAAAGGTGCTCCAGTACTGGCCTGTATACCTCTGGGATCTATTTATCAACAAGGAGAAGTATATCAAGGGTCTGACAACAAGAGACAAAAACCAGCTCATCCAACCATGCTCATCAAATTTAGACACAAATTCAGGGCTAGATTTCCATTAAATATTAGCAGGTTATTGGCCGTTCAACGTAAATCAGTCACCTTCGCCACAAAACGGCTGTGTCAAGCGTTCATTACATTTACATTCTGGCAAATAGCAGATTCTCTTACCCAGAGAAACACACACATCATTTGTGGATATGCGCTGAAGCAATTCAGCTTAAGTAACTCACTCAAGGTTTCAACTGCAGTGGTCCTCCTGGGAACTGAATCGCCACCCTTGGAGTTTCAGGCTCAGTTGCCTAACTACTACATCTCCACACTGTTTACCTTGTCCAGGTGGAAGACGACGCTGGCAATGGAATCCAGAAAGCTGGGCAGCTGATAGAGGTTGTCATCCTCTGTGCTGGACTCGGTCAGATACATCTGTTTGCAGCGCTGGATGAGCTCTGTAAACATCAGGTCCACATCTTGGGGGCACACAACTTTACATGGCTAACGTCACAAAAAAAAAGAAAAAGACATTATGCCATTAATCAAAGAATCAGTAAGAAATTAATGAACGAATTAATGAAAGAATAAATTATTCAATAAATAAATACACACATACATACATAACAATTCCATTAAAAAGCTAGCACATAGTGTTTCCCCAAAATGGTTTTGTCCCCACAACTCCCTACCTCTATCACGTGGTCTATCTGTGAAGCTGTCCACGAACCGTACGGACACCACCCACCCAATACCCAACCGCCCCCCACGCTCAAACCACTTTTGCACAGTATCCCAAAACCAAAATCTGCATCACAGAGGAACCCACTTACTGCTGCAAAAAGCCCATATCCTCGAACAGCGATGGAGAGCTCCTTGTGCGTTGATTCCGTAGTCCTGATGATGTTACAAAACTTCTGCATGAAGAACTTCAGCTTACTTTTGTGAAGCTCCACGTCCTCTGCTACCAAAACAGCAACCTGTTGAAGAAATGATTCGACCGTATAAATCATAACACTCAAATAAACAATAAAACAAGCAAGTCATTTTTGTTTTTACATTCAGTGTGAAATTAAACAGAGGGGAACAGAGTGAATTCTTAAGAGAAGGAGCACAGATGAAAAGCCAAGTGCATATTTTGTCATCATAACATTCTACTGCCAAAGAGATGAAAATGGGTCCTGAGCTGTAATGAAAGACTTTCTAAAGGAATATGTGCATAGAAAGGTAACCTCTTTATTAAAGATTAAAATGTATGGATGTCATAAGGTACATCATAAGGCAAATGAAAGAGAAAAACTTTAATTAAGATACCCCAGAGACTGAAAACTGGAATGAATCTGGAAGTAGCAAACACAGCAACGACTCATCGTGAAACTCACTGCAACATATTACATCAATTCTGTTTCCTATTATCTCTGATGCAAAGAAAGACTGAACACAATGCTGAATTACTCCAGGAGTCAGCCAGTTACCTGTTTGAGAAAGGACTCCAGTGCATAGTAGCTCGCCTTCTTCATCTCCACATTTCGGTGTCCACACAATTTGGACATGACATCAAACACCGTCCTGTAGTGATCCATCAGGCAACTGCTAAACTGAGCAGCATGCTTTGCAAACAGTCTGAGCCCAGCTGTGAAGGGCAATCACACAAAACCGTAATACAACCACGATACGCAACAATACACAACCAGCAACGGCAAGCCAGGACTGTGACGGCAATGCAAAACTTACCAAAGGTGACGGCATACCGTTTCAGTTCCCCCTTTCACACAAAAAGGATAAAAATATTAGATGA
Organism: Anguilla rostrata; assembly: GCF_018555375.3. NCBI lineage: Eukaryota > Metazoa > Chordata > Actinopteri > Anguilliformes > Anguillidae > Anguilla > Anguilla rostrata. The sequence continues at coordinate 27,941,678 of NC_057944.1, forward strand.
ATGAAAAATACACATTGACAAAGTATTTTTGCATTATATATATATAAGGATTCAAAGTACAAACTTTTTTTTCTCTACCAGCAATAACACAAACAAAATTACTTAAAAACAATCATATACACAACTTTCCTCAAACTAGCCTCCTCCGGCTTCTCTACCAGCAATAATACAAAAAATTACTTAAAAACAATCATATACACAACTTTCCTCAAACTAGCCTCCTCCGGCTTAAATTACAATTAAACAAATTATTGGAAGCCTATCCAATCATTTTGCAAAGTGGATGGGTGGGAGGGAGGAGTAATAGTTAAACTGACTGAAATCGTATCTCTTAAAATCTTAAGTTTTTTTTTTTTTTAAAACCACAAGTAGCCCAATACAATTGACCTGTAGTAAAAGTTAAATGGGCACTAAATATGGCAAGAAAGAAGGAGTAAGGCTTAGATTTGCGAACCCAAGTAAACATTGAGACAAAATTATTCCCAGCAAGAAATGGCAAAGAAGCTTAAGATTTCCAGGTGCAGTTAAGTACACACTTAGAAGGGTCCAGCTGATGGGCCTCCTACTGCCAGCTCAACATTAAACTTTGTGTTGCTGGACAGAATGAGATTCAAGGTTCAAGGTTCAAGGTTATATTTATTGTCCCACTAGGGTGAAATTTGTTTTGCAGCCAGGATTCACATAAAGACAGAATACAAAAGGACAGCATCACAACAATTAAATCACGGAGCTAGTGCAGGGAAATGGAAATGCCTACCAAGTACAAATGTGCAAGTGTGCAAATGTGCAGGGGTAGTGCAAGTAATGCGGCCAGAGTGCTATTAACCATTAAGAGATGCATGCCTGCTCTGGGTCAGAGGTGACTCATTTTATGGATAAAAATGCCGTTTGAGGGCCTGACATAAAAGGTGTGTAATAAATGCTAGTAATTACCATGATGACACTTACCTGAGGACTGATTGCCTTCAGAGCATAATTAAATATTTCCTTTGATGTTCCTGGATCTGTATGGAAAATGAGAATTTTATATTTATTTAAAGATAACTCAAAAGACACCGAGTCACACTTCTTCAATTTCATTTACACAAATGTGAAGCCAAGACACATACCTTCCTCCATGGACTTGGTGAAATTAACCATAAGTGCAGTAACTCCTTTTAGGCATCCAGCGACAAGGGGCAGCTTGGGTTCCTTTGTATGAGACATCATCTAAGGCAAGCACAGCATTTGTCAGTTTAAGAGTCATGTAAGTAGAGGGGTATTACTTTGTAGGAAGCAATGGGACTGAGAAGCAATAGAAAAGGACAAGTTTATACATAGCCCTACATAATGGTTTTACCTGAGACTTCAGCTCTCCCAAGTAGGCCTTGTACAGTTTATCAGCATGATTGACCATATCACTTGGCTGCACTTCACCCAGCACTCCAAGAACTTCATAGATGTTACCCAGTACTACAGAAAACACAAGCAAAATAAAGCAAAATAAACTGGACCTTATCAAAATTCAAGAACAGTAGACTAATAACTATTCACACGATGACTAATAATTTGATTCCCTTTGGAAAATGGCCATTATAAAACACTGTGCAAGATACATTGAAAAAAAAAAGAATAAATATATAATTTGATAATATTGTCAAGCAGGGAATGTGTCAGTTCAGAACAGAACTGGATTAGGTAAAATACACTTTTATACTAAAAAACTAAATAATAAAGTCATAGTAGGAATAAAACAGGAAGTACTCACCTGTGTCAGGCAATTTACTCTTCATACAAAGCTCGCCATAAAACTTGTTGAAGATGTCACCAACTTTGAAGTCTTGAACTGTGATGGAATCCTTAGTCGTGTAAAGGACCTGATGCAGTTATGAAATTTAAAGACAGGTTTATAATAAAAGAACAGAATTTCTTTTTGGCAATGCTACAGAAATATCTGCAGAAATATATTGGAGGATGAGTAGACATCAACAAACATTAAAATACAAATCCTGAAAACAAAACCTATTCCTGATTTTTCTGTTTTGTCAGGATGATGATAATATTTTAGTCTGCAAACAATTCTCTGTGCGCATGAGTTTGGCCAGCTTCAACTCCAACCTGCCCTTAAGGTAAATTTGGCTGGTTAGTGTCACAGTCATGGTTTCAATCTGTATAGATTTTGTCCAGCCAGCACTTGTAATGAGTGCATTTACCTTATTACATACAGTTCTTTATCAACAAATTTATAATTAGAGGCAACCCCTTCACTGTAATGTCCTCCATAAATTAGCAAAAGGACATACAGAAGCACATATAACCTTGAGGGTATAGCTGCTGCTTTCTGTTTTGCAATGCAGCACAGTTAATTCTCCACAGAATTGCACAGTTCAGATAGATTGCTGGCACTGGGTTAACTGGAAGTAACAACTGCACAATGGGGCAGGAAAAACCCCAAAACTGTCACAGTGACAGGGGCCATCAGGATAGGTAAGCCTGTCTAGTTAGTAACAACAACAACAATAATAATACAAATAATAACAATAATAATAATAATAATAATAATAATAATAATAAATACACTTCAACTGAAGATCTACCTTGATCAGGAGCTCAAGTGCTGGAGCTCTACACTTGGCTGCCTTGTCCTTTGTATACACAATGAGACATATATCCTGGAAATAATAATTTAAAAAAGATGTAATAAAGACAGTTTACTCATACAGAATGTAACATGGGCTCACTGTAATGTGTGCTATGAATGTAACATATGCCAGGTGGAAGAAAGCTAGCTAGCGAGATAAACTTTTATCACAAAGCTGATCACATTTATCCGAGTAATCATTTATCACTGCAAAGCTATATTTTACTTTTATATTACTCTTAAATTTTGAATTCAAAATAAGAATAACACAATAAGACACATTTCATTTCATAACATTTATTTTTGTCAGTTCTTCATTTATATCTCAGTAAATGATGATTTTGGTCATCACACAGGATCAATAAATCAAGAACAGCTGAACAATGGGGTTGACTTTCCGGAGACTGCCTGTCTCTCTCATGGTGTGCATCGTCTCGTCCTGTTCGCTTACAAAGATACACATGAAATATTTGTTTCTGGGTTCTACTTTCACTCAAAAATATATTACCCCAGCTAGTGATACATTTAGGGTTACCCTGTTGTTTCATACAGATCCTTAGCTGTTGGCAACTCAGAAAATAATGAAGAAAAAGTAGAATATGAACTTATTACTGCAGCACCTTGATATCAACGGCGTAGTTCTTCTCCCAGCCTTTAACGGTTGAAGACAACTTTTGGAGGACTTTTTCCAGAAGACTGAGGATCTCCACTCTGGCATCTGTGAGCTGCAGGAAGTGAAAGGTTTCTCAGACATGGGAAAACAACACTTTGCGGATGTGTTAAAGAATGGCTCTCTGTGCACACAGCTTACTTCTTTGCTGTTCAGGGACTTTCTGAGAAACCCAAGTAGTCCGTCTTCCTTTGAGAACAGCAGGGACATCTGCAGAACTTGACAAAAAAGTATACATATGAACTAGGGCTGTGGGACATTCTACAATTTATTTTTTTTTAACAACATTTTATTCCAAAAGACAGGCATTTGATTTTCCGCGAAGAGGATACATGTCGATGTAACATTTTATAGTATTAAAAACTTACCAGTGAGTTTGGTTACATCTTATATTGCGGTATTACACACAGAAAGCTTTTTTAACCTCGACCACCATAGAAATATATTCAATATCTACTGTAAGTCCGGATTGCCTGCGAGCAACCAAAGGCAACATGTCAAGTCCTCTCAGTCTGATGTCAAAATTTAACCAAAGAATAATACTAATCCATAATAAACAGCCAAAAACTTCTGACATGACAGCAAGCCATTCAAGTCATGGACATCGCCAATAGTACCATATCAATTGTCATCCCAAAACCGAGCATCACAACTGGCACTACCTAAAAATACACTAAAAAACTTAACAGATTTTTTTCTCACCAGCTGGTTTATATTAGTAGCCTCCATTAGAGTTGGAGGTGCAGAATCTCAACACATTCCTTGTTTTCATCTCCACATTTTGAGGCTCAAGCAATCAGCCTGGCCAACATCCTGTCACTCCTGCTCTTAACCCTATGGTCCAGACATTAGTCTCCAGGGCTAGTTCAACAGCTGCTATTACAGTTGATGACTTTAGCCCCATTAGTAAGATGACACACTGTACACATTTTACACAGTTCTTCTGTGTACTTATTGTAGAACTGACATTTAGCCATTATGTGTGGTAACTGTAGTTCTTAGGTCAAGTTCAGATCAAAGAAGCAATGAGACGAAAAAAGACAGTAAGGCGCCATCAGACAACTTCTTCCTTCTGATAGCATCTCTGAGATGCCACAGTTTCAGAATGACCAGATTGTGTCCTCCTCTCTCTGCAGCAGCTAGCTTGCATGAGTGGACACAGGCAGAAAATGCAGGCATCCCATTTTGTAGTGGTTTCATTATAGCGTGTGCTATTTACAGCTGCACTAGACGACCATAAAATAATCCTCCTCTGAAGTTTTGCGGTAGCCGAGTCATTTTTACATTCCTTTAGCCACTTAACCAAATAATTAGTGGCAGAAGCGTAATCAGCTACGCTTTTGTATATGTGGTTCCCAGTAGCTATGCTAAAACAGTTCGCAACTTCGGTCTACCAAGCCATTGACTAGCTAGCTAACCCTAACGGCAAATATTCCATCTGTCAAACGTGTTTGGCGGCTTGTCAGTCGTGTACATTCCGTAAATGTCTACCTGGGCTATGCCGCACGAATGTGACAAAGCTAAAAGCTAGCAAGAAAATAATAATAATTAGAAATTCAATGTACATTATTTTTGTCTGTATGCAACAGGTGGAAAACTTGCTCTTCAAAGTGCGTTGTCATATTTACACGCCTGTAAATCAGTTATTAAAATACTTGGTAGATTTGTTAATCACCGCTGACAGTGTTAATTTTTATTCGGTAAAAAGTGACTTGCGAACGATCGGTCAGCTAGCGTCACCCAGCAAGTAAACACCACAAACGGCGATGGAGTAGTAGCAGTTAATGGCTCATTAACTGACTGTGGCGAAAACCTACGGCGATAACTTGCTTGGTTAACAGCAGGTCTACCAGACAGTTATATGAAAATTAGCCTAGTCATATCACCAGTAGTCTACACATCTCTGATTGATTGACCATCAGTGCAGTCGATGTTCCCCTGTAGTTCATATTGCTAATGCGTGAGCTAACCACGGATAGCTTACCTAGCTCACTGGCAAGCTGATATGCTAGCTAAGCATATTCGTTTTGCTGAGAAACATAAATTGAAGTTAACTGAACATAATTGTATTATTAATGTCATACATATAACGTGATTACATGACACAGTACAGTCACGGATGGATATTAAACTCCGTAAACATCTGATCATATATTTTAAAACATAACGGCAGACAGTCAGCTAGCCTCAAGTTCGTTCTGCAATCGTTCGTTCAGGTTTATGGGCTTTTCCGCACCGGACTGTCAATCACATTGTAAAAATCACAAGACCGCTTAACTCTATGGTTTTGGCTCCAAATCGAGGACATGGCCGCGCCCGCCATTGAGCTTCAAAACGTGTTTTAGAGACCCACGGAGAGTCAGAGGGTGACGTCACAGTAGCTTTGTCCATATTTTTTACAGTCTCTGGGTCGGAGCCGCAATGTCAAGGCCAAGAGACGCCACCTCCCACCCCAGTGACCACAGATTGTAGCCCTTACTATAGCTCAGTCCTCCGCAGTAATCCGGAAGTGACGCAAGCTGTACCTCATTGGTCCAGAACAAATATTGGCACTGTGCCCAAATGACGCAATAAATCATGAAATCGACCCATGGACAGTCATAAGACGAATAAAATACACCTATTATGACTATTTGTTATTGTGAGAAAAAATTATTGACTTTGTATTTTGATCACATTTGTACCGTAGACTTACATGGAAACCGGATATGAAAACACCTATACTGGAGCCATCCGTAGTGGCGCTAGTGAGCAACCAGGAACTACAACACCAGGAAATGAGCTTCAAAAACGAAGTCTGGTTTTGGCCGCTTGTGTGTGTACACGTGTTATCTGTGTACATATGCGAATCTGCAGTAACTGTAGGTGGATTAGATGGTGCCCTTTTAAAAGTATCTTAATAATTGTTTTCATTTAGCAGACATCCATGTCATTCTATTCAATCAATTTTGTTTTGGAGACAAATTATGTTGGGGTAGGGAATACCTTATTGAAGTGCAGAGAGTATCTTACAAATGTATTTTGGTTTTTGTTTTATGTATGTAACGTCATAGGCGAGCCCTTGGAAGCTACACAAGTAACACTATAGCAAAGGGAAAATGAAAAAATGCATTCTCAGAAAATCTGTGCGTGCCACTGAGAAACAGAGTCTTGCTTATGGTGTCTGTGTGTGTATGTGTACGTGCGTGACCTAATGCAGTCCACCTTCCGGTAAAACGCGGTTTAGCGACAATACGAGTGAGCATGCAAGGAGCTCGCAAGCTTTTTAGCCTCTTACCCATCTCGTTTTCTGTCCTTGCAATCATGCATTCCTGCCCCAAGTCTCCAATAATATCGTTACAGTGCAGGGCGACATTTCTCGTTTCTGTGTCGCTGAGAAAGGAGTGAAGTTTAGCCAGGTGTCCCCGAATCCCTTCCACGGTGACATTTCCGTCACTCTGGACGAGAGCCATGGTGATCACATAAAACTAGTTAAAGTGAAGTACCGCTCGGGCTTAGGAGGCAAACTTTCTCCAGCATCAGCTGCAGCACACTGGCACAGAACTGCACCGCCATAATAGAAAGCGACTTCCGGTAACCATCAGAGCGGGAAATTTCACAATAAAAGATGTAACGTCCTTTGTTCTAACTATCTGTTTTTCAGTATTAAATATAATAATAACAATAATAATAACAATAATAATAATAATAATAATAAACGGCATTTACGTTTACGGTTGGCACGAATGCAATGAAATATACCCCTTTATGGTGTATTGCATTGCATTCCGGGTAGATGTGTGACAGAGAAGGGAGCCAGGGCTAGCCAACTAATAAAAATGCCTCAGTGTGCAGCTACAACGGCACTCTGGCTTGATGCAGTTCAGCTGACAAACTAATGATGTAGTTAATATAGTTTGCTAGCTGAAAAAAGTGTATGCCTATGTCGTGTCTAGGAACCGACAGAATTCAAAGTCCAATCATTAATTTGTAGAAAACTACTTCACGAGGGAAAAGACACCACAGCAGCAAGCTCTTCAGAAAAGTTAGACTTTATTTGCACAGGTGCACAAAGCCGGATCAATTCAGCCGAATTGAACCTCGATTGTCAGTTTTACATTCATTTTATACACAAATGTACCCCACAACTCCCCTTAACACATTTCTTAAAATACCAGCCATCTGTCCTTCTTGGCACCACAATGATTTTAATTTCCTGCTCTTGGGTCGGCCTGACCTTCTTGGCACCACAATGATTTTCTGTTCTTAGATGATAACGTTATTGTGGAATGTTACCCCAACTTTCCCTTAAACAAATATTAGTCTTTATTCTGTAATTTTACTTTAAGCATACAAGTTACAGAGTTTATAGCCTCCTGTAATTTGCCATTTGTAGTTTACATAAGGGTCACTGTAAAAATATTAGTCTTCTAGCACTTTTATTTGGCAATAGCGTTCTGTTAGTTTTGGATTAATGTTCTCTGCTGTATCTTGGCAGTAGTGTATGATTAGTTTTTGGTTAGTGTTATCTGCTGAAGTTTTTTGGCGCTAGTGTATGATTAGTATTTGGTTAGTGTTTTCTGTGAGTAAATGTGGTTTTTTTAAGCCTTCTGCGTTTGCTTTTTTTGTGGATACTGTGGTTTCTTGCGTTTCCATAAGCTTAGCTGCAACTACTGATATAGGTTTATTGGATTACATGTTGATTATATGAGTGTATAGTTATACATGTGATATATTTTTATCATGAAGCATCGGGGGTTGGAGGAAACAGTTTGATCAACATTGATGGGAATACCCTAACTTTAACATCATGTGATATCATCTCAATCATGGGGAGTCTCAAAGTTTTCCTACACCTACAGGGGAACGTCTATTAATAACAAAATATTGATAAAATGCATCTTAAATTTGATATTATCCCATATAATGGATCAGATATTCATTGTATAGTGTTTTAACCATAATGAAAATGTACTTTCTTTTTTATTTAACAATCACTTGTGCAACTCGTGAAAAGATACTGCATAGCGAATATATAACAACAAGGTCATTAGTAAAGAAAGCAATTACCGCATGTGAAAAAGCTTTAAGATACAATCTAAGCATATTCCAAATATAACAAGTGTATACATAGTATATATGGTCACTAAGAAAATCTCTTCAAATCTCATTACAACTTGTAACATTAGTAGGCTATGTCGTACAATCTAACAGTGCATTTAATTTCCATCTGCTTGACGGTTGTTGGGCTGTCAAAATGATTTTAGACTCCCATCTGAGTTTTTGAATGATCATACGTTTGCTTCAGATTAACAGAGCAACAATACAAGAACATAACTACTGATAACTACGGTATTGGAACATTTTGAAATTTAGACTGCTAAACAAGATTGCAAGACATTTGAGAATACTACAACACGCATATTGCAGCAATCTCAGTGGTTCAATATGCCAATGCTATTGTATCTTCAAGCTCTGCGTACCCCTGTAGATGGCCATGTGTATTTCAGTTGTGTTTTGCCAGTGATCTTGATCTTATTTGCTGTTCCAGCACTTACTACACCCCTTGACAGATTATATATTATAGATACATAAATGGATTGGGCTATGGAGAAAGGTCACTTTAAATTTTAATGAATGGTCATGTTGTGGGCATTGCACTTATTCTCTGAGTTTGGCGTAGCAGGTGTAAAAGAGTGGCAATTTTATAAAGCTACGGCAGTCAGGGTTGATGTCGAGCTCTTCCGGGGGCTGTGTTGCTGTGAAGGTGAACCGTTGGAGGAGGGTCGAGAAGTAGAGGAAGAGCACCACCTTTGCCAGTCCCTCCCCCACGCAGGATCGTTTCCCTGGAGATAAGAGGGACAAGCTGTTTGGGTATCTGTGTGCAATATCCCTGACCTTTCCTTCACAAGGATTCTCTACAGCAAATGTTAGCCTATTGCAGAATCATAACTAAATTAGTCAGATCTACCAGAGTACACTGAAAGCAATTCAGAAGCTCAAGGCACCAACATGTGTTGGCTGTGTATGGATGAGGCCCCAATAAAGGCATAGCTGGAACTGTCATGGTTCTGTGTTTCTGTCTCTGTTTTTCCTTGTTGGGCCGCCAGATGGCGGCACTTCTGTTTTGTGTTCCTGCTCATTACCCTGTTGGTTAATTGTATTATTGCTTTCAATTATTTTATTATTGTTTCTGCTTGTGTCTCATTGTTCCCACCCAGTCCTGGCTTGATTGTTAATTGTGCCCTCCTGTGTCTTGTTGGTTTTGAGTCTATTTAAGTCTTTTGTCTCCCTGACTCGGGTGCTGGTTCCTTGTGTTCTGAATGCGTTTCATGTGTGTTTCTGCCTGCCTGTGTTTTGCCCTGTGTGTGTTTTGAATTTTGAGTTTTCTGTTTTTTGTTTTTTGTTTTTTTTGTGCCCTGTGCCCTGTGTGGCCTTTTGGTTTCCTGGTTTTTTTTGTTCCCTGTCATGTAAGTAAAGTCTTTGTTAATTTTCCCTTTTTTGAGTTTGTGTTTTTACTCTGCATTTGGGTCCTCCCTACCCTTTACGTGACAAGAACAGTTCAAAGAATTTAATAAAATGTAGATCTGTTTCTATTACTGTATGAATATGACCTACTGCAGGTTATGGAACCTACAGGTGATAGTGATATTAAGTACAACAAACATCCACAGCAATCAAACTTAGGACTAACACAAAGAATCTATAATAAAGCAGTAAACAGAAACCCAACCTAGTCCAAATGCCAGGAACCCATCATTCTTCTTGAAGCTCCCATTCTCATTCAGGAAATTTTCTGGGTCAAACACATCAGGGTTTTTCCAAAGTTTTGGGTCGGACAGAACAGACGACAGTAGAGGTAATACCATTGTACCCTGGAGGGAAAAAAAATTATCATGCAACCGTACACTTCAATAATTAAGCATATCAGATCACCAGGATTGTAACTGGCATCACCTGAGGAATGCAGTAGCCCTTGAATTCTGTGTCGCTCATCATTTTGTGCGGAACAGAAGTAGGGGCGAGGTCCATAGACCGCTGGACCTCATGAATGACGGCATCAGTGTAGGGCATATTCTGTCTGTCCTGCAGCGAGGGGGTTCTGATGGAGCCCACCACCTGATCAATCTCCTTCTGAACCCGTTCTGCAGGAACAAGGCAGGCTCTATTGGGCACATCCATACTGTGAGACAGTGGGATGCACTTTTGGATCAGTATTACTCAAACCTAGTCCTAGAGTCACACGGTCTGGTGATGTGTGCTTGTACCTTAAAACCAACAACCGCTGTGTCCTCAAATGAGCCGAGTTAACTAAGAAATCAACTGCAGTAAATGGTCAATTGAGTAACAACAATTTTATGCCGGCTGTTCAGAAGTGATTACTGGCTCCAGGTACCTTGGACGTGAGGGTACTTCATCATTAGCAGTAAGGCCTGCCTCAGTGCGGCGGTGGTGGTTTCTGTTCCTGCAGCAAAAAAGCTCCAAATTGTACCCACTAGGTTGTCAAAGTGGAACTCACTGCCAGGCTTGTCTCCCTGCTGTAAAGAGGGGAACAAAATCACTATGGGATCAGCTTGCTAGCAGCAGGCAAAAACCTTTCATTCCTACTTTTTAAAAAATTGAAGTAGAAGGGAATAAAAAAGTTAGTTTGTTTTAGCCAATGTGTTTCCACAATAGACTTCATCTGAATTTCATTAGACAAAGAAGAAACAATACTTAAGAAGTTTATATATGTATATTTTTTAAAATTCAAACACATTCAATGAAAATGAAGAGAAGACGTGTTAAAACCAACCACCAATGACCAATACATACAAATGCATTTAAAAAACAAAACAAAGCACAGGTACATACTATCTCACAGATAGTTGCTGTATAAAGCAGACTTAAAAAAAAAAAAAACTATAAAGAACTTCTTAAATTGTAGATAAATATTCAGTCTTCTTGGGATCGGCAGTCTATAGTGGCTGATCTGCAGTGATCTGTCTAAACATGAGACTTGAGATTAAATAAGAGAAGAGAATCCTAATATCTAAACAATACTGTGAGAGCAGAGGCCTCCTTGTGAAGCTGTCCTAGGCTGTCCGCTGCCATACGCAGACTTGCAGGTAGGGCCCTTGCACGATCAGCAATATAAATAGCCCCCCCGCAAACACAATCTCCCTCTCCAGTCCATGATGACAATCCCCCCTTCCACAATATTAAGGATGGAAAGGGCCCCCCAAAAAATTCTGCGTAGGCCTCTAAAAGCTGAGGGGCACCCCTGGGTGTGCCCTTCTCTGTGACATAGTCACTGATTCTGTAACTCCTGCAGGGACTCTGAACTAACACCTGATGTTTATCTCGCATTAAAAACCACTCATTCAGCACTCACCCAGGTGCACCCAGGCACTATCAAGTGAATTATACTGATTAAACAAATCAACTAAAATTAGGGTATGGGTCCAGTAATTTCTTCCTGAATGTTAATTCATCAGCTGACTCCATTAACTGAAGAAAATCCTGATCTACCTCCAAGGTAGACAATTCAGAAGCATGGAGAAATATTTAATAACCAACACGACATTGGTGTCATATGAATACTACAATTTCATTACCTCCAGCATTTGAACCAGAAACGCTTCAATGAAGTCCTGAGGTGAGTCGATGTTGAGGCTTTTCATGCGTCGCTGAGCTTCCTGTTTTAAGTACTCTCTAATATTCTCCATGTGTTTAAAGATCTGGTGGTGAGGCCCAGGCAGGCACCTCCCTAGTTTGGGAAACACGTTGAAGAGCTGTTGGGAGGAAAAAGGCAAGAAATGGTTTCACATTAGCCTTCACTGTGCTGCACAGCTCCAATGCATTGCAAGGTTTGTACTGTTTTCTACAAATGAAAAATTTTCTTTGTGGAGTGTTGTTTTAATCTAGAAAATTTTACGCTGAAAATATGATGAGCATAGCAATCATTCTGATGATATTTTGAAGAGCAGCATTACAGAATCAGAAATAGATAAGAGGTACTCATAAGTATGTAAAATTGCAGATTTTATGTGCCTTTTGTTCTAATCACTAAATACTGGTCAGATGCAACATGCAACATTTCTGAACTATAATGAAATCAAATATGGGTTAGATCCTTGGATAATTCACAATAATGCAAGAGAAGGCAATACTGCTTGAAAAGTTTCTTACTTTGTGCATCTGATTTGGCCAAATAAACTAAATGCAAGCATAGTCATGTGAGTAGGACCCTGGATCTATTATCAAGAGGCAACCCAACTGAACAGGAAGTACCACGAGATAAGTGGAGTATGAAATAAGAGCTATGGCACAGGAAATAGGAAAGAACAGAAAAACACATGAATTACAGATAAACCAACTGAATATAGCCAAACTGAAGTGAAGTGTACTTCCAATACTGCACTAATTCTTATTTTCAGCAAAACACGAGCATCGTCTGAATGGCGCATCACACTACATATCTTGTAGGGTCATAATGTAGAGGGTACAAATACACATGCATGTAATGCATATTACATAGAACAGGTGTGATATGCACCTGGCCTTTGGAGCTGCTGAGAAAATTAAAATAGCCATCAAGGCCCTGTTGGAGGAACTTGAACTGCGGGTCACTGTATTCAAACCTCTGGCCAAAGACAATGGAGCAGATCACATTGGACACAGCATTACACAAGAGGTTGTTAGGGTTGAAGACAGAATCTGGAAAAGAAAGGGCACACACTTATAAGGCATGACCAATCATCTGTGGGTAATAAGGGAACTGTACAGCTGAGGTAACCCACATCAAATTGTATTTTACAAGAACATTTTGTACATTATATTATGGGCAAGATTTAGGGTGCCCCTGCAAATGCTTAGTAAATCTGGCTCTTTTTGAGGTATTCTCAATGTAAATGCATTTTTATATTTTAAAACATGGTAAAATCATGACTATAATATTGCAAATTCACATGGTACTTTATGACTACGGAACTCTGAATTAACTGCATTAATGTGTTTTATATAATTATTAAAAACATATTACATAGTTATATACAACTAACTTACCATCATGTGAAATCATGTTTTTAAAACAAAACCTTATGAAAACAATTAGAATTAACATCATGTAACCTGTAATAAATGTACAAACTGCAACTCAAACGAATATCATTTATATTTCAATATAATAATATTTCCTCCAATAACATGTGTACTGACTTCCAGTTGTCCTAGCAGTCTACCGAACAGAATTTCTTAAACAAAACCAAAAATTATTTTGAGCATTTGGTTTGCAGTATGGTGACAAGTAATGAAAGTTTTCAAAGTTCACAGTTCACAATCCTTCGAGATTAAAAGCTTTTCTATCCTGCGGAATTTACCAAGTAATCTTTGTCAAAAGAAAATCAGGAATTCTGATCTCAAAACAAGGTACAGAGGTGAAATCTGAAGTTGTTCAGCTCATCCACCGCTGAGTGATCTGGTTATTATAAATTAACCGTCAAGTTCAACGGATCAACCAAAAGTCTACCTCCATGTTCACTGAAGGCTTTGATCAAAAACCCGGCCTCCTCTTGTACCCTTTCTTCAATACTCCTCCGCCCCATTCCAAAGTTCTTCAGGGTCATGATGGAGAACCTCCGTAGATCCCTCCAACGGTCACCACTGCTCGCCAGCACCCCTGTTGGCACAGCATGTTTTCAGCACTATACATATCCACCTGAGACCCAGCAGAAAAAAGGATTGTCATTATTTTTTGTATTTTTGGACACAATACTACAAGTTTCTTAGATAACAAAAACATGTTGCAGTGAAAATACTTTCAAAAGTATTATTTTGTTTATATTGAATGTCCCTTGTAGTGTAGATTTCAGCAAAGCAGAATGTATGGCTCCTGAGATTAAAACCAGACTCATGTCCCCTAAAGGGGACAAAATTAATTGTCGGGTTTTAGCAAGGCATGCAAGTTGTGACCAGAAAGGTGGAAACAATTGGGTAAATGAGGGACACAACTAGGTGTTTTTTGTACCGTACTTCTGGGCAGTAACGTGGTAATGCAGGGGTATGCACCCTGGCTATGATAAAATAAATTCAAATTGCAGAATCATTTGAACAAACAAAATATATATTTTCCCTGTGTATTAAAACCACTACCTGTTCAAGCAATGCAATTTAATTCTATAATTAAACATGAATTGATTTTATACAATTTTGTATGCCAATGGACAGGCTTAATCTTGCAAATATAATAGCAGGTTACACATGCAGGGCCTCTGGCTTGTTTTGCTTCCATCTCTCCCCATTAATAGCGAGAGCAAAAGTTTTTGTAGACTACCCAGCCAGTGACCTCACCACATGTTACTGCTTCTGAGGTGAGAATGGCACTCGGCTATCAATGCATTAAATCCACAACTTGGCATGCACTCAAAAGGATGACTTCCACAGAGACAAAGCCGGTCCTAATTTTTTGAATGACCAACTCTAATGCTTATTCGATTAGCAGCAGAAACATATTACAAATATCCATTTGAACATGACTGCCTGGAAACCGGAGGTTCAGATTAACAAAACACACTCAATTCATGAACAATTCATAATTTGCAAAGAATTTAGAAAACACAGTAATTCAGGAAACACAGGAGGTGATGTCATTTTGCTCACCAAAACCTTTGGTGATTTCAAGGAGTATCGGGTAACTGGCCCGGCCACTGAACTCTTCCCCCTGGTTCAGAAGAGCTTCCTTAAGGGTCTCAAACCTAGGCAACACAACCACTGGTTTGGGGCCAAGCCACACAGTGAAGACTGAGCCATACTTCTTACTGAGCTGGGGACAAGAAAAAACAGTTAGCATACTCTGAGTGTGACTGCTTGTGAAGCAAATCTCCGTGTGCTTTTAGGGCCCTCTGAGTCATGCCCTGACAGCCAATCCAGCCCGTGTTTTGCTATGGAGAACGTCTACAAATGTACTGTAAGTCACACAAGAGTATACAGATTCTGTAAAGATTGTACACTTGTTACTAGAAATACTGATTTGAACTCAAAATGACATGTCAGTTAAGTTATCCATTGAGGTTGTATCTCACTGATGTGAAGACATACATAAGCATTCTGTAGTGGATAAAAAATACTGTAACTACACTACAGGGGCCATATTTTCAATGTTAAAATACTGTGGATAAGACTTTACCTAGTACTAAGTGTAATAACTCGAAAATGATTCAAAAAGGTTGCTGCATCTAAAACAAATTTTATGTAAAGTCTAGGTGGCTTCAGAACCACAATAACAAAAAAGAACAAGAAGTTTCCATCACTATACTGTTACTGGCACAACTATTATGGGCGCAATGCCAGGGTCCTAGACCTGACTTGTCTCCCATCCAGACTAATGGTGCCCTAGGCAGTCACCTTTGTCAATAATGCTTAGAACCAGCACTTCTGCCATGGCTTATGTACGGAAAGTTCTTGAGTTATTCTTCAATAAAATATTGATAAACTACTTTTATATAAGTATTAAACCTCATAATCTTTGTTGACAGAATAAGATACTAATATTGTGTGTGTAATATTTCATTTATTTGACAGTTACAAACCTGAACAAACTGGTGCTGCAGTGTCTTGAATAGCCTAATGTTAGCTAATAAGACTAGCTAACGTTAATCTAAGTATTTGTCAGCGAATTATTGAGGTAGGACCCAAGCAGAGTAAAGACACAGACGTCAAGAGGGTATAATTCAAACAAAGGCTTTACTAACAAAACAAACAGAGAACAAAAGGCCACGAGAGGCAATTCCAAAAAAAACTAAGAAACAACTAGAAACAAAATAACAACCCGAGGAACTCGAAATACTCGAAAACAGGGAACACAAAGCGCAGGGAACTAGAAATCTGGAAACACAGGGAACAAACAATGAGAGCAGAAAACAGTAGGATCCAGTGCCCAATTCAGGCAAACAAAGAACTTATATACACAGGGACACACTTGGAGACAATCACAGACAACAAGCAGGCGGGTGCGGAATGAAACAAGACAACGAGCAGATGTGTGGAATGTGATAACACAATTAACCTATTACCACAACAATAAACACTTACCAGACATAAACTCAGGCAGACCAAACTAAGGGATGCGAGACAGGACAAAAACTACAGAGGAGGCACAACCGTGACAGTATTATTTGTTAACAGTTAATGACTTAAGACATCTATGCTAGTGTAAGTTCAGTTAGTCCATCTATGTTAACCTATTCATTAAGACGTCTATGCTAGTGTTAGTTCAGTTAGTTCATCTATGTTAACCTATTCATGTATTGTTTGAGGGACCTTATGAATGGAAAGAGTGCCCTTGGAGGCTCCATCTTTGCCAAACGTAGGTAGTGGCCATACTGAGCCAGAGCTAAGATGAACTAGCATAGGCTGGGTAGCGACTAGCTTTGAAGCAATGAATTATATGAAGGGATATGTGTCATCTTCCAAAGATTTGAAAGACAGGAATCTCTCTACCCTGGAAACATGAACACTAAAGACAGACTGTTGAAAGCCAGGAGATTAAGCACAAGTAAAAGTATTATGAAGCAAGATGAGACATAAAATAAATTAAACGTATTACTCCCAACCAGTTCTTCCTCTTGGGCTACCAAACCACTGTTGCACACTGTCTGATAAAAAACATCAGACAGAAATAAGGTGTTTCTTTTTTCTCTACTTGATAACACGATGGGCATCGACTACATAGAGGCAGATATCCCAGAGAGAGAGAGGAGGAAGATATGGTGAGCAGCAACTGCATAAGATAAAAATGCTAAATAAATACACATACAAATGTGCAAAAATCCAGATACTTTTTATCCGCATCATATCATTTACAGTCAGGTCCATAAGTATTTGGACAGTGAAACAATTTTCATTATTTGGCTCTGTACGCCACCACAATGGATTTGAAATGAAATTATGAAGATGTGATTTAAGTGTAGACTTTCAGCTTTAATTTAAGGGTTTTGTCAAAAAGATTGTATGTACAATGTAGGAATTACAACCATTTTTATACATACATGTGTTCTGGGTACTTGTAAGAACACACTACCAGGTACAATTACAAGAACACACTATTGCATGTAAGAATGCTTTGTTTCTTAATCGTCCCAAGAACACGAAGAGACCCTCCAGTAAAATTTCACATTCTTGCCTTGTTGCATAGTTGAGTTTGGAATGGACTTAATCACACGACCGTTTTACTTCCATACCTGCTATACACTCTAGATCACTGGTTCCAAAACATGGTTCCAGGGCCCCACTGTGGGCATGCTGGTTTTCATTTTAACCACAGTAACAATTCCAAAATTTTAACAATCTGTTCATTTTCCTTAATTAGTTGCTTTTCACATTTAGAGGGAATTTTTACCCTCTTAAGCCACATTATGCTGGAACCTGCTATGCAATTGCTACGCAATAAATATATTCTTTGGAAACAAATTCTGCGGTAGCGTACATCAATGTATCCTTCGCCGAGAGGAAATGAGGGGTCGGGTTTGAACCTGCTTCTCTCTCGCTGCCTGTATGCTTTCGATCATTTTGATCAGTGTGTGTAACACTGTTGGGAAAAAACTGCAATAGTGACACAAGGACATGTGGGTATGGACCGAAATGCACACAAAGGGATGCCCAGGTTGAACGAACTAGACTTTTAATGTGAAATACAAGGGGAAAACAACAAAACTGAATGCATACAAAAAAGAATACGAAGTGATAATGGACAAAACCATTAGCCTAAATAAAATAAAAAATTAAAAAGAAAAATAAATAAATAAATAAAACACAGGAAAAAAATACCAACTAAAGTAAGGACTAGAAACGGGAAAGCACAGGCACAAGGCTATAAACTTGAACAAAGACTGGGGGAAACGTGGGGACTTAAATACCTACAAACACAGGCGCAGAACATAAGAATGATTCGTTTATTTTATATTGTATAACAATATAATCAAAAACAAAATGACGGAGCATTCGTGTAATAGTAAGCGATGGTTAATACTCAACGTATTCTAATACATCGGTTCAGTGCAAGCCTTATTTATAGGTATTGGGCATGCCCGACCAAGTCGTAACTTGGGATATAGCCCAACCTGCAGGCGAACTCAATAAAAACAACAGGTTGGATCTCGTAGTAACCACATCTCTACCAGTACAGTGAGGAAACATCAGCCCGAACACATACAATTTTAAGACATAACAATTAATTTTCCAAACATTTTGTCCATGAAAGAAAATTGTAAAAACTGGCCTCACCCATCATAATGTACGACTCTGACCCCAGTAAAGATTGTTTAAAAAACATTTTTTATGAAGAGTTTGTACACTTCAAAATAACATTTCAATAAAAATTTCAGTCCACCAACCACAAGAGGTTAAAACAGATAAAGAATAAAGGAAAATAAAATATAATAGCGTATAATATTAAATGTCATCTTTCAATATTCTGTTCGAGGCTAAACATGAAAAAGTTGTTAATTTGATTTTGTTTTCCTATGGGCCTACAATAATAAATAAAAAATAATAATGAACAAGTTACCATAAATCTTTCTCTCATTGGGGAAATGGCAGAATTATACAATAGCAGATTCGGGTTATTTTAGTATACGTTAAATTATATAGCCTATAACTCACCATTAAGTAGGACTTATACGGTTGTTTTAAATCCACCTGAAAAATATTTCCTAGGATAGGGACTGGTGATGGACCCGGCGGAAGTCTTGTTGTGTTGCTTTTTTTCCCCATATTCTTCCAAAATAACACCAGAACTATGAGACCCAGCAAGAGGCCGATGACATTGTTCGCCAGGAGGCTTAAAAAATGCATTTTCTGAAAACTAACTGTCCGCTAGTTTACAAACAGTAGGTAACGTCGGAGGTCTATTACTGTTATCTGATGCAACCTCTGCCCTCTGTAGACGCACTGTACTGTATGTTGTTCCTTTCACCCGAAGCCTTGGGGCGGGGTTTCGCTGGCATACAGTGAACTAGTGGGTTCACATAAGGTGCATAAAAGGTGCCACTGCCTTATCATGGCTGCCGTCCAACAATCCCCTTCTAGCTGGCTGAACAGCCTCAATGTTAGTTAGAAACATAGTGTGACCCTGTAATGCTTGCTATGAAAATTAAACTGGGTTGTGTCAGCGGATTAGTGACACTTAAACTGACTTTGCATGTGATTTCTTGGAAAAAAATACTATTACCAAAGGGGAGTCCTGACCACAAAATTTTGGGAACCACTGCATTACCCTGTCTTGTCTGAAGATAGGAAGACAGTACCATTTTCAGTTTGCCAGTGTATGAGATTTGCATGGAGAGCAGGCTGCCACCCGAAGCCAATGAAGGGTGTACAACAGTGGTGTGTGAATTTAGGCTGGTTGAAGACCAAATGGGAGTTCTTATTGCAGTGGCCTGATAGCTGGCCAGTGAGGCCTTACAGTTGTCCAGATGAGAGATTATGTGCTTGTACAGGTAGCTGTGTAGCCTCCAGGGTGACAAAGGGCCATATTCTCCTGGTTTTGTGAAGCACCAGTCTGCATCGGTGCGTGGTTGCCACAGTGTGTTGACAGAAGCTCAGCTGGTCATGTGGAGCTTCACCAATATTCTTAAGCTGAATAGGAGACACTGCAGAGCCATCGACTGTACTTGGCACATCAGTCCATAGGGAACACTTTGCCATGAGGGGCAGCAGTTTTGTCTTCCCCAGATTGAGCTTCAGGTGGTGCATGGACATCCAGGCTGACTAGGACTGAATGCGTTATTATGACAGTTTTTTTTTGGTCAGCTGACCTTTTTAAGGCTGTGCAAGAAAAAATATGATGTTCCTTACCTTTACTATAGTACTTATTTACTGTGTAAAAAAAACCCTTGCTTGTTTTAATAACTAAGGTAGTAATTTATTTTAAACCCCTTTGTGGCGTTCTGACCTAATTTGGGCCTTCAGACAAAGCGTAAATTGCCTTTCATCACCTCTTATTCTCTCTGTGGTATATAGAAAAGTTTACTACATTTGCTAATTGCATGTCACTGCATTGTCCTTCATGACAAATAAAAGCTCAAATGCTACAGTTAGTTGGTAATTCTTTGCACACTAAAGCGCTTTATGTATGCTCTCTGGGGGTTGGTTGCAAGCAAAGGGATGGCGTAGATTAGGGCAGTGGACCTGACTCACAATATAACATAAGAGTCAAGTGTTTGAATTTCATAATTGTCTTCCTGATTTACATTCTTTTGATGAAAAAAACCTTAATGAATCTGGGTTTTATAGGAAATTGTGACTATTTGTGGTTATCGATAGAGATTTAATTATTCATGAGAACTGACAGAGAATTAAATTTTTTTTTTTTTTGTTGCTTTCGCCCAATCTGGATGTGAACTTCTATCCTAGCCATTTTCATAAAACGTGTAGTTGTACAACAACACATTGTAAATACAATATAAGACAATGTTCTTTCTTTCCTTCCAGATATCAAGCTGTAATGTACTTGGGAAATAATACAGTTAATCAGTCCATCCATTGCCTGCTCCTAGCTGCAAAATTTACATAACTGGCTCACAGATATCAAATGGATAAGATATCAAATATTCACATACCCTACAGAGCCTAGAGATCTACAGTAATGTAGGTTTTCATTTCAACCCTAATTTTTCACACCTGATTTTACTCATTTTCAACTCAATGAGATCTCTAGCTGTTGAGTGTGGTGTGCTTTATTAGGTTTGGAGTGAAAACATACAGGACACCATATCTCCAGGAACTGGGTTGGGAATCACTGGGGTACAGTGAGTGGAAGAGTAGGAAAGTAGCCCAATGCTCCATGTGGTACGGTGGACCCATGGTTCTCAAACTAGGTCCTGGGGACCCCTTTGTATGCTGATTTTTGTTACCGACAGTTTGTTGCTCATTAAAGGTTGTTGAACACAAGTACTTAATTTCATTCATAATGTATTCCTTAAACGTAACACAGTGCAGGTTTGGCTCATTATAATTTATGATGTCTTTGTTTTTGTCCACCAAACTGTCAGTACTCCCTCATGGACTTTGTGTTTTTGTCTCCCCCTATCTGTCAGTGTGTATTGTCACATGTGGGTTGGCTTGTTTTCTTCACCATGTGCTCTGGACTCCGCCCCCCACCTGTTACCCCTTATCCCACTTACCTGTTCCTTGTTCCCTCATTACCCTCTGCCTATTTAAGACTGCATGCCTCACTTTAATTTGTCAGTTCGTCTCAGATTGCTCCTGTGTGTTATCCCAGCCTGTTTTATATGATAGTTTTTGCGTGTATGACTTCTGCCCGATTATTTCGACCTCGCTTTCGCCTTACGGATTTTTGGATTGTTTGCCGGCCTGCTTTGTCTTTACCCGTGCTTGATCTCTGCTTGTCCCTGGATTTTGTCTGGGCCTGCTGTTTTGGACTGACCTTGAATAAACTTTTTTGAACAGAGAATTCTGCCGTGGTCTGCGATTGAGTCCCTACCCGTGTCGTGACACAAATGGTCAGTTTCAGTGGCCAGGTGTCCACATTTTTACCAGTCAAGAGCCTAAGGTTACCTCTTTTTATGTAATTATTTGCAATATAGCACAATAAGCGCAATATGAATATAGGACATTTATTCTTCATGACATGCTTAGCTATTTCTGACAATGTGGCTTAAGAGCATAAATAATCCCTCAAAACATAAAAAGCTGTTTCAGGAATGAAGAAAAATGAACATCAAAAGAACTGAGCCTGAGAACCACGGAGGTGAACGACTTTCATCCATCCTGTCTGTGTTTCAGACCCATAGGATGACAAAAGAGGACACCGCAGAGGTGGAGGAGGCCCAGCCAGCCTCTGAGTACCATAGCCCAGTTCTGGAGGCCCGGAAGCGGCCCATGGTCCACCCATCTGCCCCAGCTCCACTCCCAAAGGACTACGGTGAGTGACCAATGAAATGACAACTTTCATGGGCTGCTGGGAGATCAGATCCTCCCTCAGCACTGAAACCCAAGCCTCCACTAAGTGCTCACGCAGACTCCAGAGCAGAGGTGGCCATTTCAGAAACTTACAGATAGCAATATTATTTGAAAAGGATTGTTCCACATGAAACTAGCTGAGCAATGGGAAATATTGACCAAGGGGTCAGAGGTTAAGTAGTGGCATGGGTGGGATGTAAAGCAGCAAATTCATTGCAGTAGTGGATTGTGGGTAACCTTATGGTTGATGGAAAATCATTATTAGTAACAATTTTATGACAAACCCTCCCTGACAGTGTTTTATCTTTTGATGTAAAAAAACCCAAATAAAACAGTGTTAGGGTTCAAGGTTTTCAACATCCCTGTTTGTTTTTTTACGTACTTTGTCACTATCTGAGAATGATTAACAGTACCAATGCAAAATTATTTGTTTTTATTTCTGTATTTTATTTAATCTTTTCTCGCTGGAAAGTTCCACTAAGACAAATAATCTCATTTGCAATAATCTCTCCTGGCCAATGACAGCACAAGGAATAAAAACGCGTACATTCCCAGAGATTAACACACAGCCCCTTACCTAAGTAACATAAAAATAACACAATACATAAAAATAATTGTCTAGTATGTAGCTCATGTGACCACAGTTCTGTTCAGAACAAGTGTAATTCTTGGAAAAATGTCCACTATCTTCTGTTTTTCCCACCCCTTGACAGATTATATATTATAGACACATAAATGGACTGGGCTATGGAGAAAGGTCACTTTAAATTTTAATGAATGGCCATGTTGTGGGCATTGCACTTATTCTCTGAGTTTGGCGTAGCAGGTGTACATGCGTGGCAATCGTCCAAAGCTACAGCAGGCAGGGTTGATGTCGAGCTCTTCCGGGGGCTGTGTTGCTGTGAAGGTGAACCGTTGGAGGAGGGTCGAGAAGTAGAGGAAGAGCTCCACCCGAGCCAGTCCCTCCCCCAGGCAGGCTCGTTTCCCTGGAGATAAGAGGGACAAGCTGTTTGGGTATCTGTGTGCGATATCCCTGACCTTTCCTTCACAAGGATTCCCTACAGCAAATGTTAGCCTATTGTAGAATCATAACTAAATTAGTCAGATCTACCAGAGTACACTGAAAGCAATTCAGAAGCCCAAGGCACCAACATGTGTTGTCTATGTATGGATGAGGCCCTGATAAAGGCATAGTTGGAACAGTTCAAAGAATTGAATAAAATGTATATCTGTTTCTATTACTGTACGAACATGACCTACTGCAGGTTATGGAACCTACAGGTGATAGTGATATTAAGTACAACAAACATCCACAGCACATCAAACTTAGGACTAACACAAAGAATCTATAATAAAGCAGTAAACAGAAACCCAACCTAGTCCAAATGCCAGGAACCCATCATTCTTCTTGAAGCTCCCATTCTCATTCAGGAAATTTTCTGGGTCAAACACATCAGGGTTTTTCCAAAGTTTTGGGTCGGACAGAACAGACGACAGCAGAGGTAATACCATTGTACCCTGGAGGGAAAAAAAATTCTCATGCAACCGTACACTTCAATAATTAAGCACATCAGATAACCAGGATTGTAACTGGCATCACCTGAGGAATGCAGTAGCCCTTGAATTCTGTGTCGCTCATCATTTTGTGCGGAACAGAAGTAGGGGCGAGGTCCATAGACCGCTGGACCTCATGAATGACGGCATCAGTGTAGGGCATATTCTGTCTGTCCTGCAGCGAGGGGGTTCTGATGGAGCCCACCACCTGATCAATCTCCTTCTGAACCCGTTCTGCAGGAACAAGGCAGGCTCTATTGGGCACATCCATACTGTGAGACAGTGGGATGCACTTTTGGATTTCCGGCCCTGGGTCAGTATTACCTCAAACCTAGTCCTAGAGTCACACGGTCTGGTGATGTGTGCTTGTACCTTAAAACCAGCAGCCATTGTGTCCTCAAATGAGCCGAGTTAACTAAGAAATCAACTGCCGTAAATGGTCAATTGAGTAACAACAATTTTATGCCGGCTGTTCAGAAGTGATTACTGGCTCCAGGTACCTTGGACGTGAGGGTACTTCATCATTAGCAGTAAAGCCTGCCTCAGTGTGGAGGTGGTGGTTTCTGTTCCTGCAGAGAAAAGGCTCCAAATTGAACTCACTAGGTTGTCAAAGTGGAACTCACTGCCAGGCTTGTCTCCCTGCTGTAAAGAGGGGAACAAAATCACTATGGGATCAGCTTGCTAGCAGCAAGCAAAAACCTTTCATTCCTACTTTTTAAAAAATTGAAGTAGAAGGGAATAAAAAAGTTAGTTTGTTTGAGCCAATGTGTTGCCGCAATAGACTTCATCTGAATTTCATTAGACAAAGAAGAAACAATACATATTAAGATGTTCATGTATGTATATTTTTTTAAATTCAAACAAATTCAATGGAAAATGAAGAGAAGACGTGTTAAAACCAACCACCAATGACCAATACATACAAATGCATTTTAAAAAAACAAAGCACAAGTACATACTATCTCACAGATAGTTGCTGTATAAAAGCCAGACTTAAAAAAAAAACATTTATAAAGAAACTTCTTAAAATTGTAGTACAGAATATTCAAGTCCTTCAAATTTTAGGGTTTGTATTGTTTTAATATCATTTTTCTAATGTTGTCCAATGTTCTCTGTGATTGGATTGTACTGATATCTGCACTCCAAGCCTCCAGTGCCCAGGACCCACGACTGGAATCAACTGAGATGCACTTACCTGCTCCCCTCTAGAGGGCGTTCATGATGCATTCAAGCAGGCTGGTCCCCTATACCTGAGGTGTCAATCTCCAGTGCTGGAGGGCTCCAGTGTCTGCTGGGCTTTGGGGTGTTCCCGGCACCAGTAGTTCATTTAAGTCATTGATTGGCTAAATAACCAACATACGTTGTTCTGAGTGCCTTAATTGGCAGCTCATTGAAAGGAAACCACAAAAACCCACAGACACAGTGGCCCTGTGGGAATTTAGTTTGACACCCCTGCACTACACTGTCTGTCATGACTGGTATCTTGACATCATTGCACTTTTAAAAACCACAATCTACAGCCCCCCAGAGTGTTATTCTCCAGTGAATACTGTCCTGTCAGCACCATGAGTCAGTGCAACTGTAGGTGGCTAATATGGCACATAAAATATCTTGCCTGGAAAACAAGTGCATCCCTGAAACACTTTGTTTGAGAGAAAGCAGTCATTTTTGTATGTGTGTCCTGTTTTTTTCCCAAATTGGTAATTCCAAATCTGGCAGAGTTTGTAATTGGATAAACAGCTGCATCCTGTCATTGTGAAATCTATCTAAGGACATAACTGTCTGTTCTGCAGAGCTTGGGATGATCTGTGCCTGCAGTCTTGATAGTGGCTTTCGACTCTGCAGCTGGATCCTCTCTAAACATTAGAGCCCGACCGATGCCAGATTTTTGGGTCCGATGCCGATCCCGATTTTGGAGAGTCCTAGCCCACCGATTACCGATGTTTTGACCGATATTTTGTAAAAAAAAATGCAACATTTTCAAATCAATTTGAAAAACTTATATTTTATCAAAGTTTCTATATCTTATTTTATTCCTACTACATGATCTCAAAGAGTAAGACTTCATCTAGCGAGCTTCCCTGTCCATAGGAATTCGGCGGTGAAAAAAACTACAATGCGCTCTGACGCGTGACTAGATGACACACACTCACTTGCAATAATGCATTAGCTGTTGACATAGCCTCATGATTTCTTATTATTTATTCTCAGTTAAATTAATTATAAAATTATAATCAGATAAAGAAACAAATGTGTGATGCATTCAATCACCATTTTATTTTGGCTGGTTATTTATTTGAGAATACAGCGATGTCCCCTGGAAATGTAGATCCTACGCTGCTTATTCACTGCCACTTCATAAAGGCTTGCTAGCCAGCTAGCTTGCTAAAGTGAACCAAATATGTTAGCTAGCTCGCTCGCTTGATAATGAGGACTGATAAACATAGTGGTCGTATAAACGCATTTAATTAACTTTAATTTAATTAACTTTCACTAAATATACATACCTTTATTGCGGCCATCGAATCTGTGCAGACAAGTCTTGCAGTGGAGAATATTGGATGACGCACGAGTGACAAACGTCTTAATACAGAAGTAGCGCGTCAGCTGCTGCAGTTCACACTTGTATTAGAGCCCCCTCTACTGGATAATTCTAGTAAATAGCAATTACAACGTTCGAACAGACAAATACAGATAAATAATCAATGTTTTTTTTATTATACTTATTTAAAAATCGGGACATATCGGCTGCATAACTGCCGATCCCGATGGCGTCAAAAAAGTCAAATAATGGCCGATATTTCGGCCAAACCGATATATCGGTCGGGCTCTACTAAACATGTAAAGACTTGAGGGAATAAGAGCATAAGGGAGGAAGAGAATCCATAATAATTCACTAAACAGTACTGTGAGAAGCAGAAGAGGGACCTCCTTGTGAAAGGTCTTGTGCCTAGTGCTGCCCCTATACGCAAGACACTCTGCAGGTAGGGCCCCGTCTTAGCTTACGATCACTGTCAGAAATACCCCCCCCCCCCCCCCCCCCCCCCCCCAGTAGTCCAGTAATTTCTTCCTGAACGTTAATTCATCAGCTGACTCCATTAACTGAAGAAAATCCTGATTGTCTAAGGTAGACAATTCAGAAGGATGGAGCAATATTTAATAACCAACACGACATCGGTGTAATATGAATGCTATTTAATTACCTCCAGCATTCGAACCAGAAATGCTTCAATGAAGTCCTGAGGGGAGTCGGTGTTGAGGTTTTTCATGCGACGCTGAGCTTCCTGTTTAAAGTACTCTCTAATACTCTCAATGTGTTTAAAGAGGTGGTGGTGAGGCCCAGGCAGGCACCACACTAGTTTGGGAAACACATTGAAGAGCTGTTGGGAGGAAAAAGGCAAGAAATGGTTTCACATTAGCCTTCACTGTGCTGCACAGCTCCAATGCATTGTAAGGTTTATACTATTTTCTACAAATGAAAAAAAATTCTTTGTAGAGTGTTGAAAAGTGCTGGCTCACAAAAAGACATCCCATGCCAGAAAATTCTCACTTTTAATCCAGAAAATTTTATGCTGAAAATATAATGAGCATAGCAATCATTCTGATGATATTTTGAAGAGCAGTATAACAGAATCAGAAATAGATAAGAGGTACTCATAAGTATGTAAAATTGCAGATTTTGTGTGCCTTTTGTTCTAATCACTAAATACTGGTCAGATGCAACATGCAACATTTCTGAACTATAACGCATTCAAATATAGGTTAGATCCTTGGATAATTCACAAGAATGCAAGAGAAGGCAATAAACTGCTTGCCAAGTTTCTTACTTTGTACATCTGATTTGGCCAAATAAACTAAATGCAAGCATAGTCATGTGAGTAGGACCCTGGATCTATTATCAAGAGGCAGCCCAACTGAACAGGAAGTACCACAAGTAGAGTATGAAATAAGAGCTATGGCACAGGAAATAGGAAAGAACAGAAAAAACACATGAATTAGATAAACCAACTGAACATAGCCAAATTGAAGTGAAGTGTACTTCCAATACTGCACTAATTCTTATTTTCAGCAAAACATGAGCATCGTCTGAATGGCGCATCACACTATATATCTTGTAGGGTCATAATGTAGAGGGTATAAATAAACATGCATGTAATGCATATTACATAAAACAGGTATAATATGCACCTGGCCTTTGGAGCTGTTGAGAAAATTAAAACAGTCATCAAGGCCCTTTTGGAGGAACTTGAACTGTGGGTCATTGTATTCAAACCTCTGGCCAAAGACAATGGAGCAGATCACATTGGCTACGGCATTACACAAGAGGTCGTTAGGGTTGAAGACAGAATCTGGAAAAGAAAGGGCACACACTTATAAGGCATGACCAAGCATCTGTGGGTAATAAGGGAACTATATAGCTGAAGTAACCCACATCAAATTGTATTTTACAAGAACATTTTGCACATTATATCATGGGCAAGATTTAGGGTGCCCCTGCAAATGCTTAGTAAATCTGGCTCTTTTTGAGGTATTCTCAATGTAAATGCATTTTTATATTTTAAAACATGGTAAAATCATGACTATAATATTGCAAATTCACATGGTACTTTATGACTACGGTACTCTGAATTAACTGCATATGTGTTTTGTGTAATTATTAAAAACATTAAATAGTCATACACAACTAACTTGCCATCATGTGAAATAAACCTATGTTTTTAAAACAAAACCTTATGAAAACAATTAGAATTACCACTTAAATATTAATCATGTAACCTGTAATAAATGTACAAACTGCAACTCAAACGAATATCATTTATATTTCAATATAATAATATTTCCCCCAATAACATGTGTACTGACTTCCAGTTGTCATAGCAGTGTACCCTAGATTAAGTACAGAATTTCTTAAACAAAACCAAAAACTATTTTGAGCATTTGGTTAGCAGGGTGGTGACAAGTAATGAAAGGTTTCAAAGTTCACAGTTCACAATTCTTCGAGATTAAAAGGTTTTCTATCCTGTAGAATTTACCAAGTAATCTTTGTCAAAAGAAAACAGGAATTCTGATCTCAAAACAAGGTATAGAGGTGAAATCTGAAGTTGCTCAGCTCATTCAAGAACATTTAACAACCCACCACTGAGTGATCTGGTTATTATAGATTAACCGTCAAGTTCAACGGATCAACCAAAAGTCTACCTCCATATTCACTGAAGGCTTTGATCAAAAACCCGGCCTCCTCTTGTACCCTTTCTTCAATACTCCTCCGCCCCATTCCGAAGTTCTTCAGGGTCATGATGGAGAACCTCCGCAGATCCCTCCAACGGTCACCACTGCTCGCCAGCACCCCTGTTGGCACAGCATGTTTTCAGCACTATACATATCCACCTGAGACCCAGCAGAAAAAAGGATTGTCATTATTTTTTTGTATTTTTTGACACAATACAAGTGTCTTAGATAACAAAAACATGTTGCAGTGAAAATACTTTCAAAAGTATTATTTTGTTTTTATTGAATGTCCCTTGTAGTGTAGATTTCAGCAAAGCAGAATGTATGGTTCCTAAGATTAAGACCAGACGCATGTCCCCTACAGGGGACAAAAATTAATTGCCGGGTTTTAACAAGGCATACAAGTTGTGGCCAGAAAGGTGGAAACAATTGGGTAAGTGAGGGACACAAGGTACAGTGGCCTCATGCTATACTGCACCAGTTCTACCACCACTGTCACCTACTGCCTGCAATACCTCACATACAAACAGCTCCCTTAGGAAACCATTGCATTTCTAACCCACTTAACTGCCCTGTGCAAGTACATTTCATTTTTACTTGTTTCCCTGACTTCTTGTCTGCTGGAAAATACAAAATAAATATTGATTTCATTTAGACGATGACATTTTTATTGAATTTTGTTTACTGTTTTACTGTAACACTTGTACATTTACATAATTTCTGTAGATTATAGTAGCATGTTGTTGCAAAATGTATATAGGTTATGAACCACTGAATCAGTATGATTACTGATTCATTAACAGCTTTTATGGTAGTGTTTTTTATTTATCTCACCAATATGTAATGAGTATTTAGTATTGTTTATGTATTTGACTCCTTTTGCGTGCCATCTGAATCCAAATTTGATTTTAGATGGAAGATAAAATGAAACACTACTCAAAAACATGTTATCTTGAAAGTTTAGCCAGAGCAGTATGAGTTTGTGTTTTATGTTAATAGTTTTGGGAAAAATGAATTGTCAGGGGGGGCGCGGGAATGGACCCAAGCGCAGAGTGCAGGGAAAAAACACGAAACTCCAAAATTAGGCAAAACAAAGACTTTACTTAAGATGGGGAACAAAGGGAACAGAAAGCCTTGCAGGGCGGCTATTACAAACAAAGAAAAAACTCCAAAAAACGCGGGAAAACAAAAATACAAAAATCCCAAAAAATAGAGAACAGAGCTGGCAAGGAACAGGCAACGGGTAGGCAAGGAACAGACAAGAAGCAAGCATAGGGCAAAAGGCAAGCAAGGAACAGGCAAAAGGCAAGCAAGAAACGGGCAAAAGGCAAGCAAGGAACGGGCAACAAGCACGCAAGGATCCAGCACCTGAGTCAGGGAAAAGAGAGACTTAAATAGACACGATGCAGACGAGACACAGGAGGGCACAATGAACAATCAGGCCACAGAAAGGGAAGGGAACACGAGACAATAAGCAACTAATAATGGGATAATTGGAAACAATAAAACAATTAACAGGACACAAAGCAGAGGTGCTGCCATCTGGCGGCCCAACCAGGGATAACAGGGGGAAGACACAGAACCCTGACATGAATATCATTTCAGGAAATGTGAGTAAGCAGTTATGAAAAAACTGTAAAACGCAGCTGCATACTAAAAATTGTAGGCCAAGGGGAAGCTGTTTGATAGCAACATGAGATTGAAATCGAATCAATCGAGCTAAGACTCTTTAAGTTTTGAGGGTTGAGATACATCTGACATACAGACGGTGTCTAAGAAGAATGTGCCATGTATGTCTATTGGTCAATTGAGATTTGGAGTGACAGCTCCCCAAAATCCCCTCTCAATAAGTCGCCATGGTACAAAATAGATTGCAGACTGCATATAACTATGAATCTATAAGACCAAAGGATGACTGTAACTAAACAGTGTTATGGCCCTTACCATGATTGATGCTTACATCAGCAAATTTTGGGACGCTCATACAAAAATGTCATTCTCCATGATCTTGAGGCAGAACTTCCTCCAACTATAAAAAGAGGAGGACGAATTGGCCTCAATCTCTTCAAGCAGCATCCAAGTCACAAAAGGACTTGTGAAAATTAGGAAGCTTTCTAGGGCAGCTAGGTGTTTTTTGTACCGTACTTCTGGGCAGTAAGGTGGTTATGCAGGGGTATGCACCCTGGCTATGATAAAATAAATTCAAATTGCAGAATCATTTGAACAAACAAAATATATATTTCCCCTGTGTATTAAAACCACTACCTGTTCAAACAATGCAATTTAATTCTATAATTAAATATTAATCGATTTTATACAATGTTGTATGCAAATGGACAGGCTTAATCTTGCAAATATAATAGCAGTTTACACATGCAGGGCCTCCGGCTTGTTTTGCTTCCATCTCTCCCCATTAATAGCGAGAGCAAAAGTTTTTGTAGACTACCCAGCCAGTGACCTCACCACATGTTACTGCTTCTGAGGTGAGAATGGCACTCGGCTATAAATGCATTAAATCCACAACTTGGCATGCACTCAAAAGGATGACTTCCACAGAGACAAAGCCGGTCCTAATTTTTTGAATGACCAACTCTAATGCTTATTCGATTAGCAGCAAAAACATATTACAAATATCAATTTGAACATGACTGCCTGGAAACCAGAGGTTCAGATTAACAAAACACACTCAATTCATGAACAATTCATAATCTGCAAAGAATTTAGAAAACACAGTAATTCAGAAAACACAGGAAGTGATGTCATTTTGCTCACCAAATCCTTTGGTGACTTCAAGGAGTATCGGGTAACCAGCCCGGCCACTGAACTCTTCCCCCTGGTTCAGAAGAGCTTCCTTAAGGGTCTCAAACCCAGACAGCACAACCACTGGTTTGGGGCCAAGCCACACAGTGAAGACTGAGCCATACTTCTTACTGAACTGGGGACAAGAAAAAACACTGTTAGCATACTCTGAGTGTGACTGACAACGGAGCGCCATAGCTCAGGAGGTAAGCGGTTGTCTGGCAGTTGGAGGGTTGCCGGTTTGATCCCCCCCCCCCCAGGCGTGTCGAAGTTCTTGCCTTGTTGCATACTTTTTTTTTTTTTCGTAATTCAATTTTTATTGAATTAATTGTTTCACAGCAAAGCAAAAACAAAACTCCTTGTTGCATACTTGAGTTTGGAATGCACTTAATCACACGACCGTTTTACTTCCATACCTGCTATACACTCTAGATTACTGGTTCCAAAACATGGTTCCAGGGCCCCACTGTGGGCATGCTGGTTTTCATTTTAACCACAGTAACAATTCCAAAATTTTAACAATCTGTTCATTTTCCTTAATTAGTTGCTTTTCACATTTTGAGGGATTTTTTACCCTCTTAAACCACATTATGCTGGAACCTGCTATGCAATTGCTACACAATAAATATATCCTTTGGAAACAAATTCTGCAGTAGCATACATCAGTGTATCCTTCGCTGAGAGGAAATGAGGGGCTGGGTTTGAACCGGCTTCTCTCTCGCTGCCTGTATGCTTTCGATCATTTTGATCAGTGTGTGTAACACTGTTGGGAAAAAACTGCAATAGTGACACAAGGACATGTGGGTATGGACCGAAATGCACACAAAGGGATGCACAGGTTGAACGAACTAGACTTTTAATGTGAAATACAAGGGGAAAACAACAAAACTGAATGCACACAAAAAAGAATACGAAGTGATTATGGACAAAACCATTAGCCTAAATAAAATAAAAAATTAAAAAGAAAAAAAAATAAATAAATAAAACACAGGAAAAAAATACCAACTAAAGTAAGGACTAGAAACTGGAAAGCACAGGCACAAGGCTATAAACTTGAACAAGGACTGGGGGAAACGTGGGGACTTAAATACCTACAAACACAGGCGCAGAACATAAGAACGATTCGTATATTTTATATTGTATAACAATATAATCAAAAACAAAATGACGGAGCATTCGTGTAACAGTAAGCGATGGTTAATACTCAACGTATTCTAATACATCGGTTCAGTGCAAGCCTTATTTATAGGTATTGGGCATGCCCGACCAAGTCGTAACTTGGGATATAGCCCAACCTGCAGGCGAACTCAAT
Source organism: Anguilla rostrata (assembly GCF_018555375.3). Lineage (NCBI taxonomy): Eukaryota > Metazoa > Chordata > Actinopteri > Anguilliformes > Anguillidae > Anguilla > Anguilla rostrata. Next base: position 27,974,801 of record NC_057944.1, read on the forward strand.
AAAAACAACAGGGTGGATCTCGTAGTAACCACATCTCTACCAGTACAATGAGGAAACATCAGCCCGAACACATACAATTTTAAGACATAACAATTAATTTTCCAAACATTTTTTCCATGAAAGAAAATTGTAAAAACTGGCCTCACCCATCATAATGTACGACTCTGACCCCAGTAAAGATAGTTTTTATGAAGAGTTTGTACACTTCAAAATAACATTTCAATAAAAATTTCAGTCCACCAACCACAAGAGGTTAAAACAGATAATGAATAAAGGAAAATAAAATATTATAGGGTATAATATTAAATGTCATCTTTTAATATTTTGTTCGAGGCTAAACATGAAAAAGTTGTTCATTTGATTTTGTTTTCGTATAGGCCTGCAATAATAAATAAAAAATCATAATGAACAAGTTACCATAAATCTTTTTCTCATTGGGGAAATGGCAGAATTATACGGTAGCAGACTCGGATCTTTTTAGTATACGTTAAATTATATAGCCTATAACTCACCATTGAGTAGGACTTGTACGGTTGTTTTAAATCCACCTGAAAAATATTTCCTAGGATTGGGACTGGTGACGGACCCGGCGGTAGTCTTGCTGTGTTGCTTTTTTCCCCCATATTCTTCCAAAATAACACCAGAACTATGAGACCCAGCAAGAGACCGATGACATTGTTCGCCAGGAGGCTTAAAAAATACATTTTCTGAAACTAACTGTCCGCTAGTTTACAAACAGTAGGTAATGTCGGAGGTCTATTCCTGTTATCTGACGCAACTTCTGCCCTCTGTAGACGCACTGTATTATGTATGTTGTTCCTTTCACCCGAAGAATTGGGGCGGGTTTTCGCTGGCATACATTGAACTAGTGGGTTCACATAAGGTGCCACTGCCTTATCATGTCTGCCGTCCAACAAGTTGTAGCCCACGTTTAAGATGACGAACGTTCGTGCCAAACTAAGTTTGCGGCGAATAGTTAATGTTGAACGAATTTAAATTAACATTCCATTTAGGTCGCAACCATATCAGATGACTTCACTGATAGTGCTCCTGACATGACAGATATTATGGGAGTACACTCTGTATTGTCCTGTAGGAACGCAACTAATGAAGAGGTCTGCAGAATTGAGTGATATGCCGAGGTAGTCATCCCTCGATATGATGATTTTACTTTTCGCTCACATAGGCCATTAGGCCCTGTCCACACGTATACGGATTTTTCTGAAAACGTAGTTTTCCTATCCACACGACCGGCGTTTTTAAAAGTATTGCAGAACCATTGCCGCACGCGCAATACACCAGGGAGGGAAAAAAACTACGTTTTCAGAAAAATCCGTATACATGTAGACAAGGCCTTAGGAAGAAACTGGCAACCTTTCTTTTCTCGGCGTCTTTCCCGTCAGCAGTAATTTATTTCGCAGCGCACTGCCTTTTCAGACTGTTAGGCAGGCCCGGATCTAGACTGCTCAGATTGGGGGGGGCAATTAGAAATTTGTACGACTGATGTGTCTGTTCTTAAACATTACCACTCTATGTACAGTTGCACTCAAAATTATTCAAAATTATTTGCACATGAGGAATAGGCAAAAATTTTAGAGAAGTATCAGAGGTGTGAGCACTAGAACTTACTTGTGCCTCAAAATACTGACTTCTAGGGGTAGAACAATTTTGCACATGGACATTTTCATATTTCATGTTTGAACTATTTGTGAACTCTACATTATGTTCTCATAGTCATCTCTCTAACCAGGAAACGCAAATTATTATTATTATTATTATTACCTTTTATGTGATTTCTGTAAGATGCTTTGGATAAAAGTGTCTGCTAATCAAACATAAACTTTGACTTAAAAGCTTATCTACTGGCATATTAAAGGCAAATTTGGAACTCGAACTCGTGAACTGATATATAAGAACATAAGAACAGAACATGTAACATGAACAGTAATATAGTGGGAGGATGCTCCTTAAAGAGAAATAACATTAAAAGCTAATTACCAAACCATAAACAAACTGCGCTTTGCAAACAAAGGTGGAAACTAACTGTTTTGTTTGTTTCCACATATGGTTATTTGTAGGGCTGCCCCCTGAAAGTCGACGATTCGAATCATCTGTCAGAGACCCCTCAGTTGACTGAGATTTTTTTTTTTTTGAGAGTCAAGCAGTCTTTTTAAAAAAAAATTTTAGACAGTCAATGTGTAATGCAATACCGGAATACATCATTATAGAATCTTACAAAAATGGACAGTGGTTATAGTACAATGTTGAATTATAAATAAAATAAAGGGAATTATAAAGTTAGTGTAGGTGCCGAGGGGCCCAGGGGCCTTAGTGGTCAGATCATGCTTTAAGCTTCAGGGGCCTAGGGGCCCTAGTGGTCAGCTCACTCTTTAAACGCCAAGCGGCCTGGGGGCCCTCACATTGTAAGCGCTGAGGGGTCTGGGGGGCAGTAGTGGTGAGCTCACATTTTAAACACCAAGGGGTCTGGGGGCCCTCACATTGTAAGTACTGAGGGGTCTGGGGGGCCCTAGTGGTGAGCTCACATTTTAAACACCTAGGGGCCTGGGGGCCCTCACATTGCAAGTGCTGAAGGGTCTGGGGAGCCCTAGTTAGCTCATGCTATAAGCACCCAGGGGCCTAGTGGTCAGCTTACGCTGTGCGCACTGAGGGCCCTGGCGTTCAACTTCCTTCGGAAGTCTTGGGCCACACACCGTGCGCAGCCTGAGGCTTGGAGGCCCCCTGGCAGTCCAAGGCCCTGGGGTACTGGCCCCACTGGCCCGGTCCATAATCCAGCCATGCTGAGCACTGATATCAACGTTAGCAAACTGTCAAATGTTAAATACTGTTCTAGTGTGCTTGCTAGCTAACAGTAACGCTAGCTAGCTAGCTATTTATCTAGTAGACTAAACCACTACCAGCAAAGACCCTTATTCATCACAACACTACAACAAACTACAGCAACAATAAATTAGAAATTAAATTTTAACAAGAATAAGCTTTAATAAGAACAAGCTAGTATTCCTCCACTGTCACAGGTGACTACAAATGCTCCACAGAATGATATCGGAGTTAAAGCATCTCCATTGCTTATTGTTTATACCGTTGGAGGTAAGAGTGGTTGTCTAACAGTCGGATGGTTGCCGGTTCGATCCCCCGCCCTGGGCGTGTCTAAGTGTCCCTGAGCAAGACACCTACCCCCTAATTGCTCCCAATGAGTTGATTGGTACCTTGCATGGCAGCCTTTCACCATTGGTGTGTGAATGGGTGAATGAGAGGCATCAATTGTAAAGCGCTTTGGATGAAAGCGCTATATAAATGCAGTCCATTTACCATTTTATTCTGTCCAACCAGTAAATCAGAAATCATGAAATTCTGACGGGGCAAATGAAATAAAAGTGATTGGCAGATTCAAATGGCGCAGAATAAAGTTGACCAATTTGGTGGGCACAGCAGAAATCTGGGCGGGCACTGCCCACCCCTGCCCACTTCTAGATGTTACCCCTGCTGTTATGTAACGTCATCTAACGTTCGTGGCAACCAGACATAAAGTTTGAATAAGTTCGCAAATGTTATGATCTTCTGCATGCGCAAAACACAACTTTTAATAATTACACGCGAACGAACAGTTAGAAAATGTGCACGCTATGTCAGTCTTATATTTGGTCTGATGTCACATCCAGCTATAAACATAAGACATTGCTGAAAGCGCAATAAAAGTACCATCTGAAGAGAATGTGGTCATTCAAACTTTATGTCCATCCATCAATCCATCCATCCATAGCCGCTTGTCCTGGGCAGGGTCGCGGAGGGTGCTGGAGCTTATCCCAACGTGCATTGGGCGCGAGGCAGGAATACTCCCTGGACAGGCCGCCAATCTATTGCAGGGCACACGCACTATTCACTCACACACTCTCACTTAAGGGGAATTTAGAGTCAGAAAGTAGTCTACATGTATTCGGACTGTCGGAGGAAACCGAAGTACCTAGAGGACACCCAGGGAACACCCACGCGGACACGGGGAGAACATGCAAACTCCACACAGAAAGGCCCAGGCCGAATTCAAACCCAGGACCTTCTTCAAACTTTATGTGTCACATAAAAGTGTCAAATAACAAAAATTGTCTTATGGAAGAAGACACCATTTAAATTAATGTTTTAAACAGCCGAGGAAAACTTACTGCAGAAAGGATATGTTGTCAAGTTCATTTTACAGAATTCACAAAAAGTTCAAAAGTTCAGATGGTAAGATGAAAGAACAGGGCCTAGTTACTTGAAATAATTTAGGAAACACTGGGTAGCATTACTTTGGAATAGAGCTTGTTTAATTAGTGTAAGCTCATAGCCAATATTGTTTGTTGGAACTTGGCCGCATTTTGATATCAATGCTTTTAATGGCAGGCCTAGATTTAGCCTGTTTTAATTAAGGACTTGTAGACAGTATAATTGTGTGTGAGTAACTTGGCATTTTTGTTAATTGTAAACATGTTTTTTGTTGAGATATTTCTTTTGTACCGAGTAACTGAAAATAGTAATGCATATAAATGTTTGAGAGAGACATACATACTCATACATACATTCAAACACATACATTCTAGCCCAAAGAAACACATAGGCATGGATTCAGTCATTTTTCCTGTAGCTTCCCCACAACAACAAACACCACCATGAAGTCAAATGCCTTCCCTAGCCTGCAAAATCACCATATATGAACATAATTGAACCTATATGGTAAGTTCTGGTGCACAGAGTGCAAAGTATATTTCCACCTCCTTCTTTCCTCAAGAATTGCAAGCTTTCCTTCCTGAAGAATGGTCCAATATCCCATGCTACACAATTCAGAACTCGTATGACAGCATTCTAAGTAGGATTAAAGTGTGGAGACAAAGTGTGCCTCTACTCATTATTAGTCACGTGATAGTCACATGACATTACCTTGCAAGAATGGTGTCACATTTCAAGTGACACCCCTGGGAAGGGCAGAATAGTAGGACACAGGGAGGTGCTGTAATTCCAGCTTTTTGTGCCTGGCTCTCAGTTTTCCCTCACTCCCTTTCCTTCTCTCCCTCCCTCCCTCTCTCTCTCCCCTCTTGCTCTCTCTCGTGCTCTCTTTCTCTGTTTTCTGTGCACCAGTGTTCTGCTTTCATACGTAATTTGTTCTCTGTGCTTTTAATTGTAAAATAAATGTTTTCTTTATAAAGAGTTGTAACACCAATTAAAGGCCTGGCCTTTGACTCCAGTCAATCACCACAGTAAAAAAGTTTAGTTGTCTGCATTTCTTGCCTGTATGCTCTTTTGTATTAATCCCACCATCCTCCCACTTTGGAGGTCAATTTGATTGCAGTTTTATTCATATATTTATGCAAGTGACTCCCTCAAGAGCCTGACAGCCCCAACACCCACGTACATACACTATATGACTTGGTCTGGGGCTGTTTTCATGGTTCGGGCAAGGCCCCAGTTGCACTGAAAGTAAAGGCAAATCTTAATGCTACAGCATACAATCTGATTCAACAGTTTGGGGAAGGCCCTTTCATGGATCAGCATGACAATGCTCCCGCGTACATAGCAAGGTCCATATAGAAATGGTTTTGTCAAGAACGGTGTGGAAGAACTTGACTGGCATGCACAGAGCCCTGACCTAAACCCCATCGAAAACCTCTGGGATCAATTGGAAAACCAACTGCGAGCCAGGCCTGATCGCCTGATGCCCAACCTCACTAATGCTCTTCTGGCTGAATGAAAACAAATCCCTGCAGCAATGCTCCAACATCTAGTATAAAGCCTTCCCAGAAGAGTGGAGGTTGTTATAGCAGCATAGTAATCACAAACCCCCGGGGGCGGGGGGGGGGGGTGATTGGTTTTTTGTACTTGCAAGCAGCCATACACTAATGAGGACACAAAAGGTGAAGGAGATGGAAAATCTGGTATTTATGCACTTTTAGTTTAAGTATTAGTAAATGTTTACTTGTGCACCAATATTGCAAAGTGTTACCAAAAAAAACATAATTTACCTTATTGTTTATTGCATATCAAAGCCCCTGGTGTCACTCCTTTCTAGCATTCAAGTATTTGGTGTCTGATGCTTGTTTTAAACATTGACATATCATATCATGCTTACATAATTAAAATCTTGTGCATGTTAGTGTGGAGTTACAGTTTGTGATTCTGCACTGGTATAAACTCAAAACTGTCACGCATTCATGGTCCCTTGATATATATATTTTAAACCTTACATGAACATAAAACAGCTTAAATTATTATTTTTTAAATGGCCGCATCAACATGGGTAGCTATTCATGTATATAAGACGAAGTTTTTCGGCCCACCATTTAAATAGCGCCCAATAGCGCATTCAATTCAGTGGGAAAACAGCACTATTTTTGGTTTGCTTCCGTATTCTAGAATGTGCATCACCACTGAGTTGCAGTCAGCAGCAAATGCAGCTTGAAACGGTCCACGGTTTAGTCAGTGTGACGCAAGCAGAAGAGGAGGAGGACGCAGCAGCATCTTCCATACAGCTTGCCATCGTCGTGTATACAGGACACCACGACATCCATAGACCGTTGTTAAGAAGGAAAGATATCAAATAAAGACGTTCGTTCGCGGTAAGTCGATAGTCGCCTTTAAAATACATCTTAACATAAAACTAATTGGATTCGTAACGCGAATTGGCTTTGTGTTTTGGAGATGAAAAGCACGAATAGCTTCTTGCGTTTTTCTAGTGATGCTCCATCTTAGCCCCCGTGGATTGTTGATGCGGTTTGAGAAAGATGGAGATTGCCGTGTATTGCATGGTGTGTACCACCAGGCGACTGGCGGTGTTTTGTTTTGTTTTCTGTTAAACATTCAGGATAAAGATTCAATATTCAATATTTTATGGTAGAAATTGGTTAGCGCTATATGAAACTATATCGCAAATAATTAGTGGATTGGGCGTGTTTGTACTCTACATTATTTGCTGCGTTTATTCTCCAAACGTATGCGCGTTTTGGCAACAACTAGCGTATATATATACGCTATATATATATATATATATACGTATATATATATATATATATATATATATATATCTCTAAATAGGCCAACGTTGCTATACAATTGTGTTCTGATTGTGTAGCCACACAAGAAGCTGCCATTTGGAGTGGCTTTTAAAAGCTCGCCCAGTCACAGCTTATTGATGACGTAGAAGGAAAATTGCATTGTGTCCCGTGCATATGTACTTATCTAAATTCATGCTGAACTGCTACATGTACATTATCTGACTGATCGCATGTAGCCTGCTGCATGTATTTCCTTTGCGTAGACAAAGCACATTTGCTAAGATTTCAGCTGGAATTTTGACAGTGATTGTAGAAGTGCAATGTTATATTTGCTTAGTAGATATATGTCTTTAAAAAATCATTAAACACAGTGATAGAGGGAGCATATTTTCAAAACACACTTTTGTAAGTGACAGCAGTGTTTATAGTTTATTTTGGGTTGGGTTGCTTGTAGACAGAGGTGTGGCTTGAGTTTTCGGTTTATGTGTGTTTTGCCATAATTAAGCAGTTTGTGTTTGGGCTTAGGGATGTCTAACTGAAGTGACAAGCTACTTGTGGTCACAATAAATGGTCTTTGAAATGTATGCTGAGGGCATTTCAAAGACAGTTCTAAGAAACCTAGGCCTTGTTTTTAAACATTTTTGAATCCACCAGTCAACATGATAATGGTGCAATGTGTGAAGCTGGATAACCCACCAATTGTATTCTGTGGGATTCGACACAACATTAAATGATCATCATGGATTTTGCCAAGCTATTGAAAAAAGGGTACTCCTGGTACAGAGAGTGAGTGATAAATGAAATCAATCATTTAAATTTTATTTATGTAGTGCATTTTGCAGACGGCTCTTTGCAACATCATTCACAGTATACTCCCCTAGTTTGTGGGGGCACTTAAATCCCCACAGAGCCAGTCAACAGTGGCAAAGAAAAACTCACTGGAAAGCACTTAGGAAGCAACACCAGAGAGACACCAGAACGGGAGTCTATCCCCTTCTAGCTGGCTGAACAGCCTCAGTGTCAGTTAGAAACAGTGTGACCTGTAATGCTTGCTATGAAAATTAAACTGGGTTGTGTCAGGGGGTTAGTGACACTTAAACTGACTTTGCATGTGATTTCTCAGAAAAAAAAATCCTATTACCAAAGGGGAGTCCTGACCACAAAATTTTGGGAACCACTGTATTACCCTGTCTTGTCTGAAGATAGGAAGACAGTACCATTTTCAGTTTGCCATTGTATGAGATTTGCATGGATAGCAGGCTGCCACCCGAAGCCAGTGAAGGGTGTATAACCCTGGTGTGTGAATTTAGGCTGGTTGAAGACCAGATGGGAGTTCTTATTGCAGTGGCCTGATAGCACAGGCCATCAAGCTGGCAAGTGAGGCCTTACAGTTGTCCAGACGAGAGATTACATGTGCTTGTACAGGTAGCTGTTTAGCCTCTAGGGTGACAAAGGGCCATATTCTCCTGGTTTTGTGAAGCGCCAGTCTGCATCGGTGCGTGGTTGCCACAGTGTGTTGACAGAAGCTCAGCTGGTCATGTGGAGCTTCACCAATATTCTTAAGCTGAATAGGAGACACTGCAGAGCCATCGACTGTACTTGGCACATCATTCCATAGGGAACACCTTGCCATGAGGGGCAGCAGTTTTGTTTTCCCCAGATTGAGCTTTAGGTGGTGCGTGGACATCCAGGCTGACTAGGACTGAATGCGTTATTATAACAGCTTTTTTTGGTCAGCTGACCTTTTTAAGGCTGCGCAAGAAAAAATATGATGTTCCTTACCTTTACTATAGTACTTATTTACCATGTTTTAAAAAAACCCTTGCTTGTTTTAATAACTAAAGTAGTACATTTATTTCAAACCCCTTTGTGGCATTGTGACCCAATTTGGCCCTTCAGACAGCATAAATTGCCTTTCATCACCTCTTATTCTCTGTGTGGTATATAGAAAAGTATACTACATTTGCTAATTGCATGTCACTGCATTGTCCTTCGTGACAAAAGCTCATGCTACAGTTAGTTGGTAATTCTTTGCACACTAAAGCGCTTTATGTATGCTCTCTGGGGGTTGGTTGCAAGCAAAGGGATGGCGTAGATTAGGGCAGTGGACCTGACTCACAATATAATTCTGAGAGTCAAGTGTTTGAATTTCATAATTGTCTTCCTGATTTACATTCTTTTTATGAAAAAACCTTCATGAATCTGGGTTTTATAGGAAATTGTGTCTATTTGTGGTTATCGATAGAGATTTAATTATTCATGAGAACTGATAGAGAATAAAAAAATTTTTTTTTCTTTGGTGAACTCCTATCCTAACCATTTTCATAAAACATGTAGTTGTACAACAACACATTGTAATTACAATATAAGACAATGTTCTTTCTTTCCAGATATCAAGCTGTAATGTATTGGGGAAATAATACAGTTAATCAGTCCATCCATTGCATGCTGCTAGCTGCAAAATTCACATAACTGGCTCACAGATATCAATTGAATAAGATATCAAATATTCACATACCCTACAGAGCCCAGAGATCTACAGTAATGTAGGTTTTCATTTCAATCCTAATTTTTCACACCTGATTTTACTCATTTTCAACTCAATGAGATCTCTAGCTGTTGAGTGAGGTGTGCTTTATTAGGTTTGGAGTGAAAACCTACAGGACACCAGATCTCCAGGAACTGGTTTGGGAATCACTGGGGTACAGTGAGTGGAAGAGTAGGAAAGTAGCCCAATGCTCCCTGTGGTAAGGTGGACCCATGTGTATGCTGATTTTTGTTACCGACAGTTTGTTGCTCATTGAAGGTTGTTGAACACAAGTACTTAAGTTCTTTCATAATGTATTCCTTAAACTTAACACAGTGCAGTTTTGGCTCATTATCATTTGTTATGTCTTTGTTTTTGTCTACCAAACGGTCAGTTTCAGTGGTCAGGTGTCCACATTTTTACCAGTCAAGAGCCTAAGGTTACCTCTTTTTATGTAATTAATTGCAATATAGCACAATAAGAACAATATGAATGTAGGACATTTATTCTTCATGACATGCTTAGCTATTTCTGACCTAATGTGGCTTAAGAGCATAAATAATCCCTCAAAACATGAAAAGCTGTTTCAGGAATGAAGAAAAATGAACATCAAAAAACTGAGTATGAGAACCACGGAGGTAGACGACTCTCATCCATCCTGTCTGTGTTTCAGACCCATAGGATGACAAAAGAGGACACCGCAGAGGTGGAGGAGGCCCAGCCAGCCTCTGAGTACCATAGCCCAGTTCTGGAGGCCCGGAAGCGGCCCATGGTCCACCCATCTGCCCCAGCTCCACTCCCAAAGGACTACAGTGAGTGACCAATGAAATGACAAGTTCCATGGGCTGCCGGGAGATCAGATCCTCCCTCAGCACTGAAACCGAAGCCTCCACTAAGTGCTCACGCTGACTCCAGAGCAGAGGTGGCCGTTTCAGAAACTTACAGACAGCAATAGCATTTGAAAAGGATTTTTCCACGTGAAACTAACTGAGCAATGGGAAATATTGACCAAGGGGTCAGAGGTTAAGTAGTGGCATGGGTGGGATGTAAAGCAACAAATTCATTGCAGTAGTGGATTGTGGGTAACCTTATGGTTGATGGAAAATCCTTATTCGTAACAATTTTATGACAAACCCTCACTGACAGTGTTTTATATTTACAAAAATATATAAAAAATATATTTAGAAAAATATATTTCCACTTTTTGCAGGAAATATGTCCTGATAAGTCTGTCTAGTGTGAATCCTCTTGCTGGGGACCTGGATGTGTGTGTTTAGTTTCCTTCCGGCACGCTGCCAGGAAAAGCATTGCTCTCAAACAAAGAAAGGCTTGGGAAAGGCAGCCATCTTGAAAGGAAGAAGGAGCAGCAAGCGATTCATATGCAAAGTTCTCACAAAAAAACCTCACGTTTACTTTCATCCTTCCAGCAGATGTTACAAAGACACTCACTAAAGTAAGCACACAGCACTAGAAATACGCAAATAATATGATAAATAAGGCATATGAGCATTAATTTATATTATTTTGAGTGTGAGAAAATGGGACATTATTCATGCAGAATATTAAAGCACGCAGTTTTAAAAAAGAAAATCCCTCACGTGGCTGTAACGCGCGAAAGGAACTTGCTAATTTCAGAAGAAAATCGGAAGTGTCACAAGGCAAATAAAAAATACATCAAAGCCCCTCTCCAGACAGGAATGTGTCCTTATCTGTCCCATCCAGAGCCCCTGCAACTGAACCCCCTGTTTTTCCCTTTCAGCTTTTACATTCTTTGATCCAAATGACCCGGCCTGCCAGGAGATCCTCCTTGACCCCCGCACCACCATCCCAGAGCTCTTTGCCATTATCAGACAATGGGTCCCGCAGGTGCAGCACAAAATCGACATCATTGGCAATGAGGTGAGCTACACTACTCTGGTCAGTCCCACAGGCCTGTCATCTCGTTACAGTGGTGAGAGCAGAGGAGTAACTGTAGTTAAATGGGAGGCTGCAATCTGCAATTAAAGCAATGTAAAAAAATAATAATAATAATAATAGGAATTTACAGTTGAATAAAGACAAAAGAAGAGAAGGATTATTGGCTGTTTTACAACAACATTAGGCACTACAAATAGACTGTTTTAATGTCCTTTGAAATTGTTTATGAAATGTATTCCTTACATTTATGGTACCTATTTAGTATGGTTATGTTAAAAACAGAATTGTACTGGCATGACATATACTGTTTCACTTGCAGACCTATCATTACATTACGTAGCATTACATTTATTTGGCAGACGCTTTTATCCAAAGGGACGTACAATAAGTACATAACGAAGGTCATTGGAACAACTACAAAACACAGGTTCGATAAGGTGCAATACTCATTTGGTAACAGTTATCCATAGCTGTGAACACATTTGTAGGATACAAATCGTAAGAGTGATCCTAGATTTGGAACAACATGATTTTAGATATCTGCAGCACCCACACATACCCTAGCGTAAGAGTGAGCCTTAAATCAGTAATGTCCCTACCTAAAATGCCTGTGTTTATGCCTCCGCGACGGCGCAGCCGTGGGCCGGAGGCATTATGTTTTCGGGTTGTCCGTCCGTCTGTCCATCCCGATTCTTATGAACGCGTCATCTCACGAACGCCTTGAGGGAATATCTTCAAATTTGGCACATACGTCCACTTGGACTCAAGGATGAACTGATTAGATTTTGGTGGTCAAAAGTCAAAGGTCAAGGTCACTGTGAGCTCACGGTCGTCCCATTCTCTCGTGAACGCGATATCTCAGGAACGCCTTGAGGGAATTTCTTCAAATTTGGCACAAACATCCACTTGGACTCAAGGATGAACTGATTAGATTTTGGTGGTCAAAGGTCAAGGTCACTGTGACCTCATAAAACACATGTTTGGCCATAACTCAAGAATTCATACGCTAATTATGACAAAGTTTCACACAAATGTCCAATAGGATACCATGATGAAGTGATCACATTTTATATCCAAACTAGCTACTGGTTGGTGGAGGCATACAACCGCAAGGCGGTATTTCTAGTTTATTTCTCTAGATTTGATAAAATGCGTAGGGCCAGTAGATGCCGTGTGAACCTTATTTTAATCAAATATGGGTAACGCTTTTTCCTTACATAGTGATATACAAGAGAATATTCGACCATTGTGTGAAATGTTGTTTAATTTCATAATTTATATAATTTAATGTGGGTTTGTCATAGCTAGCACTTTTTCAACCATTTGATGGTTAGCACTTTTCAACCAGACTCTTGATTTATAGGCTGTTAAATAATTGGACACATGCAATAGGCAACTTTTCTTCGGTTAGATCACTAAATTACCATGCTGAATCTTTATCAGAATGAGATGATTCACAGGGAGAAATTTAGCAACTCAGGCCATGTTTATGTTCTCTGAATTTACATCTTAAATTGCCTTGTTGGGGCTGAATCATTGTTTATAAATAAAATGAGAAGAGTGGAGCCAGGGGTTTTGTAGCTCATGTGAGGAAACCCTGCATAGCTGGGAGTGCATGAAAAGCACTAAACTTATAATCTGGCCCTTAAATATTTATTTTGGGGCAGTTGGCTCCCAGGGGCAAACATATAGATCACTATAATCCAATAACAAAAAATTAGATCAATTTACTTCAAAATGTTTCCAGTAGAATAAATCTCAGAAATATGGTGAGCCAGATTTCCTAAGAACAGAGATGGTCCAGAAATATCTTGAGAAATTTGGCCACAATGAAACCGAACCACCACCAAACCGAACCAAATTACCAAAGGTAATTTCTATGCAATGTCTTGGCATCTGTTCATAACTTAATAATATTGTGCATCTTTATTCTTCGTAAATCTGTTGTGGTGTGTTGAAGATTTACTGACTCCAGCTTGTGAAGAAGAAGTGTACTGCTCGTCTTTACTTAAAAAATGGTTGATTGAGTATAGGCCTTAATCACCATATCGTTACCAGTAAGAGTGGGTATTACCTCAGACAGAGTTAATAATTACAGGAGACAGCTGCAGAAGCCAACGTCCATCTGCTGTGATTATGTGCTAGGTCTGTATTTTGATGAGTGCTGTAACATTGGTGTATTTATAATTTCAACCAACAAGAAATTGTGTAAATGTGTTTAACTAATGCAGTCCATATCTAATAAGGAAATTTAATTTAACTACAGTAACTGTCACACCCACCCAGTACACCCCCCCTCCTCAGGGGCAACATGTGACTCCTCATCCCATCTAACAATTGCTTTGTATTGATGGAGAGAATAATGAGTCTATTTAGCCAGTCTTGTATGGCTTGCACTCACTCTCGTGTTCTGTCTGGGGATCAATACTGCACTAGAGTGACCGTCTTGTGGAGATCCAGGGTGTCAGTGACTTGGAGCAGCCAGATCTCCCATGTTCATTATATACCCCAGGGGGGTCTGGCATTGATTGCATTGCATAATTTATGTCCTTCTCAAATGGATCTATCTATGTGTAGATCCTGGGGTGTGTGTCATTTCCTAAGAAGGATGGAAGCTTTTGGTTTTGATTCTTGATATAAAATGGAGCTGAGCTGGTTATTTGTGGACTGACATTCTAAGGAGCTTCATAACAACAACAATTCTCCTATACAGACTGTCCTGCTTTTTACATTTCCTTCTGGTATAGTAATGTGTGTCTCTGTAAATATTAACCGTATAGCGGTATTTGAATTTTTTTTTAATGCTAATTGTTAGTTTGTTTGGCTAACTTTATATTTACTGATTATAAATGGGCCTCAGTGCCTTCATGGCGATATTGCACTTTTGCAATCCTGAGAGTAACCCTGAGGTTCTCCACTTATGTAAGTCACATGTGGTATATGTGGCATTGGTGTGGGTGGAGTAAATTAGTTAGAAAGGGTAGGAGAGGGTTTCCTTGACACCACTCAATTTCGGGTTAACTCCTTTCGGGTGGAGTCTCTGCCCCTTGAGTGACATTATTGGTTATGATATCAGCTGCTGTCCCAGCAGTCCGGTCCACCTAGGATTGATGCAGTCGATAATAGGCCTTTTCCATTAGCCAGATTTGCCCTACATTAACACAGGCAATAAATCAGTCTGTTGTGCCGGATTTGTCTGGCAAGGAGTTCCTGTGGCCTTCAGTCCACTCACAACACCATTGCAACATCTTAGAAATGTTGGGGAATCGTTTTGCTGTAGCCAGATACCAGTGAACTATGAGAACCACTTACCAGCATTACCATAGTGTCTCATCAGCCGATGGCCCTGGGTAGGAGACTGGGACCTCAAAAGATCATCAAGTGAAAGTGAAAGAAATTCATTTCAATTCACTTTTATTTGTATAGTGCGTTTCACAAAGCTCAAAGTCACAAAGCAGCTTTACAGAGATCCGGGCCTGATCCCCCCAAGAGCTGCCTAGGGTAACTGTGTCAAGGAAAACTCCCTGGCTGGTGAGAGGAAGAAACCTGCTGGTGCAGAAAGAACCTGACTCAGTGGGGGAGCCCATCTGCCATAGGCTGACACCGGTTAATTGAGAAAGGCTGATTACACAGTAAACTAACAAACAGGAAAATGGCAGTTCATAAATGTCAATGACAATGTGTAATTAAAGCCAGGCATGGATGACTGTAGTCACGGCATGAGACGAACGAAGGCAGGGGTACAGACATGTAGCTGGTGCTGAACCAACTGCATCTGGAGGAGGGTATTCAGTAGGTACTATGGCTACCACTGTGGACAGGTGCCCAAAGGGGGGAAAAAATGAGAGAAATAGAATCTTTAGTTGCCTAAGATATGTTGCTGAGCAAAGCAGGAGAGATAGAGGTGCGAGTGCAATGAGGGGAAAACCCTGGCAGAATAAGTCTATGGCAGCATAACTAGAATTTAAAAAAAGGTGAAGTGCCCACACACTGACTGTCATCACCAGACCATGACTAGCTCATCTTAACACAAAGATACCATGCATGATTCACTGACATTACTGTCAGCTCAGTTAACCAGAGACTCTATGACTTGCATCAGCCACCCACCCCTGTCCTTCAACTATAGGACTGGCTAAAAAAGTATGCTTACTAGATTTAAATATAGAGAAAGCGTCTGCACCCCAAACATGAACAGGCAGATTGCTCCCTTTGCTAAGGTTCACAAATTGATATCAGACTGAATGTTGTGATATGAACCAAGAGAGCACGTTCATGCAGGTCTACATGGTTTTCAAGTCTACCGAGAAGGATGAGGCGATCTGTAGTATCAATGGTATCAATGGCGCATGTCTTGTTTAATGAAGTCAGATTAAAATGAATTCAAAGTTCCTTTAGCGTACATATTAGCTGACAATCACTGTCTGGATTACCTGCTGTCATGGTTGTTTGTGAATGGGCTAAATGGGAAATTTGGTTTCTGCTGAGCTATGTCATCCTTCATCCTTATGACTGTGTAGCCATTTTACAGAAAAGATCAGAGTTTCAGCACAAAGGAATAATTTGAAAACAGGTTTACCATTATATTCTTTATCAGTAAAACATGATTGTCACTGTACACCTGCAGAAGTACTCTGAAATATACTAATTGAATGCGGTGTTGTAGTAATTGCCTAACATCAGGTATAACATTCCCTTTTATTTTTAAACTCTCATGTGCTTAGTTTTATATTGTCACTAGAAAACATAGCGAATTAAACCTGAAGTGGAGCTGGTACGGTTTCAGGTTCAATAAGGGCAGACACATTGCATTTAGCCACTTAGAATGTGCTCTTATCCAACACAACTTGCCTTTTATATACATCCCACTTACACTGAAGCAATTCAGGTTAAGTACCTTGCTGAAGGGTGCAACTGGCTGTGCTCCAGCTGACAATCAACCTGAGAACCTCTGAGTTACAATTACAGTTCCTTTACCCTCTTTGCTATTGCCCCAGATACAGGGGTGTGCTGGTTCTCTTACAAGAATGAGCATCAATAACTTAAGATTAGAAGATTAGCAGCTGCATACCGCAGGGCAGCTGAATGTAAGTATGGCTTGGCCTGGTTTGTCCTAAAATGGTGGACATCCAAGGACAACAGATTACTGCTAGTAATGTTGTAGGTTGGCCAGTAGGAGGAACCCTTTGCAGTGCCACAATAATGAAAGCACTTATTGTTGATTGATATATTGAGGTCTTAACTGCCTTTTGGCCATTACTTGTGGTTTTCCTTGATTGGAGAATGGATGTTAGAAGTGGTATCCCTACAGAATAAGAGATGGGTCCTTCACAATTTCGCAGTTACTGACATAATCATGCTGACACAAAATGGCTGCCTCCTATAATGTATCACTGGCAGAAGTGAAAATCCCCCCCTTCCCCTAAGAAGACAATGTTTAAAGATCAATGTACTTTGTTCTTGTGTCGCCACGTTACACATATTGTTAAGAAATGTATACTAGAAATGGCAGCATACGAGCTCACAGGAATGTGTCCTGATTAGTGGCTTGAGCACTTAATTGGATTTGATGTGGTGGCTGTCACATTTGCTTTTGAGCCAGGTGGGAGCAGAGCAGTCTGCTCTCTCCCTCTCTCTCTCTCTCTCTCTCTCTCTCTCTCTCTTTCTCTCTTGCTCTCTCCTCTCTTTCTCCCTCCTCACAGAGTGCTAACTGACCTATGCCTCTGTTAACAGATCTTGAAGAGAGGTTGCCATGTCAATGACCGGGATGGACTGACAGACATGACCTTGCTGCACTACAGCTGCAAGGCTGGTGCCCATGGAGTCGGTGAGCAATCTCAGTATTCACACCATATTTATATTACATTACAATCACTTAGCCAGTGCTATTATCCAGAACAGCAAGCAGTATTAGAGAACATCAGGGTCACCCTCAGGGATACAGTGCCATATAACTATATAAATGTGTGTCATGGGAGCCATTGTGCACTCTGAAGAAGTGAGTCGTCAGTCTGTTGGAAAATGGGCAGGGTTTCTGCTGTTCTGAATGCAGTGGGAAGGTCATTCCAGCTTCCCACAGCTTGTAGGCATGGTGAGAAGCATGGTGCAGATGACAGAATCAAGAGACTTGACATAGAGACAGAATAGGAGAGGACCAAAGACTGAACCCTGGGGAACACCTGTTTCTGAGGTCTCCAAACTACACCCTCCTGCCCCATGCAACCTGAAAGGAGTGATTATTGAGGCAGGAAGTAAACCCACTGAGAGCTGTGCTGCAAATCCCCAAGGTAGTCAGGGTAGACAGCAGGTGGTGGTGGTCAACCGTGTCAAAAGCTGCAGAGGTAAAAGAGGATTAAGGAGAAGCTGCGTTTGGAGTGTGGAGCTGCTCTCTACCAGAGGGCAAGGATGAGGCTAGGATAACAACTTCACCAAAGATTTAAGATAAGATTTAAGATAGATATACGTTTATTGAAAGGCATTCGCATTTCAGCTTTTTCCAATAGTGTCATAAATTAAATTTATGGTGCACATTTCTGTCACTTTATTGAGCTGTGCTTAGGTCAACTGAGGAGAACATACAGATTTCTGCCTACTGAGAAGAATGTATGAATTTTTAATCAATCAATCAATCAAAATTTATTTCTATAGCACACTTCATACACAGAGGCAACCCAGTGTGCTTTACATAAATAAAAGCAAAAGGAACAAAGAAAGTACAAAGTACATAAAATAGAATAAAAACAAACACAAAAAAGACAGTCATTGGTGTCGGGAATGACTAGAGGTCTACTTCCACAATTAAAGTGCAGTAAGCATAGAGTACAAGTTTTAGAGTTCAATCATAGGCACATGAAAAGAGAAAAGTTTAAAAAAAAAAAAAAATTGCTACATTTGGGGCACGTCTAAAAATTGCTACATTTTTAGACATGCACTGGTATGTTGACCTTTATGAGGAGAATTTGTATCTCATCTGAACAGAATTACGTAGGCTAGTCGCTCATAGTGAACTTTGTTATGATATCTTTCATCAGTAGTGACATCAGTGGAGGCACACAGAGTTCTGTAGTATATACACAGAGGGGTAAGGTCAGATGATGTCATAATCAGCCTAGGCAAATGCCAATCTGTAACACAGTTTAAAGACAAATAAAGTGCATGCTGCACCAACACTGAACTTAAAATAATATGGCAAATACTGATAAAGATAATATTGAAACAATTAATTTACGTTCATCTCATCAGATTTAAGGTTACAGGGGTTTTACAGAATATAAACACAGAATGATGGAAAATTGCACTGCTGGGTAGAGAACACAATCCCTTAATGCATAGAAGTGTCAAAATGCAGTCTGCTTTCACTGCTGCAAATCCTCTTTAAGCGCAGGTTTGCTTTGCCGCCATCAAAGCACTGAAGAGTAGTGCGTGAGACTCAGGATCCATAACCGACCACTGTCTCCTGCAAATGTGACCATTCCCAGGCGACCCTGCCGCAGCCCTGCGTCTGTCCCATCAGCTGATCACCCTCGGCGCTGATGTGGGCCTGCGCAGCCGGTGGACCAACATGAATGCTCTGCACTACGCCGCCTACTTTGATGTGCCCGAGCTCATCCGTGTCCTGCTGAAGGCCTCCAAGCCAAGGGGTACCTCTCTTCTCACCCTCCCTACCCCCCAGCCTCCTCTATACTGTTCATTACCATGCCAGCCTTCCTCTTTGTGTCCCAGAATCATTTTGTCAACCTTTAATCAGAGTTAAGGTTTGTTGCGTACACCTTTAATCTATTTAAACACTTCAGCACAACTGCTTGGAAACATTTAAACCTGTTCATCTGTCCTCAATTAAAAAATGTGTCTTACTACATTACAGCCAATAAATAATCCTAAATCTAGGATTAGTTATTGGATGGCCATCTTACACATGGCTCACATTTATTCAGTAAACACAAAAACAATCTAAACCAACCATCCCCCCAGAAAACATTAGTTGTATGATTTACTGGGTATATGCATTAGTATTCTGTATGTATGGATACTAGTACAGTATGTATGTATAGATAATAGGAAACATACTATACTAGAGCATGGATGATACAATAACAACCTAGGATAATATTGACATTAATATTAATATAATATTGTCAGATGTCTGTTAATATGCTCCTAGATTCTAACTTGCTAGCAAGTTAACTAAGAAACTTGACTCACAAATGTGTATATAGATAGGATATGGGAGGGTAAGAGGGGCAATGAGGTGCCTACTCACTGATGGGGATGTAAAGCCCTCATCCCCTAAATCTGCACCATGGAAACAAACTCAATAACTGTACATACATGGTTGCTGTCCTATTTTGACTTTGAGAGTGAATTCAGGGTTTCAAATCCTTTACTGTATTGAGCAGTGAAAACTCTTCCGTTAGAATACGCAGGCACGACAAAGCATATCCATATAACAAACAGGCTTTGTTTCTGCAGAAGAAGTCTGCCACTTACACACAACAAGGTGGACAAGCCCAAAATGAAGAAAGCAGGGGCGGTCCTCAATTTTTATGAGTAAAAAGTGTTTTTACTAATAACATACATAATTCTATATCTGATTGGCACATGGTTAATACATAAGTGTTATAGTAAAATATAACAAAGTAAATGATAGGTTATGTCTAATTGTATAGCTTAATACTGAATAAGCACACTTTGACCTCTAGCCTTCAACGTTACAAAAACAAGCTCTGAATCAAAAATAATTATTTCGTCTTTATCTAACAGTTGCTTTCAGAGTTCCAGGCACCATGGCGTCAGAGGCGATTTCTCCCTATTATGATGGCGGGGGGAACGATAAAGAAAAGACGTAGCTAATCACTTTGGACTATAGAAATGTATAAGAGACAAGGAGAAAGAAAAACACACACACACACACCCACATACACACACACACACACACACATGCAATATTTCAAACTTCTTGTTGGCCTTGGGAGGTTCTGTACCTGGACCTAGGGGCCCTGGTGGATGGCCTGAGAATTGAGTGCAGTACATGCTTCTAGTTAATAATAAAGAACACTCAACCTTTCAACTGCGAACATGATTAGATTGGCAGTCCAGCAGCACATTAACGGTCCCATGTCGGCTTCGCTCATAGTCTGAACGTTCTTTCTTCAGTGCTGAACTCCACGTGCAGTGACTTCCACCATGGGACTGCCCTGCACATCGCCGCCTCCAACCTGTGCCTGGGAGCGGTCAAGTGTCTGCTGGAACATGGGGCTAACCCCACTGTCAGGGTACGCTTCCTCTCTGTGTTTCCTATGCCATTCTACATTCCCTCCTGACAGTAGAAATTGAATTACTAGATCAGACACAATATTCATTTTAAGGTAAGCCTCCAAGTGTTGTGAAATATGATTTCTTGAATGGTTGAACATATAGACAACCTGAGGTCCTAGAACTTCATATATAATTTAAGTTAAATTAAAGATGATTATCTTTTAAAGATTAATATCTTCAAAATGGTGGTCCAGCTGACATGATTCATTCCATTCCATGTCTCGTTCAGCAGGCCTTAACCCCTGTTACTGTTTTAGTCTATAACAGTCACTTTGGTGATACAGGAAATATTGGGACTCTTGTTCTTGTGACACTTCCATATTTTTCTGACCACAAATAACTCAATTACTTTGATTCAACAAGTGCCTTTTTGTTTAATAAAGAAAAGGTTTTCATTTATTTTTATTCATTTTTGTTCTTTGTCAAATGATGAAGAAATAAACAACATGATTGCTCTTCATATAGTAAGGCTGAATGGCTCGATGAATGAGGCTTACTGGGATGTAAAATCTTAATGCCTTATTTCCCTCTTTTCATCTTACAGAACGACAAAGGCCAGGGCCCCGCGGAGGTGGTGCCGGACCCCATGGACATGAGCCTGGACAAGGCAGAGGCGGCCATGGTGGCCAAAGAGCTGAAGCAGCTCCTGCTGGATGCTGTGCCGCTGAGCTGCAACCTGCCGCGTGCCACTCTGCCCAACTACGACAACATCCCCGGCAACCTGATGCTGACCTCGCTGGGGCTCAAACTGGGAGACCGCATCCTGCTGGATGACATGAAGGTGTGGTGCGGGACCTGCAGGGAAAACTCAGTTCCCCATATGGAGGGCATGGGGGAGGGTTTTAAGAAGGTGGGGAATTAAATTTAACACCCAATGAGAATATATGGACAATACTCCCAATTATTAGTTTGAATAAACAGCCATGACATGGGTTACAGTGGATTGTTCATCAACAGTAATGATATCCAAATGAGTAGTTCAGTCTCTGCTGAAAGGATAATCATAGCCACACAGCTGGTACCACCCAGAGTCCTTTAGCTGTAACTACTGCACTTGACACTGCTGTTTTTCTTTTTTCAAAGAATCAAAGTAGACAGTCTGTATCCCATGTTTTACATGCTGTGTGTAAAATTTGAATTGTAAGTTACCCTTGAAAAGGACCTCTGCTGAAAAAAATGTAATTCATGATTGTCTGCTGTAAGAAAAATGGGCAGTAACTGCTTGAACTTACAAAAAACTAACACACCAACATAGGAAATTAAAGAACAAATTATACATGCTCATCACATGTATGATTTTGCACACTATTACGCTGGACAGAATGCTTTCAAACTGATTTCAGATCCCCAAGTGCTGAATACGTATGCCCACCTTCTGTTCTGTTGTGCTGCCTGGGGATGCATAGCGCTGCTCATGGTTGATTGTGTGAGAGCTCTAAATACCCCCAAAACATGTGTCCCCACTTGTCAAAAATATAGCTTTCCAAAAAATCTTGCAGTGATGTCTCCTCTTCTCTGCACCATGCGAAGCAGGTGGGTAGCCTGTGTGTGTGTGTATGTGTCTATTAACCACATTCATCCTCTCAGCATCTTACCAGTTTATTGCCAAGTCCTTTCTATGTGTTTGCTGAAGAGGAGATTACTTCTTCAGCGCATTGTTGAGTAGCGCTAGTCGTAACACACTTTAACATGCCAAAGCAAGATTTTTAAAGAACAGATAACGGCCATCCCTGTTTTTTTGGGGTTTTTTTTTTGCAGGATTAGTTCTTACAAAATAAGGATGTGCCTTTGGTTATCTCAGGAAATGTCATAATTTTGTCTTCAGGCGATCCTTTTTTTCAGTGCCCCCCTCGCCCCTCCATTTAACGGTCCACCTCCCATCCTGAGGCTTGAAGACAATAAAAATCTCCAGGAAACCTAGATAATGTGCCAGGAGAAAGCAGCATGACACCGACCAAACTTTTACTGTTTGATACATGCCCTTAGTGCCCAACCAAAGGTTAAATAAACACCATTTGAGATTCAGTGACAGTAGTAAGGTAATGATGATTGAGAAGGACTCCAGGGCACATTTTTATCATTGAAGAGCAGCTGAGACCTTGCATTTTGGGTCCTGGTTTATGTGGCTTCGTCCTAAAGCTGCTGTTGACTTTGCAGACTGGAACACTGCGCTTTTGCGGGACAACAGAGTTCGCCAGCGGGCAGTGGGTGGGCGTGGAGCTCGACGAACCCGAGGGCAAAAATGATGGGAGTGTTGGAGGGGTGCGCTACTTCATCTGCCCCCCAAAACTGGGTAATGCCTTACTTGCTGTTATTCTTAACCATTGTTTTGCACTAAGTTAATTGGTTTAGTAGACGCCCTGTTACAATACATTGGTCATTGCCAACTTAGTTGCGTAGAGGAAAAAAAGAGATTTGAATGTAGGCTGTTACATAGTTTAAGCTAATTGTCATATGCAGTTGTCTGTTGTGGATTTATGCTTTCAGATTTGATCAGATTTGTATTTTTGTACATTAGGTTATGTTACATTACTTTCAGAAGCTATTCTCCAGACAGTACAACTGCTTGATCTGATGCCATAAAATATTGAATGGAGTTTGTGGTGGTGTGGTAATATGCTGCTATGCTAAAATTGGTTTAAACATCTGTGCAATATTTGTGATCAGAAGAATCAGATGTAATGGCAGTATAATTAACTGGAAGAGGTTTAGAAAGCTGTTTAATTGATTTACCTGTGCAGGTATGTCTAGACATGCAATAAAGTAATCACAACCGGGAAGTTTTAATTTGAGTCTGATGTGGTCTGAGAGAGCACATTACAGTTGCCTTAAATTGTTCCCTAAGCCCTGGCTTTGGGCCAAGGGTTTCAGTGGCTTCCCTTCACCCCTCTATTCTTAGGGTGAGAAGGAACAGAAGGGGGCAAGATGGTGGTTTGAAACGCAGCCAGAAAATTAAATTAGTTTGGCTGAGATTAGCGAATGAGGGAGCATTCTCCAACTAGGCCAGGATGTCACCTCAGGGTGTTAGTCAGTGGTTTTGGACCTTGTCCCTGGCTGACTGCTGGTGCACACTCCCAAACAATAGCTTTATCGCAGGTACTGGCGGGGCACACTGTGTTTTGAGTGTCCTCGGCACACCCTGATTTGATTGGTAAACACAAAAATCGAAGGATTTCCACGCCCCGGTCTGCGATCGCAATCAACCCCCACACATCTGGCCCATCTGCAAATTTCTCTGGTACATCTATAATTGGAACTCTGGTGCTTTCACCAATCCTGTGTTTACGTTCCCAGATTATCAAGAATCTTTTTCCTAGAACAACACTAAGTGCACTGTAAAAGCTCTTTGAGCCCTATTTCATTTTATTCATGTCCAGTTTTCTTCATGCATTGTCCCATATCCCCCCAGGGATTTTTGCCCCTGTGTCTAAAATCACCAAAGCCACAGAACAGACCCCCTCTTCCGTCACCTCCACCCCTAAAACCCCACGCATGGACTTCTCCCGTGTCACCGGTAAAAACAAGAAGGAGAAGAAGGAGAAGGAGAAAGAAAAAGGTTAGTGGAGCTCTGTCTGTGAAGTGCTATTTTTTGCATGGAATACTTCTTGTCTGACAACCACTTTTGAAAGTCAGTTCAGCATGATTTAATGAAATCTAATTAATAGAATCTTTCTAGGTTAATATTTTGGGTTTCGGGGGCATTTGTATAGCTCCTATTATTTCTAATCTACTATTCTTATTTTTATTTACATTTTCAGGGTAGTTTCAGGTACTTCTAATATGTCAGTGATAAAATGAATGGAGCCCAACCTAGTACAAATTACAGCTCCTCATTTAAGGGCTTATGTGTGAGAAAGCACAGAGATGATACCCAATGCCACTTCAAAACAAGCATATATATGGAGCGCACAAACAGTGGTGATAATGACAGGGCTGGCAATTATTTAGGGAATCCAGGAAAAGCTCTGCCTTGTGATTTTGAAGACTGATGTGTTTTGGCACAAACAATAGGCTCTGTGTTTTTCTTGGCTGTTTCAGCTCTGTTTTTATTGGCTGTTTCAGCTCTGTGTTTTTATTGGCTGTTTCAGCTCAACGAAAGAAGTCCCTGTCCACTGGGTGCCTGGACCCTGAAGGAGTTAAGATAGAGTTGGGGGACCAGGTGCTGGTAGCTGGACAGAAGCAAGGAATTGTACGCTTCTATGGAAAGACAGACTTTGCTCCAGGTAGATGTTTCCATGACGATCCAGCTGACACCTGCTACTCTCCCATCACAGCAGTCCTGCAGCGTAAAATTATACAACGTCATAGTGAAATAATCACCATGACTGATTTTTCTTGATTTTAAATCAAAACTGGACACAAGGTTTTGACACTTTACTGAGAACACACCCATTGACAAAATGTTTCCATATTTGGGTAAATATATAAATATTTAAATCACTACTGCTTAGGTGGCTGGCAATTAGCTGAAATATGAATTTCCTTCCTAAATTGGACACTTTATGTGAACCCCTGTCCCTTGGTACCAACACATCATGACAACCTCCTGTATCTGCTGTGACACCCTGGAGGCTGAAGGCTAAGAGCTTATATGTCCTCCTAGCATACTCTGCTCTGCCAGCTTATTATGAGTCATCATGGAATGCCTTGGGTCAGCACTTAGACTTAATTAGGATTGAGAGTTTACTTCAATTGCTCTACCTCATGGTTATTAAAAGGATCGTTTCACTGGAAGTCAGTTATATGTTTTTGTTTTGCGTTTGTTTTATTTTCTTGAAAAACTCTTTTCAGTTATCTTATGTATACACAAGGATGTAGTTTGTAGGTAGTTTGGAGATAGGGTTAGGGTATATATTCCAGATGGCAGACTGATCCTATTATGGCCTTGCATGCTTTGTGGTGGACTCTCTCTAAATCAAGCCAGCTACAGACAGATCCCTCCACACACCCGCTCAGGGGAAATGTAAAAGTGTTGTATCAGCATGCTCTGACAATGAGCCAGTGAATATAAATGATATTTAGTTCTCACAGTATTGCACATATCAGTTGCATGTACTTTTATCAAGTTACCTTTTTTTAGTGGAGTGCTCCTTTCAAGGCCATATGAAGAAAAATTATTCATTTCCTTGATGAATGTCATCTTGAGAAAAGTATTCTTCCTCTTTCATTGAAATTCCCAACATAAAAAAATTGTAGTACTCTGTGATGTGGTGCGTTGCTGTATTTGATTTCTGAGTGCACCATATCTCAACGCTTTGTGTGTGTGCGTGTGTGTGTGCGTGTGTTTCCAGGATACTGGTTTGGGGTAGAGCTGGAACAGCCCACTGGGAAACATGATGGCTCAGTTTTTGGGGTCCGCTACTTCAGCTGCCTGCCGAAGTATGGAGTCTTCGCCCCTCCATCCCGTGTGCAGAGGTGAATGTCCCCACAATGATCACTACAGACAGGAGACTGTTCTGCAGCCATACTTACTGTACAGAAGTCCTTGCTCAGCTGCGCAACTGATGACATTATGGTCAAGGCTGCCACTGCAGTAGTAATGGAAGCTGCCCAGTAAGCAAAAAGCCAGTGAGAAAAGCCCAGTGAAAAAAAGCCGGAATCTAGACATCTAGAATGGTGGAAATCTAGGTTGAGAGATGTTTTAACATAAATGGACTACGTTAGCCCCAGTATAGCTCAGGTTTTCCCTGGATATAGCCTGGCTACATCCTAGTCGGCTAGAAAACTTTCACTTTTAAACCTATTGTAGCCGGGTTTCATCTGGAAGGTGTTTCACCAATGTTCCACCAATTTTAACAGTAAAATGTTCACTGGGCAAGCACCAGTTGGATCACTATTGCTGCCAACTGTCAGTCCAACAGAATTTTATAAATCAACATGACAGTGGTTCGGTAGCAGGAACACTCACCAACTATTGTGCATTATTTGAAGAGCTGATCCTCATCTCAAATGCCTTGTCTCAGCTGTTCACTAGCAGTCCACTGTAGCATCCATTTGCAGTTGTATGGTGCCAACAGTAGGTGACTGGTGGGCCAGCTAATGTTTGATAGCCAGGTGGTGCATGTTGAAAGGGAAATACTGACCATCAGTGCTGTCTGTGCCTTCTCAGGATTGGTGGACCCAAAGACTCCCAGAGCGATGGCACACTGGTGAAGAAAGTTCACCAGGTCACTAGTAAGTATGATGAGAGGGCGTATGTACGCTGCATTCTGTTTAGAAGGCAGCTACCTACTGTCTTGTTACCCAGGGAGACAGCTGCCCTTGCAGGGATCAAGGTGATCTCCCGCAAATTAAATAGCCTATGAAGGTAATATCTACATTACTTATGCTACGTTCTACCCATTTTCATTTATAGAGCCCACCATTGTTGAGATATTCATTAACTGTTTGTACTGCACAGACAGGTTTGTGCAGTTTGTATGAGGAACGCTTATTTCATGTAATACATATTTTCATATCACACAGTGTTACCATTATAAAGGCAAGGACAGCATCCAGAAATTTGTGCAACATCCTCTCCCTGCTTTGCTGGTATTCTTTCCAAATTTGTTCTTCTCATCTTTGTTTATTCCAGTGTCCCAGCCCAAGCGTAACTTCGCTGCAATGAGAACACCCAAGGACATCACGTCGGAGAGCTCCATATCCAGGTACTGAAACCACGTGCTTTTGTGTCTCTGTTCTTTGTTTTTTGTAGAAAAAGTGTTGATGATCACTCCTCCGATTGCAGAACAGAACCCATTTGTCACTTCTGATTAACAGCAACATTCTCCAGCTGTTCTGTTTTACTGCCCAGCTCTAAATTAGACAGGTTTCATTTCTCAGCCTGTTCTTAGTCAAATCTTGGTGATTGATCTGCTGTGCACATTAACATATATGATGCCATGTGAACCCAGTGCAAAACCTTTGATTTAATAATGTGTTGGTAAGGACAGAGGACCTGGAGCCTGGGTCTGATGTGTCTGTAAAGTGCTTTGAGATGTTGATTCTCTATGGAAAATACTATACAGATAAAACATAATTGAACTGAATTGAACTTGTGACCAGAAAGCTGCTCATTTCAATTCTTGTTGTTGCCCCCAGCCAAATACTTCTGCAAATAAGCTTAAGATTTTCCAGTTAGGAAGCCTAACAGTATTTATTTATTCTGAACATGTAATTTAAGAATTTACAACACTGAGTGTCTAGCATTAGTGTCTCCTAGTTAATGAGTCACTTTGGTGGAAAGTGACATCTGCAAATTAATGTTGATCTAATATTATTGGTCCTCGACTCTTGTCTTGGTTTGTTCCTACCCTCAGGTTACTGTTCTGTTGTTGGTTCCCCTGGATGCTGCGTGCTGAGATGCAGTCTTAACCGCACCCTTCCTCCTCCTCATCTTCCTCCTCTGCCTCCTGGACAGGCCAACTACTCTCTTCCTCTCAGCATTTGTCCATCATTTCTGCTTTTTCTCTGAGAACCAACCAGACTGTTGCTGTCAATATAACCGTAGTGAACCACCACCCCCTTCGCCCCTCACCTCTCGCCCCCCCAAGCCCCTGTTCGCAATCCTATAGCAAAATCTAGTGCCTTGTATCTTAACTAACGTCCTGCATTCCGTTTGTTACACTAACAAAAAAACTTCAAAAAAGAAAAAAAAAAATAGTTGGGGGAACAGTACAAAGAGCAAATAATATATAGAGAACTCTAAGTTTTATAAGTTTCCCGTTTGTGAATTTTTCTTCTTTGGTGTTGACTCTTAATGTTAATTGTTGCCAAAATCATCTGAACAGTCAGACAAACTAGCAAAATGCTAACTTAAAAACATATATAGAGAGAGCTTCCATGAATAACAGCTCAAATTAACTGTAATGCGACCAGGCCTTGCTTCTGATGTTTCCGTGAGCATACATGCTGGTATTTTTTTTAATTGCTGTTTCTGATTTTCCATGTATGCGCTTCAAGATACAAAAACCTGTTTATGACCACATTTATATTAATTCCCCTGAGCTTCTCTTAGCAGCAGGTAGAACCTGGCTTGTGCTGTTCCATACAGAGATCTGAGCAGGAGTCAAAAAATGGTGCCCAAAATTCAAGACACCCTTTGCATTCATGGTGTAGAAAACAGCTTTTATTACACATTTAGCTCATTTTACACATTTTCTTCAGCTTAATTAAGTTGCTATATTAATATAAATAAGCATTTTCAGCTGTTATTATGTCAGGTTCTACCTTTGTGATGTTTGGCACCTTTAACAAAATTATTATTTTTGCCTTTTTCAGTGACCAGAACAAAAAAAATCTTCAGGAACCCCTATAACACAGCTACCTAATAACTTTTTCAACTGAAATGTAAGTGCAAATTTTAATTTCTGTATGGATTTATTTTAAGCCTTATAAAACAATCATTGTTAGGGGGGTCCATGGAGAATGGCCATTCATGTTTATACAAAGACAAATAGTCTTTCTCAGCAGTAATTTAATTGTATATTAAATTACACAAAAGATGAACTTCCTTCCACCAAATTTCATGTGAAAAGTTTCATTTCTGTGTAAATCTACATGAAACAGGAATGAAATACTCAGCATGTTAAGCAGCTTTTATCAGTACAATCTGCCCACACACACACACACAGTATTTTTCTGGTAGATGTGGTGACAAATCAATAAATATTCCCCCAAGAATTAATATGTTGTCTTTTGCTCTACCAAAAAATAAAATAAAATAAAAAGTTAAAATAAAATAATAAAAATGTCTGAGTAGCTGTCTATTTGTGAGAGCACCTGGCTTCCCAGCAGACTTGTACAGGCTTACACATCGCTACACTATGGTGACAGCATTAGCTTCGCAGTCTCTAGCCCTTCTGTGACTCATGAGACTGTACAATCAGTCGCTTCTTGCCCCAGAATTGCCACCGGCATTCTGGCTCTGCAAGTAGCACCCGCCGGTTATGCAGCGCTACTGTGAGCTCCCTTGTTGCGCACTACCCATGTTAAGCTTCGGTAGGTCCAGTGAATATGTGCTTAGAAATAAACTCTCTCCTATTGCCGTCAAACGTCTTTATCACTGTGCTTGTGGAGAAACGGCAATTCCACCTCTGTGTTAACTGGTATTGTGAACATTGCTAGTGAACTGAGTACTCACACCAGGCCAGCACACCAGAAGGGAAGGGGAATCTCATTCAGACACATACATGTATTGGTGCTGCAGTGAACAGCAAAGGTGGGCCTGAATATTGGTTTCAATATCTGAATTAGTTCAATAATTTTCCTGTAAAAAAATCACAAGTAGTAGTACTTGTACAGTAGTACGTTTACAGTGCTGCTGTGACATTGCTAAAAGCAACCCAGTAAAGGTGTGAAAGCTTAATGTGCAACATAGGATAATACTTCTTAGGGTAAGTGTTACCCCTGAAAGTAGTTCAGCTGGAAATATATGACCAGCTCACCTTTTGATAGGGGGCTCAGCTGGGCCAGAGGTACCATTCACGGTTTTTAGGAAACAAGAGGCAGCCATCTGTATAAAGATGAGTCACCTTCATATGTCAGAGAGGATATTTAAAATTGTGTACATTTGTATTTTTTAATTTACTTGAATGTTGGCTCCTCTAGATCTTTGTGTGATATGTTTCACCGTTATAATGAGGGATTGCTTTCGGCTCCTGTTAATATTTTTGTGGTAAACTTGTTCTGTGACACAGAGGTTTCTTGGAGGTTGCCTAGGTGTCCTTTCATGTTTCAACTGTTACTTTACTGAGCAAATGACAGGCACTACATGCATAAAATGACTAACTACCATGTCTAACATGGAGCAAATATTCCTTCTTGGTTTTCTTTCATTTTGGTCGTATATATATATATATACATATATATATATATATTGCTGGAAATACATATATGTCTGAAGCTTTTTTTGATTTTCTTCTCAAGTAAAGTTTTACATTTGAGCAAGAAAGGAATACAATACCCAAAACAGATCATGAACCTGTTACTTGGGTAGATAAGATGCCTTCTTATTCCAATAAAACAGAATTTCCACTGCTTTAATTTTAGATTTAACCCTAAATAATGTTTAAAATGTGGTACATCACTTTCATCACTTGACAGATCCATTTCTGAATGACAGCCTCGGAATCTTTCAGTAGTCTTTTCCTTCAGCTGTGTATATGTCAAAGTTTGATTGTGTTGGTTTGTACACAGATTTTTGCTGAAATAACTGAACAATATCTGAAAAGTCATGGATTTTAAAATGTCCTGATCATGGTTATCTGTGAAATTATGCTCTTGTTTGTGGTTTCAGGCAATTGGATTTTTGTGCTCTGTCAGCAAATATAGATATATATTAATAACTTCACTAAGTGTACTTTTAATTTATTTACCTTTACGTGTCTATTCTTATGCCAGTGTAAATTGGCAAGATTACAATTTCCACATATTATTTATTGAAATTTTAACTATCCTCTGTTCAATAGAAAGATAGTTTGTGGGGATTGTACCGTTGAAATTAGTACTGGTGTCTCTGAAATTCATATTTACTTGTCAAATACTGCATGCTCTCAGCATCTTCTGTCTTTTTTCAAAGGTGTATTTCAGCATGAAAATGCTTACAGTTATTAATACTGACTGAATAATAAAAGTAACTTTGATGTGTGTTTTGTAAACTTTTTTCCTTTGATTTATTTTAACATTTACTTTGTTGGATATCATCTTTCTCAGCAAACCTTTAAAATATAATAGTAAGAAAAATATATTTTAAAAATCTTGTAAAATGCTGTTACAACGTTTATTCAAAAATACACGACCTCATTTTTCAAGGCAGAAAGCACACTGTTACAGAATTTAAATAAAAATATGGTACCAATGTTTACAAAAGCATGTATTCTCAAAATGAACACATGAATGACATGTGGTGTCCCAATAAATTAAGGCAATGTAAATGAACTGTCGCTAGGCAAGCCTGCAATTTCAAAGATAGCAGCAGAAGTTCCATTCTGAAATGACTATTGCAGGCGTTCTTGAGAGTTGTCCGATAAGCATATCATTTCAAAGCCATGTCTACTTGTTGCTCCCCGGAGAATCTCGTTTTGCACCTTTAGCATGAGCTAAGGTTCTGCCCTTAGCGATGCCCTGTCTCCTCCTTCGCGCACGACGATTTTTGAACCACACCTACAAAAGGACACACAGTTAAAATTAGGGGAAACCCGATTACATGATTCAAATAATATCAATTAATAGCATGTTGGCCTGCATCCTTCTCACATTTATGACATTTATGACAAGTTTTTTAAATCTTACCCTGACTGTCTCCGCTGACAGACCAGCCTTCACGGCTAGTTCCTCCCGTGCCTCAGCTGCCGGGTAGTCAGTGACGCCGAAGAGATGTTCCAGTTTCTGTGCCTGGGTCTCCGTGAATACAGTGCGCATTCGATTCCGTTTTCGCGGGTTGTTCACTGTTGGTGGGTATAAGCCTACGTACTGAGTCTGTGGTCCTGAAAGAAAGAGTAAATCCAAAGATGTTGTGAGCATCAAGAATCTACGCCATTTATAATGCATCTCGAATGACATGTCGCCAAGGATATGTAATGGTTTCAAACCGGTTATCTATAGGCCTACATGTTATATATCTGTACAACAATGACCAGATTGATACTATGAAGAATAATAGTCAATGACAAATGTTCTCACCTGCTCCATTCTGGAAACTTCCTTGGCCGAAGTCTAACGGATAGTAGTTGAAGGGCGCATAGCCGAAGTGGTCGTTTCTGCAGTAGTCATACAGCATGGGGTGATAAGGCGTTTCCCAAAGGTATGGATGTGGATGAGCTGCCAGCTTCTGAGAAACCGTATAACGGTTACAGTAAGTTTCAGGCCTGCAGCAAAGGTCGCCTACCGAATCAGTCAAAGAGGAAACGTTAGCATTTGCTGTTGAGGTTGACGCCCTTTCCTCCTTGGATAGAAATCCCATAATGTGGTCGATTGAAAAGTTGGAGGCCTTTGCCGAAGCCATGTGCTCGTTTCCGCCCTTAGTCGCAGCCAGGTTACTTGCTTTTCTCGAAAACTCTAACAGTAGCTTAGTGCGTTCAGTGCATTCGTCTGTTCAACTCTGAAGTCTGGTGATGAACCTCGCCTGATTTTATACACCTTTACCACCACAACACAAAGAACTCAGACACTAGATCAAAGCCGTCATTATCGTCCCATTAACGGTCCGTTTGTAATTCTATGCATCCCGGTGAAGTTGGTGTGTAACACGGAGCAAGTGTATATTGTCAAACAATAGGCGAATACACAGTGATCGATTTGAAGTCCCTTTCAAATGGAGCAGCCTTTCTTTCTTGAAAGGAAATTGGAATTCTTTGAATATGAGAAATCACTTTCATCAGTTTCAAAAACTTGTGAGATAATTTGGGTAATTAATGTATGTATGTGAAACTTCTGGTATTACATAAATGTATTGATGTGTTGTGTAGGATAGATGTTAATTTATTTTATTCATAATGGGTGAAAAACCTGTGTTGACTTTTGCGTTTTGAAACGTTACATTTAATACAGTATTACATCATTTTAATTGTTTAATTCAAAACACAATTTATCGTTTTTCTAGTTGTCAGTCTGTTTATTATTATTATTATTATTATTATTATTTTAATTTCCACATATGGCTATCATACTTCAGTGCAATGCGAAAGGGTCCTTCTAGTCTGCCACGTCTATTCGAGATTTTTTAATTTTTTTAAATTAACTTAAAATTGATTGTTGTTGTTTAATCCAGACCCAATGACACCCTCATTTAGTCTTTGGAGTATTTTTTGAAATTCTTCATTTGTCCTGCGAAAATATTAAGTGGGTAGTGAGTTTACAACTAATGACTGCTATAAGAAGTCCTCTTTAGATAAGTGCTGGTTGAAGTATTTTGCAGTGAATGCTAGTTGTAAAATTTCCTGTTTCAGGCCTACAGTGATTTTATATTTAAGATAATTAAATATGCATGTCTAAACGTGTAAGATGTTGTTTTTCATAAAAACGATTATTGACAAAGAAAAATGTAATGTCGCGATTCCATAATGTTTTGAGAAAAAGTTTTGACGGTTGCAAAGTATTGTCCCGTGTGCTCTGGGTCTGGGTGACGTAGTCCGAGTTAAATGAGACAATCTTTTTTGCAGCCACTAGGTGGAGACAAGCCCCAAGGAGCTTTGGGAAGTGGAGAATGTTTACCTAATAATTTTGTCCACGTGACACTCCGCACGACGAACAAAGCACTTGGTACTTCAACCACTAATAGAGATTATCGAGTTCTCTCGTTATCCAAAAATACCCATATCTGGTATTATATACATAATCCTCAAATATTTTGTCTAAAAAGTCGAAATTAATTCGGTCATAAAAATGTTATTCCACGAAGAACAACAAGGCAACGGTCTAGTCCCAATTCGATAAGAAATCGCGTTTTTATTGGACGTCTCAAATAATTCCGTGCTTTGATTGGTAGTTGCGAAGATGAGCCTGTTTAAGATGGTTCAATATGCGCGAACTGGAACCGGCTTATACTTTGAGTTTGACTCAGCAACAGTAAATCTGGAAAACACTACGACAGACAACTGTCGTTAAACTAGGATCAGATAAAAGGATTTCATCCTTTGTTTCTTCTTCCATTTCCTTTATCTGGAATTCTCAGTTATTATGTTGCGAGTTGTACAACAAATCAGTGAGACAAAATATGTAATCATAGGACATGCCAAAAAAGAAAACAATGAGCACTTTTATCATATATTTTATTGTAAGCAATTGTTAGTATTAATTGCCCTAATTTTCTATGCAGGATCTATTCACGGATTAATTGCATTTGTAGACAAAATAAATTAGTAAATTCAATTTCATCAATTAAAAAAAACTGACTTTGGGGATTCACTGTCATTTAGCATGTGTGATCTACCTTAAAGCTTTTCTCCGTGTTTGAAATGTATTTGTAGATGTGAAAATTGATAAGGAAAGCAGGGCTACATCAAATACTGTAAAAATACACGTGTTTGGAATCAAGGTGTAGCACCAATACACATCGTATTTTTTGAAGAACTCTGGTTTTCACACGTATCTTTGGAAGATTTGTTCAAGTATTTTTTTTTTTACTCTCAAAGCCATCTTAGAGATGAAAGCATTAATTTGTGCCTTACTATTCAACCACTTGGTAAGACTATGAAGTTGGTACATATCTGTCATTTTCATTGTTTGTAAATTCCATAGCATAGGCCAGGGCTGTCCAGTCTTATCCAAAATGGGCTGGTGTGGGTGCAGGTTTTTGCCTATTGGGAAGGGTTAGCAACTCTGAAGTCAGTAGCATTTTGCTGTCCACTTTTACTTATCTATACTCATCTGGAGCCATCCATATCCAGCAAACATAACATGTTTGAGGGACATTAATTTGAGAGAGACTATCTTGTTTGCTTGTCTGGCTAGCCAAAAGTGACTTGCTAGCTAGTAACTGCCAAAAATAGTTTTCCCCGACTGTTAGCAATGACGCAGAATGCATTGTTGAGATTTGACAGTGCTCCCTGCTTTTGCAGCATCTCTAGTTTCTGTTATTCAATACAATTTCAATGACAATTTCAATTAGGCTAGAGTGCATTTATTTTCGCTTCTTTACACTATGTAAGTCAAACACTTCTGATTTTCTGTCCAAATTCAGGTTATTTTTGTTGTTTGAACAGATACAGAGCGTTCTGGTGCACACCTTATTCATACATACATACATACACACATGCATAATTTTGCCTTTCATTTACTTTAATTCTCATCGTAATAATTTCATGACAGAATAATGTCAGTTTCTGAGCAGATTTCCATTAATACTACACATGACCAGACTTATAATGTGAACGACTAAGGAAGTGCCTAATTTAACTGAGGCAGGAGCTTGATCTGAAAAATCATGAGACAACACCATAACAAGCCTGTCTAGCTCAGGCTGTCCATTCGCTGTAGCAATTTATTTAATATTTACCTGGGACATGGGAAGTGGCCTAAAGATCACTTTCCCATTTTTCCCTTTTTGCTAAATGTACAAAGCCCACAAAACTGAGTGGATCCAACCTTGAGGTAAATGAACCCTAAGCCTGAGAGCTGTTGCATATCCATAAAAACCCAGTTTGATTCACACCATGCCTCCTCAGAGATCAGGAACCAGAGAACTCAATCCTCTGCTCTGAATATTTCATCCCCCATGAAAAATGAAATAATCTTTGAATGGCAGAAAGATTACTTTTCTAGATGGCATTAAAAGGAAGAGAAGATTATGAACCATACCCCAAAAGGGGCCTTGGGATTTTCATATGTTGATGTGCTGATGAATGTGCTCTAATGTGTGGGAAGTATTAGCATTATTTTAGACATACATGATGGTGACACACGTAGACTACACCATTTTGTTTGTTCAAGTCATGCCACCTTGCTAAAACATGAATAGCAAAAGATGTCACTTGGGGTTACACGTCCAATGAATGCACAACATAGCTGTACACTGCATCATTGAAATTTCCCTTATTACGTCATCTTCACTTGAATCCAGAGAATCTAGACAAGGGCTTCAAAGGTCATCCCCTCTAGTGACATATTAACAGTTCACAACCAATTTCCTGCAAAAGCCTGGTTCAAAGTGCTTGTACAGAATACACATTCACAGAGCAATCAGAGATTACTCTCTGAGCCAATCATAGTGGAGGATTGTGATGTTTTATTGAACAGTGCTGCACAAGGAAAAGAGCTTCCATTTTATTGTTGTTTTGAAGATGAGATGAAAAAGTGTAATCCTTTCACAAAGTCTTTTGTACTCGCAAATTGATTGCCTGAAAAACCTGTCTGAAGTGATACCTGTAATGTATAAAACACAAGAGTTTGAGGGAAAAGTGTTATTTAATTCCACCTCCAACTTTCTGTTAGCATTTCTGAGGGATTCAAAAAAACAAGGCCTCGAAATCAACACCACCCACCCGTTCCAATTATGTGAAACCACCAGCATGCTTCTGCACTTGTTAGAGTGAATGCAGTGATGCATATCCCTGTTTTACAATTTTTTCCAGGAGTACCTCTCAGATTTTTAAAGATAATTCATGACAGTTTCATATTTTTTTGCATTATTCAGACAGGTAGAAAGGGTAGAGAAGGGACCACGGTACAGCATGGCTCAAGAAACAGTTGCCTTACAGACTGTGCTACAAGCGCTCAGCCCGTCTCTGACTGTGTAAAGACAATTCATGTAGAAGAATTCTCGAGAGCACAAATGTGCTGTGTGGGCACAGAGTGATAGCTTCACTGCTTAGAAACTGAGTGATATTTGAGGCTTAGAAACTGACTGATAAGCTTCAAAACGAAAACTAAAATGACAGGCAAACAAGACAAGAGACCAAACCTGAATCTGATGTGCTGGTCCATAAATGGGGGAAAACAACTTCAAAGCACAAACACTGAATGAGACCATTCACAACAATATTCATAGCCCAGAGCACGGCTTGCCAGTTCTTGTCTATTTTATTTTAGTCACTTTAATACTCCCATAAACGTACTACTACGACTTCAGACTCAAAATCAGGACAGGAGGAACAGAAGATACTTGTCTCTGTATCTCATTATCCATGTAATATAAGTAGGCATTCTTTTGGCACACAATCCCCCCCCCCTCCCCCACCCCTTCACATCGCTTGCCTGCCCCAGAAATGCAAAATGGTATTTTGACTGTACAGTACTCCAATTAAGGCCTGATTAGCCAAAGGCAGAATGCTCTCCGGCAGAAGGAACAGTGCCGTCCTCCTCCGTGTCACGAGTGGATTCCCCTCCGGCCGTGCCCTTCGCTAAGTGCACTCTATAATATTTACTCCTTGGATGAGGAAGCAAGGTAACTCTAGCAGTAATTTTCAGGGGGAGAGAGGGGGGCCCGTGTCACAGGAGGCACGAGGTAGTAATATTTCAGAGCCGATTTTATTAACATTTCATGCCGAGTTTCATTAGGGGAAAATAGCTCCGTGTCTGACTTACAGGCCAGACAGAGTCTGAAAGATGAGGTAATGGCACAGTGACCTGGCAGGAGGGCTATTATTAATAACAATATAAATGCCTCAGTGAGCCCCACCTCTCCTTATATCGGATTCTGATGCGGCAACTTTTCATTGGTGACTATTACTTTTTGCTGCTTTCTGAGAGCTTGCGTGAGAGGGACTGACACAGTAAATTATAGCATGGATACCACGTGTTCTGAACCTACATGTTAATAATAGGAATTTGTGCAATTTTCAAAGGGGTGGATGGCATGTGGTGTACGCATTGTAGGTTAATTGTCCACAATCTGCACTGCAACAATGTTGTTGCATTCTTGTGAGTGTTGACTGTTGAGGCAGTAAAAACGCATTACTGTAAAACAGACGATATTGTTATCCAATCTATCTAATCAAACCTCCACAGTAGTGATGCAACCAGGTAACAGCACAGATTCTGCAGACTAAACAGAGGGTCAGTTCGGTATTTTTAACACAGAAAGTTGCGTCTCCATGCCGTTGAAGCGAAAATGCTCTTGCAATGCATGTTCTACCCTTGGGTGTGCCTGTTCATGAATATTCAACTGCCATGTAGTGCCAGAAACTCCTGTTACATACCACAACATCCGGTATTATGGGAGAAGAGAGGACAGAAGGAACGCTGAAGTGGATCAACTGGTTACTGCAGACAATCAGTGGTAGCAGCACATTATCATGGTAAGTGATGCAGTTTTATGTTATTACACATGCCATGATAAATCCAGAATAAATAATGTCAAATAACAGTAAGAAAATGCCTGTTATCAACACTGCCTCCCAGCATGTACTAAAGAATTTTGTCCAAAGCACCAAATGGTGGAAATAAGTGGTGTCCATAACAATAAACACACAGTCACAGTACACATGATTGCTATTGCCATTTTAACCAATAAAATGTGCAGGCTTGTTTTATTGGGGATATTCACCTGATAGAGGTTGCATTAGCTTTCTGAAATCTGAAATAGCTTTCTGCAAACAAGTGTTAGGATGCAGCTTCTTTTCGTGGAGTCAAAGTCAGGACGATGCAGGTACTCACCAAGACAACAAACACTTTACTGAAGAAAGTAAAAGTTTATTGTAATCACACTGGCCAGTGGGAAGATCACTGAAACACAAAACAAGATTGCAGTACAGCAACCATCCCTGCATTGGTCTTCTAGCCTGGTTTAAATACCCTCTGGGGCGTTGACTGGGTACGCATGTCCATCCTATCTGCGAGGGCTATTTTGACATACCCTGCTAATAATTTTCAGTGGCTGCAGTGAAGGCTCTCTCTAGTCTGTTGCACAGACGTCAGTGTACATGAGGCTTTGCTCCTGTTTGAACAAGGGAACCAAGTGAGCATAATTTTTTCCTGTTCTCCTTAACACAATTGAAAGTCATTTGATAAATCTTTCAGATATTAATAGAGTGCAAAGTTATCAGGCTCAACCTGATTTAAAAACTGAAATTAGGCTTTTCTGCTTGCTATGTTGTACCATGTGACAGGATGTCTGACTTGGCACCGATAAGATTTGCCTTGCGGAGTGTCTTGCTTTTGTTTCTCTTTAATGAATGAAAGTACCCATGGGAGGTCCACTATTAATACACTGAGCGGTTTCTTTTCCATTTATTTTCCAGTGGCCTGCTGTAAGACAAATGGTGAATAGTAGAGCTCTCTTTTCTACTAAGACATCTGCCATTTTTTCTGAAGCTACTAGGCAGGAAAAGGGCAAAAAGAATAACTAATCAATATTATTCTGATCTTTGGACACTGATGTAAGACCACTTCCCTTACTTCAGATCCACTCTGTCCGACAGGAAAACAAATGTATACTGCCTGTATTTGAATTCACAAATAGGCTATTGTAAGCCTATCCATTTGATTGTACTGTACTCCTGGGGCACACAAACTATCCGAAACTCTCATTAGAAAATTGTTTAGAATATGTCAATAAATTAATTAGTCTGAGCTTTGCTTGGTCAGAAAAAAAAAAAAAATTAACTGGCAATGGCAGCATCTGGGAACAGCCAAGCGCAACGCTGCATTGACGATGCACTGAGAGGAAAGAGAGGTGTGGTTTTGGATGACCCGTCGTGTCAAGTTACCTGTTACCTCGAAACTCAGGCGTGCTCTCGGCGAAATACTTGTTTACTTACCTGAGTGAGAACGGAGGGCTGTATACTAGTGCTACTATTAGTCTTTGCATCTGTTTTCCCTTTCGCACTAAATAGGCCGAAATAGGCCTTGAGTACTCAATAATATACTTTTCCTTTAATGGATTGGTCTTGCAGATGTCTCGTGTTGCAGAAAGGAAGAATTAGAAAAGAAGGAAACTGACTGGAAGACGTACGTAAAAGTGAGTTATTTATTTTGTCATCGGTGCTTTTTAGTTGGCTCGATAGTTTTTCTTATAATTCTATTTCTAATTGAGTTTGATATAAATGTATTGGTAAGAGTAGGGTAGGCTAAATAACCGAAGTTAGGGAAGCTGAATTCTCGTGTAAAAATGGTGCAAACTAATTGAGCGTTCAAAACCTACACTGCAAATACAATTTCATCAGGCAACATTGAAATAATGAAATAGTCCCTCCCGAATGGTCGCTTCCATGTAAGAATGACACGTTAGTTTCGTAAATTCTGCTGCT
This sequence comes from Anguilla rostrata, assembly GCF_018555375.3. Taxonomy (NCBI): domain Eukaryota; kingdom Metazoa; phylum Chordata; class Actinopteri; order Anguilliformes; family Anguillidae; genus Anguilla; species Anguilla rostrata. Next base: position 28,015,264 of record NC_057944.1, read on the forward strand.
GTGCTGCTATTCACCATTTAGCCCGCAAGTATAATTTCCGTGGATAATTAGTACTTAGCTGATTGGTAAATGGCCAAGGTATCAATTCTTGATCTCTATGTAATACTAAGAAAAGACTGGTTGAATTGTTAGTACCACAATGCATTATTGTTCATTTGTGCAGGTACACCAGCTGTGTTAATTGTTTGGAGGAACTTCTTTTAAGGAAGCAACTTTGTCACCAGACCAGTGCAATGTGCCTACACTGTTATTAAACATGGAACCGGTTTTAAACCCTGAAACTGACTATTTAAGATACATTGATGCATGACTCGTGATTTTCTCAGGTGCATTCTTGTATTGAAAATGATGATACCCCAAATCTATCCTTGGAAGCCGTTACGGGTCGTTATTTTGCCAGTATTATTTATCATCATATATAAAATAGGTTCTGTCACTGTATACACTTCGGTTTGAATATATCCCCCTGAGCAGCGTTTCGATCATTTTCAGAGATGAAAGGACAGTTGAACAAATTACGAGGACAATGTAATATTTTTGTTATAGAATTGTTGCCAAAGAAGGTGCGTTCCTGCGAAGCTACAAGGCAGTTTGTAATAACACTTGCACATTTCGCCTTCACTGTGGTTACATTTTAATTTTAAAGTTTAATTAAAGTTCCATGGTGCTCATTGTATGGCCTGTCATGTTCTAGTAGACAACAATTAACACTCATTTTACCATTAATGTAATATTACAGTAAAAACTTCACTTTTTCAATTCAAGTTTATCAGGTTGATGTTCCTGCCTGGCCTATATGGAGATTGGGTAGGAAAATAATAGATGACAGAAATAGATGTTGACGCATCCTTTTTTTTTTTTAACAATAATTTTATTTATTATTGCAGAGTTGATTGATCCCATTGTGGAGCAGGTTAAAGCAAGAAGTCTGACACTTGTCCTTTAAAGATACCACAAAGTCCATGGTATTTAAAAGCCCTCTGAATAGATCGATTCATGTGCATGAATTCAATGTTTCCCTTCCTATATTGAAATAAAAATTTTAAAAAATCTGCAGCCTGAGTAACACGTGGTAGCCTGTTGGAAACCACGTGAGCAGATCTTGCAACACAGTAGATGTATAGCTTAGGGCTGCTGTCTGCTGAATTGCAGTCAAACACGTACTGTTTTTGAAAGCCTTACATCTTAATCCATTCGATAAGAATGATGGTCTTTGACTGATGGCATTGTTGTTAAGAGTATGATTCTTGAATACTGATTAATGTATTATCCAATGGCAACAGTCACTTAAACTGAAAATCAAACAGGGCTTTAAATATATATATATATATATATATATATATATATATATATATATAATATATATATATATATATTTGTGTGTATGTACTGTGTGCAGCTTTACACAGCAATGTTTTTCGATATCAAAGCTAACAAATAGCTAATAAGTCCTTTTATTTCCTTTGATTGGGATCCTGCCTTTTCTACAGGAATTTCCAGTATTCAGATAAAACAAACCCATCAAAAAAGAATACACTCAGTATAGATTGAAATGACCTCATCATTTACAGTGCAAATCCCCTAATCATGCAGATTCACTTAAAGTTTGCTCCTCATAACCTCATTAGCATAAGAATAGTGTCTGGCACAGTGTGGCTTTGTTGTCTGAGTAAATTCTGATTTCAAAGCCTGTTCTTAAAACTATGTTAGCGATGGAGCTGCTGCAGATAGGGGATCACTAGATCAATCTTACGTTCTTGATCCCTGTAACAAAATGGAGCCCCTGATTGGAGTCATGTAGTATATGCAGGTGGTAGGAGTCCTGTGTTTTCCAATGATAAGCACTGCCTTAAGGAGTATATAAATATTTCAGTGGATACTTGATTTGATCTTGTAGGATGTGGCTTCCGGGCTCTGGCTTGCACTCAGTTGCTGCTTTTAGTGTCAGCCGTTGTGGCCACTCTATTGTCTCTCTTTTATCCCTGATTACTGTACTGTACATCCGGATTCTCAACACGTTAGGCTTCCTGGACAAATAGAAAGAGCGTGATACCTTTGCTTTGAGGTAGCTGGTGGATTTTATTGCATAGTCGTCTGTGCTGATTTACTGCGGGGATTGTTGAACACATTTGAAACGGTGTCGTAAACTGCGTTGTAGACAGGGGAAGACGCGTGCGTCGGACTCCCACAGCGGCAGTAACCGTGTTTTGTGAGTCAGTCTTCCACAATATTATCTCTGCACAGTTCATGTTCTCTCGCAGCCAAAGCACTGCGCAGAGGGTGCAGGGAACACTTTCCCAGGCCAGCGCCCAATACCTGATAAGATCTTCCAGTGAAGGGTGTGTTCGATCCTGGGGGGCAATTAGCTACTTTCACCCAGTTCGGTTTAGTCGACTGAACAGTATCTACTTCTTCGTGGCCCCGTTTTGATTTCGGCTCTGTGTTTTAGTTGGTTATTTGTTTCCTCATTGTACATACTTGGTCCAGGTGCTGCTGACCCACTCAAGCTTTGTTCCTTTAGCTCCCACCATTGTGGAACATGGAGAAATAGGCCTGGTTTTCTATTTCAACTATTAGGACTGTGTTCAGATGCAAAAGAGCAAGAGCAAGCGCCTTCTATTCATTTTAATATTTTCTGACAGGAAATACAAATATTAGGTCTATTCTGAGTCTTTTTGCAAAGTTATGACGAAGGTCAAACTATTATCATTTTAATGGATTTATTCTGTCAGAAATCTACTGATGTGAAAACAGACAGCCTTTAGCCAAATTTAAATGAAAACTGCTCCGATGCACACCATTTTATAAAGGTGCTGTGAGCAAAGATACCTGCTTCAGTCATTTAATTAATTTTGGACAAGGTTTGAGGTGGCTGTGGCCCCACCCACCTCTCCATGTAGCAGGGCTGTGTGAGAACAACTGGGAGCGTGTGCACAGACAGAATTCATGGTTTGTGCTGATGATAACTCAGCATCTTTAAATATTTTACATGTAGTGAGACAGTGGCTCAACATGAATAGAAAAATGGGAGGTGACTGACTGAAAAGGTGGTCTTCCGTTTTGATTTTTGACATGCCTTCCAGACTTTTTTGTGGGCGATCTGACTTTTTGTTTGAGCACATGAGTTTAGTGTAGGCACCTTACAAATTCACAAGTTTACGTTATATGGATATGTCAAATATAAGAAAATGCAAGCAAGGAACTGTCACGATGATGCAAAAATATAAAAACTTTTGGTTAGGATTTCCAAACTACAGCATTAGTGGATTGATCGTTTGTTTGAATCCAGACTAAAATAATCTGTTGTGCATCACAGACTGTTCTTGAATGTGCTCTTAAAAAGAATGAGGTGAGAATTCACACCTCGATGTTAACTACAGACAGCCAAAGACAGCCGTGGATTTTCTTGCGTAGGCACAACCTGAAATGGTAGATGCCTCGCTCTGCTCAGGGGTGTGTGCTGAGAGTGTTTGCTTGAGTCTTGTCAGATCAGGTGTGTACCGGTTGTGTTTGTTTTTCTGGGTGGTCATTGCTCTTTCACACTCTTGATAATGTAGCGCTGTTTAGATTTGGAAAGGGAAGAGCCATTTAAAATCTTCAGGGCTGTTTGCCACCCCTCCTGTTGCAAACGAGCAGAAATGGAATATAGAAATGAGACATAATTAGAAAGCTATTCTTATGGTCTTATGTTTGTGTCGCATATAACAAGTGACAAGCATGACCTTTCTCAGAAATATGGCCTATTCTACACGATGACAGGTGCTTCTGTGTGTGAAAATTACAACTATTGCTTCTGTGGGGACATGTCTCAGCTGTGATTTCCAAGGATAGTAAACCGGAGAATATTTTTTTCTTGAAATGACAATGTTAGGGTTGAAATAACTGTTACATCCACTCTTGTATTGAATTGTCAGGTTGTGTCGTAATGGTACGCTCCTCTTCTGGCTTGTCAATGAACAGAATAGAATCGGGTTAACGTGGTAAATGGGAAGTGATGGATGAAGACTCTGGGTAGAGGGTGTGAGGGGATTCCTGGCAAACTTATGATTTTGTGCAAGCTGTCCTAACCAAGATACCAACCCCAAATATTATACATACAGGTCTAGGTTTGGTGCTTCTGGGAAAGCCTATCAAGATGTCACAGTATTGGTGTTAGTTTGTGGGTGTGTGCGTGTATATATGTGTGTGTTTGCCCGTTTGTTTGTATGTTTGTGTGTGTGTGTGTGTGTGTGCGTGTGTGTGTGTGTGTGTGTGTGTGTCCGTCCGTGTGTCTGTGTGTGCGTGTGTGTGTATGTATGCGCATATGTGTTTGTGTGTTTGTTTCTGTGTGTGTGCTTGCGTATGTGCTTGTGAGTGCGTGTGTGTGTGTTTGTACGTGTGTGTGTGCATGTGTGTGCGTGCGTGTGTGTGTGTCTGTGTGTGCATGTGTGTGTGCGTCTGTGTGTTAGTGCAAGTTTGTGTGTGTTTGGGTGTGCGTGTGTGTGTGCCTGTTTGTGTGTGTGTGTCTGTCTGTGTGTGTTGTGAGGGGGTAGGGATTAGGGAACAGGGTTTAAGATCAGGTGTCTTGGGTCTGTCCTCTCCTCCTTGTCCTGTGGCAGAAAGGAGTAATTGTTCAGTTTGGGGGCTTTTATGTTACCCTGGGAATGGGAGACAGTTTCTCGGCGTGGTGAGCTGCCTGTTTGTCCCCGAGCTGTCACCAGAGATACCAGAGTACAGATGCTTCCTTCTATGGTAGGCTGAAGCAGAGGACAATGGGCAGAACCCCACATTTTCTCCCAGACATACGCACACACACCCATACAGCGTGTGATGAAAAATATGCTCAGAGATTGACTTCTAGGAAATGGGTGGCAATTATAGTTATTTTCAGTCTTGACGTAAATGTGCACAGCTCAGAAAGTGCTCCGCTCACCTTGTTGATGTCTGTGCTTCTGGCTATAAAATAAAGTGAGCTGTACTGGGTGGGAGAGAGAAAGGAGGACAGGACTTTAAAATGACGAAGAGCAATGGAACATGAGGAATGAGAGAACGATGGACTATACCGGTTACAGAGTCTGCGTTCAGTCAGATTGGATTACCCTGCAGAAATGAGGGGCGAACCCTCTTCCTCTAATGGTATCTGACTACAGCCAAGGTCAGTGGAGGTATATGGCGAACAATCCCAAACAGGGGACAGGACATGGTTTGTTACTTTATCAGTTCAGCGTGCCCTGGCATGGGCCATCGAGTAATGCAATTTAGCCCCCCCCCCCCCCCCCCCATGCTCTGGAAGGCCAGAGTTTATGGCTCTCCCCTTAAGATAAAAAAAAAGAAAGAAACCTTTCTTGGTTCTCAGCTGCTGTTTATTCAGATTGTCTGCAGCGTGAGACGCGATCACTTTAAGCATAAAGTCCCAGCATGTTCTTTGTAGACATTCTGCCCCCCCCCCCCCCAAAAAGAAAAAAGATTTTTAAAAATCTGATGGCTTCATAATGTAATCGTTGTTACTCTGAACTCATATGCACTGCAGAAATATTTAGCTTCATTGGGGCATGTCTGCGAGTCTCAACTGGTGACGTGTCACTGGAAACCAAGCCTTTTCCATTACAGATTGCTCTCTGGAAAGCTGTTGCACTGTACATGGTAACACAGGTATCTGATAGCGTTGTGTCCACCGTAGAACAACATCATTAGGAGTCAGGTTCCGCAGCTTTGTCATTAACACATTCATTGTTTTGTTTTGCGCCTCCAGTTAAACGTCTTATCTCCTGTGTCTGGCATTGGAACTTACTGCTTGAAATGGTGACTGATTTCTTTTTTTCCACGCAGATAGCAGTTTTTTTTTTTATTGCTTTGTTTATTCAACTCGCTGCCACCTCCCATATTTACATGCAGAGCCCTTCATGGAAAAATACAAGGAAGCCCGGAGGGACCTGCATGCTACGCTCTCTCCTTTCTTTACCTCTGGTCTCCTGAGAGGTCGCGCCCAAGAGGACTTTTGGTGACATGCTTTTTCTTTTGTTGCATGTCACACGTATATAAAGAGCCCCCTATTACCTTACCCTTCATATTTTTCCTCTTGCTCCTGTGAGAAAGCAGTAAATCCGACGGTCGAAACGTGCCTTCTGCAGTTGAGCGGCCATAAACTGCAAACTCTGGACCTTAAAGAAGAGGGAAGGCAGCAGTGTAGACTGAAAGGCAGGGATATATCAAGGGGTGGCATCCTGCCCTCCGGTGAAAAGTTGCCGTTTGGAAATGATGAGGCTGAAACCTGACTTTCTGTAAGGTATCCAGGTCTATAGGTTCCACACAAGACATTAGATACTGCTGTTCCACACCTGATGAGACTGCATTATTCCCCACCTGGCCCACTCAGCTTTTTTTCAGAGTGATGGAGAAAGGTGAAAAACACTAGAAACCAACAATACCTCCGTCTTCGCACGCTAATGCAATTTGTGAATGGCCTTTAGAAACGATGACATCTGAGAACTCATTATTTGCAAAACAGGAATCAAGCTCACGTTAAACTTACAAAGGTAATGAAATGTAGATAGATTTTTCAAGTCCTTTGCCTGAGGGTTAACTCGGCTGACTTTAATACCTTCCGATGAGGGTAAAGCTTTGTTGAAGCAACACTGTTCTCCCACTTCCAAACGTGAGACCTTTTTCGTTTTTTTTTTTTTTTTTTTTTTTTTGTAGTCCGCTTCTTTCTGAATAGCCCAATGTGCAGTTCAAGCTGTGCTCTCACTGGATTGTGGGAAAGTAGTGGCGTTCATAATAAAGGCAATGAATAACTGATCTGCCAGTTGGTTCTTTTTTGCTTTTTCCTCATGTTTCCGGCTTTTTGCTGTGTGCTTAATGGCTATTGGACCTCGGTATTGACAGAGAGGGATAATAAGAGAGCAAGAGAAGGAGAGGGAAAAGGGGAAATGCTTGTTATGCAAAATGTGTCAGGACAGTGAAGACTCTGGATGGGAGGGGGCTTGAGGGAGAGGGTGGGTTTTGGGGGGCTGGGGGCATCGTCTCATGTGGGAATACCAAGATAACAGCCCAGGGTCAAAATGAATTTCGCAGTCACAGGTGAGAATTGTCAAGCGCCCTGATCCATTTCAGTTCATTTTCTCTCTGTTTCCTCTGAATCCGTATCTCACTCCCGTTCTTTGTCCAAGTCCACCACGAGTTTAAAAAAATATTCAAAGAGTGTATATATTTCCTTCCACAGTCCCCCGCGGGCCATCTGGGGCACTGACATGCCTGCTGTTGCATTGGCTGTGCTGGAGGGTTGGGTGGGGGGCATCAGTTGTCACAGGCCTCCCTGGAGTTTTTGAAGGCCTGCCATTTTTTAGCTCCCCCCAACAAACTCATGTACACAAACACGCACACAAACGCATGCGGCAAATACAAACGCACACACACATGCACAAGCACAAGCACACTCTGCACACACGCGCATGTGCGCACATACGTTGTGCACACACACGCACTTGCCGCGAACACATGCGCAAATGCGCATGCACACGCACACGCACACGCACACACACACGCACACACATTCGAGGCTTGCTGCCCATACACGCTACTGCCTTGTAACTCCATGTGACAGTCGCTACTTGTGACAGCCTCTCTGTGAGTCATTGCCCTTCCATAAGTCCTCTACGACCTCTTTCAGTGGGCTTCTTGAACCTAAATTTTGGCCAAAGAGGCAGCCAACCCATCCCAACCTGGAAAGTCACGTGGCTGGGGTGTTAGCTTGTATTTCAACTTTGAATCTTCACAGTGGTTGTGTAAGTCCTACACATCTTCACTGTAAATAAATAATGGATCACCATCGTCATCATCTTACCACAAGAGGAATGTACCCAGATTTTAATTAAATACTGATCAAATCCCACTGTTCAAAAAGGATGAAGTTGCCAACAAAATATCACGCGGCCACAAAGTGTTGTTTGGGGGCAGGAGGCATTCACACTCCATTAATTAGGATGGTAGGTGGAAAAATGGCAACAGTATATGCCTCACCCCTTATCAAGACATTTGACATCACTCTAAATGATATGTTATTGTCCAGCTGTTTATTTGATGTGCAGTTTTCTGTGCTCTGTTCTGAGATAAGTATTGAAAGCTACCTGATTGGGAAAGGAATCATTTTCCACATTTTCTGTGGGAACTGTTCACATTTTCCTGTAATGCCATGCCACATGATAGATGGTTTTTTTCAGAAAATACAGCAATTATAAAAGCCTGTATTGTGAATAAATAAAAATCCATGGATTCAGTTAAGATGGTGCACACATCATTGATATACATGTAGTACAGGACAATGCTCTTGATTCTACTAAATAGTGAGTACATAAGCTGGTATCATGCGTTCAATCAGTGACAGCATATAGAGCAGGACTGCCCAACCCTGCTCCCAGAGATCTACCATCCTGTAGGTTTCACTCCTAACCCAGCACACCTCATTCAACAGCAAGAGATCTCATTCAGCTGCTAATTAGCAGAATCAGGTGTGTCAGATTAGGGTTGAAATGAAAACGTGCTGGATGGTAGATCTCCAGGAACAGGATTGGCCCCCCTGCTATAAAAAGTGTAATGATGCAAAATGTAAAACACATAAATTTTTATACACGTATTGCATAAAATCAAATGGTGTTGCCTACAATATAATGCATTTGTAAAAAAAACTTTTTTTGCTGTTATTTTGTAGTCTATCAATGATGCATGTAATATCTTAGCTGAATAAAAATGTACTCTTTTGTAATGCTCTTCATTCAGTGCATTTATAAAAGCCTGTTTCTGATGGGCCTACTGCCTGAAAGCCTAGCATTATTGAAAGAGACTTGCCATCTATCTGTTTGGGCTTGTTAACCGTAGGCTGAAATCTTGGTAGTCAATTTAATTCTTACTGTCACCTGTCAGAGATGATATTTATGATGGACAGAAAACCAGGTGAAATGTCTGATTCTTTATATTTGTGAACCTCTTGCTCAGTGGTATTTTTATGTTTCTTCTGTTTTGGGACAGGTGGACCTCCATGATGCCAGGGCCCATCTGAAGCTTCACAGGGTGCCCATGTAAACTGTCTCGTCTGTCCCGTAGGAGGGAATGGGATGTGCGATGAGGAGGTAACAGAGGGCCCAGAGGCCCAGGTTGGGATGGACACGTACGTGGAATCCACCACCTGGCATTGCGCTGAGCGCCATCTACCCGGTTCACCATATGTCCATGACAACCTCCATGACTGGCTGTCAGTGGGACCTTTGAGCCAAGATGGTGGCACTTCTGCGGATAGATCCATCCAGTGAGTGTCTCTTAGTGGTGCAGCTGTTCGTTGTGTTCTGTTGTTACCAGTGAGTAAATTGGCATGTCTCTCTGTCCCTTGTGAGGCTGGAGGAGATGTGGACGCTGTGGCGTGAATTCATGACGGCGCACTCCCATTTTGACGATTGGCTGCAACTGGCAGAAAAGTCAACTGCTTCCCCAAACTCCTCCCATGTCTGTTATGTTACTGCCAAACAGGAGCTAAAGAAATTTGAGGTAAGCCAGATGAAACAGACTGCGCTTGATCTTGGTTGTTTTGATTTGAAATAGCCTGTTTTTAACCTGCCGTGAGGTCCTTTAGTATTTTCTGTAAGCCTGATGATGTGACAGGAAGTGCAGTAGCCCTGCCACACTGTAGTGTGATTGTATATTAGCGACACACTGAGGGAAAGCTCACCGCTGTCATAAGACTGTCTTGCGCAAATCCACGTGTAACGTACACCACGCCGGAGGACCGGGCCACATGTCGGGAAGACGTGGCAGCAGATGGTGGTCCGCGTTTCCCTGGGCCTCCCGCATACGGTCAGGAAAGCTGTCATGGTTTAGTGGCAGCCCAGCTCACTGGCCACCTGGCCTGCTTGCCCCCGCTCCAGACTCTGCGGTCCGAGAGCAGAGCCCGCCTGGCGCAGCTGGACGCCCTGACGCAGTGGCAGCGGGTCCTGACCCGCCGCTTCGGGGGCCCGGTGGCCAGGAGGTCGGTTGGCATGGTGCGGGAATGCTGCCAGCGCTGGGACCTGGTCAGCGAGGCAGTGGATGGCATCTGCCGTCAGCTAAAGGTATGAGTACTCCCCCCCCCCCCCTGCTTAGCCTGACACGCTGAACTGGGCATGGCTGATCACAAAAAAATACATAGAACAAACACAAACACACACATTTATAAACACAGACACATTTACACGCACACACATACACACACACACAAACACACACATTTATAAACACAGACACATTTGCACGTATACACATACACATACACACACACATACACACACACACACACACACATTTGTAAACACAGACACATTTACACGCACACACATAGACACACACACACAAACACACACATTTATAAACACAGACATTTGCACGTATACACATACACACACACACTTTTATAAATACACACATTTACACACATACACATATACACACACACATTAATAAACACAGACACATTTACACACGCACACACACAAGGGTAGATTGGGAAGCATTTCAGAAAATGTCTTTATTGCTCGATGTCACCAATAGCAGTGTCATTTCTGTGTGTAATCGGCTCTCTGCCTATCACAGTGCGGCATATTTTGAGGCTGGCTTGCTCACAGTTATTAGATACATGGTTTCCAAGCTAAAGGCCAGAAATAATGAAGAAACATAGAAAGGAATTAAACTCATTCAATAAATTGTACTAAATCTGAAAAACTAGCCTATAGCAGGGATACTCAAATGTGGCCCTTGAGGCCAGTAGTGCTGCTGGTTTCTATTATTCCCCTATAATTAGAGATATTTTAAACCTGAAACACCGGGTGAGTTAAATTTCCGCCCAATCAGTGACATTAATCTATCAATTAACTATCAGGTAGAAAAGAAAACCATCAGTACTACTGGTCTCGAGAGCCAGGTTTGAGTGTCCCTGCCCTTAGCCTTGGAACATATTTGAATATTTAAATATTTGAAATGGAAACTGCCGGAAAGTGTTTTGGATGCTCTGCTGCCTGGTGTTTCTAAATAAACATGCTCTCCTCAGACGCAGTAAACTGCCAGTCCCTGCTGGTGTCCTGGTTAATGGCCTGTAATGCTGTTTCCCTATCCACCTGGCTATCTTCCGGCCAAAGTAACAGAACAGCTAGATGCTGGCGTGAAAACAGGTCCCCAATGTCTGTGTAGTGTCAGCAGTTGGCCATGCTCTCTCCCTCTGTCTTTTTTCCCCCCATCTCACAATTGCGGGGAATTTCTTTAGGTCGTTCAATAAATTTAATTAGCAAATTTTTTATTTCTCTCTTTCAATTACCCAACCACCCTCTTCCCAGCGCTCTGTGTCTCAGCGGGAGGAGTTTGAGAACCAGCGGGAGGAGATGGCGATCTGGCTGGCGGACATGAACCTGCGGCTTACGGAGGTGGAGCACTTCTCCGGGAAAGACAACCATGAGAAGATGCGGCAGCTGCAGGTATGAGGGGGTGGGGGTGGGGGCGGTCCCTCCACTTCTTTCATACGCTTCTGCTCCTGGACGAGCATTTTTTTGGAGGTTATTTCCTTTGTTCAATTCAATTAAGTTACTCTGGTCAGAAAACAATTGTTAGGTCTTTACTGAGGGTCCGGCCACATTGTCTTATCAGGGATCTCCATGAAACTGCCACATCCAATACTGTGAAATGCAGGCAGTGATTTAATATAATTGCTTCCCGCTTATCGCACGCTGCACATTTATTTCTGTCCTATGAGCACAATGGGATGAGCTCCAGCTAAAGCAGAAAATTCAAGACAACTTGGCGGCAGCTTAAATGTGGGAGGAGCTTGTTGCCATGGTGATGCAATGTCATGGTGGCTTTGTACAACATTTTAAAAACTTAAGCACCTGATAGTATCTAAAGCACTGGTCCGAAACGCACACCCGGTTCAGTTCTGCGTCCAGCGAATTTTCCGCCTTGTTCCGTTTCTCTGAGGGAGCCCTGACAGCAGGGTCCCCTGCTTTGCCACTGAATCCTGCTTTGGCTGTGCTGTCACATGGGATGTGTTTACAGTCCATCCTCAGTATTTGTGTGGTCCTGCTCTTAGTGTGAGACCACACCCTTTTCTCTGGGTGGCACGGCGGCGCGGTGGATAGAACTGTTACCTCATGGGTTTGAATCCTGGCTGGGGCCTTTCTGTGTGGAGTTTTTATGCTCTCCCCTCCCTGCAGGTTAGGCCACTTTGAGGGGCATTAACAGCCATTGCTGTAAAAGAGCATGCATGCTCAGTGAACCTACCTTGTGGCAATAAAGGTTAATTGAATGACACTGGCAGGGACTTTAGAAGCGTTCATCTCATCCCAGCACACAAACAGCTTCAAACTAAATCAAAGCGCATTTTTTTGTTCAGTAGGATGCACATTGATTTGTTGGACTGTGTGGAGGCCGTTGGTGGGTGATTGCCTGGGCACAGCTGATTGGCCCTCCTGTGTTTCTGGGTCAGAACTTTCAGGACGCAGTGGGGGAAAACACGGTGCGGCTGAACAGGCTCCTGGAGTGGGGCGAGGCTCTTGTCCAGGAGAGTGAGCCGGCCGACGCCCAGGACATCGAGGCGGGCCTGCAGGACCTGCTGCTCTACTGTGCCTGCGTTTTCGAAGGGGTGGGCCAGCTCCACACCCGGCTTCTCAGCATGAGGCTGGTACGGCCCTATTGCCCCCCCCAGCACACACACACACACACACACACACACACACATTCCTCCTCCTTACATCTTCCTTTCTGACTGACTCTGGGATGTCAGAGCCAATAACCTACAAATGGGCTGGCTTGTTAAACTACATTTTACAATGCCTGATGTCACTGTTTTATGGATGATCTGGGCAGACCTCCAATTCAATCCACTCGTCTACTCTGCTTAGTGCTTAGTAGGTCCCAGTACAACGACTGGGACACTGCTGCAGGAGGCATGATCTTTTGGATGAGATGCTAAACTGAGATTAGTTCAGATTCCTAACCCGACTCTCAGTCTGGCTCTGCAGTCCTTCCCTACTTTAATTCGCTTGATAGCTCCCTCTTTCTCAGGAGATTGCTTATAGTTGAGGTAATTGAGGTGAAAAACCCCCTTCACTGTAGAGCTCTATGATGTCATTATTTATACTAATGTGCGTCACCTTCATCCACCGCTGCACAAGGATGCTGCAGGTGTTTGGCTGTCCACTCCTTCCCTCCTGCTGTATTAGGTTGTGTGTATGCATGTGTGTGTGTGTGTATGTGTACGTCTGCGTGTGTGTTTATGTCTGTGTGTGTCTGTGCATGCATGTGTCTGTGTGTTTCTGTGTCTGTGTCTGTGACTGTGTGTGTGTCTGTGATTGCAGGAGAGAGAACCTTAGATTTTGCAGGTGAGAACATTGTCTGTTTTCTTCCCCGAGGTGTTTGAGGAGGACTGGTTATTGGCCCCGCCCCCTGACTCGGGGTGCCCTTCTGAGATCCCACAGGAGGATGAAGACGCGACTGAGCGGGGCAGCCTGTCCAACCTGCGAGGCCCCCAGGCCCCATCCGGCTCAGACCACCTGGTCCTGGAATGGGACCCCTCTGTGGATGTAGGGGGGTCTGTTTCATTTGATGATGCTGACTCCTCATACTTCAGTGCCATAACAGGTAGCTAGCTATAGAGTTGTGCATCATGCAGAGTCTACAAGGGTAAACATTTCAATCATCAAACCTCCACAGAAATTCATGTTTAATTTAATTAAATTTAATTGGACAGGACACTTACCCTGCTGTCCAAACATACTCCTTTTTCCACAATCGTCTTTTCAAAATGTAGGTTTAATTGAGCCAAAGGGAATGCTCTAGGTACACTCTTTTTTACAGATTATTTTCAGGCTTATCATTCATATGCAAAAAATTCCTTGGCAATTGAACAACTTTACTGAGAATGATTCTGAGTTTTGAATTTGCTGAATTTGAAACACAAAATTAAGAAGGCAAAATATTGCCACCTTGTTTGCAATATTTTGCTTTCCCGATTGTCATCAGACCTGACTGACTTGCCAAAATTTAGTTTCAACATGTAACAGTCTAAATGGTGTAAAGGCACAGATTGCTTGAGGCTCAGACCATTATCCGTGCACATTAATCCTTAGCAATTGAACCGGTTGCAAAATTGTTTGTTTTGTTGAAGACATAATCTTCAGTGCACACGGCACGTAGTTTTCAGTTTTGGATCTTTCGAAACTGTCAATACAGGTTTTGACAGTTGAACTGAGGAAAAATAAAAGCAGATGGGTCTTTAAAAAGGCTGATTTATTGGCATTGGGTTTCATTGTTTGCTCAAAGGACGCTTTTATCAGGGCAAAATACAAGAGCTGTGGTTTAAATGTCAGTGAATGCAAGACTGAGTCATTGAACAGGGTTGCACTACACAGAGGAGTCGCCATCCAAACATGCCAAGAGAAGGAGTTACCTGAGCTCTGATGGGTCCAGGTCAGATATGACCATGGACGGGACACCAGATATGGTGAGTACTGGTGATCCAGACCAAAACAGTCAAACTCCTGATAGATAATTATATTGGTGTTACTACCTGGAATAAGCAAAGAAGGGAAGGGCCATCTGTTTTATTCACTGACATGATCCAAAGAGAGTAATTTGGTTTAGGAACATTTGAGCTATTTGCTTTCTCTTACCACTTTTATTGGCAGTTTTTTTTTTCCACTTTATTTCACTATTTTTATCGGGTTAACTATACACACCAATAGTTGTGATTACAGAATATGTTTATTTTTGATATAGATTTATCTGTTGAGAATATTTACAATCCTTTCTGCATATTGCCCTCCAATTTCCCATCTTGGATGCACCTGTCTTGTTTGTAAAGTATTAGTTTACCCAGAATGCATTGAAATTTCCCTTGTGTACTAAAATGGCTATATTCCACTTTGGTCCCTTACATTTTTAGGGCAATTCTTGCAGCCGTAGGCTTATTCTACTTCAGGCTGAAGTGTATATTATTCCACAACCCCCCTGGGTGACGGTACATTATTTCCATGTTGGGTCGGATTTCCATTTGTTAAAACCAACCAATGAACACAGAGCAAGTGCAGTCAAATTGGGTGAACAGTGCCTCTGAGTCATGCACTGATGTGGTTTTTCTTTTCCTGATTGTTTTCAGAGCACGGACGGCAATGCGGAGCATGCAAGCCCCGTCTCATTTTCCCAGACCCTGGCCCCCGGTATGTCGCTCGTCCCTTGTTTGTGTCTTTGCTGTGCAGGTGACCTAGCCCCAGACGTGCACACAGAGGCAATGGCCCCCCATGCAAACAGCCGCTTTATCTCTGATTGCCCATGAGAGATGGTTAGCGCCAGGACTGTCATCTGTGTACATTAGGTATTTTGCCAGCACAGTCAACTGCATGAAATCACTTTGATGCATTTGCCGAGCAGACAGCCTTGCCCAGAAAATTGCCAATGCCTCCTGTTTGTGCACATTGTCTGCTGCACTGCGGGGAAAAAAATGATCTTGTTTACTTTTTCATCGTTCTCATTTCAGAATTAATAAAAAATAATTATGTTATTCATTTTCCACAGGATTTCCATAATGTGGTTGTATTCTGATTTATTATTGTAAATTTTCATTATAAATGTGATTTTGGAAATTAGGACCCTCATAAATGTTTTTTTTTGTAATACTGAATCACCCCATGAATTTTAATCCTTCATACTGCTTTTTTGAATTGATTGAATTTTTTTATTTTGAAGTAATTTAGATAAATTTGTAAAATACTGTGCTCAAGAATGTAAAGGCCTTGTACCACACTGGCTTTGACTCAGCAACCCCATTATTCTAACTTGATGTCAATGGTGCTACACCGTACGTTGACCTGCCACTGTGGTCATGGACATTTTAAGTGTGCTTGTTCACCTCTGAGTGTATTTTTAATGACTGACAGGTGCCAAAGAGGAAGATAATCTCCATCTGAGCCCCCAGAAGACCTCCACGCCCGGCAAACACCTACCTGAGCTTGCGACCTTTGACCCAGAGCGCATTAGCACCTGGCTCGGCCACATCCCAGTCATTCATGAGCGAACGCCCTGTTCCAAAGCCGTACAGACTGAGCTTGCTCAAAAGGTATCTGTGCCCTGCTTGCCCAATCATCCTGCTGTGTATTCTGTTCTTGACTGTTTGTATTTTTTCTTTCTCTTTTCTCTTGAAATGTGAGAAACCCGATGATAGAAATCACTGCAGAGAAACCTGTAACAGTGCAGACTCGTGATCTGTTCTGTGTGTATTCATTTGTACAGGCCTTTTCACTTGTTCATACACAAGTTATCTTGCATCTGTAGAACTCGCTGATTTCATGTTTAGAATTCTCAACACAATATTACCAGCACCCATGTTCTATGAATAGTATCATATCGATATATTTGCATGACTAATGCTAAAATAAAAAGAAAAAAGTCTAGAAAAGGTTGTCTAAAAGGCTTTCTTTAACTCCAAGATTACAAAATTTCTGGTTTGACCACAGTCACAAGTTAATGTTGCCACACAATGATTAGGAGTCTGACTTTTTAAGTCAACAAAAGCTAGTAAGGAGACATTAGCGTTTCAAAAACATTCCAGTGATTTTGTCTGCTGGGGACGCAATTCTCAACTCTAAAGGATTTAAATGAACTTGGGTGTTAACTGGCTTTTTTGGTTCAGGAGTAATTATGGGAAAACATGGGGGACTGTCACAGTAAATACCACGGGGCCACAGTAGCATGTCAAAGCACAGCAGTTAAGTATAGGAGGTGGCTACGTTGCTGATTTCATTTGACCCCATGGGAGCAGGGTTCTGTTTCCTGACATCTCATTAGTTAATGGAGCCCATCTCTGAATCCCTGGTGATTTGTTGCCTGCCATTGTAACAAAAGGGTGTCATTACGTTGAACGAAAATGTTGTGGTGCCCTATCCCGGTATTGAACTGTTTGTTCTGTGTGTTTTGTGTGTCCTGTGTGTGTGCGCGTTTGTGTGTCCTGTGTGGGTGTGTTTTTTGTTCTGTACCCTTCCTGAAGATGCCATGGCTTAGCCCTAGCTTTGAGGAGTGTCATACGCCTTGCCCCCCCCTATCAGGGGACTGTGAGCCCCTCCATGTTGGAACAAACTGCAGAGGACCCCCAAACCCTCAGGTATGCCATGGCAGTGTTTTTTTCCGTGTCTATGTTTATGGGAGTTCATCATAGTCAAAGTCTGTTCTGGTGTGCCTGTATGCTTGAATCTGTCAGATGCATAGCATATGAAACTGTAAACGCAGACAGCTATTAGAAAAGGTGCATTTGTATAAACTGCATGCGTTTAATGTCTTGTTTTTTTGGTTTTGGCGGGAGGGGGGAGGAGGATATAAAAAATGTGATTAGCACCCCCTGTGTGGAGTGATGAGGTTTCTGTGAAATGGGAAGTCTCCCACATACAAAGGAATTACTAAATCAGAGCACGTCTACCTCCGTACGCGAGAAAATCTGTGATTGCTCAGAAAAAGGAAACAATGCAACCCCTTCCTGCAGCAGGATTGTGTCAGTCTGCTGGCCTTTCACAAGCACACATTCAGCAGGTTCCTTTGTTATGCTTCCTCTAGCCTGCTGAGGAGAAACGGTGCCAGCGGGGGGCCTTGTTGGAGGCCGAGATTGATGCTGAACAGCGGTAAGAGAGAGAGAGAGAGATTTGAGGCATCGACCTTGAATGCTTCATTAAGAACTTAATTTAGAACATTGAATAATAATAAAACCACTTGCATATCTACTGTCATACTAGCCTGACAGACTTATCATGATTATCTACTTCACACATATTGAACCCTGACCTTGTTCAAACTCAAAATATTGATTTAGTGTGTATGTGTTTCACTGTATTTGTCAAATGTTTTATTGATGTTTTTCAGTGACGCTTGTCTAATGGTATAATGGCTTTGAGAGAACAGGTCATTGCAAGTGCTGTGCTGATGTTTTCATCAGAATTGTTATATTCTATATACACTGTTAATGATAATATACACTGTTATTATCATTCATTTATTATGCTATATTGACAAAAAATCCTGAACTCACTGTTTGCTCCTCAAGAGTCGGTCAGCAGCAATTATTAAGTCTAAATTTCTGGGTTAAAAAAATCCATCTCTGCTATGTCTGCTGGGTTCACATGCTTTGATTGATCTGGTTAATTGGCTAAATGGAAAAAACCTGAAAAAGGAACACAGTGGCACAGTTTCCAGTATCAACGCTACTACACAGGAGAGAAGCAGTTCAAAGCGGTGACGAATCGTGAGGACTGCAAATGGTTCCTGCTTGTGCAATTCCAAATTCCAAAAATGCATGACAGAATTGTATCCATGTCACTTTTACCCACTATCTTGAGACCCCTCAGATCTATTGAAAATGTGGCTTGTCATCCTCTTAATGGGAGATCATAATGCCAGTTCACCTTCCCAGTTCAACCTCTAAGGCTCCATCTGTTGCAGCTCTATAAATTCAGGCGCAAATAAATAATGTTTGGCAATGAAGCTGAAGATCTTATTTCATAATTGGACATAATTGTCTAAGTATTTAAATGATCATTAATGGCACAAAAAAACTCTCAGGGCCAGTTGCAAACATACACTAAAACTGAAATAATTCCTTTAATCTGCTTGGCCTCCTGAAGCTGATTGGGCAGTTTTGCCAACTGTGTAAGATGCTGTTTGAAAATATATACCTTCAATGAACCAATAGAATGCAATATTTTGTGGTTGTCATTCACATGGAGAGTACCCAGCTGGTCCGAATCATGTTGCACATGCTGTGGTCCTTTTTGACTCATACTTTGCAACATTTTGACATTTTGCACTCATGTCTTACAAAGTCCTGTTTTACAAAGACCTGTGCAGTAATTAAGTTCAGAATTTATAGGTATAAATACATATGTGACTGTTTGGCAAGCACTTGATGATGACATACCCTTTTAATTGATGACTACTAATGAATGAATACCAATGACAGAGAATGGCAAAATGTATGCATTTTTAATCAACGTGCTGAGAAGGATTCTGTATAATAGTAACCCAGTAATGTTGAATTAAAAATAACACACATTTCAAAGCAATTCAGCCTCGGCATTGACAGGTGCATGCACAAGGGAGAAGAATGATTGCAAAGTACACAAATGTTAAAGTGCATTACCCCATTTTAGCGGTGCATTTGGGTGTGGCTTCAAAGCTGGAAGACCATAATGCAGTGTAATGGGATTAAAGGGATTGCACTGTTCTAATGTTGTCTCTGTTGTGGTCGTCTTACGTCCCCCACCCTGCAGGCGCAGTGAGGGGCCATTGTGGAGGAAAGGCTTTGGCCCCTGGCTGCAGGGGGCCCCGCGGCTCGCCTGGCTCCTCAGGGCCTCCGTCCTGCTCTACGCCCTAATGGCCCTGCTGCTCGCGCTCTTCATCTGGCTCCTGCCTGGCGCCCACGTCCCCGCCTGCCGCCACGGCAACACCCTCAACCGCTCCTTTCACCTTCTGCTGCGCTACGTCAATGGGCCCCCGCCCACATGAGGGCAGAGGACCCCGCCATTCCACCCCCGCCAGCACCTGCCAGTGCCCACCCCCCCCCCCCTTGCAAAACCAACAGAGAAAACAGACTGGCATGGCATAATGGTGCACTGGTTTGGGCAATGGACACTAACCAGAAGATTTGCATGTTTGAATCCCTGGTGTTGATCCACTTGGCCAAGTGTTTAAACTGAATTACCTCAGCAAAATATTTGGCATGACAACATAATTGAGTGATAAACCACGTACGTCACCCTGTATAAGAAGGTTTAAGGCCAATGCATAATGAAATCTAATGTCAGCAATGATTTGATTGAACAGCTGGTGCAAAATTACCCATCATCCCTTTGCCTGTAATAAGCATGGTGTAGTAGTCTACACAGAGAGGATTCTGAACAGCCAGTAAGAGTGGTTCTTAAGTTTAAGAATCCATTATAAAAATGGTTTATAGTATTAATGCCTCTGTATAATAAATTGAAACAGCTGTCCTAATAAGCATTAGGTTTGTGAGGGATTATCTGATGATTACTATTATCCAGAAAAAAAAGCCTATTGTTTATCACGTCATTCTTAACCATTTAATTACTTGAATGTTAACGACAGAAAAAGACAGCCTGGTATAATTTGAAGTAGTCGTACATCAGCCGAAGTTTCCTGCACCTGATATTATTAAGTGCCTGAGCCTGGAGTTAATGTTGTAAATGCTGGGGCATTGATGGGGCACTCCTGTGACTGCAGGGATTGCATTGTCACCCTGCCTTGCTTTGCTGATGATGCTGGAGTAATACTCATAGGGTGTGATAAAACTGTGTGTGTGTGTGTGTGTGTGTGTGTGTGTGTGTGCGCGCGCGTGTGTGTGTGTTGGGGGGAGGGGTTGAAATGAGCTTTTGATGCACAGTCAATGAACTGGCCCATCTGGTGCGACACCAAGAGACCCAGCGGGAAAAATTATTTATTGCCTTTTATACATCATCAGTGAACACCTCACATTTATGGGCAGTCTGTCAAGAGGCAGCAGGACTCCTGAGTGATAATAGGGTCTGACGTGCTGTGTCGCTGTGCGTTATTATTGAGTGAACGTTAATGCACATCACCATACGCATGAAAGTATGTCCCCATGCTGAACTAAGAGTAGTGTTGAAAAGATGCATTGTATTTGGTGAAATCAACAGCGATAAGCAACTATACTTGCACATGCTTAGTGTGTAGTTGGAATGAGCTAGTTTACTGTTGGGTCTTTTGCTTGATTTTTGTCTTGATTTTTAGCTGCCTTAAAAACTCTCGCCTTTGTTTGGAACAGATTCTGCATGAACAGATGAACCACTGCCTTTTAGTGGTCTGACCCTTTGTCTTGTGAGTTGCACCTATTAAGATGTAGCAGAGCTTTAACTCCAGATATCTTGGCATACTGGAGATGATGCCATTTTTCTATTGTATTGTTTTCTTGCACTTTTAGAAAATTTGTATTTTTATTTTGACTCATGAGATGAACTACATTTGTGTCATGAAATAAAATAAGTTGAATAAGAATGAAGGCAGGTTGTAATTAATAGATTTTTTTGTTTTACTTTATTATTACTGCAATAAACTGTGAGTGAAAGAAAATGACAAGTTCATGGCCAAGCAAGGGGATTTCATTTACCCACGCTACAAGTATGTTTGTTACTACACTGCACACTGAATGAGGGTTTTATGCTTGTTAAGAAATAATAATTATACTTGAGAATGTTTAAAATTCATTTAACATAGAAATCGTTTCAGTTGGAAGTACTTGCAGATGGCCTTTTCACCATTTCATCATACACAGTGACAGACACAAATCCAGACACAGAAAAACTCAAGCGGGCTGCTGGTTTTCAAATCCTGCACTGCACGTCCTCTTAAAGGAGCCCATCTGTTAAACTTGGTTAACCCTGGGGCCCTGGACAACCCCTGCCGACAATTAGCAAAAGAGCAAACGGGTCACACATGGGGTCGCTGATGAGAAAAGGCGGTAATCTTTTGTGAGTGTGTGTGTGTGTGTGTGTGTATGCGAGTGGAGAGAGAGGACAAGAGGGAGGGAGAGAAAGGGGGAGGGGTGCGCGTGGGTGTAGGCGATGCCATCTATGGGGAGTTTGAGGACAAGTGCAGACAACAGAAGAAGGGGAACAGAGTGACATTGAACCCCGGACAGTGATATATGGCTCTGCAGCCCTTGCTGCCAGCTAAGTGCACATACAAACGGAACAAATAAATGCAAGTGTTTTCTGTTTGAGTAGCGGATCACAGCAGGGTGGTTTGGCACTCTGAGGAAATGGATGTCTGTGTCCTGACTTGAATCTTCTGACTTTACAGAGCGATGGTTACTTCTATTTGCAGAAAACAACCCCCAGGTGGCTGGCTGGGGACGCCACCGTTGACCACTGGCTGGTATCGGCCATCATAAGCAACCCCTTACGATCTTTTGCCCATCAATTCACCCTAAAGGGGTGACTGTCATCCCAACCAGATGATATAAGACTAAGGAGACTTACTTGCTGGTGTCCTTTGTGGGAAGAAATCAGGAGGACATCATTTCAGGACCAATGAGCTCATATTACCTTGAATTTTATGAATAATGTTCAGTCTAATGCTGAACCACTGCTGTTTATACCTTTGTTTGAATTCATTCAATTTGTAAGTATATGAAGACACACACTTGGTTAAGCAATCTGTTAAACGACCAATGTAGTGCTGATAGCATAAATTTCTCTTAACATCGCTGTGAGAGATTACTGCTGATTCAGAGAGGTTGTCGTAAAAGGTGTTTAAAGGCAGTGCTTGTTTGCCACAGACCGTTTGATTAGCACTTCTATATCAACTGATCCTAAAGCACAGGACCCTGGGACTGGATTCACATTTCGGCTGAGTAAAGCTGTGTCAAGTCCAGCCAAACGGTGAGGAGTGACTGCCAGTATGGCAGTAATCCACTCGTGCTGTTATTTCTGTAGTCGCTTAGCTCCAGTCAGTGTTTCATGAGGCCCACTGTGAAAGGCAACAAAGAAAAGACAGCAGAAGCCCCCCCCCCCCCACAACACCCCCCCTCCCCCCACCTCCACTGCCAAATGGGACAATCCAGGATCTCCCTCTCTATTGGTTCTCCCCTTCCTTGCTAGTTGTGGGTAGGCGGAGATTTGCCCATGACCTAATGAGGTCCATGGATTGGGTAACCACTGGCCCGAGCCCAAAGCTCCGCCCCCAGGGCCCCGACACAACAACAGCAATGATTGGGATTGACAGCATGTGCACACATAAAGAGATTACGCAGCAATCCCTCTGAAGGCAACACTTCAGGATACTCTGGGATAGCTAACAGCTGCAACTCAAAGGTCATTGATGTATGAAAAGTGTACTAGCGTAGTGCCGCTTGGGTCACACATGGCACAACAGCTACCTGCTTTTTTAGAAATTGTGGTCCGAGCCTCCTTGGCACCCAGGTAAAAGATATAATTAAAACCTTCAATCAAGCATACCTCCCTGGCAACATTTCCTGTGCTGGTGAGGGGTGAAGTCAGACTGAAAATAAAACCAAAAGCAATGGAGGGGAAAGATACTCCATCTATCTCTTGTCCTCATGGCGTGAGACACCAAAAAAAAAAAAAACAACACAAAAAGCAGGGAGTGATCTGTTCCGCAGAGTGGCTGAATCCTAATTACACAGACTAATGTCCCGTGGAAAGCGCCATTATCTAAATGGCCCCAGAGAGGGGGACAGGCTTCGCACATCCAACTCCAAAATTTCAGTCTAAATGCTAATGGATGTCTCAAATCAGGCAGATTAAAATATATACGTTCGCTTACCAAGGCAAGGCAGATAAGATTTTCAGCAGCCCTTAATTCCGTGGCACGCGCATTTAAATTCGCAATGAATAAGCCAGGACGAGTTATGTCACTGTCTTCCCCCCTCTGCCCCCCCTGCTTGCCTCTCCTAATATGTCTGAGTGGATGCCACGTGAAACATATTTGAGGCCCGGCGGTGGCGGAGCCATCCAGCGTCTGACTGCAGCTATTGGGCCTGCGTGCTACCTCTGCAGTCCTCGGCCGCCGCTTACTCTGAGCAGTAGTAATTATCCTCCGGAGAGCCAGCAGGAAACATTTAAGTGTTGTCATTTTTTGACATATTACAAGTGTCTTGGATGACAAAAACACACAGCAGTGAAAATACATTTGAAAATATAATTTATTTAATGTATGTTGCCTGCCCCTTATAGTAGAATACATGGTTCATGATTTTAAGACCAGAGACTCGTGTCCCCTACTGGGGACAAAAATTAATTACCAGGTCTTAGAAGGTTAAAATTAGTTGATTCATTTGTCCTTGCTAAGGTTTATGGAACGGGCAAAGGAAAAGGTGTGAGAGCTGTTTCAGAACCTGTCCAACTGGAACCTTCAATAGACTGGGTGCCTGTCACCCTGCACTTGTTGAAAAATTGGCCCATCTACCATGTAACAAGGCTCCTGAAATAAGACCTTGGATGCTGGGGACAGAAAAGCAAGGAATAGAGCAGACAGACAAGGCTGAGCGCTAGACACAGCCTTCAGCAGAGCAGCAGAGTTGTGGCACCCTGCCCCCTCCCCACCTTACTCACTGTCACTAGGATTTAGACAGACTGAACCTCCCATAGTGCACTACTTTGCTCCATTCACAGCCCCTCAGCAGAAATCAGCTTACTTGTATGTGTTCAGGTTTTTTACAGAGTTGTCTGGGTCTTGACAGTCTAATTTGATGTCAGCCTCTCTCTCTTTGGAAAGCAGAACACGTCACGAGGATGCTTTCGATGCGCCCACGGACTGTTTTCGTCACCTTGGATTTTTTTTTTTAAGCCACTCCTCCACTGATGTAAGGACTAGTGACGTTGGCGGTGGGATTTTCATGCGCCAAACTAGTATTATTTATGTTCTGAGGTCAGGAGGGAGAAAAATCGCACAATATGCCTGGCCACTCCGCAGTCGGCAGAAAAAGGGAGCTTTTTAGCATATGGGTGACGCTTCTCTCTTTGTTTCTGACATCCAAATGACTTTGGAATTGGTACTGAGGAGGCAAAATGCTCTTCAATTGGACCAGCCCTCGAAGCCATTGAATAATGAAATCTCGCGAGCACATTTTATGCAAGCCAGCCAGAGCCAGAATGATGCTGAGGGGAACGGGTTTGCAAAATGGATCAGCCGACACAGACACACACGTGGACATACAAAATAAGCCATATCACACACCATATTCAGGGATGCTAACTGGAATGCATCAGTAAACCATTTTCTTAAAAGGACTCCATCGAGAGAGAACTACCATCCACAGGATCCTTTGAGTTTCTGAGCTGCGCACAAAATGATTAATTAAACACCATGGCACGCTGTTCAATAAATCATTGGTGTGCACGTTCATTCGTGAAGCAAATTTCCCAGTTCCTCTATGATTTGCCATCTTCTGCTGTTGAACATGGAAATGATTTTATTAAGCAATGACAGAGAGGACCGCCTTTCACTCTGAGACCACTTGAGTGGTGAACCCAAAACTATGCGCCAAACTCAAAGGGCAGAGCGAAGTCCCAACAGACAGACACACTGGGACCCTCTGCAAGGAAATGAACCCTTGAAGTCATCATAGATGCACTGTCTTATGAAATATTAATAACAGAGCAATACTTTCCAGAGTACTGCACAATTTTTCTTCCATCCAGGGGGCAAATTTTGCCAGATATTAAAACAGAAAGACACTGACAAGTAAAATGTTGGGTCCATCACAGATTGCATGTGCTGTGCACGATGTTCTGGTTTCTGCTCACTTTTTCCATTGCCTTGGAGCTACAGACAGGAATTTTTGGGATTTTCCCCTTGATACACTTTCATTTGGCATTTTCTGGCTTCATAATAAACCAAGCTCATAAGCCTTTGATTCTGCATCAGTGTGCAGTGAGACTTGCTTTTCAAAGGTGATTCAAGAGAGTTGTGTTGAGAGGGCCATTTCAATTTAAACTTGGGGGATCAAGCAAGGCTGGCAAAATTCAGAGATCAAATAATAATGGGCATGGACGTAGGCTACAGTGTGTTTTAGGTTGCAATGCAGAAGAAATGGGATAATTAAAATCATACTTTAATCATACGAATGTGATTTAAAAAATGATCTTGTGTAGTAAGTATATACACGTTTCAAATGGATTGTCACTTTTGTTTCCTTTTCTCCTCATCATTTGACGGTAAGGAGAAAAAAAGTCACACTGAAACATCTAATATTATTTGATGTCGCGTGAGAAGACAGTTTTACAAATCAAACGCGAAAACAAGCTGCCTGAATGGTAGGATTCGCAGAAATGTCGGTCAGATTCTCTACATTTGCGCTTGCAATTGCGAGCTTTTACGCTAATAAGATGCAAGTGGCTCTTAGCTCTGAAGGCGAATTAGTTCCTCAGAGAAACAATCTCGACTCCGCTCTCTAACCCTCTTAGCGGTGGTTGGGGGGAAGGGGGTGTGTATGTGTGGGGAGGGGGGGTCTTCTCCCTGGTTGCTAAGGGCAACGGGGTGAGAGAGATGGTGTGTATTTGCGGAGCCCCAGCTGCGCGTCTCTTAATACCACCGCGACCCTCACGTCCTCGCGCAATTCTCCACACTGAGTTGGTAGCTTTGAGGCAAGAGGATGCGAGCGCGGATTTAGTTTCAGTGTCTTTTCCCGTCTGGAGCAGATTATTACCTTTCTCCTGCACGCAGGAACGGATTTAGCAACACGAACACAAGGTTTGGAGATTATTACTATTATTAACGTATTATTTGCCTTCAATATTTTTTTAAAGTCAATATTCCATATTAATTTCTACATTGTGGTGCCACATTTGATGTTTTTATTATTTTACAACATACAATATTGACGTAAGTGAAATTAACGTTTGCTTGCGGCATATGGTTAAGCATGGTTCATCTTGGTTACGTGGAGCTCTGTGCAGGTTGTGTTGGATGCAAGTAGTGTTTCTAGACAAAAGGCATTGTGCACTTTCGGTTGCTTTTGGTTCCGTGTTAAATTATTGTATTTTTATGTATCTATTTGGAAGATTGATCGACTGCTTGGGAGATTTACGACGTGGTTAATTTATCCTTCTGTTAAATGCGAATCGTTCGAGCCAACTGCAGCTTGGTCTTTATTTATTTATTTTGTTGTAAACAGGGGCTCTAGTCTCATTCCATCAGCTTCCAGCATTCACTGCTTGCCCTCTCGCACATTCTAATTAAATCCACTCAAGGGTGAATTTTAACGGGGCCAAGTTCGTCCTCAATGAGGCTATTTCTGAAAAATCTATCTGTTTGAAAAAATTATAAATGTAAGGATACCAACGAGGATATGGTGGGGTTGAAAAAAATCGTCGACAGGTGGCAATTATATATGACTTTAAGCAAAATATGATTAATTCGCTTTGTTAAAGGCTTATTTTTATGTCATTAAAATCTGCATTGCTTTATGAACCTCGCAGCTTTGAAACGCGTATCAGCTATTTTATTATGGTTATCAATGATTATTCGCTCATTGATAATACGGTGCGGCGCGCCAGAAGGACAATGAGGAGCTTGTATTTCCATTACTTTTGTTTGTGACTGTCTCGTAGTGGGCTGTATATATAGCTAGCTCGCAATTGGCCGACGTTTCTGCTGAAGAATACCCTAAGGACAAAGATAAAATATGTTTATTGTCCCTGCTGATATCACGGGTAAAGCAGTAAATACTAGTATCGTTCCGTGGGCTTTCGAGACAAAAAAACACAGTAACAATTCCATTGACGTTCAAAAGGCGTGTGTAGGCTATGCGTGTTTATGTGTGTGCCTTTGATAGAAGTATTGTGAATCATTTAGAAATGTAAATGAGGTTTAGAAAAGCACGGTCAACTGCTGTCTGGATAATTTGCATTGGCTTTTTCTCTCGTTCGGTCATTAGAATTATGGTCTATTTCTGTAGCGCAAGATTCTGGAGCTCAAAGCTAAGCTCAGTACCTCTCGCGCTCATATAGTCGCCTTAGCATAACAAAAGAACGAGGAGTGGTGAAACGGGAAAAAGGACAAACCCGCCAAGGAGCTCAATTGTCCGTGCGTAAGTCTGGACAGACCAGCGTTGTTACGTTTCCTTTTGGTAAAAAAGGGGCCAGACGGTCCGAGAGCGCGCATCCACCGCAAAATCCAATTAAAACGTTTCATTTACTTAATGCTTCTCACACAAAAACATCAAAATTGTTTTACGACGTAAGGTTGTATGGTTACTGTATTTATTTTACATCACATGCAGTCAGAAGGGTCATTTGAATAATCAAATGTACCAAAGTATGCAACTAGATCACGAGATGTACCCCTGGTGTTTCAGGTAGAGTAGATTACTGGAAATTCATTAGAATCCTCAATCGGTTGGTGGAATGGTGATATTGGGGAAAAACAACTTTCGAAAGGTCATCATGTCGAAGAATATGGCTACATTCTTGGAAATTACAGAATCCCTTTTTAATGGAAATATATTAATCAATCATCCCCAAGGAGAAATGTCATTTTGTGCAGCTGTGTAAACAGCCATTCTTCATAAGCAGAAATGATCTTCAACTCAGACTAACACTCTGTTAAACCTACATTTAAAGTTCACCCTCAGCATACCCCAACCCCAGTAAAAATTTTTAATTCCTAGCAAAAAAATAAATAAAAATACATATGTTTCCTTTAGTTTAATTATTTCAGCGTGCTTTCCTGCAAGTCAGCTTGTTTTACTCAGTTTGTAAAAAAAATAAAAAATAAAAAATACAGATAAACCATTAAAATGGCTCTGATTGCTCAGCGAATCACTGATCCACTTAACTGCTCAATGCTGCTCTTGAGCATCTAGGTAACAGAAGTCAAAACCCCTCAAAGCAACATCAGCTCTCTGGGATATCATCTTTACTCATTCAATGCACTGAGCTTGGGTTGAACAGGTCCTGTGCTCATCCTCATTGAGATAGCCATTATCTTCATCTTACATTTGAATGTGTTTCCCGTGAAAATGGTGGGAGTGCGGCCTATTTTAAACACGCTGGCTGCACATGCAGCAGAAGTGATTACATACAGCCTGGCTTTCAGAGTGAGCCTTGGTAGTCAGCTATCTCTTTGATTTATGTATTGATTGGTTTTTTCTTTTTCCTTTCTTTTCCCCCTTGCCAGATTTGTGGTCAGTGATATAAACGTTGGAACGTGATGCAGAAGCCCTCCTCTCAGACAGGAAGCCAGAGAGGAAGAATGTCAATTTCGGCTCACGACCAATGAACTCATTCTGTTGAGTGGGGAAGGAAATAATCTCAACAGTCGAAGTGAGGAGTATTGCAAGGAAGAAACTCTTTTTTAAAACAATATGGCAGCGGCAGCATGTGCCAGTCCCATTGAAGGGGATGGGTGCGAGAACACGGCGGAGGTGGAGGCTGCAGTCCTGGAGTCTCCCGCAGGCCAAGCAGAAGAGGAGCAAATTGCTGGCGAGGTCCTGCCAGCCGATGGAAAATCTAAACCAGCATCTGAGAAAATCTGGGGATCCTTTCTGAAAAACAGTGGACTGGGGAAGGTTATGGGAGGGAGGAAGAAGAAGGAGCAGGTGGCAGGGGGTGTGGATGCAAGTGTGGAGGGTGTGGAGCAGGATAAGTCCCCTGTCCATAGCCAGACTAATCAAGGGGAGGGACCCTCATCTCCCTCGAGCCCTAATGAGCAGGGTTCTGGACAGGCTGGGTCTCAGGAACAGTGCATAGAGAAGGAATTAGATGGTGAGGAGACCACACAAGAACAAAAGGTATCAAGCTTGAGCAAGGATGCCAAGCCAAAGCAGGGGGAGAAATCCAGTGTACGCGACTTCATCCGCAAGCCTGTCGCCAAGATTTTCTCTCACAGAAGCACAGAGAAAAAAGACTGTGGTACTGAGGCTCCTAAACATGGGAAGACCCGATCCAAATCTCTAGACAGGCTGGAGGACCCTGAAGTGTGTGCTTCTGCACTAGACCAAACAGATGATTCACAAGGGGGAGGAGAGCCGCACAAATCTGCTCACCACTCTGCCAAACACATGAAACGCTGGCATTCCTTCAAAAAGCTGATGGCCCAAAAGACTCTAAAGAAAAGCACAGAGGAACACAAGGATGTGGAGGGTGCAGAGGGTCCCAGCAGCGATACTCAATTAGATGCTGAAACTTTGGAGTCGGCTGGAAAATTGGACCACACTGGACAGAAAAGGTGGAAACTGAAGCGGTCATGGACTTTCCAAGGCCTGAAGAGGGATCCCTCTGTCATCGGCATCCACAAACCAAAGGGCTCAGACAAAGACTCATTAGATAATCCTAAAGGAGAAGAAACCCCCGCTAATGATGACCAGGGGGCTGTGGCATCCTCTGAGGAGCCTAAGCCAGCAGGAAAAGGGGACACGCTGGAGAAAGGCAGTGTGGAGCAGGAGGAAGAGAAAGCCCAAGCAGCACAGCGTACAAAGTCAGTTGATTACCATGCCAATGAGATCTG
Organism: Anguilla rostrata; assembly: GCF_018555375.3. Classification (NCBI taxonomy): domain Eukaryota; kingdom Metazoa; phylum Chordata; class Actinopteri; order Anguilliformes; family Anguillidae; genus Anguilla; species Anguilla rostrata. The sequence continues at coordinate 28,045,291 of NC_057944.1, forward strand.
GACCTCATTCAAAAAACGTGTGATCCCCAAGTCAAAGCGGGCATCAGATGCTGGTGCTGGGAGTGGGGGCGGTGGCGAGGAAGAGGTGGCAGGAGAACATGAGCAGGCAGAGGAGCAGATAGGTCAAGAGCATGGCAAGTCCACCAAGTCGAAAAGGACTCACTTCAACCGTGCTGTGTCACTGAAGAACTTCATCATGCGCAAGGGGAAGAGCACCAGTGTAGACCTGGGGGAAGCCCCTGCTGGACAGAAAGAGGAAGGTGCAGAGAGCACCGGTGACATCTCTGCCAGTGCACCTGTCACCAAGAATATCAAAGAAGGGGACAGCCCTGCTGATCAGGCTGTTGTGAGCGAACCTGAGGCTCCAGTCGCTGTACAAAATGGGGGTGATGAGAAGGCAGAGGCTGTAGACACTAACAGACAGCCAAGTGCATCTATAGGTCAGGAGCCAGAGAAAGGTCACCTGGATGCAAAGGAGGAAACCCAAGCAGAACCTGCATTAGAGGCTGCTTGCGGAGAAACGAAGGGTCACAGGGAGAATGGATCCTCGGGTGCTGGTTGTGATAGAAAAGGCTCTGGGATGGAGGGTGAGGATGAGAATCCTAAGGACATTATGGCACATGACCGTGAAATAATTCCCCAAGAAGACGGACCCCAAGAAATAGCCAGCCAAGAGGACATCAACTCCCAAGAGGCAGCGCACCAGAGCGAGAATGCTTGCTCCAGTGGTTCAAAGGATGAGACGAGCCTGAATCAGGAGCAGAGCTCTGATGGGAAACCCTGTTCTGGCAACGCAGTTGCCCAAAGCGGTGAGTGTTCAACTGAAAATGACTGCTATGACCCCCTGCATTCTGGAGGTGACATAGCAGTACTAGATACTAGTTTTGAGTTAGTGCCCATTTTGAATGGGCCTCCTCAAAATGGAGGTGCCCATCCTGGTACAGTCGAAACAGAGACTGAACCAAATGACCAAGAGGAGAACCAGAAGAGGATGTTCTATGAGGCTGCGGCCTCCATCGTTCAAACGGTGGTGTCTGCAGCCGCTGAACAGTTAGCCAAGGAGAAGGACCTCCTGGACAATGGGTTCAAGGGCTCCTACTACAACAACGACAACTTTCTGGATCTCGATGTGAATTACTGTCTTTGAGCAGAGTTTTATATTGATTGAGGCCTCTCAGCACTGGCTCTGGAGGGCCAAATTACAACAGGGCCCGTAGCTCTCATCTTCACAGGCATCTAGGGTTGTTTTCTGAAATAGATTAATCAGGGAAAATATTTTGGTTGGATAAACTAGTCTTTTCTTCCAGTCTTTTAAAGGCCATATACTTCCGCACTTGATAAGTCCAGCCAAATGCTTTGTTTGGATGAATGTCCTTGTGTTAGTGTCTTTGTGTTTTTGTGTGTTTGTGTCTGTGTTGTGCATTTGGAGGGTGTGTATAAGTGTTAAAAATGTATTTTTCCAGAGAACCGCCTTAGGTAATCTTGAAACTGCTCTCAGAGACTCTCAGAGTTCAGAAGAGAAGATAAATTAGCTTGCATTCAAGGTGATTTGTCAAGTCAGGTGATACTGTGGCCCTCCAGCCTCAGGTTGAATAACAAGGTTTCAGAGGATGATTGAGGTCCTGCGTTTGCAGTCTTTCAAAAAGGCACCATTTTCAGTGTACTTGTTCCAAATATGGAACAAGATCAAGATTTCCATCTTACTAATTTTCTGTGCTTGGCGCTTGTAGTATGAAATAGTTTGTGCTGTGATGCTGTATTTTGGTAGTCAATGAGCAAAGTAAATGACAAGTCAAGTAAATGACAAATTTGATGCCTGTAAACTGCCTCTCACTACCATGTGTGCTACTAAGTCTATTTTTTAACGAGTGTTTTATTTTTGAATATACATTTTAATATATTGAATCTCTTTTGTTATCATTCACCAGAAAAATTGGCGGGAAAGGTGAAGCCACACACGGAGCATTAGATCTGCATGGGATTCATTCAGCGAGGAGCTTTTCCCCCAAAAACGGAATAATCATGTTTACGTCCTGATTCGTTGTGGTGAGAGTGATGCAATATGTATAATTAAAAATTCCAAGTCTCAAAAAGCAATAATTCAAAGATCAGAGCAGTTCTTTCTATCACTCCATTGTAAATGTTTACTTGTCCTTTAGTGAGATTTTATATTGTCAGAAAAAGACATTTCATTCCTTTCCCATCAAATGTTTATTTCATGGATCCGGTATTCTGGGATCAAAAGACTGTTAGTTTTTTAACAAATGCCCTTTTGTTTGAGTGTAGTTTTCCTTCACTAGACATTACAAATGTGGAACATGAACCCAACTGAAATAATCTTCCTCTAAGCCATCCCATTTGTGGTTCATTGAGGAATGTGTTCCAATCTCTGTGTTAATGTTTTTAGACTGTTATCTTGTGTACATGAATAAACCCTCGAAAATGTGAATTCGGTTGTTGCGTTTCCTTACATAAGAGACAGTCATATGAAGGTAAAAAAATGTTATTGCTCTGTATTTGTTTTGTAGGCCAGGCTATGTTCAGATTTCCAACAGTTTAGGGAATTAGTTGTATTAAACTGTTCTGCCACTGGAAGCAGATTGGAGGCCACCATTTTCTGTAACAGAACAAACTTGATACATTTGCCATTTTCTCAGCAATTTAATACACCACATTCTTCATATCTTAAAGCTAAATTAAATTTGTATTTTTTAAAGGGTACATGTCCCACTGTGTACCAATGCAATGTCATTGTCGTTATGGAAGTTGCTACTGTCTGAAAAGTGCTGCTGTCTTAAGTGAGTGAGTCAACTCAATTTTGGATGAGAACTGGGAACGCTTTGCATTTGGCTGCATCTGCTGGCCTTCGAATGGAAATGAGCTGAGCGCATCGAACCGGACAGACATCGGTGCTTGAATCAGCTTTATCCGCTTGTGTCTGTGGCCGTGTGGCACGGCATCCTGCCGCAGCCATTCTGTAACCGCTGTCTGTGTCGCACCTCGTTTTCTGCGATGCGTCCGCCATGCTGTGCCGTATTGTGCCAGCCGTGTGTCATTCCTCCCCTTCATGTTTTCTGACCTGGATTAATACTGTGATGTCATGCAATAGGGAAGGCAGGGGTGAGGTAAGGGGGGCAGAATATACATTGTAAAATACACACACTCTTTATGTTAAAATGGCAGGAGGATTATCAAACTCCACAGTAAATAATGGAGATAGTAATTAGCACTGTCAACATGAGAAAAAAAAACTCAGTTAGCATAAAAACAATTCTGGCAATGCTCAATTTGCATGATCTTTAATGAAGAATAGCTTTTGGGGTTTATCCAGAAGTTTCTATTGGCTGGGTTTATTCTGATAATCTTGATTTGGCCCTCACAATAACTGAAGAATATGAAGCAACTAAATTCCACCGTCTTTGCCCCAATTTGTAAAAATGGACATCTCTCAGCACTGCACACTCAACTTGGGAGGTAGCTTTTTGGTGCGATTTTTTTAAAAGTCCTTTGTCAATGTGCAGAGTTTGGGGTAAATGTGAACCTGAGAGTGAAAGGCCCTTGTTGATTTGATGCGCAGTGACCCCATTCTGTTTCGAGTTGCATAAATGCTGGCTGGAATAAACAGCCCCTCAGACTGAGGCTCTCCATCTGGATGTATTTGAGATGACGGCCATTACCGTACTATTTCACGTACTGCTTATTTGGTCATTTGTGCATCTGTTGGGGACTTTTATTTTTGTGTCCTTCACGACAAGAGACCACTCCATATCACTGTTCATCCAGTGTACATTTTGAATGTTACTTGTTCCTTTTTATGTACTCTTGCAAGGCACTTATTTGGTGATCAGTTAAGGAAACGTGTTGTCTTGACCAGCTGTAAACAGCAATTAATTAATCTGAATGGACTTTATGTATTTTGCTATTGTTTATCCCTTACAAATCATTGGAACGAGCCTATATCATTTTTGTAACCCACAGGCTAACCCCAAGTCAAAAGTAAGCCTTAAATCCAAGCAGAAATTAACCAAACCCATGTCCCGTTTTTGCGTTCATCTTACACACACAGTTCAATGTAATCCAGTTTTATAATTGCCTTAAGTATACCCCAAAATCGTCCCCAAATGAGGGCATCAAGACAGTACATTTTTCACTATTTCTATTAATATCAAATACTACACCTCATTGTGTTTCTTTAAAACATTCTGCAACAGTGTGTGAGTGCATCATGCACACCTCTTGGGCAATGCTGCGTACACGCAATCTGTGATGTTCAGCTGTACAGTTAAGAACACCCTGAAAGCACAATGGCAGCAGAATAACTGGTAACAGTTATTTGGCAGAAAACTTGGGCTCGCATTAATGGACATATACTGTATTCTTGGCCATCATATCTTGGGCAAAAAAACACAACAAAACGAAGCAGCCTGGTGTCATTTGTTTTGTTTTGTTTTCTTCTGCCAAAGGCATTACAGTGACACGGATGCATTGCACATTATTCCCACTTGCATTTCCAAGATAAACTTCCATTTCAAGAGGCTGTTTATCTTGTGATTCACAGATTCACAGATAACAATGGCACAGGAACAGTCAGGAGTTAGTAATTTATAGTGGTGGTGGTAGTGGTGCGGGGAGGGAGGATGGGGGGGGGGGGGGTAAACAGTATTAGTAAAAACACAAGCATCATTTCAGACAAGTGTGGAATTTAATTGCTGTCTGAACCTCAGATGTACAGTCAAAGGCATGGTACGGCTATCATTTATATATCCAAGGGAAATATAAATACAAACAGGCAATAAAAATAAAAGAAAAACATCTGATTTGTCATCACCTTTCTTCCCACCGACCCATATTTACAAATATTGCTCACAAAGCCTATAATCGTTAAAAGCATCCCTTAACATAAAGACGTTAACCTTCAAAAACACAGAAATTATTTACAATAAATACATCTTATTTACTCCATTTTTGACATCTCAAATTTGGTGGTCATGGTCTCCTGTAAAAGAGAACATAATACAGCTAAATAATATGAAACAAGACGTAAAGACAAAAATGCATAAAATACATTCTCACTGTCTAAATTAATTAAATTCCCATCAATCAAATGTGATTTTCATTTACAGACAGGCTGGTCTAGACCAGACATGAGGACCTCCTTTTAGAACAGTGTTTCAGACATACAGAAAACGAAAAGCAGTTACAATGGCATTGTTTTAAGGGCCAATCGTAAGCTTAAAGTTCAAGTTCACTTTCAGACTCATTGACAAAGTCATTGACATTCGTGTTGAAAATGCCTTAAAGGTCTTTTATAGTTTGATTGTTTCAAAAGGGAGGCATAGACAAAATGTCTTTTAAAAGAACATTATATCTACCATTCTTATATATCAATATCAGTAGCTCAGTATCCCATTTAAATCTTTCTGAATTTTTGCTATACTTTACATTAAAAAGACTGAAAGATTGGTGGGAAAGCACCAGGATAACTGGGTATTCTTCATGTGTGATCCAGAGGGGAAATAATTATTCAAGGAAAGACAAGGATATGCAATCTGATCTCTCACTTTTGTGAGAATTCACATGGCGCCCCCTAGTGAATGAACAGGCATTAACATGCATTCATGAAAATTGCAATGACTCACCTCATCAGAATCCAGTAAGGGGGGTAGGGCACTGCAGAAAACATAAAAACGTTTCTTTTTACTCTATAGTGACAAACCATCACTAAGTTATAATAATGGCACCATCCGCAGCTGCAGCTGTGTTACATATATGAACTGTTCACTAGATGCCGATATGCTGCACCATTTCAAAATACAAACATAATTAACATATCCGAGATCTATACACAGTGACATTTTCAACTGGAAAGAAAATGTTGTCCACTGCTTATTGCCAATGTTCCATCTATAGACCCATATAGAGATCAAACTGCAGAGGCTGTAATGTGTCCCCTCTGAACATAGCTGACACAATAAAGAAACTGGGCATTTCAGTAGAACTTGAAGTTATTGTAAGCCCCATTTCTGTACGCAGAGTACCCATGCGTCAGGCCATGGCAATTTTCCTGAATTTACTTATAAACATGGTAATTACGGTAAATCACACAGGTTGAGTGTCTGCTAACCAAACAAACGAATGCGCTTACACATCTGCCATAGACGATGGGATGTTCTCCTCCACCCACTTCAAGTCCTCGTCCTGCTTGCAGAAAGCCCACCACCCCCCCGAAAATAAAATGTCAGGAAAATGTTTTTTCCCCTAAATACAAACACATTCCCAGCACAAGACTCCTTCGCTGAAAAATTCCACTTCTCAGCTACCTCAGTATGGAGAACAATCAATCAAACTATGGAATAGACTGTTTTGGAGTCTGAAACTGGAGGAGAGGTGAGATTAAACTGTCATAAAGCTTTAAAAACTGCCCAAGTCATTTTCTTTGTTTGATAGGAATGCACCAAAGCTGTTTTTCGACATTGCTGGTTGTGACACATCTTATGCAGTTTTGGCCTTGGAGAAGCAGGTTTGTATATCAACAGCAGCAGTTCAGTCAAACCAATCAAAAGGGGACTAAAAGAAACCCAACCCTCCCGGTGGGAATCGATCCAAGATGCATCAGTTCTATTGCTCGTTATAAATCTACTTAAGCTTTGAGATGAGCTGAGCTGTTCTTTAATAATTGTTTTATTATGTACATCAGATGCTGTTTCACACGTTCTCAGCTCTGCTGAACCTAAACTATCTGTTCCAGTGCTATACTTAAGCACCTTTTAAATCTTTTGATCGGACACACACAACTCCTCTCATTTCTTTGGAGTTCTTACTGTACAGAATTTTTAACATTGCTACAGTTCCTTGTGCTTGAACGTATTATGTGTCTCTTAAAAGTTCTTAAAAAGATGGACTGTATTTATAAATTCTGATAAAAATCCTACGTCAACTCTGGAAGCTTATCAGCTCTATTTCCAGAAGCAGGTAGTATACGCACCACTTTGTTGGGCTTTGCTGTTCCATTTGTTTCTGACTTCAGGCCTCTCATCTTAACACCCTCTGGAACAGGAAACAGGAAACAGGAAACAGGAAATACTGGGATATGAGTAAACCGAATTACACTATATTGGACTCAGGAGGTATTGGCTAAAAGAATTGTGAGAATTAATGAGTCACAAGACATGAGTCATTACTTTAAAGCGACAGTTCACCAAAGAGACAAAACAGGCAAACAAAAAAAAAAAAAATCTAAATATTGTGGAACAAAATGGGAGCTCTTTAAAATATTTGAGATGGCATTCCTCAAAAGATGTATTTATTGATTAGATACAGAGATTAGATATTAGAGATTTAAGACGAAACTCTCCTGTGGGTTTTACCAACTCAGGGCATTTTCTTTTGTTACAGTACAAATAGTTAATTGCTGGATTAACATCACACTTATAGTTTATAAATGGGGTTTCTGTGCTTTTTTGGGTCATATCACGCTTCTTTTATTGCTGACCAACACTGTCGATCCCCACTTCTGTAAGTCCCGCTGGGTAAGAGCATCTGCTAAATGATCGTTGTGTAATGACCATCTTACTGCACATGAACCTTACTCTGTTCATGCCATTCTATTAAGGTGATCTGTGGCACTTACCGAAGGCTTCATTCATTAGTTGCTCCTTCTCCTCGTCACTCACCTCATCCACCAGTGGGCTGAAGGCGTATCTGTGAAAGACATCAGTCTGAGTCTCAGAGTGCAGATTCCCGCCATTTTCCGTAAGAAGACTGCGTTCCTTCCTGTCCTTGGTACATATAAATTTGTTAACAAAACAATCACGTCTGGGTAGTGTAGAGGTATAAGCACTCGCCTACCACCACAGAGACCCGGGGTCAATCCCCAGCAGCGGTACTTCCGGCTTGGTCAGACGTTCCTACAAACACAATTGGCAGTGTTCGCGGGTGGGAAGCCGGTGAGGGTATGAGTCCTGATCGTTGCATTAGCAACTCCTACTAGTTGGTCGGGGCTCCTGTTCAGCGGGGAGGGGATCTGGGGGAGGCAGAGTGAACCTCCGCGCGCGTTATGCTCTCCCAGTGAAACTCCTCGCTGTCAGGTGAAAAGAAGCGGCTGGCGACTCCACATGTATCGGAGGAGGCATGTGGTAGTCTACCCTCTCCCCAGACCGACAGAGGATAGTGCATCGACCAGGACCGTGATACACACGGGGAATTGGTATAACGACTAAATTGGGGAGAAAATGGGAGAAAAGGGCAAAAAAAAAAAAAATCCACAAGGACCAAAGGCATTACAGGATCGAAACTGGGTTGTTACAGTGTCTTAAATCGGATGCAGTGAAGAAGATTTTGAATTCTTTTCCTAAAAAGGAGGAGGCCAGGCACTTCACCTCTGATTGTTGGCCGATGGCCTCCACAAGAACATGATGACGAGCAGGATGGTGGAGAAGAGAAACCGCCAGAAGGCATCATCAATCCACAGTTCCCTCCAGTCCTACTCGCGAAGAGAGAGGGACCAAGAGAGCATTTAAAACAAGTGCCTGTTAAATTATCTTCTCTGTCCACGTTTCACTTCTCTTTCTTATTTTCCCACTATCACACCTTCAGATAACCATTACCGCCTTCCTCAGTGTAACACCAGAGAAAACTGACAACTCTGAAAGAGTGAGGGTGCTACTCACAGACTGGCACTTGGAAAACTTGAATGTCTTTGTTGTCCAGATGATGAAAATGACAGAAGCTGTGTGTGTGTGTGTGTGTTTGAGAGAGTGGGAGAAAAAAAGAGAGAAAATGACAGTAAACAGCATTTAAGGGAATCACAGTCTTAAGTACTGCTATGTACCTACTACCATGAATAAAGTTCCCTCTAGGAAGCATAACGTTTCTCTATTTGAATCTACTGCAAGTGAAACTTCCTAACGTTCCACAGCCAATAGCAATTTTAGTACCATTAAAAACACAGTGTATAGCTTGCATAAGCACATTTCAGTAAAGTGGACATATAAGGCATCTCTTGTGTTACAGGCAACTTTAAACAGAAAGCCATTGGGACTTACATTAAAATCCACAATTTATGTCTGTTTCATGATATAGCACAACAAATGGGGAACAGTGGGCACATGCAGATGGTACCTGTAGAGCAGTATCGTGGTGACATGCTGTCTTACTATAGGAAAGTTAGAATGCCTCAATCCTCACCGATGACTGCGAATATCAAGGTGTTGGTGAAGTGGCGGTAGAGCGAGAGCTTGACCACGTTTCTTCTCAAGCGTAGGAGTTTCATCGTCTGGGCCAGGCTGATGAAGATGTGGCTGGATGTCAAGGAAACCCTTGGAAATACTATCAGTGCTGATGGGAAGTGAAGTTCAGTTCTACAGCTTGTCTAGTACAAGTAATGAGTTTTGAACTTCAGCTTTCATCAGTCCCCAGTTAAAACCTCTTGCAGTACGTCGTCCATTGCATGCAGCCCCTAGCATAAAGAGATCTCTTCGGTACATTAACAATTTACTTATTGTAAAACGTGCAGTTAGTTCATAAGAAAATAAATGTCTATGGTGTCAAATTTCTTTGAATCCAATAGTCATGTTGCTGCACAGGAAGTGAACGATCTCAAGTCATTCACGCCAAGGTAAAATAGGTTATGACTCATTACGCACTGTCCTGTGGTTGAAACTTAAACCCTCTAGAACTAGAACCATGTATCTTTCTATTATATTTTTGACCATCAGGATATTTGTAACATCTTATTTATATGTACCGATATTGTATTATCTTAATGACTCTTTTCAAGTGTTGGCACTTTTTAGTACTTGACATTTCATTCTTGTTATTCTATTTTATGCAATCTTCCACAAAAAAAAGACAGCATGTTGCTTTACAAGGCTGGTTACTATAACAGCAGTGCGATTATGTAGGCTGACAGCTCCTAACACAGACAAGTACAATAGTTCATAATAATTATAATAATTACAATTGTAATTTCTATGCTAAACTTCCCCAGCAGTGGGAGAGGGGTACAAAGACAAGCTTCACAGTTTATGATAAACAGAAATCCATTCTTCTTTGGCTACATTCGGGATTAACCTCCAAAGACCCAAAAATTCATTTTTGTTCCTTTAGGGGACATGGAACTCTGGTCTTGACCTCAAGAACCATATAATCTACTATGCTGAAACTTACACTACAAGGGACATCCAATACAAATAAAATAAATCATATTTTAAAAATATTTTCACTGCAACATGATGTAGTGTTATGTTACAAAAATTAAAATACTTTTAAAAAATTAATGCCGAGTCTCAGGAGGTTAAATCAGTCAGACTCAGTATGAGACAGGCAGCCTGTGATTCCAGAATGTTCTTCTGTGAACAGTAGAGGGGAGAGGGAGGGGCTATGTGTGGGGGGAGGGCAGGGGGGGAGTGAGCTGTTTGGGCAAGGAAAGGGTGGGGACAGTGCACTAAGAAACCAACACTGAGGCAGGCAGCTGAGCATACAGGAGAGAGAGAGAGAGAGAGAGAGAGAGAGAGAGAGATTTATCCAGGAGAGGGAGAGATGCAGGACAGGATATCCACCAGCAGAGGGTAGAGTCGAGCACAGCCAAGGGAATGGCAGCCAGCAGGACCAGATCATCCTCAGCCTGAACGGAAGAACAGACAGACATGGACAGACGAATGGAGGGAAGGAGAGAGGGAGAAGGGGAAAGAGAGAAGGGAGATAGCACCATCACATGATCTCCTGGCGAAAAGGGCATGTAGTGGGACGTCTGGGTTGCGTCCTTCTAACCTGCATACAGGTTTAGATTTGGGCTTCTGGGGAAAAAAATATATTTTCAAAGGCGAACTGAGAGGGAAATTGGAAAGGGGGGAGGAAAAGGTTAGTGCACAGCCAGCCACATACCAAACATAGAATAAAGCAAGCAGTTTTAATGCAGCAGAGAAGAGGTGTGGGAGCCTAACAGAAAGGAATATTTCCATTACTATACACTGGACGAGCACTTGTCTCTCACTAGCATTCCTCAGGTAGACAGTGCCTGCAAGAGTTTAATATACATAGAGAGATTCTTAGGCCTGGGTTCAATGAGAATTTCTCCTTAACCCTGACTTACAAATACATTCAAGCATGCTTTAGAAATACAGTCCCAGACTGATTTATACATACAGCAGCTATGTTGTGACCCTAACGCTGATTGGCACAGGAGTAACCAAGATCAAGTAAAATACTGGAGGGATATCCAGTCACACAGTATACATGATTGTGTGCAAGTGCAACTGGGATTAGTCTCCTGAAATAGAACCAAGAGAAGTTCATTGCCCCAAGCATGAATAAACCAAACCTACCCCATTACAGCCATCTACTCTGCGTAATTCCAGAATTCAATTTTAAAATGCTTTAAACAGCTGAAATAGAAAAATGTATTTCAAGGTTTAAAATATATAAACAAATAAAGCACTGACTATTTTTCAGGCAGATGTAGATGCTGTTTAATAGTAGAGACTTAGGCTAGACATAAATAAATCAAAGTGCTTTTTTGTGTATGCAAATGGCCTCAACAGACTGAAAGAAACCCCTAAAAACATGCAGGACTGAGCCTCGCCTAAGTGGAAGTAGGCCCCACTGATATGGGCACTTCATTTGGATATTGACCTCTCGCGGATAGAAACACCTGGGACTCCCCTGCAGAGAGGGCTGGAGTACAATGCTAATTGATATTAAATACACCAGGTCTTTCATGACTCAAATGCACCTGGTGCCCTAGGAACCACTGCGGGAGAGTGAAACAATGAATGAGGAAATCATCTACATATGATTATTATATTTTCAGTCCAATGGAATAAAGGCTAATAGTTACCAAAAGCCAAAATCTTTTTGTTCTCATATTACATGTAATTATGCGCATCACAGAGTGTGCTAGAATTTAAGGATATTTATGTTCAGTCAAACTTATTAGTAGTTTTTTGTAAATGCCATCCCCTTGCTTCGGTTTTTGTGTTTTTAATGTTCCTAAATTGGTTTAATTAAAACAGTTCATGCTAGGGGTACCCAGACAATGAGCCGGCCAGAGGAGGATGGGCTACCCTATTGAGTCTGGTTCCAATTCCAGCTTTGCCCTTCATGCCATCCAGGGAGTTTTCCCTTGCCACTGTCACCTCTGGCTTGCTCTGTGGGGGCTTAGTCCAGGGTATACTCTGAAGCACATTGCAATGCATGTTCTACTTCTAAATTGTTAATTAAAAATGGAAATACATTCACTTATGCAGGATTATAAATATATTTATACAGGATTACACAGTTGATTGACACACTAACTGATATGTGAGTTCACTTGATGTGCACCTGATGTTCTGACACAGCTGGCATCATGCTGAAGGCAGTGTAGCTGAAACATAACCTCACTGGTCTGTGTATACATTTTAAAGGAAAAAATACATATCCCTATAGGAGCAAGTGTAAAAGGACCGGGTGCTGCGAACCATCCTACAGTCATCCACTGCCAATCTGAGCAATCTTCTTTCTCCCGCAGCAGTGGAGTGTAGCCTCCAATAAAACACGCAGCCCTCCATGCCACCCCCGCGCCCCCCTTCCAGCAGTTATCAAAAGGATATCCACCACACAATACAGGAATCAGTGAGTGCCAGAATAATGTCACACAGCAGCCTGCTACTCCCCCCTTGCTCCTGCAGAGAGGACAAGTAGGCAGTAAGGCTGAGCGGGCAGCGGGCAAGGCACCATGGGAAGGTAACTGGAGCTATTAGCCTTTTGAAGAGTAAGTTCTAAGTCAGTGTTCTAGAACTTTCAATTACAAGCAGTGATTGTGACATCAGCATTAGAATGTTCCGTTAAGGGCAGAGTTGTCCAGGGTTGGGACAACTGAAATTCCATTTCAAATCAAACTGCCATTCATTTTCTGAACTCACATGTAATTTACTCCAAGTTTACCCTTACTGAATACATGTGAGACACAGTCCCTTTAGCATTAGCCTGTGGATTTCTGTGTGAGGACGCCTCAGTCACTAGCAACCTGGCGTCCACTGGAGAGAAAAGGATTATGGGGCTTAGAGTCACAGGAAGTGGGGTAAATGTACATTATGAGTTACTGGGAAAGGTTGAAATCCATGCGTGGCATTGTCAAAGCATTGAAGCCATGCAATGTGCTAAGAATGTGTGTGAGTGTGGGAGGACATGGCTTACCGAGTTAACACGTAGGATGCCTTCCACAATGGAGAAGATGAGGTAGAGCAGCCCGACCCCCACTACTCGATGCAACAGTGCCCCCAGTCTTGGCCTGATGAAACGCAGGTAAAACATATTCATAAGGCATATTTTAAGATTGGTCTTTAGCTAGTTCTCCTTATTCTCCCTGGCTCTTCTGACAGAACCTTAAAAATATGTGGTACAATTGGTTATGTTGTGATGCCCCCTGCATTACAGAGGCCAAAGCAGGTTGTGGGTGAAACACTTTCTATTCCATGATTCTCTGGTTCAACTACAGCGACTGCAGCGCTGCCTCCATCTGGCCAAGACCTATGTCTCACTACCCCATCCATAGACTGTAGAAAAATATGCACAAAGTCACTGTGATATCACCCATTGACTCTCCATGGACTTGGTGAAAAGCATTTTGAAGCCTGGGAAGTGTAGTTTGTGGGTGCCAGTCTCCATGTTGTACAAATGCCAGCCAGAGACAAGTAGGGACAAGTCCAGTTGTCCACTAAGCATGCGAGACTCATCAGCGAGGTAACCTGTCTCTGATTCGTCCACAAAATATTACCGTCTTGTCCAAATAGCATGTTAACCTAACAAAACGGCATATGGGGAGATATTAGACGAAGAAAAAATACCTACTGTGACAACTTTTTTTGTGGAAAAAAAATTACTGTCTTCGTATTTTGATCGGGTGGCTGAAACACCTATACTGGAGCCAGTCGCACTGGCGCTAGTGAGCAACATCTCTCAACAAGACATGGAAGTGAGCTTCAAAAACGCAACCCAGTTTTGCCCGCTTGCCCCATCACATGAACGGGACACTTACTTGACAATTCCATAGCCTAAGCTGGCTATGATGACAAGGACACGTGCCAGAGTTCTCTTCACAGCGGACAGGATCTCTGCAAACATTACCGCCCCCTGGACTGTGGGAGGAGAAAGAGCAGCTCTGAGGTTGCTGCCATGGTTAGGGCCTTCCATTTATACTAAGCTGTGGCTTTATCTGGTAATATTGAAGGCCAAAAGTTCTGTTATTTTGAACACATAGTACAGTCAAGCAGGCATCCTTGAAAAGTACCACAGTCTCTAGTGCTACCAATAACTTGCACTACACTTTGCATGTACCACAACATAGTTTAAAGTGCATCCTCATTCTGAAATCTGTGTGGGATCTGGCATGTCCCATCAAGACCAATTTTAGTCACTGCTGCATTATTTTCAATTTTCAATTTAGCCAGTGAGTTACAGAAGCTGCATTGAATATGAATAGAAAGCCTGTAACACAGCTAAAGATGCTACAGTGCAATCGGTGCCAAACACAGAGATGCCAGCCAAAAAACCCTGAAAAACAAGGGAGCCTTGTCAGTAAAGCTTATACAGCTAATTTTGCTTCACTCAGCCAGCTGGAGTCTCAGCCACAGACAGCAATGCATCAGTTAGGATCTCACCTGGTCCATGGAGCGCAACACTAGAGAGAAGGAGAAGTGCTGCGAGACGTAACCGGTGGTCTTTTTCAGCCACGGTCCAGATCCTCACCTGAAAGGCCGTCGTAGCGGATGCTCTGAAACTCCGCGTAGTAGACCGCCTTCTCCAGCATGCCCAGGAAGATCACCCCTCCGATCCAGAACTGAATGCGTAGCAGGTCCCTCCAGTAGCAGGCCGACAGCCCCAGCCACAGCAGGCCCAGCACCACGTAGATGATGCACATCACCATGTAGAACTGAGAATGGGGTCACAAACAGAAACCCTCTGAGGACAGGACATAATCCCATGGGATCCGATTCTTCAAATCCACATTCTTGCACTCAAAACATTTTAGCAAGGTTGATCCAATAATAATCCAATGTCTATAAGTTTCCATAGCCTATTGTGATGTCACATAAACAAAACAATGTACTAGGCAAAGGAACAAATGTACCCATTCATTGACATTTGCATAACTTCTGTGGTGTCGTTTGGCAGAACCATGCAATAAATACCCTGCATAAATACAGTCCTCCATCAGTGAAAAAGTACTCCTAATACTACTTGACAGAAAATACATTTTTCACCTTTATTTAACCAGGGTAGTCACACAGAGATTGAAAGCTATTTTGCAAGTGAGCCCTGGGGCCTGTATGAACCTGTAGCTGGACATTTAGGTAGATTGCTGGTGGTACTTACAATCATGAGGGGCCACTCTGTGGCCGAGATGTACTCATGGGGCCCAGTCATGCTGACCTCCACTGCAGAGATATGAAGGGGGATAGAAAGGGTCAGCTCTCTCAGGCATGGCCAGTGGAGATGACTATTGATTTATGGGTCTAGCCTTCATGTACCATCAACTTTTTGGTGACATTTGAAGGATTCATGAACAAGGCCACCACAGAGCGTGGCATATGAACTGCATAATGTAGGTACCCCCCCCCCCCCCCGCTCTGCTGTATAACACGCCCTCCTCCTCTCCGCTCCCCTTCCCCTAAAATCAAAAAGCCACACAATGACTGAAGTATTAAGTAATATGTTTTTATTTTTAATATACTAAAATTTGACAGAAAAATTTGATGAGAGTAGAAGAGAAAATACGTTTAACATTAATCACCGATAAAAACCAGCCTTTGTGTGGTCAAGTACAATTCAACACCAAAAAATCTGGCTGACCGACAAAGGCGTTTTCTTTTAAATGAACAGACACAAAATTCAAGATGGCGGTCATGGCAGCCATATTGAATGAGCGGTGGCATCACCGATAGAAACCAGCCTTCGTGTGGTCAAGTCCAATTCACCACCAAAAAATGAGCCCGATTGACAATGGAGTTTTCTGTTAAATGAGCGGAAACCAAACTGTTGACGGACGATGGACGGGGCCTCGACATAATGCCCCTCCTGCCTCCTAGGGAGGCCGGGGGCATACAAATTGTAATGGATTATTTTTCATGACTACAGTAACTAAATTCTACTGGGGTGCTTCAAAGATAGAATGAGGGATAGATGCAATTTTAGGTTAAGCATTTCATAAAAATATTTTGTTTCTGCAAATATACTTGCACTGTAGTAAGAAGAGTGTGCAAAGCTGCAGGCCTGTTGTACGAGGAAGAAAGGCTAAGAATACTGCAAATGTTAATATAGCTAATATGTTAATTGATTAGCAAACTGATATTACAAATAAGACGTAAGTTAGTAGGAAAGATATATGTATGTCTTTTACTGAACAAAATGTTTTGAACATTTCAAGGATAATGGTCATGGAGTCAACAAACTGCTGTGTGCTTGAGTGAGATATGGCACACAGGAAGAAATAAACAAGTGGTGTGATGCCAGCTCTAGCATATCACAAGGTCATATACACAAGCACACATGCATGCACACACACACACACACTCACATATAAAAAACACACACACACACACACACACACACACACATTTTCAGATATATAAGTAGGGAAGGAGAGCCTAGCTGAATGGGTTCTTTAAACAGTACCTCTGTACACCTGGTCCTTTGCTGGTTTGTTAGTATTAAAATGTAATTGCTGTTAAAACTAATGGTTACTGGTATACAGCGTCCTGAATAATTATTCACACCAATATAAAGATGAGCAACGATGCCTGTACAAAATAGAGGAAGAAAACAAATACTGGTTAAATTAAATAAATATTTTTCTCTGCACAATTCCACTATGTAATTAGAATATAACAATATTTTTACAGTATAAAATATAGCTCATTACCTTTATGGCTTATTTTATATAGCCTTCTTTGTTCATCTTTATAAAGGGTGTGAATAATTTTGAAGAAACAATACCGCTTCCCTTGACTTTCCCACATCAATAGTTATTTCAGTTCCAGGGTTGTTGGAATCATAGATGGCAACAAATGGAGGGCACACAAAATGTAGTGTTATTTTCTCAAAAAACTCCCCCTCATTATGGCATTTACTTGACAATGGTTTTGTTTATTGCTGTGACAGAAGTACCCCGACATTATACGCAGTTCAGTGCATAATGAGGGAGCAAGAAGTTATTCTTCCGTGACTCATTTAAGGACTCACAGTTTGTTGTGCAATAGGTAACGTGGTCAGGTTAAGCAGCAACAGGTAAGCAATCAAGTCACAATACATGATGGAAGATTTCAGCCTAATTTTCTCTTTCACTAACAAAACCATCAACTGGAGGTCTGGTGGAGATGCCAGTTATAGTGGGTTTCTATCAGTCGGAGACATCTCAAAAAACCACCAATAAACACGGTGTTCAGATTGCCCTCCTCAACTCTTTAAACTGATCATTTCCGTTCTGATTAATGGGGTGGGGTTCTTACAATGGATGTCCCAGCTCTGTGTTGGCTCCACTGTGACCGGACTGGTCTCTTTAATGTGGATGATGAACATGTAGGGCCCATCCTCCCAGGTCTGAGCGACGGCATAATGCATCTGCAGGAGCCCAGACAAGAGATGTTCATAACACTACATAACATTCGTCCAGCAGACATCCTTATCCAGTGCGACTTACAACGCAGGAGAACACAAGGGCATCCACCTGATTTATACAATCACTAGCGCCAGACTTGGCTAACAGCATTCTCAGTGAGTGTAAAGTAACGTCACTAAATCATGAATGAAAATTAAGAATGCTAACCAACAACCAAAATACGAATTAAAAACACTTTCAAAAAAAAATTCCAGTTGAGCACTATTTTTCAGAAGAACACAGATGCCTACCATTGCATTGCTTGAAGTTTTGACTTTTTCGTGGCTAGCTGCCCCCTCTGCCTTTCCAGGATTAGTTTCAGCAGCATTAGCTGTAGCCTGAGAAAGTGGGAAATGTAAGAGACTGCGGTCAAGAATAGCCAACATAGACAAAGGATTACTAGATCAGATACTCATTTAATGTTGGTGGTCAGAATGGTCAGAATGGTCAGTATGGTGTACTTTCTTAGCTACATGGGGGAAAATGGTGGAAGGAGGTTTGATTTAATTAGTTCCTACTAAACAAGGTTCTCACCCTGCATCCATCCAGGGTGGTAGATTAAACAGGACTTTGAAATGCACACCAGATAGATCTGTGTCTAGAAATCTCATATCTACGGAAAAGCTGTATTAATAGACAACTGCGCCTGACACACCCTCAACCTCTGCATACAACACATATATATTAGATGTAGCCTACCCAGGGCTACACACACAGCTCAGCATCACATTTTGAACCTATTATAACCTGTTACACTCAAGGAATGTTAACATACCAGTTTAAAAAACATTTGATTAAATACAGAAACAAAAATGTTTTGTTAACCTTTGTTGTGTCTGTGTCCCTCTTTCTCCTTCCTTGGTTGTCAGTGGAAGTCTGAAACAGAAGGAATATCCAATCAGATAATCAGTAAATAAGAAATGTTAAAATGTATTTAACTCAGCTGACAAGGCACAGTGAAGATCTTAATAATGGCTGTTAAATAAAATTATAAAAACATAACTGATAGGCTTTAGAAAGTATCAAAAGTTGCTCAAGACAAAAACACAGGAAAGGAAAGAGACATTTAGGAGACTTGCTGCAGGTTTGGAAGGTCCAAATAAAAATCTTGCTTCTGGTTTATTGTCCATAACAACTTAGACTTTCTTCACACCTCCTACTAGAGACCCATGAGTGACATGATGAATGATAAGTGTAAGTAAGCTGCTGAATTGTTTATGGAAATACTTCTAGCAGCCCATCAGAGACCACAGAATGCAATGCTCCACACCAGGTCTGGTTATGGTGCTGATCAACATCCCTTCACTTCAAGAAAAGTCAATTCCACACAACCAAAATAAATACCATAAACCTTCTCTTACCAGCTTTTCACCTGGGTCAGTGAGTTTCATTTGTGGATCAAAGAAGGTGACAGCAAACTGAAATTGACAACCGACAGGAGTAAATTCACGGTGGCTATCATTGGTAGAAAAGACAGATCATAGTGCACACATGCTGTAATAATGGCTTAACAGGGCCAATTTATCTACTTCCCAGTGCAAACAAAACCATAATCACTGTTATCGTAGAAGGGTCTCCATTATAGATCTTGCTCCCCCCTTTTTCAAACAGCAAATTTGGAAAACAGCAATGACGCGAGACGGCATTACATGTTCCCCCAATTTGAATAGCAAAAACAGCCTTCAAGTTATTGTAAATAATTTTAAGGAATCAAAATCTAGCCCTTACCTCATTACCATTCAAATTCTGTCGACACTCAATAGGGTTATAATTGTGATAGGTATAAAAGCCAGTGCCCCCTTCACGAATCACTTCCGTGGACATGAAGTAGTCTTTTGCTTTTTGATGCTGAAGACAAGCGAAGGCACAAGAACAAATTATTGAAGTATAATGCAAGAGAACAAGTACAAGTACATGAACAAGTACAAATGCATTAAAATGTCCACTATCGTGGGGCTTGTAACATTCATTACCTACAAATACAACACACATAAAAATGTGATGCTTGCATGCTTGATCTTTACATGAACAAGCTTATCACTTTCTTAGTATTCATGATATATTTGGGGAATTTAAAAAATTATATATTAGGAAAATGTCTTCCAGGGTAATTTCAATTAGGGCACACACATTTCACACCAAAAACGCAGCTAGTATTGAAATACTGAAAGAGAATTCTGAAAAAATGCTTTCAAGTCGATATCAAACTCACATCGAGACCGAAAACCTCATCGTAGCAGTGTGAACTTCTCAGGTACCAGGATATACTGAGATTTACTGGATGAGAACAGTTTTCACTCATCCCTGAAACATACAAACATGAATCAGCTATGTGAACAACATCATACAAAACCACAGAGTTACAGCTCCCTCAGAATCACAGATATACTTTTTATGTGTCCAGCGTTTCTTAGCCAACTGTTGGTAACAGAGTAGAGGAGAGATCTCAGAGAATTCAGGATCTGAGGGTTATGGTCTTAAATCTGACAGGACACTGCTGTTGTGTCACTAAGCAAGAAACTCATACCTAATTTGTCTGCATAAATTACAGAGAAAGTGAAATTGTAGGCCCTAAATAAAGGTGCCTGCTAAGCAATCAAACAAGAAAAAATGTCAAATAAACCATAATTTGAAATCGGATCAGGCACGCTTCTTTTCTCAACTCAAGCACCTCTACACATTGTGTATATAGTCCAAATCAGTCTTAAACAGCACATTCAAGATGCATTACTTAACATTATTATTTCTGAATACACTGCAGCCCACCATGAGGAAATATGACATAGCCTATACTTAAAACATTTTAAATAAGAATATAGTGACATAGTTTTTATACCAACAACGGCAGTCCAGCAATTAATTTCAACGTTTGATCTGAGGCTGGAATGTAAAGTATGCTTACATTTCAGGTTGATTATGGATTCGTTGAACATTGTCTTTGTGAAAAGAAAATGGTTCTGCTTCTTTAGGGTATTCTGGAAAAGGAAACACGACAAAGCGACTTCAATCGACAAAAACTGACTTCTGTCATATACATTTATTGTTTAAGGAATAGTTTTAATAAAATGCATAGTTGTGATAATGGCAAAAATGTGTAAACAGACTAGAATATAATAACAAACTCAATAAACTCAAGAATTGGGTTTATTTCAAGCAAAAGAAAACCAAACTAGCAATGTTTCGCTTTCACCTGCACTGAATGGTCACTGATTATCTTGCAAATGACACAGGTAGAGACACATTATGTTAGCCTGATACCAACTAGATATAAAACATAGAAATAAGCACATCTATAAATATTACTGCTGAAACGGACTAATGTTTAGCACTTGATCAAGTAGATCAATTTCACATTGCCACGATCTAATGATTGCGATATAAAAAGCAGCCTGATAAACAGAATTATGTACAGGCTGATGGTCGCAGGACAAACCATTTACAAAATAAATCGCTGTTAACATAGCCTACGTTCAACACACGAGACCGCGATATCAGTAATATCACAAACTGGCTAAATAAACCGGATATAAACAATGAAAGTCACCTGAAAGTGTCTTGTTCTAGATACATATTTACATCGCGCATGCGAATAGGACAAGTGGACTTACGCTGTTCACGTTTAAGATCCATTTGCCCGGCTCTGATACTGCATGTAACGGCCGTATAATTTGAAAAATTAATAATAACGACAGCACTTTTGATACGGCTCTTAAAAATAATACTGTATCCATGATGGTCGCCATTTCCATCAGGAAGGAGCAGCCGCGGTAACTTCAGTAGAAAAACTGTCCTGCTCGCTACAACATGTGATGTCATCAAGGAGGAAGGAGCCTACATGTCACAAACCGCGGCAAAAAAATGCTTCTAGAATTGTAAAACGATTATGACAATGTGAGGTATCACACAATTTGGAATAAATGAACGATTTTAAGTGCGGACCCTAAAAACGGTGCTTTGAATTTCTTAAAAATATAAACCGATCTGTTGTTAAAACGGAGTGCGTCTTTTCTTCATGAAACCACACAAATTAAAGTTTAGCCTGCACGCTGCTCGATAGGCTACATTGTATCAGGGGGGGCTAGTTGCGCTGAAATCAATTTGTTGATAAACTCGTACTCAATCAATTCAAAATAAAGCATTTGGGACTATCTTTCACGACGCGTTGGGCTGGTTTTCGCTTGCGCTCTCGCTCACTTGGTTTAATGGCAGTGGTACTGTAGGCTAATTTTACATTTGCTCTAGTCATTTCTGTTATTGCAATAGTCCAACCAGAATTAACGATGCTTTGCCTAAATCAGTTAAATGTAGGCTGTGTGTCATACTTTTACAAAACATTAGCGTAGGTAAATGTTAATTTAGACTGACTATGACGTTCTCTTTTCTCGGACATTTCTTATTTTGGGCCCGAGAATATCCGACCAGTGGGATTTCTAAATTGTCCGCTCATAGATTTGGCTCATGCCGTAGACCGTAAACAAATAGCCTAGTAGGCTATTATTTTCATAACGCCAGTCCTCCCGTCCTTTTTTGAAATCCAATAGCTTATATGGTCACCCTATTAAATGTGTTGCTGAGTTGATATGCTTGCTCAAGGCCTACTGTCTTTAAAACAAGTTCCCCTTGACGAACAAAATTCCATTCCTGGCATAGGCGCGGCATCAACCCCCGACACATGACTCACCGGTTCTATAACAAATTCTACATGCTACTATTTAAAACAATACAATCCCGAGTCCATCTGTTCCCATTGTTAAGGGGTTTAGCAGGGCGGTGTAGTTCGACTTAACTATTGTTCTCCAACAGTGATTACCAAGTGTCTTCAGCTATAACACGGTTTACACATGACTGATAAGCAATTACTTATATACCATCAAAATGACTTATGAAAATGTCTGCCCACCAAATTTATTTAAACTATAGTAGGTCAATAATAATTGTAATAATAATTATCCTGCATATCAACACAGCATGATTAATGTTAAGCGATATCCTAATCGAGGGAGAATCGTTAATTCTTAGTGCATTAGGACCCAGCGACATCCTAAGGCAACGTGAGGCATTTGCTCATTTACTTGGGTGTGGAGCTTTGATGGTGAAGGGGACGGCTGGTTTTGTAGAACTGGTTTGTAGGCTACACTGTTGGTGAAAGTCAGTACGAAAACAGCCTTCAGTCTTTCCTTCGCCTCCGTTTCACCTACCCCAGTGTTTTGGTAAGTACTTCGACACGAACATTTTTGCGTTATTTCGTTGGCTTTAAATAGAGGTCTTTCAGACCTAAATTTTGAAACCATTGGTTGCGACAGCTGCATTGCGGACATGATTAGTTACTGTAGCTGAAGGTTTATGCCAGTAAACTTTTCAAGGAAGGGCCTCATCTCGGCACTGTGTGTAACATACAAGGCCATCCTTGGGTGTTCCATATTGGATTCAACCCGAACAAATTCAGCCACATTCTCGTTGCGTTGTTTTCCGGATGTCGCAACATAACAGAATTTAGTTGTGCGTCTGTTCTCTTCTGAATTATTGATTCGATGGCTGTCATAATTTCGGTTGCATTCACGTTCGCCCAGGAACTAAACTGTTACTAGATATTACTTTGGGAAAATTGCGTTGCAGTGCCGTTGATTTTTGGAAATGACGGTTCCATTTTCGGACCCATTGCTGACCACAGTCTGAGATTAAAGCTGAGTTTACTTATTTAAGCTTGAGTAGCAGTAGTAAAATCACTACATAATGCGTTATTTAATATGCATCGTTATTTTACGTAGAAAAATATTTTTCCGCCAGTTAATTTTCTGTTTGCCATTAAGCAGCCTAAAGCATGAATTAACGCCATATTTCAACATTGATTCGTCTCTGTAGGCCTACATAGTTGGGAAGCTACACATTGCTGGCGTGTGTAAAATTATCTTATCCATCTGCAGTTTGTATCCATAGGCCTACATTCGTTGTGTATGTTGTGTTTTGGGAATGGGGTTTACTGTCGCTCCTAACAAATGGTGGTTGAAATTGTCTTTAATCCCACTAGCTCGTCTTGCACGTGATTCTCCCAGAATTTAACCCCGAGACACCTTCAAGATGTTTCTGGCCAAAAAACTCATTGGTGGGATCATTGACGTTGTAAGGTAGGTGTGACAAGCCTCCGGTGGTTCCAGAATAATGGTAGCCTATTTGGCTAGACACATGAACTCCGACAATCATACATTCTTAGCCACACCCACTGCACATGCACACACTCGCATACGCTCACATACACATTGTAAAGTAGTACAATAGTTAAGCAACCACAATATATATAGAGCGGAGGACAGAAGGGAACTGCGCGTCTCTATTATCGTTGGATGTTTCTGGTTAAAGTATAGGTTAGTACCGTCATTTCTGAAAGAAATTTTTAAGAAGATATGTTTGGGTTAAAGGTTTTTTTAATTTTTTTATTTAATTTATTCTTTGGGCTTGTTATGGATGTAATCTATGCACGTTCAGGATATGTACTTTGGTTCTTAGTTAGCATAGTTCACTTACATTTAGTGATATTGCATACCTACTGGTCTGGGACTATTTTCAGCTGGGTCTGACACTATTGCTGACATTTTGTACATCAGGTGGATGCACATTTTTTTACTATATTATAGGTTGCACTATGAGCATCTGCTAAATGAATGCGATCTAATGTAATTTAAAGCGAAGTGTGATGTCAGGTGAATTTCTTGGCAGTTTCTATAGTATATCTTTGGACTCATACATGATCCTATGTGGCAGACCAGACAATGTACCTCATGGTGGTTGTTTCCAAACAATAATGTTGTACACGCATTGTGATTAAAGTGGATAGCAACCACATTTGTGTGCTGACGACCTTGGGTGTCTAAGTTTTTATTGTGCTGTAATACTCAGGTCCATCTCCATGGTTGTCCCTATATGAAACATTTTACTGTGATCTAATCTACGAGTGAACCAGTGTTGGTGTATACAGCTAATTAGCTCATTCAGCCAGGGCTATTGGTAGGCACAATAACCTGCTTACATACTGCCATTCCAGGAAAATTGCCCATCCTTGCATTAGTCACTAGCGTTGTCCAACCAGATGGCCCAGAGAGGTGCAGCACTTTCAATCAGTATATCCTCCAGGTGACACTGTAGGCACTCTGCACCTGATTCATAATTGAGTGCACAATTATCAGAATTAGACTTTATTGGCCAAGTATGTTTTTATGCATACAAAGAATTCACTTGGTTAATCAGTGGTTCTCTGTGTAGCAGTCAAGACAAAATCAATGAACATGATTGTCAAATGAATGGCTAATTTTGACATTCTTAAAAAGCATTCATTTCGCCTACTATGGGAAAGAGGCAATGGAGGGAGTGTCATGATCACCACCAACGAATAATTTTTCTCCAAATGCATGAGTGCAGCAGTATCCAGTGGTGACTGCACACAGGCAGAAGTAATTTTGCACAACTTGCATTGTATCAGTTCAGGGCATGTACAAGAGTAATATCAACTAGCATTTGCCGTCCAAATAACCTTTTAAAAAATTTTTTAAAAATCCAAAGAGGGAAAATATTGAAGTCAAAGATTGTCTTGGGCAGATCATATGTCAGCAACGAAAAAGACAGTTAAGGCCTGGGGCTGCATGTCATTTGTGATTTAACTGATGCTTTTTATAGTGCAAATGGCATACAAAACTTTGGGGTTTAACTAACCGTTTGGAATCTACTAACGTAGTCCAAGGACATTAAACAGACTTCCCAGAATTGTGTGGAGTGTGTGGAAACCTGCAAAATGAAGTTCAGTGTGGCTGAATATCCAGGGCCGGACTACTTTATGGCGCTTGTTAGAATCCACAAGCCAGTCTGGCCAGTGGGTAAAAAAAAAAAAGTTAATTTCATGCCCATGAAAAGGCAACTAAATTTTCAGCGTAAAAGCTGTGAGACAAGACATCCCTTTATTTCCCTTTATTTTAGTTAATGAAGAGTAAAGGGGGATTTGATTGAGGTCTTTAATTCATAAAATGGATCAAAAACATGAACTACAATGCACAAAAATCAGGGCTCATTTTTTTTGCACAGAGATTTGTCAGTGTGTGGAATAGTTTGCCAGGTCATGTAGTAGAGGCATAGACTATAGGGGTTTTCAAGTCCAGGTGTTATGCAGACACTTTTGTTTGTTGATGGATGGCCTGTTCTTGCCATTGTGTGATTTAATTCTCTTCTTTTTCCAACAGCAATATCGACCCTGGCCAGTTTGTGCCCTCTGACCCTGTAAGTTGAAAGCTTTTTTGCTGCTGCAGTGGTAATGCTAATGATTGTTACACTGGTTAATTTCTAGTGTCACCTGTTTTTGTGGTGAATATCAAATGAATAAACTGAACAGTGCAACCATGCTGGATATATATTTATTTATTGCACAAGTTTTAAAAAGCAGATTTAAAGAAAAAAATGGACAAAAGAAAAAATGTGTGTGTGACCCAATTTGGGCTTATCTAGGGACCACACCCAAGAAGTGTTCCTGCTAAGTTTATTTTTCCTAGTAAATTTGAGTAGATCCTTGTTTGGTCTGCTGTGTAAAAGGAATGTTGTGAAATTAAACTAGATTATATTATTGGTTGGCACCCAGGAGCCGTTTTTTGTTTGTGTCTGTGAGCTGGTCCGTGCCTTTGGGGCGGGTGGTCTGTGCCTCGGGGCGGCTGGTATGTTTCTCACGACGGCTGGTTTGTGCTCTTTAGCCCCCTGCCCGCAGGCCTCTGGCATACGCTGAGCAGCATGAGAATGATGAGGAGAAGCAGTTCCGCAAGGTTTTCCAGCAGCTCGCTGGGGATGTAAGTAAATCGCTCCGATCATTTCCCACTTGTCCATCTCTGGCCTAGCTCCTCTGAATGCGTCTGTGCGTGTATGTGCGTAGCGTGTGTGCGCATGTTTGTGTACTCAATACAGGCCTCAACATTGAAGCATTTCTGCTTGTCCAGGACTAGTAGAAATTCATTATATGACAAGCGAATGTATTCTCCTGTTCTCTGAACAGTCAAGTATACATTTCCTTCATTTTCCTGTTTTACTGCGATCAGTTTTTGTATGATGCGACGGCTTTCATTGACTGGCCGCTCCATTGGGTTTAGAGTGTACTGACAGGATTTCATCGCTTAACCATCTGTAAAATCCGTTGGCTGGGAGTGCCAGACGGGTGGAGTTTGTACTTTCTGCATTCAGCTGGGTTACCCTCTCTCAGGCAAGTTTACTTAAGAACAGCTGAAGTCCTGGAATGGATTGCAATGCATATTTGATCCAGGTCTGGTTTACAGTCAATAAAATGTGTGTTTAATCAACAAGTCAGTAACTTATTGTTGATATTGTCTTTAGTCTGTAGAACTTACTGCTCAATTCCAATTTGTCCTTCAAATTTTTAGTGTGACTCTGATATTGTGCACAATTTTGTAAAAATTGCTTTGTCTTTTTTTTGAGAAATTTATTGAGGAAAAAAAAAACGCTTCTGTAAGCTTAATGTGGAGGCCTGGCAAAGTGAATATCATGAAATACACAAGTACATGTAAATGTATGATGAGAGAACCACTGACAAACAAGCACAGAGATGGGGACAGTTGTTTTTTTATGGTAATAATCTGTATACAGTATGTCCTCCTGTAGCAACAGCAGTTCTGTTTCCTTGAAAACACACCTGCCACATATTTGTTTAGGCAAACTTTCACCTTTTCTTCCTTATTTGACCCGTCTGGAAAAGTGCTGGGGACATAACCCCCCCCCAGTAGTGGAACATTGGTACTGCTGATTATTGTATTTATACATTTTTTTTTTTTGCTTCTGAGAAATTTGTGGCATGAGATTTTGCAGTTTTTGCCAAGTGTGCCTTAGGTGAGTAAGGTTGGGGAATGCTGCATTAACAAAACCTTTGCCTAATCTACATACTGTAATTCTACTGGTTCATCAGGGTGGTTTCATTCGGCCAGTCTAATGATTTCTTGATTTATTCAAATAAGGAAAAAACATTCAGTGAACATTATCTGAACATGTAGGAAATGTATGAAGAATTGATAATATAGTTGTGTTTATTTTTATCTTATTTAGAGAGAAGGTAACCATAATTGAAGTTGTAGTGGCAGTACGCATAGTTACTACCACCATCTAATGTATGTATATTTACTCTTTAGTAAACTCTTATACTTTAGTACTCTGAACCCTGAAATCCTATGAGAGAGCTGTGGTGTTTGGACGCCTGACTCATTTTAAGGCGTGACCATGCATTCTTCTGGGCTCTTTGGCTGTACATTATGAAAATGACAAACCGGTTTCTCTGGGTCAAGAGGATTCCCTTTGTTAACTCTGACATGAAATTTATGGTTGATGTCCTTTACAACAAGTCTCTTGTTCAAATATTCTGAAATGTTCCACCGTTTAAAAGTAGGTGTTTTATACCCCCTTTTTTCTTTTTAGGATAACATTTTTTCCTTTAAATTTAAAAAAGGAAGACTTTAAATTATGCTTGTTTATTGCACATTTCAGCACGCACATTTAAGAATTAAAAAATTTGTTTTTATCTTGCAGGACATGGAAGTGAGTCCCAATGAGCTGATGAACATCCTGAACAAAATCATTTCCAGACGTGAGTTTACCTGACTCTTAGTGCTAACTCTGAAACATTAAGTCAATATTGCAGAATCTGTTCTGTGGTCAGTGTGTTTCAGTGTATTTTCAGTGGAATCCATTATGGAATTCTTAATAAAATGGCACCCTCTTTTTTTGGCTCTTATTTTCTCTGTGTGCTTTATGTCTGTTGATATACAAGGGCCACCCTGTGATTAGCTCAGACTAAGTCGGATAGCACACAGTCTGTCAAGAGAAAAGTCATAGGTTTAATGAGTTTCTGACTCGCAGGACGTAATGATAGCATAGGCAGTAATGGGTTCGGGGCTTCTGTTGAATTGCAGATGCTGATCTGAAGACAGACGGGTTCAGCATTGAATCCTGCAGGAGCATGGTGGCAGTCATGGATGTATCCTTCCTCAGAAAGTGCACAAAATTGGGATGTCTGCCTCCGCTAGAAAAACCATAGTGTTTACTCTAGTCAGTATTCAGCAGAAAGTGCCTGTTTTCAGTGTAACGGGGTCGAAATGAACACCCTCCACCTGCCAAATGTGGGTAACGTATTGCTTGTGGCAGGCACAATTGTCAAGTCACCCGTCATGGTGGCAGGTACGTTTTTTTATTTTATGAATTCAACATTTTTAAAAAATGAAATGCATTGAATTTCTATGATTGGATGTGGTTACAAATTTCAGTGTTGCACGTGTGACCTAAAGTCAGTGCCATTGGCCGTAGGTGCTATGCCACTTTGATCGACAGTTAAGATTTCACTCTCTCTGGTGTTGATATTGGCCAGTTATCAAGCACGTGAACCAAGAAATACACAAACATTCCTGCCCACTTCCTTCACTCAATCCTGCTTGCTCTTGCTGGAGGCTAGCGAGCAAACATACTGTATGTGGTGACATTTTATGCAAACAATTCAGCCTGCAGAAAAAGAGTCATGAAGCTGGGGGTGCAGGTAACAGTAAGGAAAAAGAGATACTTCGGTGCGAAATGGAGGGTTTCGAAAAAAGGGGAACGACGTGACATGCTGGGTTATGATGAGAGCACAGGTGTGTTTTGTACAGTGTACTGGGAGCTAGCCTCCAGCAAGAGCTAGCTGAATCCCAGATGTTGTAAGCGTCTGTGTTTGTAATTCTAATGATTTCAAAAGGGACAGGTAAAAAATTTCAGCCGCCTGCCACAGTGCCTGATCGAGAGAAAAGAAGTTCATTTCGGACCCTGTGGTGTCCAGCGATGGACCCTTCGGTCCAGTTGAGACCCCTGGCCACACTCGCGCAGGTCGCGCACCGCGTGGTCTGCACGGTGCAAGAAGGGGGGTTCCAGTAGCAGGCTTGTCTTCGTCTGTTCGCTCAAAGATGACCCCTATCATTGGTCGGCTCCTTGCCAGTTGTGCTGTCCTGGTGCTGTGACTGCAGCTCAGCTGTTGGGCTGCAGCAGTGGAATGGTGGAAGTACCACCTGGCAGCGGGTGCTTTTGGAAGAAAGCATGTGCCTGTCTGGTGCTTCCAGACTGACAGAGGATGTTGCAGTCATGAGATGGGACTAAAAATGTTGATTGGAAATCCTAAACAGGCATAATGTCCTTTCTTTGATTCTTTTTTAAATCAGGAGTAGAAAATGGCAAAACAAGTGTGTAACTTGGACTAAAAAGTATATTCATTTAGGGCCATGAAGATAGAAATGGCAACAGTGTTGTAGAGACACGGGATTATTGGTAGGGGCAGTACGGTTTGCTATTGTCTGCATGCATGGCTGTTGGATTTTGTTCTTTAACACTGACAACTAGAGTGACAGCACTGGCAAGTTGGGCTTCCATGAGTTCAAATATCTGTGGAACAACATCAAGAAATGGCAGGTAAATACTTCACCACCTAGTTTGTGGCCATTTTGTCCTTTAATTTTCTTTTAAATGCATGATTAAGAACATTGATATTTTGTTGTACTGTTACCTTTATAGTGCATGTATGTGAGTATATGATACCAGTTCCTCTATGATTTTGCATTTTTCTGTGTTTTTTAGTTTTAAAATTATGACTACTCTTGCTATAATAGTAGTATCTATCTGTAAACACATCTCTTCCATTTTGGCAAGTGTTCTTTTTTAGCCAAACAATAAATCAAGGTTGAGGGAAATAAAACTTTCACTTTTCAACAAAATGTTGCCAGGTTTACATCTGAATTTCAGAGGGATGCAAGTATGTGCGTTTCTTTTTTTGAATATCTCTCCAGGGCATCTACAAGCAGTTCGATGCTGACCGCTCTGGTCTTATTGGTGCCAATGAGCTCCCCGGTGCCTTCACCGCTGCAGGTGAGCCCAGGAACCATAGCAACAACCTTGCTCAAAGATTTGGCACTTTCTACTGAAATAGTTTATTTTATTTTATTTTTTAATACAGCGCTGTGTGTCTGGGATGTAACATAGGATATTTTATGTAAGTGTCTGAGGGTCCAGGACACTGTGTCACTGTGTTTTTGGAGGCCATGTCTAGCTGAAATGATGTTCTTGGTGCGGTGATGTACCCCACCATTTTGGGAACCTTATACAGACTGGGCCAGGGTGGAACGTGACCAGAGCTGTGTTGAGCAACAAATGGGGGGGAGGGGGGGAAATCCGCATTAATTTGGGAGGGCACTCTCTGGTGGACACATCTGGCGCTGACATGGTCAGTATTCAAAACATGACCACATGGCTTGCCACAGTTGGGAACATCGCTCCTCAGTTCAAAAAAGGGGGGGAGGATGTAAAACAACAGATTTTGGTTGCCCTGACAGCTTTCACATTTGACACTTTTCTCTTCTGGCCAGCTTTTTGTTATTCAATAAGGGGTATTGCACCAGCTATGCTTGTGTGTGATCCACATCTAAGTTTAGGTAAGGTGACTTTCAGTGCTGCGACTGCAGGTTCTAATCACGTCAGTTTAAGCCAGCGTCAAAGCCCCCTTTTGCAAAAATAAGTGAAAAAATAAAATTAATTCAAAAACACTAAAGACTACAAGTAGCATATCAAACAGATACTGTGACAATGCAATATCAGATGTGTTTTGTATAGGTGAACGATACCAAAAGACATGATGAGCCTTTCTTTTTATTTGTTCTTTCCAGGTTTTCCCCTCAATGACCAGCTGTTCCAGATGATCGTTCGAAGGTACAGCGATGAGAATGGCAACATGGACTTTGACAACTACATCGGCTGCCTGGTTCGCCTGGACGCCATGTGCCGTGAGTGCAGCGTCTCCTGCTCAAGTTCAGTCATGGCTGCTTTCAAAACGCCAAGCGCATGATGAATAACTAATCTACTGTGTGTGCCTGCAGGTGCATTTAAGACTCTCGACAAGGACAACAATGGAACCATCAAAGTGAACATCCAGGAGGTACAGTTTTTATGTTGGTATAAGCCATAAAATGAAGATTCCACTCTCATTAAGTAGGCAGTGGCTGTGTGGGAATTAAGCTGCAAAATATTCTGAAAACTGCTACATAGGTTTTAAGAAGCAACCAAATACGTGATACATAGAAATAAAACCTATTGCCTAGTGATGTGACATGGCAGGCTTCAGAAAGCCTATTGTGGGTGGTGTTTCTCTGTGCTTTCAATTATTGACTAATTTTTATTTCAGCCAATCTAAACGATTCTCACATGGTGCCCCATAGCTCCACCCATTACAGAATCTACAAAGCCGTTCTCTTATCAGTATTATTAGTATTGTGTGTCACACTTTAGATATTTTGGGGCGCTAAACTGATGAGATTTTCAGTTGAATAAAGCGTCATTTAGCTTCAAGATGGTAGCGTAGCATAAAAAAAGTAGGGGGCTTGATTTGAATTTCCAAATAGAGCACTGCAGTTGCACACTTAACTTAACCTGAATTGTTTCAGTACATATTCAGCTGTATAAATATGTTGTATGTAGAACAGTACGGTGTAAGTAATTTATACTAAATGCTAACATGACATTGATTAACCGAAACATTCTTTCCCTCTGTCAACAGTGGCTGCAGTTGACCATGTACTCCTGAACAAAGGAAAAGCCTTCAGAATAACTCCTGTTGTTAGTGGCACACTTTGGCCCCTTTACACCCAGCTTAACACTGCACTAGTGTCCTTTGCATGTCTAAGTCTTCCATTGAGGATAATCCTGTCAGACTTTTCACATTTACCAAATTTCCCCATGGCCTTTTGGGCATTTGACACAGTTAGAAAATTTTTAAAACATATAGTTGCCAAATGTGTAACCACGTTGCCATTTTACTACTTTCTTTGCTGCCTGCATTCCTAGCTGCAGACTGCATCAATAGCCATATTAAATGCAGTAGCCAAATGGCGTGTTGGCCAACAGATACAGTTGTAGTTCCACCACTTGGTGGCAGTGTTGCAACAATTGGAAGAGCTTTTGCATTGGAAGACAAGGGTGTTTCCAAATGTTACATTGTTGTCTTTGATCTGAGTCCTCCCAGAAGTTTGTAATTCTGATGACAAAGTTTTGGGTAAAAGGGGTATTTGATTAAAAGAATAGTTACCATTAATTTGCCTCTGTCTTTTAATATCGAAAATCTCACTGCCAGCTTCAGTGTCAGTTCTCATGGTAGACATTTTTAATAAATCTGTCCAAAAGAAAACATCTCTATCTTGCATCATATACCCTTGTGTCCAATAGCTTCATCATGATACGGATTATATCAAAATGTATTGGAACACTGTCATTATTGATTGCTATCTTGTTTTCATTTTGAATTCTGTTTTTGTTTATGATATGAGGCTGTGGTGACTTTGATTCAGTAGATAAAGAGATGAGAATTTTCAATATGCTTTTTATACATCCAATTTCATATGGATATAATTAGTTTGTATATTGCAAATGTCGAAGTGGCACAACGCGGCAAAATGAACTGAATTTTATGAACAAAATGCTAAACATGATCAACGTTCCACTAGAATCAAGGTGCTTGGTCAAAACTCCACAACAGAATCAAACACAATAACAGGCCTACCTTTTTTTCGAGGTTGTAGGCTTATTAAAAACGAGTAAGTCCATTTTAATTTACTTTGCATGTTGCTTTTCATTTCCCATTTTAAAAAATGTAGATATCTTAAGTGCTTAAACATTTAGCAGTGGACACTAACTTCCGTGTACGTTGTTCCAGTTAATCAATGTGACAATGAAGTGCCACATTTGTAGAACAATAAACCTTCCTCTCAGTGAACTTTATTTACACTGGAAGAGAGGCCACACAGCCGTTCATGACGTGCGCAGGTACCAGTTGCCGGAGCAACAAGAATCCCACTAGTTTGTGGGCAAGGCCCATTAACAAAGATTGGCGACCGTTTAGCCAATAACACAGACATTTCCTTTTCGGTGACGTGACTTTTGCAATAGAATCTCCAATCAGGGTGCGATTGCGAGAAGGGGCGTGCAGTTAAATTTACCTGGAGGCAGGAGACCTAGAGAAGAGAGCCCTGATGAGATGATGCTGAAATCGGGTCAATAAACGAACACAGGCGGTGGTGAATGCGCTATCTTGGTATAATAAAACAGAGGCTGAGTTGAAGAAAACACAAATATTTAAACATCAGGTAAGTTTATAAGAAATAACCTAATATTTAAAATATATTGCTACTTTTGAAACTTTGTTTAGCGTACTGCACTTGGGATGTTACTGTGATGTCTTTGCTGCCTAAACAACCAAACGATGCTTAAACTAAAGCATAAGATTATGTCTGCCATTTGTATAAGAATAATGAACGCACTTTTCTCTCTTTTTTTGCAGTGTGGTAATTATGTGTAGCCGATAGATGCCATAAAATACGCATAAATAAAACTCCGTAAATGAGTTAGCTAAGAAGGCGATGCAAAGATTTTTTGTTTTTTGACGCCCCTATATCCCAAGTTATGAATATAGTAAAATTGTACTTTCGGAAATATCCAAAAACAGGCGCATATGTACTTATCAGTTGCCGATAACTAACGTCAGTGTGGCAACAGCCTCGTTTAAAGGGTAAACCCCAGGAAATCGAACAATTATGCTAGTGCTATGCTTTAATCGATGGTGAAGTACACAAAAATATTAGCACTTTGTTGAGTACTAGAAGGAATATAAATGTGCATATGCTTTGCCAGTGGGGAGGAAGGCAGTGCTTTGTTTAGACTCATGGCAAAAATCAGGTGGTTTGTAAAAGCCGTTCATAATTTATACAAATTATATTTCTTTAAATGTTTCTTTAAGTGAAGATTAGCCATAGAATTGTGTTTTAATAAATACTGTATAAATAGTGTTATAGTGCTTATGTTTTGAGTGTATATAAACAATTTTCTTCATGAATAATATATGATAACAGGTGTTCAGTGTTTAACTTATTCAAAAATGTGCTTATCATATATTAATGATGTTAATAATGCAACTTTTATTGTTGCTAGCGCGCAGTCTGTTGGCGACTGTAATTTAGTGTTAAATGCGTAAACTGGTTTTGTCAAACAGAAAAAAATTGATATGGCTGAGGAACAAGCAAGTCAAATTTCAAAACCTGGCGTTTTTCAACGCGTAATTACCTTCGTGCTTAAGCGTTTCGACTAATGCTGTGCTTACTGTCAAAACTGCTGGAGTCCCAGGGAGCAAGAGATAATTCTTCATCGCGGGGCTCCTTAAACTCAGGAGGGGATTGGTGTTCCTTAACAAACATCTTAAAGTAACAGCTACCCTTGCCACAAAAGAACTGACTTCATTTTTTCATTACACGGACACCTCTGAACAATACAACAGCTTGCACATCTTGTGTAGTTTGTTTAGGTTGGTGGGTTTTATTTCTCAGACCACTTCAAATCTAAGCTCTTCACCTACACTATATCTCAGAAACCCAGTACTGACTACGATTCCTACACTGGCCACAAACAGTAAACAGTAGTCAACCAAATGTGTGTGTGTGTGTGTGTGTGTGCGTGAGTCTGCACTCTATATCATGTAAAACCAAATTTGCAAAGATCTGTTTCACGCTCTGTTCTCTAGACTCTGTAACTAGTACTGTATGCATTTCCTACACCTGCCAGTGGTGTGGGTCATATGGATTCAGCACGTGCTGTCAGAACTAGCATATGTGATTGGATATGGCTGTCGCATGAATAGTAAAGGGTACAATATTGATGTCTGAGGCTGGTGATATAGGTGCTGGTTTTTTAGAGCTTCTCTGACGTATCTGTGACATGTAGTAATGTAACGGGCACCTTGACAGTAGGGCGCGTCAGCAAGGAGCCACATACTGCTTGTATAATATAAAAATGTATAGCCCTGTGTAATATAATACTGTGGCCTTGGCAGCGGCATACTGTGCATTGTGTGGTTGTTCTTGGGGCATCATAGTGTGGTAGTAGAGTGTCTCATCACAAACTGGGATTGACTAACTTCTCAGTGTTACACAGTGAGGTTCTTCAGTTGGTCCAAAACTTTATGAGACTATTCATTTGTTTACGGTGTTGGGAAACAGTCTGTCTTGAGTGGATTGGGGGGCCGGGGGGGGGTTGTAGCCATAGAGTTATAATAGTGGAGATGTGAATCATTTTAATATATTAATAATATGAACATTTTACAACCTTATAACAGCTATGCCCTGATTGTCTGTTGAAGTTGCTGCTATCTTATTCCTTTTGGTACCTATTTGGTCCTCTTTGGTCCCTGACGAAGTGAGTTTTATTTACTGACACACTGCAGTGATTCAACTGCAAAGCATCCAGGATAGATTGCCCACTAGGACAGTTCAGGGGAGTCTGGTGTTCAGCTTCCTCATATAAGTGGTGAGTCATAACAGCATTTGTCCAGTTTGCCAATAGATGATTGTGTTAAGCAGAGACTTATTTATCTTTACCTGTTTCCGTTCAACCAACAAAATTATCTATATCCTCTTTAAACCCAGCATTTCATTTTCCCCCCCTGCATTGGACATGAGTCTCTGGTTTTAATCTCAAGAACCATATATTCTACTGTGCTGAAGCCTACACTAGAAGTGACATTCAATTACAATGTAAAAAAATGAAAACGCTTTTTCTTTTTTTCTGCTGGGTCTCAGGAGAATATCTGGAAGGGAGGGTGACGTCAACTCTCACCTCAGGGGTGGGGCGCTGACAATCTGGCCTCCAACAAGGGGTTCGGAGATCTCTGAAAATCTCTTTACTGGTCACACCAGAAATAGACTGTTCCAAGATGCATGGGGGGTGCACGCTCTGGTGGGCAAAGGCACTCTTGTAAAAGATAATTATACACCCCTCACTCCACTTAATCAGCCATTTTAACAGCATCAAAAGCTGGCTCTCCCTGAGGTGCCAATTTCTCTGGCTGCCAAGCTGTGATTCAATGCGCTCATATAATTTGAATCCTCTTGTTTTATTCATTTTTCGTAAAGTGTAAGCCGTTGATTATCCTGGATACCGAATGGTATCCTAGCCTCTCTTTCTGTGCATCGTGAGGGAAACTTTTCTCCTTTTTAACGAGACTGTTCTGCGAACTATAGTCATGTTGTCAATCACAATGACAGGTAACTATGTCATACGATTTTGAAAAGACAGGGAACACAATAAAAGCAACAAGACACGATGCAGCATTAACCAAGACAAATGGTACTGATTTCCCTTAGCTGTAAATCAAGGCCTGGCTCCTTCATGTCGACAGTGTGCAATGTGGTCAAGATGTAGAGTAGTCATGAATTCTTTCTTCGTCTCCATTATGTTCTTCCTGCCATATTCAGCCAATGACATTCAGAACTTAATTTAATTTATGTTAATGGGGTAGTTCTTGGCTAGAGGTCATCCAGACCTGTAACTGCATTGTGATTTTTTTTTTTTTGTTAAAGTGGGCATTGAAAAAGTTCCCTCCTGATCATATGCTGGGTAATTTAGTCATCATTAAGCTGAAATGAAAATAAACTGTAATGAGATTCCCTCCCTCACTCAGTCTGAATGTCTGTCATCAGACCTTTTCTGGGCAGGGCATGGCTGGAATAGGACTTTGCTGAGATGCATTGTCTGAAACACCAGGTGCACCGTACATGCAGCACTGTAAACATTAGACAGGGCTGCAACACTGCTCTCCAGATATGCTGATTAACTGTCTGAAAAAGGTTTCTCTGCTCCAGTTAAAAAAATAGAAAAGTAAAAAAAATAGAAAGTGCAGTACACTTAACAACACAACAGAAGGTGCCATGGAAACGATCACCTAACATTCCCCTGTGTGTGTGTGATTGTAGTGTCCTCATGCCAGAATGTTGTGGGCTATTGCGTGATGTCACACATAGAGAAGGACAAGTCACCACAGCATGTAAATTTTCTTGTCCGTGAGCCAAGGCATTTATTGTGTAACTGTCTGTCAGAGAATAGCCATCTACACCTGAACCCGGGCCAGCCTCAGGTCTGTTGTCACATCTCAAGAGCTCTGGGGACTGTGTTAGCTAGGTTTACCCCATTGGATCCTGTTAGAATGGCCAGGAAACCCTTGGTGGTCTTTTCCCAAAGGTTGAATCAAGTGCCAGTTATTGTTCAATTAACCGAAAGCCTATTGTAGTTTCAGCAGCCATTCTCAGCTCTGAAGGTTGGCTTGCAATTTGAGCTTTACATTATACATTTTAGTCATTTAGCAGATGCTCTTATTCTGAGTGACTTAGAATGAGTGCAAATGAAGAAAAGGCATAAATTCATACTTACCCAACATCCCAAGTAGCAACCAACGACAAGTGTAATGGTCAGGCCACAACACCCCAGCGATAGGTAACCCTTCGTCACTAGAAACAACATGTGGAAGTGAAGGTAAAGAAAGGATTTTATTTATTTAGGGTAGATAGGGGGGAAATTTGAAAGAAGGTAATGAGAATCAGGGTTCTTTTGCACTCACCTAATTCAATGAACCACCTAAGAATCTGACTGATGAACCTTGTGAAATGTGGCGCTGACCAAAAGAACAGTTGATTCAAAACCCACAGCGCAAGATATCTCCAGCATCACCATATTCCCATGTTGAAGTAAAGAGATGAGTTTGCAGACTTATGCATTTCAGCACCATTCTTCTGATAATAACTATTAATGAATGGGTAACTTGAAATGCCAACATGTGGGACCTAACTGGATGAAGCAAAGAGTGTTGATAATTTGAGAGAGAGAGAGAGAGAGCAAGCTTTGTCCAGGATTTCAGGGTAAACAACCCCCTTACCAAATCACACATATACTAAACTGAATTGAGCTCTTGTAGGATGAAAAGGGTATTCAAAGAAAACTAAACTTAGAACACATCAAGTGAAAGGCAGAGCTGGAGAGCTATATTTTTTGTTTTGTTTTGCGAGACCTCTCTTCCATTCTGAAACCAGCATGTTGCCAACATGAAGCAGTAATTAGATGCAATTATAACCTTGTTACAGAGCAGCACGTTGTCACCAGCTGACTCTGTCTGTACAAAGGAGAGTAGGTGCACACATGTATATGCGTGGGTTTGTGTACCAGGGAGCATGAGCAAAATAGGGCCTCATTATTTCAGTGTTGAAAAAGTGGTAATGCAAGACTATTTGAACAGTGGTGGGTTTGGGCTTGGTCTCGTATGTCCATTGTTAGAACGCATATTGTGAGTTTTGTAAAATAAATGTCAGGCATACAGCAAACATGGTATGCTGATACTACGAATAATATAACATCAATTTAAATAAAGCATTAAATCGTACATTTTCCTAGATAAAACTGCATTCAGTTGTTTTTTTTCCCCACAGCAGCCTGCTTTTAATTAGTTGTTTAAATTCTATGTCTAATTAGTCATTTAAAGTTTTCCATCTTCCATTCTGTTCTTAATGTATATAGCCCAAGGGCACACAACTCCGGTCCTGGAGGACCGGTCTGCATGCTGGCTTTTGTTTCGATCAATTACCTTAATTTTAGTTTTCCAACAGCTCTATAAACTACACAGGTTCACTCCTGTACTTGGGCACAGTTTTTAGGATACACTTGCAGTCTGCAGCTGGTGCTTATACAAATATCCGATCAAGATATGCTTGAGATAATTAAATATGAATAAGAACTACATTTTAAATGAAATGTTTGCATTTGTCGAAAGCTGTCGAAAGACAGGAAATTAAACTTATCAGCCCTAACGCTAACATCAGCCTGCCCTCCATCAAGGTGTATCAGCAAAAATGTTTGACAACTGCCACAGCCCCGTATATGTCTCCTGCACTTAAAACCGCATGTGTTCACCATTGGGAAGACTGCTTAAGATCAGAAGGCTTTTGACAAATGCAAACATTTCACTTAAAATATAGTTTTTTGCTATTAATTTCCTTCATTTTTGTGCCGGGAGGTTTAATTAATACTTGGTATTATTATGCATGTAACCATCTCTAGAAATGATTGCCATATGAAATTCAAAACCTCATCATAAAACAAGTATTAGATTGTACAGTAGTCCATCAAATGTTTAAATCATATTTTCTATAACACTGCACTCCATATGTACATTGAGTATACCACCATAGGTGTGAGAAATATCACTCCCAAACATACTCTGCCTATAATCCTGCATTCAGTACCATATGGCACAAAGTAACCGTTTAACTCCCTCCAACCCACAACTTCCACAAGTAATTAACCACATGTAAGAAACTTTTACTACTTTTTTATGACTATTTTACGTTCACTGATCAAATTGCTTTTTGCTGTGTTGTAAATGTGTAACGATTATGAGAATGTCTGCTGTCCTTCTTTAGATAAGGCATATTTTGTCATTAACATCAACATTGGATGGATTAGTGGGAATATGAGTCATTTTGTATATTCTTATTTTAAAAGCTTATTACAAAGGGCTGGGGAAATTAATGATTTGTGCAAATTTATTTAAAGAAAATAGAATGTGTCAAGACATAAGCAATGTTTACCATGCAATGGTAATGGATTTGAGGTGTAATGTTTCATCATTAAAAAGAATCTCTGAAAA
Source organism: Anguilla rostrata (assembly GCF_018555375.3). Classification (NCBI taxonomy): domain Eukaryota; kingdom Metazoa; phylum Chordata; class Actinopteri; order Anguilliformes; family Anguillidae; genus Anguilla; species Anguilla rostrata. Next base: position 28,085,472 of record NC_057944.1, read on the forward strand.
AATGAAATAATATAATCAGGCATACAGCCTGATCTATTGTGAGTTGAAGAGTGTCGTGCTATTACACTGAATGCATATCTGAAATAGTGTGTCTTTGTATTAGGCACCATTTGAAGAACAACCGTCTTTTGTTTGATTGTTTATTTTGTTTTCTAAATTGAACAAAAAAGGAACCTCCATCTATAACGTCTTGTTGATTTACCATCTGCTCATTCAGTGAGTGGGTGGTTTGTAACTGAAAAATGATAACCAGTTTGACCTATAGCTCATGTTAACCAGTTTGACCTGTAGCTCCATGTCTCTCTCCACCCCTCCCTGCAGCTGAGGAGCCCTGGGGAAGATGGCCTCTGACACAGCCATGAGGACAGAGCTGGACGACCTGCAGAAACGGGGCAATCAGGTTACTGATGAGGTAATCACACATGGCAACCTGACTTCTTTGTCCCTTCCTCTTCTCAGAAGAAACTCAGATAAGCAGGGATTTCATTCATAGATCCAGCATTGCATCTGCCAAAAGACTCTGCTTCCTAGGAAGGGCAGGCATATGCTATGTAATAATTTGTAATGTAATAAAATGACATTGCTCTATGGTCCAAGAAACTAAATGTCACTAAATAGAACAATACAATGGTATGTGAATGTGGAAATAATTTCCATGTCATATGATTGAATCTGTGATATTGTGTATGCCATATTTTTCACGCATTTAGCCACGTAACATTTCAATAAGTGGAAGCAAGGATCAGACAGGCAATAAAATAATTTAGTCGTTCAGATTCTGTGGCTATTGGTGGAATCATGCGAACTCGGTGAATGTGTCGTGTTGGGATTGATTTCCTTCCTTGCTAATTTGGTATGTCATCCCCCCCCCAGTCCCTGGAGAGTACTCGTCGCATGATGCAGTTGGTTGAAGAGGTAGGGATTTTTCCATCTCTGTCAGCTTCACTCTCCGTGACATAATCAATGCTTTAACTGAATGATTAAGGGCTACAATGGACACCAGTACACAATGTGGTTCTCTAGCTTGGCCACCTCTGACACCAAATAGCTTGTGGGGATTGTAACTGAGTGCGAGATTATGAAGAATAATGATGAATTTAAGGAATACTTATTAGTCAGTGGCAAATTACACACAATGTACCATCTGTATGATTGTATAATTTTCTTTTATTAACAGAGTAAGGATGCAGGAATCCGGGTGTTGGTCATGTTGGATGAGCAAGGAGGTAAAAACCATCTGGGAATAACTCTCTATTTGTTCTAATTATCTTTTAGATTACTGTTTTAATCCAGTGAAAATATCTGTTCCTCATAGCAGCTCATGTTTTTTATGATACATTTGAATAATAACAAAATGTCATTAAATACATTGCCTAATTTCTTTGTGGAATATAGTCAGCATCCTGGTTACAGACTGAAAAGAAAGGTGAAGCTCACTTCTGCTTTCTCAGAGACCGTTCCCTCTGCATGTCTCCTGGCTCATTTTGGCTGCATCTTAGCATCTGACTGCTAGAACAGTAACAGCACATGAAAAGTAACCATCAAATTATTTTCCTCCAGTCATATGAGAAATGAATTGTGGCATAGGATAAGGAGCAGTCCTATTTTAATTTTTTTCCAGTCCTTCTGTCTGTCGGTCTGTCTGTCTGTCTATCAAGCTGTCATTCTCAGAATGTATGCAATATGTGTAGGTTGATGTTTTTGCCAAAATCATCACGATATAAAATTGTTAGAACATCTGCGGAAATGTATAGTGGGCATTCTACATTAGTCTGGCCGCTCATACAGCGAGAACACACTACTGAGTCTTTCTTTGCTTGTCCTTATATGTAACCTTGATGCGGTGTGTATTATGTGTGCTTGGATATCTCTGTGTGTGTATGTGTCTGATTGGGTGGTTGTGTGGCTGTGTGTGTGTGTGTGTGTGTGTCCGTGCATGTATGGTTGTTTCTGTGTGTGTGTGTGTGTGGTTGTTTCTGTGTGTGTGTGTGTGTGTATGGTTGTTTCTGTGTGTCTGTGTGTGTGTGTGTATGTGCGTATATGTATGGTTGTTTCTGTGTGTGTGTGTGTATGTGTATGGTTGTTTCTGTGTGTGTGTGTATGTGCGTATGTGTATGGTTGTTTCTGTGTGTCTGTGTGTGTGTGTGTATGTGTGTATGTGTATGGTTGTTTCTGTGTGTGTGTGTGTGTGCGTATGTGTATGGTTGTTTCTGTGTGTCTGTGTGTGTGTGTATGTGCGTATGTGTATGGTTGTTTCTGTGTGTGTGTGTGTATGTGTATGGTTGTTTCTGTGTGTGTGTGTGTGTGTATGTGTATGGTTGTCTGTGTGTGGGCGCGCGCTCATTTGTGGGGTGTGTGTGCATGTCCGTCACACGGTCGTGTGATTTGGTGAATGTATATGTTGTATACGTATGCGTTTGCTTCTCTGTCTCTCCCCACCCTCCTGCCCCCTGCCTATGCGGGCAGAGCAACTGGATCGCATCGATGAGGGCATGGATCAGATCAACCAGGACATGAAGGAGGCAGAGAAAAACCTCACAGATATGGCCAAGTGCTGCGGGCTATGCGTCTGCCCGTGTGCCAAGTAGGTCCAAATCCTGCCTGTCCCGGGCCCCGCCCCTTAGCGCCACTCGCCACCGGTCAGTCATTAAATCTGGACCCCGCTTCCCAAAGCCGCTCGTCATCAGTCAGTCCGTCCGTCCGTCTGTTCGCCCGTTGGTCAATCTGTATATTGGTCAACTAGTCAGGCCTGTCCTCGCAAAGGCGCTTCTCTGTGTCGTGGTTCATTTGTGGCTCTGTTGAGGGGGTTGTGTGATTAGAAGGGGGCTTCAGGGTTGCTGAAGCATCCTTGTGCTGGATCAGTGGGTGAGACTCTCCAGGCTTTTTACAACACAGGGTGAGGTGCTTCTTTACCCCCTACATAACTGGTAAATATTTCAAAAGTAGGCACCAGTATAAAGAAGTGTTCACTGTGTATGTGTGTGTGTGGTCTGTGTGTTTGAATGTGTGTGGCGTGTGTGGTAGCATGTGAATCTGTGTCTGTGTTTGTGTCTTGTATTTCTGGATTTCTGGACTTACACATCAAATAGTATACAAGTGCAGTGGTAAAAACCTGAGAATGGTTGCACAAAATGGATACTACAGACTGCAGAGTTTACTTCTGACAAGCAGAAACTTGCCTGTTGCAAGTCTGGTTTATCCAGAATAGCTCCATGTTTCATTCATGAGACAATTTAGGCTGTGATATCATACTAATGCATATTTCAGAAAGCAGCCTGTTCTTACAATCATCTACCTTCTACTCACACAATACCTTCCTTGCTTCCATACTGTGTGAGCTTTTTGTTCATGTGTGAGCTCATTTTGTTCATTTAATTATTTAATTTTAAAATTTTATTTTTTTAATATTACCACTTGTGCCGTTTTTTTTTTTTTACTGCTGTTTGCTTTCATGTGTCGCAGTGCTTTCATCAGAAAGCTGTTGTGTGTTTCGACCCCTCCTCCCCCACCTACCCACCTACTCCCTGACCCCGCCCCCTCTGTCCTCTGCCCCTCCCCCTCCGGTCTACCCCCTTCCCATTGTTCAGAGCAACTGGAGCACATCGAAGAAGGCCTGGACCAGATCAATCAGGACATGAAGGAGGCTGAAAAGAACCTCACAGACCTGGGCAAATGTTGTGGTCTGTGCTCCTGTGATAAGTAGGTGTGGGGGGACCCACAGAGATGATGGCCCAGCCCCTCACCCATCCCACCCCCCTCCCCCCCACCCATCAGGTCACCCCCCCCCCCCCTTACTCCCTTTGTGCATGTCGATGTGCTTGGACGCTCCGGTCAGACTGTGAGAGCGCATCCCCAAAGCGCTGACCCTAGATCAGCCTCTCTGAACTCAATCCAAAGCCCAACGTCCTTCTGCAGGAACTGATGGACCTGATCCAGGTTCAGCCTTTGGGAGCCTCTGTGTATCCACGCCTGCTTGATTGATTGATCACCTGCCTGCCGCCCAGACATGCTTGCTCGTCTGTTCTGCATGAAATTGTGTTCACGGTTCTCCCTCAGAAGCATCTTAGCTATCCCTTTTATGTCAGTTAACCTGACTAAATATGGGTCTATTGAGAAAACCATATACTGTCAACCCAGCATGCACCAAGCAGTGTCCTGAATTGTCATATTGACCGTATGTTTATTAAATATGTTTATATGTTAGTTGTTCAGTCACAGTCTGATTACTGGCTTAATTTGAATTTCAGGCACTCTCTAGATCATACTTAATTTAGATGTATAAGGAATATAATAAGGTCTATGGTAAAATAAACCAAGATCAACTGTAAGAGCTTGAGTCAAAGTTGCAATGAGGCCCTCATACCATAGATATTGTATAGACTGACTACTACATTCTTTCCAGCCTTAACTGTGTGAAGCTCAACAGTTTTAGGTGCTTCCAGATATCCATTGAAACTATATTGTACTTGGCAGCACCCTTGGCTCAGTTTGGTCAATCCTTTGATCAAAGAAAGCAGACAGTATTTTCACAGTTAAGAATCCGGAGCAGTATCTAGTTGATCTAGTCTATAATAATATCTGTAGTCATGTCTACACAGTATCACAAGGCTTTTCAGCCAGGGTGTGGGGCTCACTGAAGACATCATGGGTTTAAAAATGTGCAAGAAGTTTATTTTCAAGCTGGTTCTCAGGGACATTCAGATAACATTAAAAGAGAGAGATGCAATATTTACAAGTGTTTCATGCCAATAAAGCATTTTTAAAATTTGAATTTACACTTCAGATAAAACATAGTCGTGATAAACCAGTTAATTTGTCAAGCTGTTCATTACATTTTCCCCCAATATTAGGGTACCACTACCTTGTAAACCATTTTAAAACAATTTAACTTTTGAAACAAAAAGGAGCAAATCTGAGACCATTTCCTGTTGTATCCTTTTGTATAATAGGCAGAGCACCAGATTAGCACATGCATTTGTAGAATATTCATAATGAAAATTCATAATGAACATTTTTGGTTACAAAACAGTAAATAGTATATGGCTGGCCTATTGAGGACAGCTACGTTACATGAACAGTGTTTGGCTGTGCTATTGTATGCCCAGCAGTCAAGCAGTAAAGTACACTTACCTTTGCTCTGGCAATGTTTTACAAGAATATTACGACAGTCACCTTACAGTCTGCAGACCATCTTGTGCTGGCAGGCGTACAGGCCTCCAATGTGCAATGTGATGGGAATACCCTACTGCAGGGCTGCACAACCCTGTCCCTGTAGCTCTACCTCCTGTAGGTCTCCATTTCAGCCCTAATTTGGCACACCTGATCCTACTAGTTAGGGTTGGGGTAAAAATCTACAGGACGGTAGATCTCCAGGAACAGAGTTGGTCAGCCCTGTGTCTTTTGGTGAAACTATGGCTAACTAGACATTTCCCAGCATGTCTGCCCGTCCACGTCAGCATTGGTATAATTGGTATTCATTGGAGCGTTGTATGTATCACTACATACATGAAGAGCTACTGACGGAGTTAGATTCATACCTGAGAGGCTCTATGTTTACAAAATTTCAGACAAGGCAACTGCTGAATGTACCCTGATTTAGCATTGCATTTGCACAGTGGTTGTTAAAACCCGATCTGGTCAAGATACATCAGTATGAAAACATCGTAGATGACCCAAACAATGACCTCAAAAAATGCAATCATAGTTTTAAATGCCAGAGAGCATAACGCCTGGTAATACATAATTATCAGTGACAGCAAAGCCATATTCACAATGACTCTCTCTTCTCTGACTTTCCCTCTTGTATAATCATTAAAAAGAACAGTAAAAAAGTCTAACTTATTAGAGTGTTATTGTCAATGTGAATATTCCTTTCTTGCCAAAGTAACATTTAGTGCTTTACAAGTGATGTCCTGTTTGAGGTCAAATCAAGATTTGGGTCAAATATTAATGTTGTCTAGCAGGATTAAGCATCTCAAACACATTTTTGCCCCAGGTATGGTCACCTTAGGAGGCCCATTCAAAAACATAAAGATACAAATTATTGCAAAACTAAGTGCAACAAATATTGGTTTCCAATATTCAGTTGTTTAGCTGTCACCATTATCCTATGAAATTATTGTGTGTTATGTATAGTATAAAAACATATTAAATTATCCCTTTAAAACAAATAAAAACCACCAAGATTTTTTTTCAAAAGCAATTAAAACTGAAGGGTTGCAATATTGGCATACTGTGGTAACAGCTGCTGTTAAGCACGTAAATAATTGATACCATCAATCTCCCCCTTAGCTGTTGAGAGTGATGAGATACAGTGTAGCGTAATGTGACAATCCTGAAATGAGGGTCGCGTCTGAGGAGGAACGTGCTGGCGCTGTACCTATGGTAACGTGCATGTCCTGTCTCTGTGACCTGGCCAGGCTGAAGGACTTTGAGGCCAGCGGCGCTTATAAGAAGGTGTGGGGGAACAACCAGGATGGCGTGGTGTCCAGTCAGCCCACCTCTCGCGTGGTGGACGAGAGGGAGAAGATGACCATGAGTGGCGGGTACATCCGCAGGTGAGCAAGCTCTGTGCAGGTGACTGATACAGAACAGGGCTCCACAAAACCGATCCTGGAGAGCTGTGTGGTTTGCGTTTTTTTTTTTTTTTTGGTTGCTCAGCACATTGGTTCATTATTGATGCATCCATCACATTACATTACATATACTGCATAGACACCCTTATCCAGAGTGAATTAAAAACTATATATAAGTGTGGTCAACAGGTTAATAATAGCAACAGTAACCTCATAGAAGATGGTTAGCAATATGAAAGCTATTAGCATTGCAAACAAGTGCTAGAATCACAATCAACTATTGGCAATAATGAGCTATCTTGACAGGCATATTAGACGATCCTGTGAACATATCCTCAAGAGAATATAAAATGGATACTTTTTGAGTGTTTCAGGAGTTTAGGTTCCACAATTGAACAGAATTTAATAAAACAAATGTTACATGACAAGAAATCAATGTTAACCTCTGTAGAAACATGTCCCCCAGCATTATGGCTGAAGTGCTCTGTGGTCTGACTGAACTGCCTGTGGGGTCAGGCGATTTTAACCTCCCTCATAACTACCTTGCATCTCAGGGTCACCAATGACGCACGCGAGGACGAGATGGAGGAGAACCTGACGCAGGTCGGGAGCATCCTGGGAAACCTGCGCAGTATGGCGCTGGACATGGGCAACGAGATCGACACGCAGAACGTCCAGATCGACCGCATCCAGGGGAAGGTCAGATTCCTGCAAGCTGCCCAGAGATGGGGCCTGATTATCTGTCTGGGATGAGGTGTCACATCTGCAACGGGACCTCAACACGCCTACTCTGATGATGTTCAGTTGGGAGCTATGTGAACATGACCAAAAACACACCTCTGGAGTCCTGTTGCAGTCATCACATGTTAGTAGATGCCTGGAGTAGACTCAGTGGGAAAAGTCCTTAGTTAAAGGTTGTGAGGAACATACTAGTCTAGCACTGGACTTTGTTTACTCTTGCAGAAGGGGTATGTTCTGCTTACTGAGCTCACCTCAGGTTTCCCAGTCAAGATCAAAAGCATCAGTCAGTTTAAGAACAACAGCCTAAGAAGAAAAAATCAGTGTGAGAACACAGATGTTTGAGAGCCTATATATCCAAAGCCAGGGGTTGCAGGCTCTCCTTCCAAGGCAAATGCCCACTGAAGTAATCACCTCCATCATCACTTAGACACTTAGTAGCAATATCTGTTTAGTTAACGTTTTATTAAAAAATCATGTTTTTCCCACATTTAGGAGGTGGGTATTTCACAATTTCAAGTTGTATCACTTCCTTAAACCACTTGTGATGATAGTTGTACTGCTGTTACTGTGGATATTGTAGATGATTACAGTGAAATTCACTCTGAAATGAAATTGGAGTGCTTGCATTCAGGTTTTTTCATGAGTAAAAATCTGGAAATGCTTTGTTTGCAGGCAATCATCAACGAATCCCGCATCAGTGAAGCCAACCAGAAGGCCCACAAGCTTATAGCAAGATAAACCAAGACCAGAAGACTTCTATACAAGTTTTAGCATGTATACACTCCCTCTTAAAGATGAACTTACTGTACACACACACATACACACAACTCATAACATGACTTTCTCTACATCATACATGTGACCATACACAAGAAAAACACACTTTCTGCCAGTCCCTACACTCAAGATCAACATTAACAAAATATCCTGAAAAGAAAATATTCCTCTCTTAATCCTACGTGTGTCAAACACAAAGCACTTTCTCAGTTTCAAACTCACAAATAAAGCACACACAAACAAGCCTCAGAAAAACACTTCTCTCAAGAAAAACAAACCTTCAGGCATACACGAACACACACTCATTCTTTCTCACAGAAAACCATCAAGAAATAGAACATGGGACGGTCAATCTGTAAGCTTGGAATTGAGTTTTAACATTTTTCTGAATTGCATTTACAGTGCTGTACTCCCATAGACAATGCTACTTGTCTTCAACACACGCTTAAAGATAATCGGTTCTCAATTGCTGTAGTCTTTGATGTGAAGGTGTATCAAGTGCCACCTTCCCTATCAAAGCCAAACGTTCAGCCAATCAGTGGTATTACAACAGTATATTTCATACAATATACAATTCCTAAGGTATAAAACATTAAACCATGTAAAATCCAAAATTCTAATGTAGATGCATTGCCATACAATGTTAACTCTTATATTTATTAAAACATTCATAGTTCAGAGACAAGCTATTGTGGGTTTTTGAATTCCTTCTCTATATAGCCAAAAATTATTGAGCATGGACCAGAGGCATGGACTAAAAAAATTGCCCTTTCTCCAAAACCATCCCTGCTGCCATCTGGTGGCTGAAATATTTACTACTCCATTCCATACTCTCAAGGTATGAGCCATCAAAAAACAAGTCAAGATGGAGACAATTCTAACCTTTCGGCCATGTTGCTTCGGTGTAGTCTACTGCCACTTTCTTATTGTGAAAAATACAATATTATACAATATTATTCTTTAAAAAAATGTTTTTAAGTCAAACTGACTCTGTGTGGTAAGGAGCAGACTGATGTGGAATAATGTTTTAGCTTATGACGAGGGAAGTAAAAATGGGCTAGCTAGCTTCACCTATTCAACGGTTCAGTGGAAATATACATGGATGTTCGTTGTACTGAAGGCATTGTACATGCTCTTATGAATTCATGTTTTCTATTTCGAACTGAAGAATGGAATGGAGAATAGTCGCATGTTCAGTGATCATTTTCTGCCCCAATCTCCATTTTTCTGCCTCCCTTCCCTCTCTCTTATTGATATTAAAAGAACCTGACACTGACATGACAAGCAGAAAAATTTCTTCCGTGCAAAATTGTCATCTTTAATCTTTACATTTGGCATTTCCATTGCTGAAATTCATTAAGGAGGACACATTGTGCATGAAATGATCATTTCATGCACCCTCTCTGAAGTTGTCACCTAGTAACGTATTGAATAGCACAAGGCATCATTCTCAACTACACACGACACATTTACAATTGGAATTTCCAAGGTTTAGAATGTAGTCATTACTGCAGGCGTTTCGTAGATTTAAGATTTGTAAATATCCAGTTATTGTTGAACTTGGGCTGTAAAATGATGCGGTGTGAGATGTCCAGTGTGTATAGTGAAGCACTTAAAACTGGTGTATAGTTATAAACCTTTGTGTTGAATATCCATTGGGACACATTGATGTCATTCTTCCGTGTCATATCCTTTTTTTTTTTTTTGTATTTTCAGCTCCTCAACCCTCAGTGCTATAAAACCTTCCTATACTCTGATTACTCTGTACATGACAACCTTCTGTACCTATACTGACTGTGGTGATGGTGGATGTGGTGATTATTAAATTAATTGTGGATTTATCTTCAATGTCTCAGTGTTCACTGGTCACTAGATTAGAGTGTACAGACATATGTTCAATGACAGACTCAAAAAATCCAACACAGATATCTCAGGCTGTTGACACAAAGCCAGATGCTACCTTAGTGCAAGACAATGCCACTTTTTTCATGCTTCCATTCCAAAAAGAAGGCTTTTGTTCTAGCTCATGACTTGGTAGCTTTAGTAATAGGCATACGACAATATTTTAGTACTATCAGTATATCCATTGACTCCATTTTCCCATACTTTGCATACCATAAACATTTTATGTAGCTATTTTTGAAGCATACATTTTTATAACAGAATACATTAACGCCTAGTGTTTAACTGTGTTACATAATCATTAGAACTGAAGATACAGGTAATTCTAAGTTTCCCCTGGATTTAAATTTCCTTTACAGGATGTCGCTGTATGAACGAACTTCTCCTAACGTTCAACGCTAGTAAGCAAAACTTGCTTTCATAACTTGTATTGTTGAGCCACCAACAATAAGCATCGTTATATGAACGGTTTTAAGTGTCTTTTTGAGCAATGCGAGTAAACTCAATGCAAGAGGTTAAAGCCAGCAGGCCTACTTGACCTTCATAAATCACAGGTGTGGGAGGCTTTAGAAACAGAAACCACGCATTTTTAAATAGTTGTAGCAGGAAATATATGTTCAAAAAAAACTTGTTAAATAGTATGTGACATTTCTCTTTCATTAATAGCATCAGTTTCGTATAATTTAACCCATATACGCAAAACAGCGACATGGGCAATGTGCCAAAGGCGTATTCTGGTAGGACTTCGTAGATCCTGCGTTGCTGTCCGTGTGGATCGGAAAAAAATCACCAGCATTAGCTGAGTCTGCGCAACGCAGGGGCTCTGACTACGAAGTTTCTGGATTTGAGTCTACAGTCCAAGAAAAAAATAGATTTCAACGTTGAACTGGTAATTGCAGCAAACCTTACTCCATGAAGTAGCCTACTAAAATGCTCAATGTCAGCGCTGTTATTATTTAAGACGCGTATGCGTAGCGTGCGCAAACGTTAAAATATGCCAAGAAATCTTAGCTAGCTAGCTAGCTATCGAACAAACATCACTATAAATATGCCGTGTATCAAAATGGCAGACGAAACCGAATACATCGAAGTGAATGTAGTGGCTAGCGAGTTTCTAAAAAGTATACATATTTCTGCGTTAAGACAGAGTATGTGGATGCATTTCTTTGATAAATAACTATCGCTAGTTAGGCTGTTTTTGTACTACTGATAATAAAGGAAAGACCGTCTTTGACTGCGATGGCGCTCGTCCGAGCTTTGTAACAGCAAAGCAGCTCATTATAGCAGTTGCTAGCTATGACTGTTCAACAAAGAACCAGGAAGACTATGCGTATTGGTGGGGCGATCGGATATAGTAGCAATTAAATGAATGGTTAATTTAAAGCCAAACGCCTCTGACTCGTGCATGTGGTATCAATGGATATGTGTTGCCAAAAATCTGCAAACCCGTCATGTGGGCTATAGATTTTATCAGTGTAGAAATTTAAAATAATGCATTTGTACCCTGATACTTAGTCAAGGCATATTTTTTCACTTTAATACGAACTTAAATACAAAATGTGACGTTTATTTTTCTGATAATGCTCTGGGTTCCCAAAATCAATATTACATTTGATGTTAGTCGGAATGACCCAGATCCTAACTACTGATGGCAAATTTGAGTTGGAATGGAATCAAACTTTTTGTCCTACATCACAAAATATGGTCAGCAGATCCGATGCCACTGTTTTGGTGTGTTTAATTGGGGAAAATGCGAGTGCGCAACTTATTTGACGTTGGTATGAAGCTGCTCTGTATAGCTGAAATATCATTTAATGAGACCCTTGCTAGAAATAATGCGTATTTTGTGCGGCAAAAGTAAAATTTTTGTATTCCTTCAATTCTGATGTCATTTAAATATTGTTGATGTTTTGTAGTAAACAAAATAAGAAAGTCAGTGCAGCTGTAATGTACAAGAGGGAGATAGATAGCCTAACTGTAGGGGGTACTAACAATATCGCATGTCTTAGAGACCCAGTGTTATTTTGGCGTTTGGACCCTGTGTTATTTACTCTAATTTTTAGATTAAATGGGCTCCCCTGTTGATTTTGCATGAGGGATGGGGAAACATAATTTGATTATGATCACAAACACACCTTTAATAACTAGCTATGTCAAATGTATAGTAAAAAAACAAGTGTATCTATGATAGCTATTGAAATAACTACTGACAATGATATTATGCACATCCATTTTGATTGCCAAGAATAAAAGTTGGGCCTGTGGCAAGGACAACTATAGATTCATAGGCTGTGAATGGTTGAATGGTATCACCAGTCTGTAGCTATGTTATGGTTGTTAATCTGAATCACAGAGTATTGCGTTCAGCTCTGTCTTGTGAATTGTGTCACCCTATAGTTCCTCTCTGCTTGAGGTGACTTCCTGCCCTGCAAATTCATGTGAATGCAGAAAGCTGAAAGGGTCAATTCACTGATTGGATTAGCTGTCTTCAGAAAGATAGTTGACTTGTCCACATCTTTGGTTTACCCAGTAAGTAAAAGTGACCAATTTTAAAAGTAGTTTAACTTTACATAAATCTTAGTTCAAATAAAAATGTATTTTTTCCTTTGGTGTCATTTTTAAATTTATAATTAGCTTTTTTTAAGTTTTGCTGTGGTTTTCCCTATTCTCAATAGCCTTACTGTAGCAGTGTGAGTGGGTCAGTGGTCACAATCTGCTAGGTTGCGTTTCTGTTGAATCTGCACAGATCCTTTGATCTTCATTCTACCTAGATCAAGCTCAATTTAACGGACAACAGATCCCAACTGAATGCGCGGACTGTTTTTTCCTGGCAGGTTGGCAGTGCGGAGGGATCACCCTCTCTGACTGGGCGGGGTGAAGACGGCGAGGGACGCGGAGAGGCCCGGAGAAGGATCAGGCAGTTGGTCAGGGAACGCAAGATGTCAAGTTTTTTTTACAGTCCCCGTGGGCGCGGGGCTGGTGGGGTGCCCTTCAGGAAGAGGAAGTCACGTTTCACCTTTGACGAGGTCCAGCTCTTGTTGAATGAAGTGAGGAACAACCGCCACATCGTCATCGGCAAGTTTTCTGTTTTACAGCCTTGTCCTTGTGACCTTGTACTGCCACATAACATTCAGTACCACAGGGTATGTTTTTGATTGGCCCAGACTGTTTTTGTGTACAACAGTGGATATTTTGGATACTCACAGAAGTTTCTCAACCTGCCTGCTTCACAATGGCTGGCATAGGGGCATCAATTGATTTGTGATTTAAAACAAGAAATATACTTCAAGTAGAGGGATGGGTAGCGGCATTAGGACCGCTAGTTTGCTAGCTAGCGGGCAAAAGGTTGTTAATCAGAGGTGTTCCTAACTAGCTGACGTTACCTAATTAGTGAGTGAAGTGACTAATTTTGTCAAAATTTGAGTGCTGGATCAAAATAACCGAACTATCATTTCCTAGTAGCTAATTAAAACAAGATTCTGAGCTCCTGTCAGCGTTAGTCGAAACAGTCATGTAGACAATTCATCAACCCTGCTAGATAGGCAATGCAAGTGGGATTGCTAATGGCATTAGCCCCGCTACCTAGCTAGTGAGCAAGAGGTTCTTAATCACAGGAGTTCTTAGCTAGCTAACGTACGAGTAATGTCGCAGTATAGCAAAATGTTGTTTTAAATTATTTTTGTTGATTAATTATTGTGAGCAGCATTTCCTTGAGTGGATGCTCTTTTCTTTTGTTTGACCTTTGTAGGTAGACTAGCTGACTGATGTAGCATACTTGTCATGATGTAGGCTACCTTAAGTTATATGCTTTGTGGTTTTTCAAACGTTTTAGTTGTTGCAGGTACATTATTTATTTCAGCTGCTTTGTTGCCGATGTTGGGAATGAATTTGGGGGCGCGGAGGGCGTGGCTAGAAAAAGTAATATAGCCCCAGGGCCTACCGTCCTGTAGATGCAGGCCTGACTGTTACTCGGCATGGCCTCAGCCTTTCTGCTGCCGGAGGCCGGATTCGGGGGGGGGGGGGGGTTCCGATTTTCAGGTTACAGATTGATATTTTTATCTAAAGGTTTTTTCTAAATGTTACTCATTTATTTGAGTAAACGGTCCCAGCCCTTGTCAACATATTTTGTGATTAAGAAAGGCATAATTGGCCTGCATATTGCGTAATGATTGAGATATGAATACAGCTTTAAAGGGAGGTGGGCCTATGGAATAGACGTTATAACCGTGGCTGCAAAAACAGCTTTCAGGTTCTGTTGTAATTGTCTCAAGCAGCTGCAAGTTATTGACGTGGATCTGCATGCATTGATTCTGAAATGAATAGTACTGTGCAACTGGAGACTGAAGTAATAATCTCCTAAATTTAAAAATTTCTAATTTCAATGAAGAGACTGGAAAGCCATGTGAACTGGGCGTGCACATATTCACTACCAGTACTCCACAGATAACAGCATTCTTTGTAACTAACTTTGACGTATGTCTTTCTGTGGATATTGACGTTGTTGTTCTGTGGATGAGAATTAGTATAATTCGCTGCATGGTTCAGGAACTCTTTGGTCTAAGGATGCTGTTAGCCAGGTCTGACACTATTGCTCAATGCTCACATAATGTGTGGCAATGGTAGGATAACCGCATGGGTTTGGTGGTTGCTGTGAGTCCCTTTATCACCCCCTCCCACACCTGACAGTTTATTCTCGCGGCTCACACTATTGGCAGATTTGAACAAGCGACGGAGTTCTTTGGCACAGGGAGGGGAGGGGGAGAGCTGGCTTGTTTTGAAAACACAATGGCTAGCGGCATTTTGCTTAGTGTATCTTTAAAGGCATACTATGCAGGACTTTTACCTTGTAAATATTATGAATTAACCATGTTCAGTCATGTCTATGATGCACTGGCAGCAGAATGGCAATATGAGTAAGAAAGTATATCTCAACATTTTTAGGCAATATACGATACATATCCCGATAAAAATGCATGCTCTGAAATAGCTTAACAGAGTGATTTTCAGTCAGAATCCTATAGCCTACTTATTGTAAGCAGTCTATATTATTGCAATCCGATATGCACAACTTGTGCATAACCAATTGTAGGAGCTGACTCAGTAAAACAATAACAGTGCTTGGACACACCTATGCTTGCACATCAAATACAGCATACGGAACTAATGCATAACTGTCAAGTGAAAATAAATAGTTGAACATTGGCATAATGACGTAGCATAAAAAGGTAAACAGAAATTCTCTCCTGTACACATCATTTGTTTCAAGAGATACTGATTGAGTGGGATCTGTGGATAAACAGTGCACACTGAATGAGCCTGAAGCCACACAAAACAATTTCTGTGCAAATTAACAGAAAGAAATGGCTTCTTTAAACATTAAGTATTTTTTCCAAGTATTTCCTTTTACCTTGGTGTGCATAGGCCCTTTCTCCTGTGTAACGCAAACTTGTTATCTGGCTGCTGAGCTGCTCTTACAAGGAACAGAAGTCTATCTAGTTTCTGCCTTGAGTGATGCTCGGTGGCATGACACAATGTTGCCACTGAAACTAAATACCCTCCGAGGGAGAACGAAAGGGTGACATTGAAACTGCTTTTCCTTGACAGCCACAGCAATTAAAAAATGGAGATACAAAAATAAAAACGGTATAAAAATGGATATGAAATATGAAATGGAGGTGAGAGTGCGAGGTTTGGGGTGGAGGAGACTTTGATTGTAAACACAGAACCACAGCAAAACTAAAAATGCTGCATAGCATGCCTTTAAACAGCAAGTAAGATATCCTCAAGAGAAATTGTTCTGTTCATGTTCTGTTTCAAAACAAATGCTAGCATCACATGCGATGTTAACAATAATACAAATTAGCACAACTTGAAAAATGTAACTAATAGTGATGTTAGCGAACATTTCATTAACTATAATGTGCAAGGATTATTGATCATGCTTCTAAAAGCAGTTTTGAGCAGCCCACAACAATCTGCTGTTGGTCTGCGCATAGAAGAAAGCTTTTAATGTTAACTGACATTTTGTGACTGCCATGCTTTGGTACCGCTACTTCTGCGCTCCGCTTCTGGTGGATACCGATCCTCCACGTCTGATACGTCTACTACGTGCTGTGTGGTTCTGCAGTCGACAGGCCGGGTTTTCACAAAACTAATTTGGCCGCATAAAAAAGTGCAGCATAAGCATTAAGCACAATGCAATATTATTGATATTGGTAGCTCAATATTGTATCCCCTGCAAAATTCTTATTATTCTAATATTTGATATATCGCCAGATCTAAATGGCAGTCACTGTCTTTGCGTGCATCTGTGAAATCTGTGCTCGTCTGCCTGTATTTCTTTTTCTAAAATGTGTTTGTGACGTTTCAGGGCGTGGCGTTCTTTTTAGTTTTTCTGTGTGGGGGGGGGAAAGGTATGGCTACAGATCCTGTGGGGTGGTATCAGAGCGTTTGTTGCTAGCTACTGCAATGATAGAGGTGAAGAAGCACAAGTACAGCGAAGCAAAACAAAAAGTCAACAGGGCTAGAGTCAACCTCGGAATTGCTTTTCCTCGATAGCCAGAGCTGAAGTTCACAAATAGTATGAAATGTGACGCATGTTTCCCGTGGGACCTGTAAGTACCGTTACCAGCAAGTTACGTTAGGTAGCTTGATGGTCGAAATCGAGTACTCGAGGTGAGTGGGCGGAGTTGAAGTTGAAGTCAGAGATGTAGACTTCTTTGATTGTATATACAGGACCACAGCAAGGCTAAAAAATCCTGCATAGTTTGCCTTTAATTTTATCCTAAGCACCAAACAATAAAAAAGCCCAAACATATGCACACTCACAAGCCAAAAAAACCACAACCTGCGACTCTTTAAATTGACTGCAACTTTGGCAAAAAAGTAGCCCAAAGTCGTTATAATATGTGACTTTATTATCCTCATTAAAAATTTTATTGAAAAAATTTTATCCCCAGATTTAGGATATTGTTAAAAAAATGTTAAATATAAAAAAATCTATTTGGGCGAGAGCAAATCTTTTTGGGCTGGCCACCCAAATAAAGTATGTGTGGGAAACTGCATAACTCAGGTGGGAGCGCTATGTTCTCTTTCACTGCAAGTCGCTCTGGAGTGTCTGCTGACTGACTGTGATGCAGTGTAACTCAGGCCTGCCCTGGTTTCTGTCTCACAGGCAAGTTCAACAGGGGCGTCTCGGCCGACGTGAAAAAGCGCACCTGGGCGGAGATAACCGCTCGCATCAACGAGATCAGCGAATGCCCGCGCGAGATCATCGAGATCATCAAGAAATGGTCGGACCTGAAGTGCGACACCAAGCGCAAGGTGGCGGCCATGAGGGCGGGGCTGGGCGGGGCCAGCTCGGCGCTGCGCATATCCCGCGACCTCTCGCCCGTGGAGAACATGGTGCACGAGATCCTGCAGCTGCCCCCGCGGGACGACGGGACCAGTGGCTACCCGGGGGGCTGGGCCGGCCTGGGGGGCGGGCGGGTGGAGGAGAACGGGGACGACGACGATGACGACGACGACGTCCTCCTGGGAATGCCCTCCGCCAATGGCAGGCTGGACCTTCCTCCCATGCTCCCCATGCCCCATCTGCCCCCGCACCCCCTGGGCATACCCGTCTCCATGGCCATGCCCATGCCCCTGCCCCCACACCCGCTTGCACACAAAGGAGAGCTTGCCATGCCCCCCTCGGTCTATGGCCTCTCTGCCCGGGATCCGGCCTTCTCATTGCCTGTATCTGGTAGGACTGGGGCTCGTTCTGCTCTTTCTGGGACAGGGTGCATTTGAATGCATTTCTGTGTTGAAGCTTGTAATCTCAGTGTAGTATTAGGTAGTATTTATTTATTTATTTATTTATTTGATCCGTGAGCTCATATAAATTTGTGCAATATTGGACTATGCTGTTGATGAATAGCATTTGTAGAAGTTTCAGAAATGCATGTGAGAAGTATCTTAGCGCTTGGATGTCTATGTGTCACATTTGTGAAACATTAAATAAGTTTTTAAATAATATATGTTAATGCAGGAAGCATGGGAGGCATCCACGTACATTAGGTTTCTTTGTAAACAACTTTATGTCTATGCCAGGATCTGTTTACATGCAGATGTTACCTGAACAAATTCAAAATTCCTAGCTTAACCCTTTTCTTTGTCTGTTTGGCAAATTGTGGACTGATTTTTGCTCATTCTTTTCCTGCTCCCTGCTGCTTGTCCTGTAGGGGATGGTCCTCTTTCTTCTTATGAAATGCAGTATGAAATTCCTCACGCTGAAGGTAAGAAATTTCCCACATAAGCACTCACTGCTGAGCCCCAAATACGAACAACTATGGAGGTCTCAGCTAAATTACATAAATACGTGGCTTGGCTAGAGGCATATGTCTGTGAGGTTTCAGAGCTCTACATTCAGTTACTAGAACAATTACAGAAGGCGTCCTTGTGTCTTGTGATTTCCCCCCCTGATAATCATGTTGCATTTGGTTCAGCTGATGCATGTGTGTAAGTGTGTCTGCATGCATAAGTGCCTGCATATGTGTAGGTGGCATGCATGTATGTCCATGTGATGAGAATAGGTGAGGTATATTGCATTACATTACATTTATTTGGCAGACACTTTTATCCAAAGCGACGTACAATAAGTGCATAGCTGTTCACCTGGTCAATTGTACAGGTGTTCACCTGTTCATTTTCCCCTCAGACCAGGGCTTGGATGTGGAAGACTCGGACGGGGAGAGGCGCGAAGGCCCGCGGCCGCCACCCTTCCTGGCCCCGCCCAGCCCTGCCGAGGAGGAGCACCACCTGACGGGCCTGAGGCGGGCGACCGCCGTGTCCTCCGCCCGCTCCTCGTCATCGTCGTCGTCCACCGCCATCCCCGCTCCTTCCTCCTCCTCCGCCGCTGCCCCCCCTGCGCCGTCCCCCAGGGGGGTGGAGGCCACGCCCCCTCCGCCGCCGCCGGCCCCGGCGAGCTCGAGCGCGCGGGACAAGATGCTGCAGAACGCCACGGCGAGCGTGCGGGAGCAGCACGCCACCAACGCGCTGCTGGAGACGGTGTCGCGCTCCCTGGTGCTGCTCTCCGAGTCGGTGCAGCAGCTGGTGGAGACACAGCAGGAGTTCGTGCGCGACTCCCTGCGGCTGCAGCAGGAGACGGTGCACATCCTGCGGGATTTCTCCACCGGCGCCCTGGCGCTCATGCGAGACAAGCTCAACGGCCGGCCGCCGCCATAGCGACAGTAGCCTGGGTTACAGTACCCTAGGTGGAAGGGTAGGGGGAGGGCTCCCTTGGGTGTTGCAGGAGAAGGAGAGTGGGCCACACCCAAACAGATTACCATGCAGACCTGGCTGTCGTATGGAAAGCATGGGTGCTGTAGGGACATTCCTGATTCAGGGTAAAACTGCTCTTGTTAAATAGATATGTGGATAAGCTAGCCAGGCCCCAGTTCCACTGATAAATATACATTTTTCAAGAGTGTACTGTACGTCAAACCACTGGCTGGTTTCTTGCCTCATCTGGATCGTGCAGAGTATTAGTTAGGGCACTGGACTTGTGACTGGAGAAAATATGGTGGGTTCCAGAGTATAATGGTATACAAACAATTATACTAATTTAAGAATTATTAACAATTATTTAAGAATAATAATTTGGTATTGAGTAGCCTTGAAATTGAAATCAGTCGACGTGGAAACTGAGGGTGAGTTGGACAGCAGGCTGGTGATTGGCTGCTGCAAAGATGTACCATTATACAACGAGCCAATGGTAGTAGATTAAATGGGGGTAGCGGGGTGGGGGGCGGCGATATAACTGTTCTTGACAGCCAGTCATGGCTGCTCACATGCTGTATGTCACTGTACAAGAAATTGCCAAAGTGTTTGGATGGGGAGGTGCAGCCGAACATTGCCATACACTAATGGCCCTTATAGTAGTTTTAGTCATTAACACAACTGATGTTTCGAAGCACCACCAGAACCCCTTGTCGCATACGTATTTTAAGTTAACTTATTTAAATAAAATTTTATTGACTTAATTTTACTACAACAAATGAGAAGACAAAAAAAGTCAACCACAGACAAATGTTCTGTTTGTTTTTGTGAAATAAAGGAACGGTCGTGGAATATTTTGCAATACTGTACAGAACTTTTCTTTTGTATTATTTTCAAACCCTGCAATGCGTTTCGTGGCATTTGGCCCAGACATCTGGTTGTAATAAAGGTGATACCGGTACTACTGTAAACTCAGCTGATACCTGTATTTATTTTTTAATGAAAGAAATGACTAGTGAAAAATCATATTGCACAGAAGGCACACATGGATCCTACTTTCCACCGAAGTCATGTTGTTTTCCATAATGTACATTTTCTATGTCTTAGGAATTGATATTTAGATGATACAGTATTTTGATGTTTTGTTATAAATCACAGTTCATTGTCCATACAAAAGAACAGGACACATTTTAACCATTGTGTCTGCAAATGTGTTCTCATTCTTATTGTGACTGAATGTTAGTTTTTCCAACCCATGCCTTTTTAAATCCACATGCCATCAGTTCCTTTGCAAAATAAAAACAGTTTATGTCACAGCTGTTATGATGCATCAGAATTTGTGCAGAATTTTTATTTTAGCCAGCTTTGCAACTGTAATGCTGTGTCATACTGTGGTTCCTCGTGTATGTCTGTCCCATGGAACACTAAACTACCTGATTTAGAAAGAATCCAAATACTGGAGTAGCTGTGCCCCCATAGGCTGAGACTGTGTGTGGGCCCCGTCTCTCCTGCCAGTTCTGATTAATGTCATTTTTAATATGTGGGAACTTGAGCTGGAGACTGTGCCACACAATGTGCAATGTAGCATATATTGGGCTCATAACCAGAAGGTCTCTGGGGTTCACTTCTTAGGTGGGCTGCTATACCCTGAGGAAGGTGCTGAACCAGAATTTCTGCCTTACACGTCTAGGTGTACGAGTGGGTAATGTGCAAACTGTTCTGTAATTTTCCTTGGACGGGTACCTGCAATGCGAATAAATAATTTTTAAAATCATGTATTGAAACCACAACATTGCGTTGCATTTTAGTGTGTGTGCGTGTGTGCATGTGTGCATATGTTCCATGGATTATTCCATAGCAACAGGGTGCAATTCCATTATTAGCAGAAACAAATTTACTGATTAAAAATGGACAAACCATACAGGTCAATAAACATGTCTTATCAACAAATTGTTTTTCTCTTGCTATTAAACAAGTGATGCAATGATGTCAATGGGATGACATTTCTGATGGGTAACAGAAAGGGCCCAATTTGGTTTTTGATTTTTTATTGTTTATGATCATGCTGCCAAAAGAGGAACATGAAGGAAAATGTATGATAAATATACTCATTATAACTGATACTTAAGATTATATCAGCTCACATTAATATTTGCATCAGCCCTGCGCAGTGGATTGTCCTACTGAGAAGGTGAAATTTTGCACAAAGATAGTTCACAGTAAAACAGGAAATAGCAGCTTTGAAGTAAGGCAAAAACTCCCCATTGGGGAGTGCCGGTAGAAACAACTTTCCGGAAGGGAAGAAGACATGCGAGGAAGCCAGCTGTAGAGGCAGCCTATGTTCTGCTGGGTAGCTGGATGTCAGCACTTAAAGCTAGGCTAAGTGGTAACAGAAAGGTCATGGGGAAACCGTTGGACCAAGTACCTGTGGTTGGGCAGATTATAATCTGAAGTATTAGATTAGCTGGCAGAAGAAGAAAAAAATTCAAAGCAAAGAAGTGGATGTTAATGTGCAGGTCAGAGGAGCAAAATGATACATCTAGGCCTCCAGTGTGTTCCATAGTGTGGGCTTGAGGAGGAGAGGGTTGTGGCTGGAGCCTACTGTGGTTACTGACTACATAATTACTGTGTTAAGCGTGGCACATTTAGAGGCCCGAGTGCAATATGGAAAAGCCCCTTGTTGCTAAGCTATGTCAGTTTTTCTAAAAACAAAATGTGACAAAAGGGGTGTACACAACCATGACAGTTGTCCTGAACTGACAACACTCCAACGCAGCAAAGAACAGCAAATCAGGGCAGGGAGGCAGGACCCTCAGGGTGCTCTTGATCAGCTCGATGTTCCCGATCCACCCTTTCTGTTCATTTTCTACAATAGGACTGACTAAAAATGTTCGTTTTGAGCCTACAGTTGCCAAAACAGAAGCCTGAACAGGCGCAGGGACATTATTTCATAAGGCAGGAGCTCTGCAGGAGAACGCTCTGCCTCCCATTGTAATTTTAGCTATTCTTGGAAATTTCAAATAGCTGCATTGTATGAACAGAGCAGTCAAGGAATATAATATACGAGGAGAACAACCTTCTAGTCAATTCTAAATTTAACAGGCAACCAATGAAGTCAAGCAAGCACCAGACGTTTCTTAGTACATGTAAGTACCCCCGCAGCCACATGCTGTACCAGTTGGAGATTTTTCATGGATGAATTAGTGCCACCAGAAAGCTTTATACAGACCCCTCCTCTTGTTGCTTGAGGTCCCACTGAGATGATGCCTTCTGACCCACTCTGATCGAGCTGCGACTTTAAGACTCAGGTAATTGTCCCTTTGTAACCTAATCTCAGCCTTTAATAAGTGATGTGCTTGTGGGAGCTCACCCTGCTGAGCTGGTTCAGTTTGCCTCACAAAGACGGAACACACAACATCCACCTAAGGCAAAGAAGACTATTGAGAATAACCATCAGCCGAGGAACCAGTCCCAGTTATCTAACAGTCTGCCACTTGGATACACCTGGCCATGAATCCTGAATAGTAAGTGCACTGCATTTGTAACAGTCCAGCTGTGTACAGACTGTGGTATTCACAACAGTGAATATTTAGCAGGTACACCTTATGTACACTATATGTAAACTTTGATGGCATCTAGGAAAAATGTTTCCCATTTAAAGTGTCTTTAATGTTTTAATTGGACGTCAATTGATAGTGTTCCAAAGATAGGTCATTGTTTACTGAAAGAATAAGGTGGTAAGGCCTATTTTGTGTGAGTGAACAGTTTCACCACGGCATTGATCTTTTTACTTAAACTTCCATTGTTAGCTTAGAGGCTTTAAAAATAGATGCATTTAAGTGGGATGTTGTAACCAGACATGTACACCTGAGGTGCCTGTGTTTTGATGACATCATTTCATCCCCAGTGACTATTTATTCAAGCTGCTTCTGATTGGAGATTCCGGAGTGGGCAAGTCCTGTCTGCTGCTGCGTTTTGCGGTAGGACATCTGCCAAATCCGGTCCTCCAGGATCAGGAGCACAGCCACAAGGATGAGAGAGATCACATGGCTAGATTGGGTCCTAGAGCCCATAGGCTTTGAGCACCTCTAGCTTATGAAAGAGGGAACGAGACTTAATTTATCAGAATTTGATTCAGAGGGTATCTTTGGTTTCAGTCCTATGTTTTGAAGTTATTTATAAATCTTATTTACAAAGAGCAAAACAGCATCAATTTTCTCAGAATGCAATGCAGGGCCCATCTAAGCTGTGAAAATGAATTTGTAGACCCCCAAGCACAGGGTCTTCTGACTGAATTCCAAACTGGGGGAGAAAGTATGAAAGCAAACTCCCCAGTGTATAAACCACATAGGCATTTTCCTCAGATCTGTCCACATACTGCACTTTCAGGATGACACTTACACAGAGAGCTACATCAGCACCATTGGGGTGGACTTCAAGATCAGGACTATTGAAATGGAGGGGAAGACTGTCAAGTTGCAAATCGTAAGTACCCTCAATAGATGACAGTATACATTTGCTGCTGGAAGCTTGCATTGTAACAATTCAATTTGTTTATGACAACCACAATAGGGGAGAAAATGGGTTGCTGTTTTTATTTTGTGGGCAGAATATCATCATCTCTAATTTGATATTTTATCCATATGTATATAGGCCAATCACAGGACCTAGAGATGGCACTCCTGGTTGAGGCTGGAACATTGCTCTTAGTGCAGCAGTTGGCTACATATGTTTTACAGAATGCACATTTTAGTGTGCTCTCTCCTAAATTGATGGAGGATGTTGCAGCAGTGGGAGGAGCCTATTTAAAAAACAAATAATTTAAATAAAAACTTGCATATGGCTGTGGTCCACTGGGGCTAGGGATATGAATGATTTCCGTGCTCTTCCTTGCAGTGGGACACAGCAGGTCAAGAGAGATTCAGAACCATCACATCCAGTTACTACAGAGGAGCCCATGGCATCATAATAGTCTATGATGTCACTGATCAGGTAGGGCATCTATCACACTCTGATGGCAGAAAACAGAAACAACTATGCAAGAAAATTAAGAAATAGAACAGTTCTGATACAATGGTGCATTTCATGTGCTTAAAAGTGATATTTATGTGCATGCAATTCATCCCCAGGAGTCCTTTAACAACGTGAAGCAATGGCTGGAGGAGATTGATCGATATGCCTGTGAAAATGTTTCCAAGCTGCTGGTGGGGAACAAGAGTGATCTGGCTAACAAAAAAGTTGTTGACTTCACTACTGGAAAGGTACTAACAAATCGTCTTCATAATTAAAATACCTACCCTTCCGCACCACTCTTATAGCTGGTGAACTACATTAGGCAGTATAGATACTGCAGCAAAAGATAAAGAAGTGATATTTGACACATACATATATTTGTTGGAATAACCAAAATCCTTACAGATTGATAGGTTGATACAAAGTAACCTTTGTCTTTGCTCCCTGGCCTGCTTGTCCCAGGAATTTGCCATGTCACTTCAGGTTCCATTCCTGGAAACAAGTGCAAAGAATGCCAGTAATGTGGAAAAGGCTTTCCTGACCATGGCCACAGAAATCCAGAAGCGCCTGGGCAGCAGTGACGTTCAGAATGAGACTTCTAAAGTTAGCTCTAAAATCAACAGCGCCCCCCTGTGGCTTGGAGGAGAAAAGGCAGCAGCAGAGGACGTCAACTCTTGCTGTTGACCACACAGATAAGACCCAGACCCCAGCGTGAAGGATCGTGAAATCATGCTAAACTTAAACTTTTCCTATTGGTACCTAAATATTAATTTCTTTAAAAATTGATCTGTTTTCCTAATCACACCTTATAAATAAGTGTGTGATGTTTGCAGTTTCACCAGGATTCACAAAAGCCCATTATGCCATGACATTACAGAGATCAGAACAATTCCAATAGGAATCACATTGAATGCACAGGCTGAAACACCTTTATGATTTTGTCAGGTATGATGTCCAGACATAGAGTTCATAGAATTCCTACCAAAATGCCAGTTAGTTTGGTTCTTCATACAAATGTGTCCACATTATAGCATTTAAAAAACTCCTGGAAGAGAGGGGAGTGGGATTTTGAAAGGGGAGAGTGGTTTGTGTTTTTGGGTTTTCTTTATAACCCTAAATGACCAGTTCCAGATGATAACCAAACAGTCACCTGTTTAAAGATGTTTATTAGGGTGATTTCAGTCAGGTGACATCATTAAAATTCTATCAAAATAAGAGCACTCTGCTTGTATATTTCCACACAACGATACTGGTCAACATTAATTTTTCAGCTTATAATAATAATAATAATAATAATAATAATAATAATAATACATAAAATGTGGAGCCAATCAAATATCAGGGGAATGAATCAGTGACCTGAACACCAATTTTGGCCAGGTCACTGGGGCTAACACTCCTAATCTGTAGATAAGTGCCATTATTATATTACTCTCTCAAAATTTTAATGACCATGGCACATAAGGATTGCTGTTCAACACCTCATTTGAAAGAGTACTATAGTGCAGTGTCTCATCATTGCAGTAGGGCATTCACAGTTTTGCTATACAAAGGAAAGACTGCCTCCTGCTGGCACATCACTTCATCAACAACTCAGTTCATCCAAGAGGTCACCCATCCGAGTACTATCAAAGCCCAGCATTTAGCTTCATCTACAATATCAAGAAAAGGCTGTGGGATGCCACAGCCACTACTCTTAAGGGAAAATAGCAAAGATATGTTTAGTCCATTTTCTTTACCCTTTAGATAATCCTGTCTAAAAACATATATACAAGGCAATTTATATATCATAGAAATAATAATACTGATTTTTTAACACGCCAACATTGCATATATTTTAATTACATTTTACAGACCATTTAGTTACAATTTACAGACATTTTTCCCTAAAACATAACATGTGTGTTTACTTTTAGGAACAATATAATTTTAAAATGTGCATCAAAGTATATATTTAAATATGCTTTTCTATGTTTTACCATGTTATGAAGCACTTGAACCAAGGGCCTTGAGCTCATGGTTATGCAAACCCACAGGACTGACAATGTGGGCAAACACACACACACACACACACACACACGTGCATTAACACACACACATCACTCTCTCTTCCTGTTTCCCAAGCCATCAAAGTACAGTGTCATGGCCATGGCACAAGCACACTATCATAATCAAATTGTACTTGGCATTTTCTCCCAGGCAACAGAATTATCTATTGATATATTTATGAAACATCAGCATCAAAACAAATATTGATGGTCTACAAATTCTTGGTCCCTTTTAAGAAGCCAGACATC
This sequence comes from Anguilla rostrata, assembly GCF_018555375.3. NCBI lineage: Eukaryota > Metazoa > Chordata > Actinopteri > Anguilliformes > Anguillidae > Anguilla > Anguilla rostrata. The sequence goes on from NC_057944.1 coordinate 28,112,035, forward strand.
AAATTCCAGACATCAAAATCTCAGCCCAAGGGCATGCCTTGTGCATAATTCACAAGGTATTCCTTGATAAATTTTTACTAATCATGACTTATCAAACTTCTGAATGTACCTCTTAGACAAATGTACTGTGGCCACTTTATTGGGTACAACAGCTTGTTTATGCAAAAGGTCTGCTCCTCAAAACAACATCATATGGCTGAAACTCAATATATTAATCATGGTGAAGATGTTTAATGGTTGTTCAATTAAACATTATAAATGGGCAAGACGTGATTATGATTGTGGTATGATTATAAATGGGCAAAATATGATTATGATTGTGGTATGATGGCTAGTGCCAAACCTAGTTGTTCTCAGAAACAGCTGCCCTCTTGGATTTTCATGCACTACAGTCTCTAGATTTTACAGAGAATGGTGTGATAAAAACATCCAGTGAGCGGCAGTTCTGTGGGTGAAAACACCTTGTGAGAGAGGTCAGAGGAGAATGTGTAGACATATCTGTACACACACACAACACATCAAACCTTGAAGCAGATGGACCAGAGCAGCAGAAGACCACACCAGGTTCCACTCCTGTACTCTAAGTGCAGAATGGCCACGTGATCACCAAAAATAGACGATTGAAGACTGGAAAAATGAATCTCGATTTCTGCTGTGACATGTGGATGGTAGGGTCAGAATTTGGCGTAAACAGAATTAATCCATGGATCCATCCTGCCTTGTGTCAACGGTGCAGGCTGCTGCTGCTGGTGTAATGGTGTGGGGATGGTTTTCTTGTTCACATTAGGCCCCTTTATGCCAAATTAATATTATTAGAATGCCAGAGTATACCTAAGCATTGCTGCTGACCATGTGTATCTCTTTATGGTCGCAGTCTATCCATTTTTCAAATGGATACTTCCAGCAGGATAATGTGTCATGTCAACAAAGCATGACCATCCCAAGCTGGTTCCAAGAACATAACATAACTTTACTCCAATGGCCTGCACAGTCCCCAGATCTGAATTCAATAGAGCACTTCTGGGATAAGGTGGAACGGGAGGTTCACAGCATGAATGTGTGGCCAAAAAATCTGCAGGGACTGTGTGATTCTCTTGAGTCAGCATAGACCAAAATCCATAAGGAATGTTTCCAGCACCTTTTATAATCCATGCAGCAAATATTTCTGGCAGTTCTGGGGCAAAAGGGAGTCCTACCCAGTATTAGATAGGCATTCCTAATAAAGTGGCCAGTGACTGTATTTTGTAAATAAATAAAAATTGTAAAACTTAATTGATGAAAACAAATTGCTGTTCAGTTGACTATATCAATCCAATGCAATAAGGTGATGTTCAACATGCACAAATATTATGGCATCAGGGTAGCTGCAGCATGTTATAATGTGATGGTCCCCTGAGTTATTGATTTTCTTAAATAGGGCCTGCCAGTCTTCTTTTCCTTTTGTCCACATAAAACAATGGCGATCACAAACAGCGTGTATATGTGTGTGTGTGTGTGTGTGCGTGCATAATATAATATAATATAATATAATATAATATAATATAATATAATATAATATAATATAATATAATATAATATAATATAATATAATATAATATTGTCAATAAATTAATTCATTTAATTTGTTTGAAAGCATATTGACTGGATGTAGACACTGGAAACTACAACATGGGAAATTTCGACGGAAACATTGGAGAGTCTAACGAAAGTTGGCTATTTTGGATGCTAATTAAAACTTTTACGACACTAGAAGGACGACTGAATCGTGATGTAACTTTAACTGAGTCTTTGGGGCATTGCCCTCACGAATAATGTCGACTTGTTGCTGTCGAAGGTCAGTAGTAAGTCCATTTCTATTAGACGAAATATTTTAAGTCCCACCTCTTTTGGTTACTCGATGCATCCCAGGATTTTCATTGCCTGACATCAAAGTCAATAAAACTGATTGTGGCCAATCAGTGACGTTTGTCCTTTTCACTCGCGTTCCTGCGACCGGTGGTTCTTATTCAAGATGTCGGCGGTGTCTATCTACCCCATGTGTGTCCGGGCGAGCCGGGGCCTCCTTAGGTTGGGCAACGGAATTAGAGGTGGTTCAACCCCCGCTGTGTTGGACTTGATTCGAACACTTTCTGCAGATCGCCCCGCAGGAGGGGAGAGTAGTGGCACTGGTGGATTAGCTCAAGCGATACTTCAAGAAAGGCTACTACAGCAGCAAAAGAGTCAGGTGAGCACCTGGTTGTATAGCAGTGTACTGATACTAAAGGTTGTGGTTCAAGATGACATAGTCATTTAGCATTCCGAGATTTTTGCTAACTAGCGCTGGTTAACTGGCCAATTTGTAAGATAAGTGTACGTAAAAGCCAGCGAATATTATTAGCCAGCTAAACATCGCTGTCAACAAATACAGTCCAAGTCACTGGGCAGGGAATGCTAGCGAACCCTAGTCAGTTATGTTTTGGAACCAATGTTTCAACGTTAGCGTTACCTGCCACAGCATTGCATGAACAAGATTGAATGAATGGAGCCAGACAACTCCTTTTGCTGGCTGTCCATTTTAGCCATGCTTTAGTCGTTATCATAAGCCGTCTATTGTCGAACTAGCTCGATGGTTATTCTAGTGAATGTCATGTCTGTGATTACTAAAATGTGTGATACTCTTCAGGGAGTAAGCCTAAAACATGTGGTTAGATGGCTCACTGGCTGGCGACGTAAAAGTCATACCGGGCGATCGAACAGATATTTTACCTATACTTACTGGTTATTAGCTAGGTAAACGCAATGTTATTTACTTTTCGTGATTGACAGACATTGTGTTTTTATCTGGCTGGATAGCTATGCGGGCAGCATTGCATTTTGGCGTTGTGTTATGGATGACAGACTCTCAATAAGTTAATTTAACTTGGATGTATTTAGCTGAATCCACATGTCATTTCCATGATCATAGCTCGTTGTAAAAGGACCAGCCTGATGATGACCAATTAATTAATGTGACGGACATGTTTGCCAACGTTTCTGGGTAAATCCGATACCAGATTCCCTATGAAACTGTTCTAAGTGTTTATGAAAGCATTGTATATTTGACATTATGTAGACAGTTGTTTGACCTTCAAGCTGTTTCTTATGGTTCCCATTTGTAACTTATATTACAACCATGGAAGCCTGCCAGCTAGTTAGCATCAGCCTGAAGAGAGTGTAAAGAATCCCTGTTCTGATTGTGTTAGTGTTGGTGTGAGTTCAAGCTGAAGGGGGCATGTGTGGGTCATAGGGACAGCCTCCTCCAGAGGGTGAGGGAGATGGAGACCCTGACAAGAAGCAACAGGACCAGTCCGAGGATAAAAAACAGAAGGAGAACACAGCCTATGCAAAAAAAGTGGTGCTGAGGCTTGCTGGGCTCATGGGGCTCGGAAGTGCGGTCGGGATGGTGTACATATTTGGTAAGTCATCTCTGTCTTTCTTTCTCGCACCCCTGTGCTCTCTGCTGTATAATATCTGAGAATGGCTTATTCAAATGTGTATTAGAACTAGATAAATGAAACTTTATTTGTAAATGGCATTACCAATTCATATTGCAGGAGTAGGCAACCCTGGTCCTAGACTGCTATAGATGTTCCTGGTTTTTTGCTCTCCTCAAACCTATAACTATTTAACTGGATTAATTATTAGGCTGAATGAACACAGGCAACCATGTGCTTGAGGTACTCAGCGTTTTGCCAGTTAGATTACGAATATTAAGACGCAGACTCTTAATTAATCTACCAATCTCTCCCGATCTAGCTTGAATGGAACATAGCGACCCAGGCATAGCAATTTCAGCAATTTCATGTTGCACCACTTGTAGGTCGTAAGCCACAAATTTGTAACTGTAAAATTTGTTGCAAATAACTTGTGGAATGTGGAGCCATATAAAGGAGCACGACAGAAATAAGGGGTCATGTACGAATGGTGTTTAGCATTTGTGGCCGCCTTCGGATTTATTTAGGCTACAGTATTCCTGGTTGAACATTGCAAATGAAAATGTACTGGACAGTAGGCTATATCGATCTATATGCTGCAATTCACTGTGTTACTGTGTAAATGACAAGTACAGATGATGTGAAGCATTTGGTCTAGAAGCACATACTTCTAAATGGACTTTCGTCAATTTTTTTGTCAATTTGCAAAATGGTTAAGTAGTGTATTTAAATCTAGTGCTGCAGCCTAAACTTTTGACAGTAGTTTTCTGTTTATTTTAATGTGGGGGTAAAACTGTCTGATTGATATTTAAGCAAAATATCTCAGCCTTTTCTTTATCTGTTGTGTTGTCTGAAACCTCCAAGAGAGTGAAACTGATTGTACTCACATTGCTGCTGGCTATGAATTTGCATTCTTGTGTGATTTATGAGTAATATAACATTCAAAAATAAATTCTTGTAAGCACTGCAGATTTTGTTCTGAATACACATATTAAAAAGTATAAGTAATCTAAACATTAACAGTATGGAAACATGTTTACCTTGATCTTTCTTGCCCACATTCATGAGACTATAGGCTGTAGGTTAATGAATGTCAGACATTGCCAGACAGTGTGTGAAGACATGTCAGTAAAACAAGCTTTTTTTCCCCTTGGCTCCAAATTGCTGTGTGTATGTGATTTTGTTTTGCTGAAAATAATTAAGAGGGCCCTGTCATGCCACTTTTGATCCGGGCTGCAAAAATGATCCAGGTGACGCAATGACATTCTAAAACAGTTGTTATACCCATTGTGACATACTTAAAGTTTAATTGCAGCGTCCGTTGCTATGCCGACGCTGTCAGCCTCGCTACATTCTTTGGCGGTAAAGAGTCTAAGACAACTCAGCAATTTCTCTGGTTTAATGGGTTATTTTCCAGCCTGAAATGCGATCGTATTAGTATTTACCAAAAAAATCTTAACACCTAGCTTTAATACTTACATAATTCTTGCTAACTATCTTGCACAATACATCAGTGTGCTGATATTGCTACTGTAATGGAGTGAAGTGTGTACCTTCTCAGACAGAAGATATTCTGAAAATAACTTTCCTCGCTATGTAACCTTGTAGCCTAAAAGTAACCTTGACTGTTTCACCAAAAATAAATATGTATCCTGAAATGATAATAGATCATAAGTCTTATTTGTCAGAGACCCTTGAATTAAAACATTGAACCTGGAGGTCGTGGTGTCTTGTATCACCTAGTGTCTTAATTCAGATTTTCTGCTTATTTGCAGGTAGCAATTCAGTCGATGAACAAGGAAACAAGGTATGTTCCATTCAAAACCATTTGGACTGTGTTTTTTTTTTTTCCCCAAAAAGTCGGTGTTCTAGAACTTCATTGCTTTCAACATTAGAATGTTCCGTTAAGAACATTACCAGTGGTTTGCATCGAGTCGCAGGCTTCAGACAGTCGCCGAATTCAAGGGATTCAAGGGATTTGTGTGCGTGCCAAGTTCCCTCGTTCCCAGCCCCTGTACTGTCCTAGCACACTTCACACATAAGTATCGCCTACTTTACAGCCTTGGTCCTGGTTCTGCGAGAGTGGAAGTGGGAGATCCATCAAAGGGCACGCTTCTTTTGATAGTGCACCAGTATGCTCGCCTTGGCTCCCTTTGTTGCCTTGGGTTGGAGTATAGAGTTGAACTCGTGTCAGTAGCAATTAATAGGTTGGCATGAGGATGTGTGCCTCCTCACCTGTTTTATCAAAGGGCACACTTCTCATCCTTGTGCAAAGGCATGTGTCAGCCAGACAGGACCTGGATTCTGGAGTGTGGAAGGGGACACATGAACATCAAAGGGCACACTTCTCACCTGTTTTATCAAAGGGCACACTTCCCATTATAGTGTGAAGGAAACATGCCAAGTAGACAGGGTCTAAACTTTGGAGTGTGGAAGGGGACGCGTGAACTTCAAAGGGCACACTTCTCATTATAGTGCGAAGAGAATATTCCAAGGAGACTGGATCCAGATTCTGGGGTGTGGAAGGGGACACATGAACATCAAAGGACACACTTCCCATTATAGTGTGAAGGGAATATGCCAAGTAGACAGCGTCTGTATTCTCAGGTGTGGAAGGGGACACATGAACTTCAAAGGGCACACTTCCCATTATTGTGTTAAGGGAATATGCAGAGTAGCCACGGCCCAGACTTTGGGGTGTGGAAGGAGACACAGCCATCAAAGAGGACCCTTCTCGCTGTGGTATTGTTGGAGTGTGCCAAGCCGGGTCTCTGGGTGGAAAGGAGGATATGGCCTTGTTGGAAACGGCTCAGTGTTGCCCTGAGAGAAAGCCACAGGCCTTGATCTCATATTTACAGCTTCCTCTCAGGAACTGGCTTCAGTTGTCCAATTAAAGTCAAATGAAACTTTTTTTGGGCACTTTTCATCCATCTTCTGGAGTTCAGTATGCTTTCACGGTGCAGCAGTGTCAAAAAGCAGCAGAATAGAGACAAAGAAATATACAGTAGAATATACGGGGAGCAGGGGCATATTGCTCTGAAATTTGTGTTTTTCAGTAATGCAAAGGTGGTTCAGTCAGTTTAATTTCTATCTAGTCTTATGTATCCCGCCATCAAGGACACATGGCCTGTAGGTTAACTGCAGGGCTGCTCATGAATTAGCCTAGGTTAAGTGCAGCCCAGCTGGGGGGTTCATTTTGAGCAGTCTGTACGGCAGTCCTCTCAAACCCACCATCTACTGTACAAATGCCCCTGTGCAGATGCCTGTTCGATTCCCTGCCTGCGCTTTTAATTTCGTTACAGCACTTCGTGTAGTGCAGTGATGGGCAATTCCATTCCTGCAGGGCCAGTTTGTGTGCTGGTTTTCATTGTCACCAGTTATACTGGACAACTGAGCTAATTAACTCAATGCACCTATGCCGGTTTAACTGTAGATTAGACCACAATAGGATGCTTCATGTTGGCACACAGGAACATACAGTCTTCAGCTGTCATTTATGAACTTATAAAAATGTGTATAAATATCAATGACCAAAACACTGGGTTAACTAAATAATTAATAGCAAAAGCTGGCATGAAATCCAGAATTGGATATGGCCCTCTTTGCCCACCCCTGCTGCAGTGTGATCTCATCTCTGTCTGTAACCCTACTTTCCCTTGTCTGAATAAAGTCAAAAATACATGTGGAGGGTAGACTCTCCTCTCTTTTTTAAAATTAGAAAGTAAAGTGAAGATTTAAAAAAAATGTTTTAATAGTATGATTTAGTGTTATTCTTTATGAATATTTTCTGGGTTTTTTAAAATATTATTCAAGTTTTAGTGCATATTTCAGATCGGATTCAAATTAGTTGAATGTTATTTTGCTTGGAGCTGTTTCATATGGCATAGGCTATCCTTGCGTGTAAATATGGCTTCATGTTAATACCTTAAATAAAAGAAAAGATTTCAGACTTACCTTGTTCTACATTATTTAAGCGCAATGTTTCATGTCAGTAAGTATCGGTAGGCGATGTTTTAATACTGCTACAGTTGCTTGCAGCCTGATCCCTCTGGATTATTATAATCAGAGTGTTTAGTTTGAGGGGATCATAAGAGTGCAATGTTTAATGCAACACTTCCTGTTCATAAAGTACACTTGGCTCCTTTTGACTGTAAAAATATTACATGGAGCCAGAAATATGACTGGCTTCTAGCAAGCTGCTTCATTCCTGCACATGGGCAAGTTTTACTGTCTAACTGCACATTTCTGTACTGAAAAAGTACAATGAAAAAAGAGACAGGAGGCTCACATAGCAGGTGATTGTATGTGCTTTATGTGATCAAAACCTTGACCAATAAGCATACAATTACCTGCTATGTCAGCCTCCTGTCTCTTTTTCCAGTGTGATTTTTGAGCCCCATGTGGAGGTGGAGTGTCTGTGAAGCTTTATCATTTTACTACCTGAAAAGCGGCCGTGGGAACATCCCTGCCACCTCCAGAATGGAAGTGAAGGGGTGTTGTAAGGGTGCGTGGGAGTTGGGGGACCAGGCCGAGAGCGGTCCTGCCTTAGCCTGGTGTGAGGTTATAAACCGGGCCCGGGAACAGGGCTCGCCCCCAGAGATTCCCAGAGCCAACCCCCCCTCCACCTTCAGCGACATCCCTGTGCGAATTGAGCGGGACTGTGCCTAAATGAGTGTTCACATGCCCTTCTCAGAGTCAGCCCCCGCCCGTTTATACCCCGGTCCCACGCTCGCTTCGGTACATTCACACAGTAAATGATCGCACCTGGGCCTTAGCATTTGAGTGCAATGGTGAATTATCCCTGTATTTAACAGCATTGTTCAAATTAGTTTCCCAGTAGTAGAGTGATTGGTTAGTAGTGGGTTAGTTTAACTCGTGCAGGAATTAACATAATCAGCAGAACCACCCCTTAAAAATAAAATGAATCTTTCAGCAAGGCAGTGACCCCAGGTGTGCAAAATGATCCAAGTGTAGCTAGCACAAGGCAATAGCCATAACCTTTAAAGATCAATTTTTACTGTTACTTGTACAGTTTAACATTTGATTATGTGAAAATGAAGTGAAAATGTCAGATTATGGCCAGCGGTGCTGTAGATTTCTCATAACCTTAATTCCCTCATTTGTCATCCATGATGCCAAGCGATTTATACTTACAGCTGCTGTGTAAATTACATGAGAGGTTTTCACCGTTGCTATTTGCCTGAACTTCTCTGCACGCAAAACCCTTCAAATCGTTGGCAAATAGCTTGGGACCTTTAAGTTATAAAGTGGGATTCATCGGGTGTCCAGCAAAAATATTGACCTGGCTGTCGGCCCGAATTCTGAAAGTTCAAACTTAGAACACTTGAACAAAGAAGTAGAGGTGCAGTATGACCACTATGGTCCTGCAAATGGTCCACTATGGTCCTTATGGTTTATTCAATGAAGCATTTTCTTCAGCGTGGAATGTTATGTGAAGGCGCTCTTTATGCACTAGAATCCCTGTTCCTGCTTGTGACGTATTTTGGATAGGTCTTGACTATTAAGGAATAGTTTCTTATCTTGCCTCCGGTTGAGAATGTTATCATTATGCGTGATTCCCACTCAGTACACATGTGCATATAGTGAGGCCTGAGGTTGCTCACTGTGGTCTGGTTAGGGAATCCTATCTCCATTCATTTACTTTTGCACATATAACTAGTCTCAAGGGCCCATCTAATTAAAAAAATACTTTTTTTCCATGGACTTGAAGGCTTTGCCTGCTGTGTGGGAGTTAGTTTATTTTCCTTGGGCAGCACACACAGTTAATGAGAGAGCAGAACGAAGACAAATCCTTCCTGCCTTTCCACTTGCGATGGCAGTTCATTTAAAAGCGAGAGTGAATATCTGATGTTGGTCTAAATGTTGTCTAAATTTTTTGAGACTCATCAGTTAGTGCAACAGAAACATTCTGCTTGAATAAGCTTTAATAAGTCATTCATTTATTTTGTTTTGTCCGGAAAACATTAAAATCTTTTGCCAGGCGCAGCCGCACCAGTTATAGCAAGGCAAACCTGGGTGAGACATACAAGAAATCTGCTGCAAAAATGAGTTTAACTTTGTGCATGGTGCTATTGATCATGCTAGACAAACGCTAAGTGAACTACGGTCTCGAACCAGTGACTTCCTCCTTCAGCCAACCAGCAGAGGGCAGTGATACCTCATTTTACACTGACCCCCAGTGAAATCTGGATAGGCCGTCAGCATTGTAACTCACAGCACTCAGTTTGCGCATTGTGGAATTCCTGTTGCAGCTCTCGTACATTTAGCATCCTTTTCCTCCAGAATCCTATAGAAATAAGTGCTCAAATTTGATCTGACCAGAAGGAATAGGCTATTACTGTGTTTTATTGAATTGTAATGTAATGAATTAAAATGTTTATTGTGAATTGTCCGGTCTTGAGATTTAGCTTTGTCCTTGATTCACCACAAGGGGGCTCTGCAGCGTAGTCTTTGGAGGTGCATAAAAAGCACCTCTGGTCATAATCATTTTTTGGTCCTTCCCACTTCCTGTTAGTGGAACATTGGCATGGTCACTCAGAGCATCATCTGTGACTAGTGTCACAGAAAGAAATATCAGCTTTCATGTTTGATCATAGTTTGTTTCTTGCTGAGTAGATAACAGGTCCTCTTTGTAAGCTGATAGAAATTACAGGGAAAATATGAGTGACACACCAGACTTTGAGGGTCATGAATACAGTCACACTCTGGGGCACACACATGCTTACTTGTACATGTGCGGACACACGCATGTGCACACGCGGGCTAAGAAGCACCTGATGGTGAAGAATCGAAATGGCACGTCCGCACACGCACGGGGGTGCTCACGCAAGGCTCCTCCCCTCCGTTGTCACGGTAGCCCCTCTGTGCAGCATGTGGTGTTGGGAGGGAAGCTGTGCTGTGCAGACCCCCAGGTGGGCCTCCGACTCGCTGGCAGACGCGGCTGAATATTCATCAGCCCGGAGATTAATTTGGCTGGTAATTGGTGGGAAGGAGCGGCGCACACTGCAGACGTGTGACTGCGTAAACATGGGGGGAGGAGCGAGTGCAAGGCAGAGCAGGGTCACACACACACACACACACACACATGCGCGCACACACACACACACACACACACACACACACACACACGCACACATGCGCGCGCGCACGCACATGCACACACACACACACACACACAGTCATGCACACACATGCACATGCACATGCACACACACACACACACGCAAACATGCACACACGCACACACATACACACATACACACACGCATATGCACGCATGCATATATACACACGCACATACATACTCATCTCTGTGACATATACCAAATGGTAGGCTGGCTTCCAGTGAGTCCTTGCAGAAGTCAGCACTGGCTTCTCTTAATTATAATCCGGTTATACTGTATTAATTGTGTTATAAAGCTCTGCATCGAATCTGCTATCAATCTGTTTTCTGATAGCCTTCTCTTGTTGACATTAAATAACTTTCATATTCAGACAAGTCTAGTCCTTGAAATTCCTTGCATCTCTACCAAACAAACCTGCTTCTCATTTCTCGGTGCTACAAACATGGAATAAACTCCTAGTCACAATGAGTTTAGATTGCCTTGTCCCTTGGAGTTCTTTCAATTCCTTAATTAAAGACCTGTGTACAAATGATTCTGCATTTACTTAAATTGATTGCATTTATTTCTTTCTTTTATGTGTTTATGTTTCTTGTTGTGCTTTCTGATTTCCTATTGCATTAAACACATGATTGTTGTATGTAGCCTGTGTATTTACTAGCTCCCTTGAAAGAGACCTTGGTCTCAGTGGGACTACCCTGTTAAAACGAAGGTTAAAAAAATCACACGCACATACTTGCAAAGGCAAAGTTGCTTACATACAGTACATTTGTATGGATCCTGCACACAAAGGTTTTTTAATGGAAAAGGTTTGCGGTCTGATGCCGTGGTCACAACTGGACCAGATTTGTGTGGGTTTGAAACACGGGCCATGCTTGATTAAGCGATTTTAATTTGGTACTCCCAGAAAAGACACAGCTTTGTGAACGGATTATTTCTGATTGTTTGCTCCTTTCAGGAAAATAAACGATTACATCTTTGTTTCCATTATCTCCGTCCCACTCCAAATCCTCGGTCTCACGCTTTCGCTCCAAACGCGCCACACGCAGCCGTAAGCATAACCACAACACTTACACAAAGAGAAAGGCCCCACTGAGCCAAAGTCGGTGCTTTTGGGCACTCTCTCTCTCTGTGCCCCACGTCCCGACACCGAGCGCCTGCTTGTTGTTAGGACAAGCTGGCGCATACCTGAAGGGCACATTCCGAGGGATGACGCAAGAGCGCCCAGACCGCAGAGCGCCAGTTCTGTCACTCATTGTCTCAGCCGCACACGTTCGGGCCACATGAGAACACGGCCCTTTAATCAGGGAATTCTCATTCTGTTTGTACGCACATAAAACATGGAGCCCTGTCTCATACTCTGTCTCATTTCTCCTTACAGATTCCAGATGAGTTTGACAGTGGTGAGTAATACTTTTTTTCCCCCCCTTGTTAATTATAGTAACATGTAAACTGCTGTTTTTTTTACATAGTGAAATTGTCCCGCAGTATTGTCTGTCAGTATATGAGGTTGTGGGAGGGGAAGCTGGGGTTTTACTTTCTGGTTGCGGTCATGCCTGCGGGCAGCTGGGGAGCGCGCGTCTTTATGCGTGATGGCGTGTGCGCGGTGTGCGACCGCACGCTTTGGGAATGATTTATCCCTCCTGGAAATGTGTGCATCCCCCCCATCCCTCCAGCCACACCCCAGAAGGCGAGCTGCTGGCCAGGGCCTTCTGCCTTTATGAAGCCCTTAGAGCCCTCTGGCAGTATTCGACCAGTCCAGCACCCATTTCCATTTCTATAGCCCTCAATATGCTGTGCGCTCACACGCGCACATATGCTCTCGCACCCTCACACGCACACACACACGTGCTCACGCACCCTGACACACACATTCACATGCTCACACAACTTCACACACACACACACACATGCTCACGAACCCTCACACACACACACACGCACATACACACGCACACGCACCCTCACACAAACACACACACATACGCACACGCACATACACACACACACACACACACACACACACATGCTCACGAACCCTCACACACACACACACGCACATGCACATACACACACACACACACACACACACACACACACACACTCGCCTTCTGCCCGGCCGGTGTAATTGTGGCCCTGTCAGGGGGGTACCATGATGGATAGGCTTGTGGTGATCTGCCACTCCTCCAGTCCCTCACCCCCAAGCCAAGAGGGTGCCAACCGGGCTCTATTCCTCCACCAAATGCCACCCAGTCCCCCAGCATGCCCTCCATCATCCGTCATCCTTAAAACTGTCCCCGCGGAAAACAGACAGAGCCCAAGCTGCTGCCCACCCACCCCTCTGCTCAGCAGAGCTGTGCCCTGTCTGGTGCCCCCTGGGCACCATGTCTGTAGTGTGGTGACATGGCTGGTAAGATGCTGTGTGTACATGGATAAACTACAGCACGTTCATCTGCAGTTAGCAGCCATGAAAGGGTTTGGCCATATGAGCGTATGGCTGGATTTTTTATTTGTAGCCTATAGGTTGCTTCACTACCCCCAATTCAATCAAATGACTGGCTAGGCCTTTGACGTGTTTTTGAGAGAAAGTCAGGAAAACCATTTTGCTACCCCAACTGTCCTGTGAGGTCAAATGTTGGTCTTTATCCGTTTATCTGATGTCACATGACTGCAGATGATTTTTTAAAATCTTCTGTGTGTTTGCAATGGCGGGCCTGACTTGGTCAGGGCAGGAACGTAGCATGTTCCAGAACACATGCCCGGGGATGTGTGTTGTCCCTATGAACCCGTATCCTGAGCACCTCTTGAGTCTGGCCATCCAGGGAGTTTTCCTTGCCACTGTCGCTTGCTGTTGGTTTGCTTTGTGGAGGTTCAGCCTGGGGTGTACTGTTCAGCATTGGGACAAATCCTTTGTAAATCGGGCTGTACAGATACATTTTGAATTGATTTGATTTGTACTGATCAGTAGTCCATACTTAAGCAGCTCTTGCAAAGTGCTCCTCTGCTTGCCTGTTTTGGGTCCCCCCTTCACTCAAATCCTGGGTTCTCCGTAGTCAAGATCAGGACAAAATCAGAACTGCTAAGGTGCAAAGGAACCTGCACTTTCCTTCTTCCTTGCGTATGCAAACACAGTGAAATTCTGCTCATGGATGCTTCTGGAGTGCCCTTACCGCTCGGTAGGGCCTGGGAGCCGAACGGAGGGGCCGGTCCGCCGTCGGGCGTCTGGCGGTATTCGCGGCCTGCGGTCTGGTTGTGCCGCTCGCGGCGTGGTAACATCAGGTGCCCCGGCTCGGCATGAGCCATTCCACCCCTGCTCGCCCTCGCCCTGGAGTCAAGCGCTAAAGACCTCTGCTCTCATTCCCTCTGGGCATTGGCAGGGGGGGTGGGAGCCTAATTCATGCGGGGAGGGGATGGAAATTCCACCGTGCACATGTCATATCTGAAAGCTTGTTGGTATTGGTGTATGTTTCTGTCTTATGATATGAGTTGTTAAGTTAAGGAGAGCTAGTGTTGTATTGAAGAGTTGTCCTTCAAATTTGAGTTTTATATTTATTTTGTTTTTTACTTTTTGATGGAGGAGTCATTTGTCTCACCTGAACACTTGCTTTTTCAGTTTTTATTTTTATAGCACCAATGATAATATAATTACCATTTTATAGCAGCCCATATGCTACACCATATGCATAATAGTGTGTTACAAAGACAAACTCACTTTACTTTATAAGACTGTTTAGGCTGCGCTTTTCTCAATATGTTGTGTGAACAACCTTGTATTGTTCAGAGAGTTTCGAAGCTAACTTGCGACCCAGGTCCACAATTAGATTGTGGGTGCCTGATCATCTAGTGGGGGTTGCTAGTGAGGGATGAGGCAATGTTCTCACAGCCGAGAGAAAGCCTCCCTTCCCTGGGTAATGCACTGGCACGGTTCAGATTGGAAGTCGGACCACGTGGCCTGTTCGTGCGCTAGAACAGTGCCTTAACAGGATGAGCCACCCCACAGCCTTTCTGCTTATATTTCTGAGAAGCTAAATTGTTGTACATTTCTCTGCTGGCTGTATGGGCTGTCTGGCCAGAAGCTTCGGCAAACACGCGCTCTCTCGACTCCATAATGAAATGGCTGCAGAACGGAGGAGTGGAGCGCGGGGGTGTTGCTACAAAGCTATGTTAATCTTTTTTTTTTCTTTTTGGGTAGAGAGAGAGAGAGACAGCTGTGGCGTTTTATTAGCGCTGATTTAAAACGAGCCGGAGGAGCAGGCCGTCTAAATGCGGAACAATCGGACGCTGATGTAATAATCACATAATTAATTCCACCCGTTCCCCCCCGGTCCCCACTGGCCCATCTCTCTCCTAGCCGATTCATTACCCCAGGGCCCGGAGAGCCACTGCCCAACGCTAATACGCCAACACCATTCCGCTCCATAATGAAGGGTAATGATGACCTTAGGGGCCGGGGTAAAACGCCTCGGCCCCCACGGGAGTGCGCAGGCAGGCTCCTTCCAGGCTTCCAAGCTGCCCTCCCGCGCTACGCTCCCTCGGCTGACAGACGGCGAGCGGGGGAGGGGGGGGGGGGGGGGCACAAATGGGACTCATTTTGCGGATCGGCCCTTGGGGAACGGGAACAAGGGTCCAGCATGCAAACAGGAGAGACCCGGAGCCCCCATTCCCACGCCAAGTAACGGCATCCGGAGTGATTGAGGAGCGCGGCGCCGGCCCTGGCGCGGGTGGCATACGCGGCAGGCGGGCGACAGGCGGGCAGCCCCCGCGCTCCCTCCCCTGGCTCCAGGGCGTCAGCGCCACTCTCTGCCTGTGCCGCTGTGTTCCTCGGCTCTGTCAGTGTTCACAGAACCGTGCAATGAGAGCGTGGTGGATTCAGCTACACTGTGACACCTTGGAATGCAACTTCTGAAATTGTACACATATGGCACGCTTATGTCTGTGTACAAATTCCACGTCACTGAGTGTTGTTGGGAAAATTTCAGTTACTTCAGGCGCCCTGATGGGAACTCATGTGACCTTGAAAAACACGTTTTCGTATTTCCTGTCAAGTCATTGTGCAAAAAAGTCGGCTCAACACCCGCGCAACTGAATCAAGGAAATGATCTAGAATCCCTGGAGTAACCAGAAGGCGTTATCTCTCCAGTAGCCTGAAGGAACTCCTTTCCCTCCTACACTCTTTTTAGGTGGTAAACACACACTTTTGTTAGAGAGAGTCACTTACAAGGACATGGTCAAATGTCCTTGTAAGTGAGTTTTTACCCCTGTTTTTGAGAAGAGCATTTGATACCGCCGTGCCACTGAAAGAGTTATGCCTCTGCGTGGACAAAGAGCGCAGCCCAACCAGACAAAGCTCAAAACAAACAAACACTGCTGCGGTCGGCCGGCCCCGCCTGGTGCTCTAAGAACAGAAGGACGGGGGGTCGCGCTGACTTTTTTGTCTTTCTCCGGGCCCCTCCAAGAGGGCCTCGCCGGGCGACTGTTCATCACACCCCAAAGAAAAGGGGATTGACAAGCCCAAAAAAAGCAAGAACCCCGAAGAATGGAGGAGAAGAAAGGCAATTGAGTAATAATGGCCTTTGGCAAACACAGTGAGCATATGCCACCCCGGTGGAGGGTGAAAGGGGACTTTTGTTAGAGTCCAGAGGCCTGGCTATCGATCTGCTGTGGTAGCCCCCCCTCGCATGCACACACACACACACACACACACACACACACACACACACACACACACACACGCACGCACGCACACGGTTTAAACGTACACCTCTCTGGAGCCCTAACTGCCCCACTGTGGAGCAACAATGGGATGGCTCTCCATTACAACCGCAAATAGGGTTAGGGACGAGGGGTTTGCCGAGACCAGAGAGGTCCTTTCCCTTCTCTTTTGTCACTTGTTGTGTATGTGCTCCTTGCTTGATTATTGCAGGGATGTTTTTTTTTTTTTGTCTTTTTTTTTTGGCGCAACTTATTTTCTTAATTTATTGTTACAGGATGCTTGTTCACAGATCAATACCCTATAAAGACCAGGCTTAGGTGGTTTTGGGCATTTAATTTGGTGTTGGTGATCTTTTGGCTACCTCTTGTGTGTGTTACCTTTGGTCCCCTTTCAGTTGCGGTGCTTGCCGCCTGGTTGCGGATACCTCTGGCTCTCTGCTGGTATGACCTCACACAGGCTGATTTATGATGCGGCGTTTTGAGGAGCTGCTGCTGCGGCGGGCGTGCTGCGTTTGATGAAGGCCCCGATAAGAGGGGCCATCTGTAAAAGTCTTTGTGTAGCCGCGTGACAGACGGGGAATATTTTTGGGTGACGGCACAGCCACCGCCTCTGCATCAGAAAAGGCCTCCCATGATCCCCCCCCCCCCCCCCCCCCGTTTCGGGTCGTTTCGTTTCCACGCGCTTCCGTTCGTGCGGCGTAACGCCCCACCCCGACGCCGCCGGCTGGCTTTCTGACTGGGAAGATCCACACGTGTGCGGGTCACTTGTGGATGCGCCCCACGACTGCCCTCTCACCTCCTGCACCCCCCCCCCCCCCCTTTGGCGCTATGTCCCAGATTACCATGACAAACGCCGGCGGAGCCTGTCGCAGGCTGTCCCGGCCCGACCAGCCCCCTGAACACCCACCCCACCCTCCAGCAGGAGCGTCAATGGCGGCAGCCGGCAGGGATGCTTAATTTCCAAATCTCAAGGGGATGGTGTTTACCAGTCCGGTCACAGTCACACGCTCCCTGTAAACCTCCTGCCTCCTGAAAGAAACTGATTAAAACTAATCAAACTGGGAGAGGAGGGGGGCTGGGTGTCCCTCTGGGGTTTTAACCCAGCACACATCGTTCTACAGGCCCTGCTGCTCCCAAACCCAGCGGCTGCTTGGGACAGACGCGCGACCACGCTGGGGGGGGCGGGGGGGGTCAGGGTGTGGCATTCCGTCTTAGAGCACTGGGCTCCAGTACTCACAAGATATGAGTGTTGTCAGATAACACGTGATGTATCTTGGGTCAATGCCTGAGATATTTTACCAAGGTTCCTTCCAATGAATCTAGTGGAAATGCATCAAAGTTAATAGTCTGTGTAAATGGTCTGTTTTAGTATGTAACAATGCATGTTTTTGTGGGTTCTGTGTCGGCTGAGACTACTCTGGTGTGATCGGTGCTGAATGGCCAGTTCCGTAGTAAACACAGTTTCCTCTGTCCGTCTTTCCCGTAGACGTTCCAGTTATCCAGCAGCTAAAGAGGACCTTCAAATATTTCCAAGACTACAGGCAGGTGGGTGAATGGCATATCATCGTCTGCAACTGAACACTGTCTGCTCTGCTGCTTATCAAAAGCAGAATCATGCAGGTGTTCGTGTGTGTGCGTCAGAGAAAGAGATAGAGAGAGAAAAAGAGAGACAAATATTAGGGCTGGTTTCTGTTTTAGTTGAATTCAGGAAACAAATTTAAATTCAGTTCATGAAGTAACTGTGTGTGTGTGCGTGCGTGCGTGCGTGCGTGCGTGTGTAAAACTCCTTGTATGTCTTTCTAATACCATTAGCCTTATCAGCTTGATCTAACTATTAATCTGCTGGGGCTTCCACTTGTTTGTTGGCCAGACGAGGGGCAGGTGCAGGCAGGCTGGTTAGTGGGACGGCCCATGCAGATTCCACCAGCTGCTGCTCACTGAGGAGCCCCCGCCTCTGCCCACCTCTCCCCTCCCAACCACACTCCCCGTCCTGCCTCAATCACCCCGCCCCCACCTCACTCCCCGTCCTGCCTCAATCACCCTGCCCACCCCCCACCTTTTGTGATTTTTCATCAAATCCCCTCCCTCTATCGCACCACGCTCTCTGATCTCCACAAACAAGCCTGCTCACTCCACGCCTGGCGACGCCCCCACCACATGTCCGGGCTCACGCAGATGCAGTTTATGGGATTATGGGTTTATGGTGTTTGGACCATAAGCACTGCAAACAAACCCGTAGGTTTGTCCCCATCTGCACCGCTCGCATTCCAACATGTGGACTTCACCTCATGTGGCGGGGCGCAGTAATATTCCAGTAGCCCATTGCCTTTCCCACAATGCACCTGTAATGTTTAGTGGTGTAGTTTAACATTTAGGGGACTGGGCTAGTAACTCAGGTCACAGGTTCAGGTATCTGCTTGGGCACTGCTGTTACACGTTTGAGTTCTTAATCTAAAGAGCTTCAGGAAACATCCAGAGGTGACAATGGATTGTATGTTTAAAAACAAGGGAAAAATTGAGCTGTGTAAGTTGCTCAAGTCAAATGTGTTGTCTGTACATCTCCATATTGTCTTGGGAAAGTAACCCAAGCTTACTCTTTAGTGATTATGAGTTAACTGGCAGTACTGTCTACTGGTCACATCCTTCTAAAGCTTTCTCATTGTCTTTTTTTCAAATTTTTATTTTCTTTTTTTGTTCCTCTGTTGCTCCCTCAGATGATCATAGAGCCCACAAGCCCCAAACTTCTTCCAGACTCACTGAAGGAACCCTACTACCAGCCCCCCTACACCCTGGTCCTGGAACTGACCGACGTCCTGTTACATCCAGAGTGGTCGGTGCGTGCTTCTGTCCTCATCCCAACAACACCTAACCTAGTCCTGGAGAGCCTCAGCACTGGCCCACTTTTGAATATGGCCTCTCGGAGCCTTTCCAGATGGGGCATGAAGTTGAAAAAGAATACAGTTTAACCAATATCTTGTGAAACCAAAGTGCAAAAAAATATTTCAGTTGGGTAATTCAGTACAGTGACAATTCACAGGGCTGAAAACTCTACATGTGTCTGTATAATTGGATATACGTTGTTAGCTAATGTGCTTGGACACACAGACTTGGGAAAAGATCTGTCACCATTTTTGTGCCTGAGACTAAACACAGCCAATGTCACCCATTTTAATAAACGGTTAGCGGTTAAAAGTATTCTACAGTGAGGTGTATTGTTTTTGAAGGAGGAATCTCTGAGGTTAGAGCCAGTGTGAAAGTGAAATCCGTTTGGGCCTGTGGAAGCGTGGCGTGCTCTGGCTGAGATTGACTGCTCCCCTTGGGGGCGTTGGCAGGTGGCCCAGCTGCTCCCCAGCGCTGAAATCCGGGCGAGCCGCGAAGCGCGCTGAATGAAGCTAGCGCACGCCCCCTTCTATAGTAACAACAGCTGTGAATTAACCAGCCATTAATTAAACTGCAGATCCCGCTCCATGCTCGCCATTTCTGTTTTGGACACGCGTCACATTTTCTTTAAAGTTTTTTGGTCCAGTATTAATTTTTCTCTAATACTTGTATTAGAAAATGTAGGGTTTCAAAATTTTTTTTTTTGTTTTTGATGTTTTGCTCTATGTCATTTTATAGCGTAAGTACTGTTGCATGAAGGAGGTAAAACTGTAAACTGATCTACAACTGAAGCCAAGTAGATGGCCATTATAGATGACAGGAAGACTGCCCATTCACCACTCTGGTAAAATTTTGGTTTTTTGCTTAGTTTAAAAAAAAATGTCTATGAAAAGCTGTGTTCAGAGTTTAACAAAAGCCATTCTCGTAACAACCCTCCCTATACACACGTACACATACGCAAACAAACACGCGCACACACACCACACGCACACGCGCACACACACACCACCTTGCCCCTCGGAGTCAGAACCATCTGGACAGACCCCTGGCAGGCCAGCCACCTGTCTCCACCCCTAAAATCCGGCCACTCCCCTCCTGCCCCCTTTCAGTCTGGTCCCGCGCCCCACCTGGCGAGCTGTGCGGGCGTGTGACACGCGCTCATGCAGGCAGCAGGTGGGCCACGCCTGTAAGCAGACACCTGCATCCAGCAGACCCCAAACAGGTAGCCCGGCTCTCCTGGGCTTTCATTTCCACTGCCAGAGAAGGCGGGAAAAAGGAACTGTGAAAGCCAACGCTTGCATCAACTGTATGTCCTTTTCAGAAGAATACAAAATGGAAAAAGAGACGCCCCCCCACTCCCCCCATCCACATTTGCTTAATGGTTTCATTTGCCATAAGGTGCCTTATATCCAATCAGATCCCAAACAATGGAGCTCAAGAGGCTTGTAAAGAAACACGATAGTTATATATCCCAGTCAGCAATCCAGAGTTCCACAGTCTCAGTTCTTTGGTGTATTGTGCTATCTATCTTCTGTCTACTGTCAGTCACTTTGAATGAATGCACATGTCCTTACGGAACATGGGAAAACCTGGTGAATTAATTTTTCTGATTAACAAAACAACCTTTATTCACTCTTGAGGAGGCCCAGACAAATGGCAGGAGAATCACTTTCAGGAGGGGAAGATGTGGACATATCTTTGGACGGAAAGCAGACTTTCATGTTTCTGTAATGGGGCTAGTTTGTTTTTTGCTCTAAGTTTTATTGAGTATTTTTAATCGTTTAATGCTGTCCAGAAAAATCAAGCTGCTAATTTGCAGAAGAGCTGGTTTTGAATTATTTTATCTTTAGCTGTGCGTGTTTACATTAAAAATAAAATCATATCATTTACAGTGTTATCAGCAGCATGCTTAATTTTCAGTAGTTCTGTACACATTTCCACTGATTTGCAGTGAAAGTCTCCTGCAGCCTCAGTAGCAGGTGCAGAAGTACCTCATCTCAAAGGCTCCAAGTTGTCAGGACGTAACTGTACCCCACATTCCCTTTCATTGTTTGCTGACAGTCCGGTTGTAATGTTTCACTCAGTTACCGTTTGCCATGACAATGTTTTATTCACATTTATAAAATTGTTTAACTTATGTTAGCTGTGACAATCATGAACATATTAAAAATATTGCCATGAACATCAAGCCGAGCGAAAGGAAATGTGGACTAGTGTTGGCAGATGCACTGTAGTTACACATTACACTACTGCTGGTTAATGAAATACTGGACTTCTAGTGGCAACACAACATAATTAATCTTTAGATGCAGAACTGGGGTCACAGGAGGCCCTGCAGCTTCATCTCATACAATTTTGTAACCGTGGCTAACTAGCTTGCTCATCTGGCTAGCTTGTGGTGCCGCCATAATGGTGTTTTCTGCAAATGATCAATTCCCTGGCATGTGTGTGTGTGTTTGTGTCAGAAAGAGAATGAAAGAGAGAGAGAGATAATGAATTCATGCAACAGTAAAAAAAAAAAAAATCATGTTGATTGGTTAATAAAAGAAATGAAATAAACCCAGACTTGAAAGTATGACATATAGAGACTAATTAAACAACCCTGGTGTAGCAAATAGACAGCAACTCCTATTCTTCTAGTGAGTCTTCTTTTTCCTTTTCCTAAATCACTTCCAAATATAGACATATGGGGAATGGAAACGTACTCATCGTGTAGAATTTGGTGTGAGAAGATTCTGACAGTGAGGCAGCTCTTTATTAGCTCTTAACTTTTTACACAGGCACCAAAGGAATCAAGTAAAGAGTAAAGAGGCCAAGATAGCACTGCTCTCCCCAGCTGAACAGGATCCTAACTGCTGTACAACCATCCCTCTCTCTCTTGTATGTTCCAGTCCAATAAAAATAAATGACCATAATATGTCAAGGCAAATGAAATTCTGATTCCTTCGATTATACCTTACCCTGAATGTAACCGGACTTAATTTTGTTTTCAATGAAATGGACTGATCTGTGACTCTCTGATGTTTCCAAAAGTAGTGTGAGCATTATTTTTTATTTCTCATGTTTGTGTTAATGTTAATAGTAATATACATTTTTCTGTCAAACCCCCCCCCCCACTTCCCCTTATCCCCCAGTTGGCGACAGGCTGGCGCTTTAAAAAGAGGCCTGGCATAGAGTACCTGTTCCAGCAGCTGGCGCCGCTGTACGAGATCGTCATCTTCACAGCCGAGACGGGCATGGTGAGCACCAAACGCAGAGGCCCCAGTGTGCAAGAACCCGTTCACCTTTCTCTAGCTTCACAGTCCTCACCGTTTTAATACAGTAAAAATAGTCTGAGAAAGTAGCTTAAAAATGATTCAGTGAATAGAGGAATATCGTCATACTCGATTCATTCAAGTTTTTGGAAGAAAACTTTTAAATAATGCTTTTAAAAATCGTTTTCAATATGTTGGGCATGTGGCACACTCAGTTATTTTAACCCTTCTGTGCAGAACACTGGAAGACTGACTACACCATTACTGAGATATATTGTAAATTTCCCCTTGTGTGGAAAATCGGTTCTTCATTCGTGATTCAGTGCAATAAACCAACATATTTCATTTTTTCAAATTACAAGAGAAGAAAAAAGTTAGATAAAATGTTGGGTTAACTTTGAGGGGTGGTTGAAACATTTGACTTTAAATAAGTCTGTAGGCCAGTTTTACAGATGCCGATTGGGTCTTGTCCTTGACTAAATAAAATTTTGAGTGCAGATTCTCCATGAAAAACTCAATTTAGTCCAGGACTAAACTTAATTTATGTCTGTGAAACCAGCCCTAAGTGTGGTAGACTGTTCTAGCCTGATCTTGTCCTTAAACTTGAACAGGTGCATTAAACGTGCACAAGCTTGTGTGATGGCCTCCACTTCATTATGCACCCTTATTGTGTCAACACAATGTATTATTTGTTTGAGTGAAACACCTGCCACACCTAAACAATGGCATTTCCCACCTCCACCCGCTATGGCTTCTCCACATAGCGGTACCTGTGTCGCTACAGGGCGTCGCTGGCTTGTTGTGGCACCTTGCCCGCGTTTGTGCAAATGTGTCCATTTTCCATCACAAAGCTGGGCCTGTTGGCGTCCCCAGCACAGAGCCATTACATGCAGGTCCAATGCACCTGACAGGGCTGGTTTGGGCGATGACCATTCTGTACTTCAGTCCAGTTTGTTTGTTTGTTTGTTTACATGCTGCGTTTTAGCCTCAATCCAGGTGTGACCTTCAGACACACCTGCTCCCTACAACTGGCCATCATATGTGAAAAACGGGCCCGCAGGTGGTTGCAGTGTCTGCTTTCTTACACTGCAAAAGAGTCCTTTATTTTTGTTGCTCTGGGCAATATTAAGATGCAAATGAGCGCTTGCCTTAATTAGGCCCCTTGTTGTCGGTCTCTGTTTTGGTGTTTTGGCTGAACCTCCATGAGTGTTTACAGCCGTTAGGGTCGTTTTGTCCCAGTGTTTATGTCACTGGGCAGGACCTAAGGCACCCTGCAAGTTCACTGCCAGGTTGACTCTGTTTACCCGCCCTTCACGTGCACATTCTTTTGCAGTAAACTCTGCCAGTGGGAGGTCTCTTTGGGCACACTGAGATTTGAAACCCTAAAACAATCATCAATGGTCCTGCCAAGGAAATGTGTTTTTCTATAACTTTGAGTTTTTGTGCCCATGATTTTGAACCATCTTTCTTGACTTGTCAGAGTTCTACAGTGTTCCCATTCTAGGAGCCTTTGCTCGTGAAAATTGACGTGTACTAACTGGATAAATAATTTAGGAGCATGACTACTTATTGAGATGCATTGGTGTGCTCCTAAAATGTTCAATTTAGGCACATACGTGTTCCTTGGAAAAATGTTCGGAGTAGGGCCCGGTTTGAATCCAGTAGTGGTATTTTGAATCTGCAGAGGTTTGCTAGTGTCCATCTTCATGTATGTATTTATGTGTTGTTTGCTGACAGACGGCCTACCCTCTAATTGACAGCATCGATCCCCAAGGGTTTGTCATGTACCGCCTTTTCAGGGACGCAACCCGCTACATGGAAGGACACCACGTCAAGGTACCGTGAACATGCTTCCTGCAGTCTCGTTTACTTTGGCTCCTGGTAATAATTTAAAATAAGATAATTTTCCTGTGTCTTGGTGTCTGATTTTGGAACTGTTTTCCGTTTGTGCGCTTAGTCAGAGGGCAAAAATGTATCCATCTTCTTCGAAGTTTTACATTGATTTTCTTTGATTGTTTGTCTTTTCTTTTCTGTGTGTGTGTGTGTGAGAGCTTGTGTATGCGTGTGCAAATATATATATATTTATGAATGTCCTTGGTCATCATTGTAACTATGAGTAAAATAACTTGATGTTTGCTTAAATAAATTTCTCTAAGTTGACTGTTTAGGAGACTCCCCTCCGACTGTAGGCCTGCTGCTCTGTGTATGTATCCGCTTGTATGTTTTTCTCAACTCCTGGTCGAACTTCAGACCCCACCCACCCATACAAACCAGCTCCTTTTTTCGCTGACCGGGGCATTGCACCAGTGTGAGTGCCCCCTGTGTGTCCCCACACACACCCCTTCCACTCCTTCTGCCCCTCTATTGATTTCCCTTCCCTTCCCCTCTACCCTGGCCCTCTCCAGTGCTCTGGACAATAGTCATTCTTTTTTTCTTTTTTCTTTTTTTCTTTAGCCTTGCCTCCCCTTTTCTAGTGCCCCATTAACCTTCTGTCTTCTTTTCTTCTCTCTCTCTCTCTCTCTCTCTCTCCACACTCAAACAACAAATGAAGTAAAGCCCCCTTATCAGACTCTGCAGAAGTGCTGCATTCCTGTTGCAGTTAAGCTGTAGTTTTTCCTTCCTTATTGAAACTCCAGTGAAAAGATTATTTTTACTTCTTAAGACCACGATCTTTCCCCTCAAGAAAACTGTTGTCGGACTTTCCCCATGGCCCTGTTGTGAACTGTGCAGGAAGAGGAATGCAAGTTGTTTTAGTTGGTTTTAAATCAAAATTCTGTTTTCCCTCCCAATTTAAATTCCATGTTTATGACATGTAATAAATGTTAAAAATGCAATAGAAGGGAAGTACTGTATATTCTGATAGTTGAACCAGATTTGTTAAGTAAAAGCAAGGTGGTTTACTCAATATGTTTGCGTCTTCAATAACCTGTTCATTAATTATTTGTAGAGGTCAGTTCTTTCCATGTTAATTACACTCTTTTAAAACTATCCATTCATTTCAAACTATAAAAAATTAATGAGTGTAACTCTGCACCCCCTCCCATAATATAAAGCCTTTACTGTATATATTTTTTCTTACATATTATAACCCTTTGAAGAGTAGGTTTTTTAAAATGTTTTATCCAAATTATATATCTGTGTTCTAGAACTCCAGAATTTGCTTTCAATTACCAATAGTTATTGTTACAGCAGCATTAGAATGTTCAGTTAAGAACATTCTAATCACACGTTTGTGATCTTACACCTTAAAGGGCTTAAGTAACAAACATGCAACGGAAGGCTGGGGTCTTTTGCTTCAGTTAACAAGAGGCTATCCTGAGTGCAGCTTCTGCCATGGGTTGTTTTGAGGGGGGAGACATGCCCCTCCTCCCCACAACCGCCTGTATGGCCGCTCGGTGTGCATGCACACGTGCCCTCTGTTCCTCCTGCATTACAGCAGTGCAAGTGCAGTCCCCCCTCCCCCCAGTTCCCTCTGTCCATACTCTTTTCTCTTTCTTTCCCCTCCTCCTGATCCTCCCTGCTCCCTTCTTCACCTCCCATCTGGTCCTCTGAAATCAACAGGGGAGCAGAGCAAGAGAGAGAGCAAGAGAAAAAGAAAAGAGAGAGAGAGTGAAAGAAAGAAAGAAGCAAGCTTCTCCCTTGTTGTCTGTCCATGTTGAATTTTGATGGTGTTCAGTTTCCAACTGCCAAACCATGGCTTTCGATGTTTATCCCACACAATCACACTAGGCCTTTCATGAATATGGAGGCCATTCCTGTTACTCTTGCAAGAGCTTTGGAAGACTCATTTCTTTAATACTTGGTGCCAAAGTAAACAAAATGTCAACCAAGTGAAGACCCTCAAGTGGATACAGGCCAGGCTCTGCTAGTATTAATGGGGCTTAGAGAATTGATGTGATGTTACTTTTTATTTCCCTCTAATGTTTTTGATCATCATGGGAGATTTAACTAATCTTCCATTTCAATGTGGAATCACAGGTGAATGGCCGTTTGCCTCTTTCCGTTATTGGAGGAAAATCAAATCTTGAGAAAATTAGACGCACGCACACACCCGCGCACACAGCAATGCCCTGGAGATCGCACTTGAGGAGTGCGGCTAACAGGTGTGCAACGTTCCTGGTCCTGCCCCGGCTACCCCGCGCCTCCGGATCTGTGGCCTCACCTGGGATTAGAGTCAGTGGGCAGCTGTGAAACCCGATCCCACCCCACGCCTTCAGGCCCATGCGCACACAAAAGCACGGGTAGCCCAGCACGCTTCTCTACCACTGATCCCCAGCAGGACGGATAGAAACACCGCCCCCCTCCTCCCCCCACGGCCCCAGCCCCGGCCCCAGCCCCAACCCCAGCCCCTTGGGGAACGGCGGTAATGCGGAGTGGCAGATGCGGGTAATTTATTGGAAATGCTTCGGGAGTGTGCCGATGTATCGGCCCCTCCCCCAGGTTTCCCATGGACCCCCCCAAAACCCCCATCCCACCCCCCACCCGTGCCACGCTTGTGTCAGCACCTCAGGGGGATACAGATGACCCCCTTGATTGAGCAGTGGAAAACATAGCGTCCCTGTCCATCTGCTCCATGCCAAACATCAAGACTGCACGGGGGGACAGCTGGGCCTGGAGAAAGTGGGTGTGTGTAGGGGTGTGTGCGTGTGCGTATGCGTATGCGTGTGTGTGCGGCTGGGGGGTCGGGGGGGGCCTGTTCATACACCTACACCTACGTCTGTGTACGTGTTCATACATAGTTTGTGTTTTTAAAATGTGCTGTGGAGGCATGGCTTGCATTCTGTTACACTTGTTGGTTTTATTTTTAACTTGTCCTTGATTGTCTGAGATTACGGGTCTTCGTGCCTGCATGAGTATAAGGCAGTGCATCTTAAAGCCCCACACAAGCTGTGCGGCAAGAGCAGTTTAACCTGACGTCAGAATACTGCGCTTAAGTTGATGAAGGTTTTAATATTGATATTGTATGTGTAGTAGAACTGAGCAGGTAACCGATTGTGCAGGAAGTCACAGCTTTTTAAATACCTGTGGCATTATTTTAATTTGCATGATATTTGCTTAAAATATATAATATACCTTAAATAGTTATTTTGTCATAGTGGAGAATGGCCTATATGGGATATATAGTCAGCCAGAAAGAGTGAACTTGCTTTCCTCACCAGAAACTGTAGTGAGCTGGTGATGGTTCAGCCAGAACACAAAGTAATAGGCTTGTTCAGTGAATTAAGCTTATGTATGTTTGTGCTAATGTCTGTGTAAGGAACAGGTCTGCATTAAAATGTATCCCAATCCAGTAAAGACAAGCTTTACATTTGTAATGGGCATTGCAGTGATCAAAACGTTGGTTTTGGATTTGCCCCCACCCCCCAACTGGCAACACTCACAAAACGGTGACTGCATCATGGTAAATGATGTTATCTTGCCAGTATAAACAGTATTGCTAAAGTTGCTAACGACTTGTGCCAGGACCTGTCAGTGATTGTGCAACATATTTTGGTTGTAGATGGTACACGCTTAGGAACTCTTGAGTTTTGGGCCTGTATTTGTGTGTTTATTGTGTAAACTTATTGTGTTTATGTGTATGTTGTCTTTTGTTTATTGTCATTTATTTTATTTTCCATTTTATCTGAAATTTTGATGTGTTACTTTTTGATATAGCAGTTTTACTTATCTGAATAATTGCACCGTCAAGGTTTTTTCAAGAATTAAATTATTTAGCACAGGCATTCCAGCTTGAAAACCAGCATTAGAGCCAGAGACGAGTAAAGCTACAGCCAAAACCGAGCCTGCAGAATAATAGATATTTTTATTTTATAAATCACTGATTGAGATGAAGTCTGATGGACTTAAGTCCATCAGAGGTGGATTATAAGTCTCTTTGTTCACGTGTTTCGTTTTAAAAGAGTATGATTTCCTACTTTTATGATCTCTTTCCTGGTGTGATGCTGTCCTTAAGTGTAAGTGCTGAGGGCCCTGTGCTCCCTCTCTCTCTCTTCCTGCAGGACGTGTCCTGTCTGAACCGGGACACCTCCAAGGTGATTGTGGTGGACTGCAAACGCGAGGCCTTCAGCCTGCAGCCCTTCAACGGCATGGCGCTGCGCAAATGGGACGGCAACTCTGAGGACCGGACTCTGTATGACCTGGCCACCTTCCTCAAGAGTGGGTGCCATGTGTGGTGTAGTTGTCTAACCGTGTTACAGCTGATTCAATGAGGTGTCATGTTCAGCTGATCTATTTCATTTGATTTTTTTAGGCAAGCACACAGACACGCCAAACAATGTGCACGTGCACACACACACACACACACACATCACATCACATCACACCAAGCACGCACGCACGCATGCACGCACACAGTTTATGAGTCTCAGGCATGAGTAGCCCTCAGCATTTGTGATACTGTGTTGGTTTCATGTGAACAGAAATTTCACAGTGCCATATTCTCAGATCATACTGAGGACATTAAACGCTGATCTCAGGTCAGCTCACCTGTCTCACCACTCCTGTCTGTCTGTCTCTGTCTGACAGCCATTGCCGTCAGCGGAGTGGAGGATGTGCGCACTGTCCTAGAAAACTATGCCCACGAAGAGGACCCCATTGAAGCCTTCAAACGCAGACAAGCACAGCTGGCAGAGGTATGCACCCTTGTGTCCTGCATCCACCATCCTGCACTGGCAAAACAGATTCAGGCATACCGCATCCACCATTCTGCACTGCCAAAACAGATTCAGGCCTACTGCATCCACTATCATGCACCACCAAAACAGGTTCAGGCCTACTGCATCCTCCATCCTGCACTGCCAAAACAGATTCAGGCATACCGCATCCACTATCATGCACCACCGAAACAGATTCAGGCCTACTGCATCACCATCCTGCACCACCAAAACAGATTCAGGCCTACTGCATCCTCCATGCTGCACTGCCGAAACAGATTCAGGCATAATGCATCCACTATCATGCACCACCAAATCAGATTCACACCTACTGCATCCACCATCCTGCACCTGCCTTTAGGTCAGGAAATCAGCAGTACTGATATCATATCTGCTGTGCAATGTACTCAGCTTGTGCATTGTGCATTGACTGTATTTGCCCAAGAGGAAATCCCATCCACTTGCGAGACATTGTTTTATTTTGCCAGTTACTGCAAGTCTTTGCAGTAACTGGCAAGAATATAGCTCAGGACGATATAGCTCAGGAGGTAAGACCGATTGTCTGGCAGTCGGAGGGTTTCCGGTTCAAACCCCGCCCTGGGCATGTCGAAGTGTCCTTGAGCAAAACACCTAACCCCTAACCACTAACTGCTCTGGCGAATGAGAGGCATCAATTGTAAAGTGCTTTGGATAAAAGCGCTATATAAATGCAGTCCATTTACCATTTACCATTTCAGTATGGAAAACAAACTTGTCAAACAGACTACTGTGAGTAACTCTTAGGTGTGTGTTCATGTAAAAAATCACAAGGGTCAAAAAGCATCCTGGCATCCTGTAGTTGAGTCGTTTTGGATTCTGCATGTTTGATTGTGTTTATTGCAGGAAGAGGAACAACGGCTAGCGGAGCTCTCCAAGCAGAAGAAGCAGAGTCTATCCCTGGGTTCGATCGCCAGCCGGTTCTGGTCCCGCTCCAAGCAGCAGTGAACCGCCCTCGCACTTGTGCCACCAATCGCAGCCCCTCTTCTCCAGGCAGCCTGCGAATGGGACGGCTTTGGGTGGGGGCAGAAGACGGGAAGGGCAAGAGATTGTGTTTGTTTTGGGGGGGGGGTGGGGGGGTATAACCGTCCAATCTACTCTCAGCACGATGGGAGTGTCACAGCAGCTTGGGGGGGCGGGGCATGGCTCCAGAAAACATCCAGTGCGTCTGCAGTGGCGAAGGCACGTCTGGGAGATTTAAAAAAAAGAAAAGGCCCATGGGCATGAGGAGTGGCCTGTGCTCATGTTTGTTCTGTTCGTTGTCTGTTTGCAAACATTTTCATCAACTTCTGTGATGGTGGAAGGGGGAGGGGTGGGTGGGGGTCTCCCTTTCATCCACTAAACTGTGACCTTACAGACAGAGCACTCTCAACTGTAGACTCTTTCAGCAGCCCAACGCACTTGGTCTGGACTTGGGGCATCCACTGGTGGGAAGAGCTAAGGACTCCTGGTGACTCTGTGCTCAACAAATTTCCAGTGCTCCTTGCTTTTTTTTTTTTTTTTGGCAAGCCAATAACCAAGAATACAGTAGGAAAGGAGCAGCGGTTTAATAATGTGTACTCAGAAACTTTCATCTTCCATCCCCTCCACCGGAGGAGAATCCACCGCTTCGGTGAGCCCACTTCCCTCCCGGGAGGATGGACGTGCTGCATCCTTGGCGATGGGTCGCTCAAGAGTTACATCCTGAAGAAACCGAGCTGACGGAGGAGAGACTGCACTGGCGCCATCTCTGAATGAACTTTAAATGGCCCCCACTGTGGTTTGGTTTCCTTGTCAAATGTCCAGTGAAATGCGATCGATGTGAACCATCATAGACTCCACAATAAATGACCGCTACATATTACCAACTGTATTATGTGAGTGTTTGATTAATGGAGAAGGTGTGGTGATCTGAAGTGGTTATCTAAGGCAGCTTACTTCTGTACCTCTTGCACAAGTCCACCTCGGTTATGTAATGAGTCATCTAGACCTCTTACCTTAGGTTGCTCATTTGGCTCATAAACTTTTATGGACACAGGTGGAACCTATCCCATAAATTTTCTGCCACTGTGGCATTCTCCTTTTACACTTTAAGCTGCGTCCAAAAGATATGTGCATGCAAAATGTCCTGTTTCAGCTTTTGCTGTAGGTGCCATGAATGGTTTTAAGGCAAGAGAATCATAAACATAAAGGGCCTTGCCCCCACAAGGCCATTTCTCCAGTGAATAATTAATGGTCTTTGCATTAAACCTGACAAGTTTGCCGGGTCTTGGAGTTGCATTTTAAATATTTCAAAATGCCAAGGAATGGGTTTGGTTTGACTTTAATCACTGGTGTTTTTGACATCATGTAACTTGGCATTAAGAACTATCATTCATTTGAAAATAATAAAAACGTAGTAAACTTGACATTCATAACATGCAGTTTTCATATATTCAATTTATTTGCTTCCATCAAGAGAAAAATAGAGTAGTGAAATGCCTGTTTTACTTTCAGTCATGCTGTGCCAAGGTAAATAACAAAGTTCACCTTTTTAAAAACAATTTTTAAGTTATTTCTTTTTTGTAAAGAAAGTAGATGCCCTGTCCTACTTAATTGTCCATGCTTGTGGTTTCTTGATGTGCTACAAAAGACACCCCCAAAAAAAAAAAAACTGACTTGCACCCCCACTCCCTGGGAATGTGGGAGAAGATGAGCGGTGTGTGCAAGTGTGGGCATTGTGCTGTCATTCCCACAAACATGCGGTCACCCTAATGGCCAAAGTAAAACTACAAGAATAACAAACACCATTGTGTACCTGGCAGGAGACTTTGTACCAGTTACATTACCCCATACGTATGTTGCATGATATTACCATAAACCTGTAGTTACTCTGTGTAACAATGTCAGTGGATTTTGTCAATTAAATGCTTCTTCTGTTTCTTCATGAAGAACCTCCTTTAACTGCAACTGACTAGGCCAAGGACGTAGTTCTCGTTTCAGCTTTTGGGGGAAGGGGGTGGCCAAGAGGTTTTTTGTGGGATACTAACAGTACCACCCGATACATTATGATACTATTGGGGGGAACAATTTTGGCGTTTTCCCAAGGTTGGACGGTCCCCCCCCTTGGATCTGTTTCCAAGATCTAAACTCCATAAATCATCAAATAGTCTGCATGACAACGCTTTACCCTTCATCACAAATCAGAAATGCTGTGCAAGTCCTGAGGTGCTAGTGAGGAGGTAGAAAAAGCCTAAATGTTAGAAAATAGAAAATCCAGTACAGTTACATCATTTTGTCAACATCTTTTGTTCACAAAAGTTACCATTTTTTAGATTTGATTTTAGATTGCTGACCATGACCGGAGAAGAATGGTTGGAGTGCAAGTTTTTCTTCACCCCTCTGGAGCTGACAAAGACTGTTATGAAAACACCCGAGTCCTTATTTCATTACTTCTTTGTTTGGTTGCAGCGATTCAGGTCACCATTTCCTGATGCAGTTATGTGACCTCAATACTCTTGACATGGCTCATTACCCTTGGTCTCAGCTCTCTGTTTACAATACTCTATAAATGGTGTTGTGACTTAACTGTATATACGTCTGCTTTACTAGGCTAGCTGGAATAAAGTTTGAAACGTCCAACTTTTAACCCTTTAAGGTGTAAGATCACATGTGATTACAATGTTCTTAACTGACCATTCTGGAGCTGATGTAGCAGTCATGACCTGTAACTGAAAGCAATGGACTTCTAGAACACTGACTTCAAATTTTGCAGGGGAAAACATTCCAAAAAGCCAACTGTTAGAGGTTAAGATCCATTAAACAATTCATTAAAAGATCCAACTTGCTCAAATCAATTCAGGTTTACATTAAGATCCGTTGGTATGAAACTGGAAAGGGTACTTTATGTTTGACTAGAATTTTTCAGAGATTATCACTGTTCAATGCACATTTAAGTTATTTACAGACTATTTTTATTTTCAAATTTTTAGAAAGAAATGTCAATTTAGAAATTAGTTCATTAGTTGTTCAGATCCAATGTATCTAGTTTTGTCCTTTGAAGGAGAGGCTGAATTACTGCACAGAGTACATTACTGAGCAGAGAAAGGAATCTTAGTTCTACTTATAATCTTCTGATTATAAACATTTTCATCATTTTTTTTTTCATATGGATCACTGTTTTGTGACTGATGCACCTACAGTTTGAGCACTGACTATTTGGTAACTTCGTCAGTTGCCTCATGTTGCTTTAGAAACACATCAAAATACTGATTGGCAGACTTATTTTATAGTTGATACAAAATAATACTATATATAATAAACATTAATAATTTAGGTAACCTTCGTTCTGATTACTGACACTATTTAAGCCATTAACTAATTATTTTTACAGTTTCAGTTTTTTTACAGCTTTACTTCACAGTCTGCCATCGGTCGTTCTTTTCCATCTGCTTTCTTGGATATTCGATTGCCAATGGTGATTGAATTTGGTTTTTTAAACCTGCTTAGAGGTTAAAACATACTTTCCACAATCCACTTAAAGGTGCTTTAATACCGATGAGTCCGTGGATTAGGAATGGGATAAACCATCCACTGATAGCCTAAATAACAGGGAGTACTTAGAAATTACTTCCTTATTATGCCTGCACTTTGCAAACAACCAGGATCCATGATCGGTTGTGACACTAAAAGATTAGTCACACTCATCAAACAATCTCCCAATCCTGAGGTCAAATATTAGTTGGTCTGTTTAGACATAATCAATTCCAATTCGTATCAGTGCACATGTGATTATATATTTATGAACTCCGTGTGTCCAATTTCTTTTAGTTGATAATCACGAAATAAACTTAATTAATCTCTCTCTTAATATATATATATATATATATATATATATAAAGATTTGAAATTAATTAAGTCTATTTCGTGATTAACTGAGTTTCTCAACCACGCTCAACTAACATATACTGTCAGAGTTTGATTTTTTTTGTTAATGAATTATGCTTAGGCTATATAAGTTTATAAACTATTCAAGCATCTGCGTATCTGTCAAAATGTCGGACAGATCGCGCAAACGGGATCTGTTTATGCTGAAGATTTTGTAATAAGCTACGTTTCACTTGGCTTTTTTATTTACAATTTCGCATTTATGTGAATGAAAACATTTCTCCGAAACCATTTGTGCTCAACATTCTTAATTCTGTCGTTTTCTTACTCAGCAAGCATCCAGGTTCCAAACTATGCGCGGAGGGGGTTTTCTATGATAGTTACAAAGTTTAACTAGCCTACAGCATCGCTCAATCACTTGAAAGACAAGACAGGTTTAGTCTTTGTTTTCCTTCTTCACAAATGTAACCTAGGCTACACTAGTTCTTGACAGCGCGCACCTCTCGCGCCAAGAATTCCGCTCTTAACCTGAGGTTACAGGTCAAAGTCTAAAAGCGTGCCGTATTTACGCAAGTCACTTAAGTTACCGCGTCTTAACCAAATTACCACCAACCTAACTCTTTTGGCGCGCCTTAAGACCGCCTGTAATATACATTCGTATATCCTTTCTCAACAGTTAATTGAACGTGAATAAATGTTAATGATCATATTGTTCCACTTGCGCAATACCCCTAAATAATCAATGCCACTTGCTGAAGACTCACCTGCATCACTGCTATAACTTTTGAATGCAATATGATTCTCTTTTCATAAATTGTCACTTTTGGTGAAATAATCAGGAAAATGGCAACAAATAGGCCTACATCCGCGTTCTTTACGGGAAACAATGGATTGGCGCATACAAATACATTATGTGTTTTTGAATTATTTATGGTCATGAACAATAGCATTCAAACATTCTATTGACTGGTGTTTTAATTATTTTTGTTTAAGGGAATTGCGTTGCACCGTGTAGGTTTCGAGTGGTTGAGAAACTCAACTGTTCTTTTGTTGACTTTAAGTTGAAAATGTCAATAACTTCTAGTGAAGAGTGGCGTTTCCTTCAGTTTTATTTAGATTCTCTTGTAGGCTACACTTCAAAAAACTTTTTAAATTTTTTTTAAAATACGCAAATGAAAACACGAGTGATACAGTTACCCATTTTGGCAAGAGAACCCAATATAACACATTTTGTGCTGTATAGACTTCCTCTTGTATTGTTTCAGCTATGATTTATCACGTCTATTTAAAAAACATATTGTGGTAACCTATATATCAGCTCTGTTTATATAAGACCTTAATGTAATGAATTCGTCTCTGAATTGCATCAAACGGACACCGCCATCTTCCTATGACTGTAAGCACACAGGTTACTTTTCTTTACTCAGCTACGCTGGAAAACATTTACACCAATGCTTCTGTCAAACATTGCATTATGTTGCACTCCTAAAAAAGGTTCATTTTTTAAATGCAAGGCAAGAACTGAACCAGAACTAGATTATCATTCATATGTCTGTAAACTGAAACAAATAAGGCAAATGACACCTGTAGTCTATGCCACTGTACAGATTGAGTTGCATGCCAGTCATTTGTTCTGTCAAGATATACAAACGGTAACTATAATCGATAGTATAAATGCAAAATAAATAAATAAATAAAAGTTTCTAGAAACTGGCAAATGTAGCCTACTCGCCAGTCCCAAAGACACATGTGCAGTAGCTATTTATATTGCACGTACTAACTGGTCAAAACAAAATGGAACGATTGGTTAGATTGGTTCTTCCCTGACTTCTGAAAAACAAATGAATGTGCACCATGTTGCAGAGTGTCAATGTGGTTGTGTGCCAAATATTTCCAACCGTTAACTGCAGGAAAATGAAAATAACCAAGAGCATGTGGCCGGCCAATTCACACAGAGCTACAGATTGGGAGGTGTCAAAGCTTTTTACTTTAACAACCTCCCCTGGACAGGGCACACGTGCCAATTTGAACTCGGTCATGTGGTGCTCTGAATGTAGTCAAAGCCTTTAAATACGTCATATTTGCTTTGGGATATTAAGCTACATCATTGCCAGGCTATTACGACATAACATCTAATTGTAGACTATTTATGTTCTATATGTGCCGTTGTGCTATATGCAGATATAGAACCTGACCTTTTTGGGAAGAAGACAAGAACAAGAGCCCAATTGATATGTTTGCTCTTGGGGAATATGGAGGCCTTTCCACGTTGTGGTTGCATTAAGAAAATATTCCTACAGATTCC
Source organism: Anguilla rostrata (assembly GCF_018555375.3). NCBI lineage: Eukaryota > Metazoa > Chordata > Actinopteri > Anguilliformes > Anguillidae > Anguilla > Anguilla rostrata. The sequence continues at coordinate 28,148,314 of NC_057944.1, forward strand.
ACAGCTGCCGACGTGGCGATGCGAGGGAATAATTGCCTAATACGCAGAGGGCTGTTTTCAAATGGTGCGAACAAACTGCATTGGCGATAACTGAAATAGGAGGTAGGCCACATAGGCTACATGAGGAAAGGTCCTTGTCGGCATTCGAAAGCATGGGAATCCGTTTCTCTCCAGCACAAGGTGTAGCTTTTGACACCTCTTTCCAAGGCGCAAATGTGTATAGCACCCTATGCCTTCTGCCACTGGGTAACACCTTTGAAAAGTCCCTAGCCGTGTGTCTTCCGCACCCATGGCCCGTCTTCTCTTTTTCCCCGCCCCGTTGTAACACCATGGACAGACACACGCCGCTTTAGAACAAAAGCTAGAACTGCAAGGCCATTTGGATATCTGGCACGTGGAGTGAAGCGCCAGGTGTCGGCACACCTCCAGTGATGTTTTATAAACAATTTTTAACATAAGGAGAGAATTTGCTCATGTGCAGTAGGCACATATGCACTCTTTTCTTTTGGGTCTTCCGCTAAGGAAAATCCGTTTATTTTATGTTTTGCTTATGTAGGTAGGTATATAAAATGCTGTATTTACTAAGGAGCGTATGAATACATTGACTAAGTGTTTGCGTAAAACATCATTCTGTATCCAGAATGTAACGCGCAAAGTATTAAATGGTAACGCTGTCATCACAATGTTATCAAATTACGTTGGTATTGTTATAAATATTCAAACCAAAACTTACTAAATGCACCATGTCATGCAATCACATCATCTACGTTGTTGTACTATGAAGCGACATGTTTCTCGACTTTATAGGATCGGTGCGATTACGGGTTCATGTTACAACAACTCATTGTTTACTCCAAGGTTCATGTATTTGTATTTAGCTACTCTTTGTTGTGGCTTGGAACTCAAACCAGGAAAGCGCCCAGTCTGGGTAATTGTTCAACTAAACAGAGACAATGGAGTTTCATCTACACCCCCACCGCCCCCCTTTTTTTCTTTTGTGATGCGGTTCAGTCGAAGCGTGCCTGGGATAAAGTCAGGGCCAGCGGAGGCACGCGCTGCCTTCATTAGAATCACAATAGAAGAGCGCCAAAGATGAGCAACAGTTTGTAAAGCAGCGCTTTGTCTGCGTTCGCGCCGCCCCCCCTCCCCGCCAAACACACCCACTCTGTTAGACATGTGGCAAAGGCAGACACAAAAATTGCTTTTAAGGCACACGCCAGACTCCATATATGAATTAACAAGATTTCAAAGGAACAATGTTTGAAAGCATCAAGTAAAGGGGTGTCTCACTTGTAGAACATGCGCCCAGGTGCAGCTGCTGAAAACATCGATTATGTCATAACAGAGTTCGTCAACATTGTGCATGAAACTTTCGGGGAAGTGAAAACATCTTCACAAATGCTACTTTTAAAATGTATTTTATATGAATAACAGTAATTCACTGATTCATACAGAATAACATTTTTCTTTCTTTCTTTCTTTCTTAATTCAAATATTTGCACCTTTTAGTAAAGTTTTATCAAATGTGAATTGGTTGCCTGTCTAAATATAACCGATTGTGGTATTGGGAAGGGAAAAAAAACATATGGCATAGACAGATCGTTCGGATCAAATTCGGACCACCCCGCGGCCAACAGCTCATGGGTTATTATAATAGAACCAACATTTATCCAAAATAATAACACAGATTTCTTTATACCATCCACCTGCCATTTATTTGATTACAATGGATACGAACAAGAACAGACATGTACATTTTACTAATACGAATGTTATGGGGACACGAATATTCAATTGCGCGCATTTGAGATGCTTCTAAATTCCCATGGAAATAAGTAGGCCTACTGTACGTGAAGATTGGGTCGAAATACCAAATTTCAGTAAGATTTCCATGTATTAAAATACAGAACTAAAATATTAAATAATTCTTTCAGTAGTTTTCTTTGTTACTCGTATATAGCCGATGTCCACTGCCCTCATTTCTCAAATGCCCTTGACCCAGTAAATAATCTTAGAATGTCTTAAAGTGGCTTTAACTGCTTTTATGTTTTTTTATTTTACACTTGTCGATGTTCAAAAGTGCGGCATCAGGTATTACTAGGTATTCTGTGAACAAACCAGATTATGTGGTTATTACGTAGTGGAATGGTGGGCTACCAGATAAGAGCGGTCGGGGCACAGTATAGCCAGGTGCCGTTAATTACCATACAGCTGTAAGCATGAAGCCTCCACAAAAGTAATTATCCGAACATCTCTTCGTGCTACCCCCCACAACCCCCTCCTTCCCGCAAACCTACAACCCAAACCAAGATAACAAAAGACCGCTCCGGATCTCCCGGTAGCACAATAAAAGGCTCTCCACCCGAGACCTGGCGGTCTAACGACTCGCACGCGTCAGAACAATTAAATTTTCTGAACTGAATTAAGGGGGAGTGGGGACACCACGCGCTAACCCTGCTATGCGCAATCCACGTCGGCCCTCCCAAGAAAAGAAAATGACAACGTTCACGAAGAAATTAACAGCATGCGACACATTTCAGTTTACATAAAGAAAACTGACGATTTCTTTCCGATTCACTGTAAACCTGCCATTAGCAACAGTGCTATCACTTATTATATATATATATATATATATATATATATATATATATATATATAGTGTGTGTGTGTGTGTGTGTGTGTTTGTGTGTTTATGACACACAAATCAAACAACACAAATCAAAACAAATGCACCCTACTAAATTTTATTATTACTATTATTATTATCATTATTAAATAATAATAATAATAATAATAATAATAATAATAATAATAATAATAATAATAATAGTAAGCCACGACCTAATGATACAATAATTGCGTCTATATACCCTGAGTTTCCCTTGGCCTTCGAGTAAAAAAATCCCTTATGGAGTTATTGCGAGTAGGTCAGTTTGTGAAAGAACTTAATTGTGCCCATAACACAGTATAAAGTGTTGCGCTCTGATAAACCAAATAGTTCTGTTGGCCAAATATTCAGAAAACACCTGCATTTGCCTATCTCGTCCAAAGTAGACCAAGTTAAACGACTTTGTGAAAGAATGTCCAGACACCAAACACTTCGATATAAAGCCCAAAGATCAAATCAAAGATTAATGTATACGGAACCTATAATCGCTTTTAAATCTGCATACTTGCCATCGCCCCCTCCTGCTCCCACTGCCCCTCCCCTTTTCTAGGTAGGAGGCGGGCCTGGCAGCTCAGCATATAAATGCACTGCACGCTCAACGACTTCAAACTGAATATCAAAGTCCAAGCTGTAGTCTATAGTCTACTCAGCAGGAGCCCAAGGATATTTTTTTATCGTATGCTCCAGTTCTTTACAATTTGTTTGAGCAGAGGAACACGTCGGTGATATATTTTCTCTTTAATTTATTATTTCTAATGTTATTTTTCTGATTTTGGGGATACGTGGATATATTAACCTTCACTGGATATCTGCCACTGTCTGCTATTAATAGCGGACCAAGAAACAACACAAAATGGCTTATCTGCTATTAACCTGTTTTTTGGCTTTGTTATCAACAGAACTGGTAAGTTAAAAAAATTTTTTTAAAAAAGCATTCTTGCAAATCAAGCAATAAGAAAACGTATAAATCGTAACCGTGCTTTCCTGGTTCTATGCACAGAACATTAATCCACATTCTGTTTCTATTTCTATAGGTTGGATCTTCCGGTGTGTTTGAGCTGAAAGTGCACTCGTTTAGCAGCACTCACAATGTTTGCAGAAGGTCCAGAGACTGTCAGATCTTTTTCCGAGTGTGTCTCAAGCACTCACAGGATGTTATTTCGCCCGAGCCACCTTGCACCTACGGGACCGGTCTGACAGAGATCTTCCGCGCTGATCAGAGTTCCATCGCCAGTAGCGCGCCGATTAAGGTCCCCTTTCACTTCAAGTGGCCGGTGAGTTTCCATATCGTGTACTGTTAGGCTACCAATTAAAATAGCGAAAAGTGTTACACGATCTTTCCCAAAAAACGACCACAAGTTTTAACCAACTTTAATTCACTTGTTGTAGGGTACTTTCTCGCTAATCATCGAAGCCTGGAACGCCGACTCAACTGAACAGTCTACAGGTAAGCATTACAATTGCCTTTTATTCCACTAGGGGGCGGACAATTACGTTTGTCTTCAGGAAAGTTGCACACCTTAGGACAGAACCTGTGGGAATAAGTGATAATTTAATTATTTGTAAATGTATTACGACATTTAAGCGTAAATGGTGTGACCAGTCGCCCAATAAGCTTGTTACCTTGCAATTATCTCGATTAATCCCATGCATTTTTTTTTGTCGCAGATAACCACAACAATCTGATTAGTCGCTTAGCTACCCGAAGGAGACTAGCCATTGGCGAAGACTGGTCCCAGGACGTGAATTTTGGAGAGCAAAGTGAACTGCGTTATTCTTACCACGTCGTATGTGACGAGCATTACTACGGCGACAGCTGCTCCAACTACTGCCGACCTCGTAACGATACCTTCGGACACTATACCTGTGACGGATCTGGAAACCGAGTCTGTCTCACTGGCTGGGAAGGACAGTACTGTTCTGAACGTAAGTACACTACTCCGCGCTTACGTGTATACGTGCAAATGCGTGTTTATTCTTGAGCATGCTTTATTAAGTGTACATGCAGACATGCAAAATGTCACCCATTTAGATTTTCTTTATAGTTTTTCGGACCCCAGTGAGCAAAAACCGGAATATAGACGTATAGAAGGGAGGAAATCTAGGGTTGAGAGGCGTTATGACATAAATGGACTAGGTTTCTTTCACTGTAGGTAACTTTCACTTTTCAACCAAATGTAGGCGGTGTTTCACTTAAGTTTCATCGACTTGCAGCACAACATGTTCTCTGGGACTGGCTTTAATGAGATTGTATTTATGATAATGTTATGGTCATGTCTGAAAAATAACACGGACATCATGTTTAATTATGATTACTGCTATGGAATAGGTTTTTTCAAACAGGTTGATTAATCAAAGTCCTCTACGGCCTATTCGTATATGAGAACTGATAGCTTATCTTATTGTACTTTTGTATACTACGGTAATGCTCCATTCACTGGTTGACTTGACCAGCTCGACCACCCCCTTTCGAAGAAAGCTTCTGTCGTGGTCAATGTAGTTTGGCCGCGTTCTTTTGTTCGCATCAACAATAGGAGCAGAGCATGATTTAACACAGACACGCGCTGGAACTTAATTTGCGCTGCCTTGCGTGAAAAGAAGATGGCATGTGTTCCTTTTGTGTGTCTACCAGCTGCTTAGTTTAGTACTTAACAAATAGTTGATGTGTTTGAGCCTTAAGAAAAGAGGGGGAGGGTGATGTGAGAGGGGAGCAATCATTTTAATTTCCCCCTTTCTCTCTTTTCATTTTCCCCTCGGACAACAGCCATCTGCTCGTCTGGCTGCAGCGACAAGCACGGTTACTGCGAGTCCCCAGGCGAGTGCAAGTGCCGCCTCGGGTGGGAAGGCCCGCTGTGCGACGAGTGTATGCGCTACCCCGGCTGCCTGCACGGCACCTGCGGGCAGCCCTGGCAGTGCAACTGCAAGGAAGGCTGGGGCGGGCTGTTCTGCAACCAGGACCTGAACTACTGCACCAACCACAAACCATGCAGGAACGGCGCAACCTGCACCAACACTGGCCAGGGAAGCTACACTTGCGCTTGCCGCCCGGGCTTCAGCGGCAGTAACTGCGAAATCGAGACGAACGAGTGCGACAGCAACCCATGCAAGAACGGTGGAAGTTGTAATGTAAGTTTGAATTAAGCTTGTTTAACGCTAGTGCGTTTGGCCATATGAGCCCGCATCAGGATGTGACTTCACTGTAAGCATATTTTGGCGTGTTCATTATCATTAAACTAAATCAAACCGTTCCCCCTATTTTCCAGGATATGGAGAACGACTACTCGTGTACCTGCCCTCAGGGCTTTTACGGAAAGAACTGCGAAATTAGCGCCATGACATGCGCGGATGGACCTTGCTTCAACGGCGGCACCTGCGTGGAGAAAATGACCGGGGGCTATTCCTGCCGCTGCCCCCATGGCTACATGGGGTCCAACTGTGAGAAGAAACTGGACCGTTGCAGCAACAACCCCTGCTCAAACGGTCAGTCCAATCTTCTTTCATTTATTTATTTATTAAAAAAAAAAAATTATTTCTGATTTAAGTGAAGACACTTTGGGCCATATCAGCTGACTGAATGGGGATGGGGTGGAGTGTGAGGGGGTATTAAAAAAGATGAAATGCATTTTAGCATGTCAACCACATTAACCTGTCAAATCTCTTACTGAGTAGTCCCCATAGGACTCATACATAGTGTCAGACTGTCAAATTCTGTTCCATTTACATTTCTGACTATCTAAAGCATCGATTCCAGCTTCTTTTGGCCTGTTATTTTCTTGGTAAGAGACACTTGTAATAAAACTGCTTGTGATCATTGATCAGTTATAGGCCAAAAATATTGGGGGCCAGTTTGATCCTATCTGAATATTGAGAGGGATACATCCCCCCCAATGCATATTACGGTTACAGCCTCGATATGAATCGCCGACCTGTGCAGGCACCCTGTTTTGATTGAGACAATGCTGCTGAAGCTCCTTATCTGATGGTTTATCTTAACGGCTTTGTCAACGGACTGTGGTTTCCATGCAGTTTCCACCTTATTTTTAAGTACTCTGTAGACAATAAATCCTACCTTGGCTTGTTGTATGTTCCTCAGACCACCGCTAGCACTACATTTTCCATGTCAGCAAATGAACCTGTGCCAGGATTTCCCTCCAGGCGCACACAAATCAAAACAATGGTTTCTAAATTTGTCAGCCTGGCTTTTCTCTCGGGCTGATAAGGAGGTGAAGATACATTAATCGCATAGAGCCGTTATGAATTCCTCATACACTGGCGTCTTCCCTGAGCCCCAATTACACTCTTAAAACGTTGGCCAGAGTAGTTTGATGGAGTGAAAGTCTTGTCAGTTATCTCTGACATTCCTTTCATTTATAAACTGTACTTTTAATTATATAAATATTTTGTCCATGGGGGCCTCTAGTGGCGCTATCCACAAGCTCAATACGAGTCGGCGGTGGTTTGAATCCAACCGCCAACCTTTGTCGCACGTCTCTCCGTCTCTCTCCTCCTAATTCTTCCTGTCTCTCTACACTGTTTTATCAAATAAAGCTGAAAAAGTATATAAATGTTTTGTCCAGCACCAGGTACACTTGCACTGTACTGAACTCCTTCTTTCCTGCTGCAGGGGGTCAGTGCCTCGACCTTGGACACAGTGTGATGTGTCGGTGCCGAGCTGGCTTCACCGGGCATCGCTGCGAGATAAACATCGACGACTGCGCCAGCAGCCCCTGCCGCAATGCCGGCACGTGCGTGGACGGCGCCAACGACTACGTCTGCACCTGCACGCTGGGCTACACCGGCAAGAACTGCGGCGTGCGCTCCGACGCCTGCAGCCGCTACCCCTGCCAGAACGGCGGCACCTGCTTCACCCACTTCTCCGGCCCCGTCTGCCAGTGCCCGACCGGCTACATGGGCTCACGCTGCGAGTTCAGGATCCAGACCACCGAGCCCAAGGGCTTCCCTGTGGCGCTGGCCATCTCCTTCGCCCTGGGCCTCATCACTCTCACCCTGGTAGTCTGTGCGGCAGTCTACATCCTGCGCCAGATGCGGCGGGGCCGCAAGAGCCTGGGAGCCTCCGTGCGCAACGACCTGGACACCATCAACAACCGGGCCTCGGCCTTCCCCCGCGAGAAGGAGGCCTTCCTCATCCCCGGGGGCCCCTACAAGGTCTCCAACAAGGACGTCGCGCTCAGCGCCTCGGAGGTGGCCAGCAAGAACTCCGGCTACATGCACAAGCCAAAAGACTACAACCTGGCCGAAGAAGAGAGGAAGTCCAGAAGCAAGATGGAGCAGTAAGTCAGCAGTTAAAACTCTCATTCAGAATAGCTCACTCTTTCCAGTAGATCTAACCAGAGTTAAAGGGTTAGCAGCTGTGCGTCTCTTTGGTTCAGCATTTGAATGTCGATAGAAATGGTAAAGAGGACAGATTATGAAAACTTGTAGTGTCAGTCTTAGGTCAGTTGACATCCAGTGAAGTTCACCCTTGTTACACAATAGCTAGAACTAAAAAAACAGTCTGCTACATATTTACAGAGGTGACCTCAGTGTAATATTGCTCCTTGTTAAAGAAACTAATCAATTTTTTCTTTGCTTTGTTTCATTACAGGAAAAAATCTGAATCCTGTATTTTGGTTCCTCCACTAAACTTCCCAAAAGAAGGCCTATATCAGCCAGTCTACATTATCCCTGAGCAGATCGACCAATGTGTTTTTGCTACTGAGGTAAGCAGCTCTTCTCTTTGGAACAAGGGTTATTCTGCCCCCACTTTACTGTGAAAATATTTAATATGCTACTGTTTTATTTTTTGGGGCCTGATTTTAACCTTTTTTCTTTATTTTATTTTTAGGTTTAATGACAATATTCCAAACCTGGAGCACCTCATCCAGAAGGGACCCTGTCTGGACATGTTTACATTTTATTTTAACAGATATTTGAAAGAAATGAAGAGAGTATATATTATATCTATATATTATTTATTATTTATTGATGCTGCTCACTTAAAAAAACAAACAAACAAAAAAGACTACTTCTGGGAGGAGTCTCTTTCCAGAGAGGAAAGAAGAATGATTGTGGGAAGATGGAAGTTATAGGAAACAGGAAGACTGACCGGAATTATTTGCACTACAGTTTTTTTTACTTACACAATTATTTTCCAGTATGTTCATAATAAATGAAAGAGTGAAGAAGAGAAGAAAACACAGAATGCAGAGAACCAAGGATTTTTTGAAACACAGTAAATCAGGATTTTTTAAAAGTTCCAATGTCATGCAACTTCCAAGAGCAGTACAACAACAATGGTGTCTTTCTCTACAGACAGCAGCTCTAAGGGGGGCTTATATTTCAACTGAAAACTGCCTTCAAATTTTACAGTTTTTTTATTTTCATTTAGTTTGTATCTCATAATTCTGTGATCAAGAAGAGTTTCTCCGGAGTACAGCATTAATCTCACCATAGGTGAGATCTGAGACACCACTTCCTGTAGGGGACATCCATGGGATCCTGAGAAGTCTATGCTCAAACCGATATCTCAGTTTGTGAAATTAGCCCTTACAGATGCTTACTTTTCCCAGCAATGGACGGATGGAATTGGAACCGTCCATAGTAATGGATTAAAATGTTATCAATGATGATAATTGTTTAGAAAATGCTGACTCAGCAATTGGGTTTCATTCTAAGATCCAACTGCTGTGTTTCCAGTTGGACACATTTCTCCAGTGGATATTACCAAGGTGCTGTGTGTATTAAGCTAATGAAAGCATTCCAAGGAAACCCAATGGGTTACAATTAATAAGTGCCTTTTCTTTTCACAATATAGAAATAATATAAGGAAAAAAGGTACTGTATCTAAACACTGAAAATTGTAATACCAGCTTATGTATACATTTATTCCTGTCTGAAATTTTTGTATGTATTTGAACATCTCTCTGGGAGTATATTTTTCTATAAACACAACACAACTAGCCTGAATAGTATTGATCATCGTTGTACAAATGTGTACTTTTTGATGTGGTCAATGCCTTTTGTTAAGAAATATGTTTGTGTGTAAACATTCATCTTGTTTAATTTACTGGTGAGCTAGAAAGATTCATGATATTTTGTCAGCTTCTTCCTGTTTTTTTGTTCTTCCATTCTTTTTTGACGTCCAGTCCCTTATATATTTTTCTCAAAATGAAGGACTTCAATGAGATATTTTCATTTTGTTCTTTCTTATTTTTAAAACCAAATATTTTTTCATCATTCTGCTTTATTTTTTATTATTGTAATTATTATTTCATTAATTTAATGCAATGTGTACAAAAGCCTCAAGATATCCTTTCTATATAATTTAAGTTTTGTAAATATTGTGTATTTATAAAGAGAATTGTATATATGTCTACGTTATGTGTCTATTATTGTCACAAAGTCAGAATTATATATTTTTCGTAAATAAACTGAAAAATACTACCAATACTGCCATTTTATGTCTTAATGTCCTTGCTTTAAATGTGTATGAAGTGTGTTGTAATTTGACTAACATTTTTGAATATCATCCCAGAAGTGCTTTTAAGTACAAAAGAGAGGAACAGTGGGGACCACTTGTAAAGAAGTATCTTGTGCACAGAGTGAGGGATGGCAGATTGAAGTTGCGTTGGTCTTTGCTGGTCTAGGAGACCCCATTAGGGGATTTATGCAGTGGGTAAAAATTCTATTGAGACTTATTAACAGCCACAGGCGATGTTCCAACAGAATTAACTAACTCTAATGTGATGTGATGCCTGTTAATATATGCTAATGCGCTCCATTGCTTTCTTTCTTTGAGATCTCAAACACTGACTAAAACTAATTGTTGAGGACAAAACACCATTTTGTATTAATTGTGCATAAAGCCATTCAAAAGTTTACATACAAAATAATTTAAAAAAACTGAAAATCAGAAGAAAATGCACAAAATTCCCAGTAATTTTGAAACAACAGCTTAAAGGTCTCAAAATGATTAACATAGCCTATTAAGATACTACAATTCATGTATCATAGTCTGTTATGATCAGTTAAAAATTCTGGAAGACTAGAAGATTCTTCATTTCTGGGAAATAGTATTTCAGTTTTTGGTAGAATGCCTAGGGGGAGGGATTTTTTTTTGTTTGTTTTTCTTTAATCAAATGCCACTCACTTCCTGTGCCTCCCAACAAAAACAATAACAGATCCCAAAAACAAGTCGGGCTGAAGACTTTCTCACATGGCTAGATTACTAGATGGCAGTTCTCTGTGTGTGTGTGTTTGTATCTCGGGGAGGTTAAATGAAAAACATTGAAACTTCTTTTTGGTTTGATGCATGCAGCCTTTGATCGCTGCAGTCAATGACACAGTATCCTACATCAATAGTACTACACGTGGAGCAAATGGGGAAGTGGCCTTCATGTCACTGTCACCAAAGCTGTTTTTTTTTTTTTTGCTTTAAACTACAAGCCTATGATTGCCCCTGTGCAGCCAATGTAAAGCCAGCAGGTTTGCAGAAACTGTAAATATCTCAAATGTCCTTCATCACACACAAAAACTGTCTGAGCCAATAAAAATGAAATTTAAAAAAAACAACCTACACTAAAACTTAAATAATAACAAAAAATCTCAAGAATGTGAACTATCCCTTTTATACAAACAAACAGAGTATCAGCCAATAGACTAGGATTAAGGCTGATATGATGAGCCCATATAATCATGCAACATGCCTTTGTTCAAAATTATTTTAAAAGGTCATGCTCAAAAATAGCCCAACCGTAACTATCTTCTAGCCTATTATTATTTAACGGAGACTCCGTTTCCCTCAAGACGAATGCATTCTGCTTAATAAATTAACCAAGGTGACTTACGTTATTTTTTGTGCAGTAAAGCACTACTTCTTCCATGAATGTGGAAACTTGGTAGCATGTCGCATTTGTGCTATAATGTAAAACAGGGAGGCACTGGCATTGGCCAATATGGCCAGTCAAATGTAAGCAGCAGTATTTAATTGATTGTTTCCATTTAATATGATGAATGTAGTTTTGCGTTGTGCATGAATATTCATGGAACATTGCAGAAATGTATGAATACATTTTTAAGTATCCCTCATGTATTTCGATAACCATGGATGGAGAGCACAACCAAATTTGTGTTGATTCTGCAATTGTTGGAGAACAAAGTCAAACCAATAGAATTAACTCACAACCCCCAAAAAACTATTCCCACATATCAGTCCCTGATCAAAGGGTAAGTTTGTTTTTATTCAGCTGCCGGGCCTGTGAGTAAAGCATTAACAAATCCTCCGGTCCCACTTGGGGTAAAAGTGCCTGGTTAAGATAAGCCAGCACCTGCTACTAAGCTTGTTGGACATGGTGACATGGGCTGCTCTGTGAAGCAGGGGGTGGGGCAAATTCCCTTTCAGCCCTTAAGGGCAGTGTGCAATGGCTGTCTGACAAAAAAGAGAGAGAGAGAGAGAGAAAACAGCTGAATAAAATAAAACAATGAACTGAATTTCATCTGTTCAAATTTTTCATGGTGAATTAAAAAAGAAATTTACTGGTTTGGAACGTTTTTTTTATTTTTCATTATTTTGTTGCAGTAATACTGCTAATATTTACAGTTGTAAAAGAACAGTTAAATATTTTATTTGTAAAAATGTATCTACTAATTGTGACACTGCCTTCTAGCATTGAATATGACCGTATTGCTAAGGCTTGACAATTGCATACTATTTTCCTCATATCGTACATTTCAATTTAAAAAATATGTTTATTAATTTTTTATCACAAGTGCTGTATGTCATCCAGGCCAATGGCTTCTTCCAAAAAAAAAAAAGAGAACCATGCCGGTAAATGGTAATCCAGGACACTTGGAAAAGCACTACCTGCGTGCTTTGAAACTGTGGTAAAAATTATCCTTCCAGGCAGAAATTCAGGAAATTGTAGAAGGATGGATCTTGTTGGATCTTGCTCTGTTATATTATCTTTAGTCTGCATGCCCAAAATGAACCAAGCCCTGTAGAAAATGTATGACGTATGGGAGAGGTGACAGACATGGACAATTTGAGATTCACAAGAAATGGTGAATCTGCCCCTGTGGCATGCAGATGCGTCTGGATACTGTTCTGCTAACTGTACTGTGTTTTTCTTTCTTTTGTTCTCCCCCCCTACCTCCTTTCCTCTTCACATTACCCCCCCCCCTACTATTACAGAAATCTGAATGGGATCTCCATGCCTCTTCAGGTTTTCTCAATATTCTGGGGACAACAGCAGTGTACTGACTCTGGGGGCCAGGGACTTGGGACAGTGTGTGTGTGTGTGTGTGTGGGTGCATGTGTGTGTTGGTGTGTGCATGTATGTGTGTGTGTGTGTGTGTGTGTGTGGGTGCATGTGTGTGCTGGTGTGTGCATTTGTGTGTGTGTGCATGCGCGCGTGTGTGTGTACTTGCACGTGTGTGTATGTGAGCGTGCGTGCATGTGCATGTGTGTGTGTGTGTGTGTGTGTGTGTGTGTGGGTGTGTTTGAAGTGCTGGTGGTGGGGCCAGGCTAGGGAGAGGCGAAAGGAATCATCCTGCTGAAAAACACTAGCAGACAGGCGATGGCAGATGGGCTGGGCTCCCTCTTTAATCTCCCTTTTCTTTCTCTTCTCTGTTTGAGAGGGCTGAGGGACCCCAGTGACAGGGAATGGTGGCACTGGTGCATGTGTTTTTGTGGGATGTCCCCATGAGTGATAATGCTAAGGCAATGCAGGGGGAGAAGGGGGTACTGCGGGGGATGTAGGATTTTTTTTGTCATGGAAGTGGACATTTTTAACAAGTAAAAAAAAAACAGCTAAGATACTCGGTCTCTATAATAAGACAGAATCAATGAAAACTACATAGGCTTGATGTTCCACCTCCAGAAATCCACCAAAAAAACCTCACCAATTGAGCATATTGCTTCATTGGAATGAACTTACAGTTCTCCAAAAATGTAAAAAGTACAGCAACCATCATTTCCAAGTTCCATGGACCACATGCTCAGACATGCTCCGAAGTTCATCAGCTAGTCACAGCCAGAAATTCAGTCAAGGACCAGTTCACCTTTCTTGCTTTGACTCCATTCTACCCCACCCATTGGCCCAAGTGATCTGGGTACAGACAATGGGTGTCAAAGCAAGCAAGGGGGGGCAAGAACGAGGCTGCATATCACCGACACAACATTGTCCCTAGCCTGATGTAACACCTGCCAGTGCCAGTCATAGGAGACAGCATATTGCACTTCATGAAAAATCCCATAATGGCATCTTAACGCGTTCCATGATAACTTTGAATTACTTTTGTGTTCATCCGCTGGTAAGATTTTGTGACCACATGTTATCGCGTTGTTAAAACATTTGTATAAGCTATAATATTCCCTCATGACTGGTTATGACAGGTGTCGTGTCCATTTTTATGACAGACAATGTTACGTTGCTTTATGGAGCTTTATGGTACATGCTTGACGTAAATTATTGCCAGGGATTATGGTGGTATAGTGCTTCACAGGACAAGAAAAGACTGATGTTATGGGCTGGTGATCCCTCCACTCTGAATGGGACTGAGGGAAAACAGGATATCTTAGCATACACAAAGCAGGGAGTGACGCGGCAAAGCGGTTGCCCGCCCAGCCACAGCTGGACGTGTGGCATTCTTCGTGTCCTGTTTATCCGCTAGATGCTTGAATTTTGAATGTTACGGACTGAAGCATATAATCAAAGAACTGTTTTCTGAATACTGAAAAAAAAATCTTGATGCTTTTTAAAAAATTGTCGGCAGTTTTACAGGATTTTACTGGTGTCAGAAGGGTTAAAATATTTCAAATAATTATTAGACTTGGGTTCGATAAACACACACACAGAAACAAAGGTTAACAGTCAATAAGTTAATATAAATATGCAATAAAAGGACGAGAATAGAATTTCATTATTTGGGAACACAACAGAAGGTGTGCCAAGATATGTAAACTGATGAAACATACACAGAAATGGCATGTTATTTATGGCCTAAGCTTATATTTACTTAAATCAAAGTTGGCTAGACTGGTGTGATGAACGTGATAAACAATTCTCGAAGCGGCACGACTCTTCCCGTACTGAAATAACAAGCCCACATGACGTCCTGGTGTCTTACACTGTTTCAGGAGTGAGTGGAAATGGGACTGGAAGAAGGGGAGCATTGTTTTACATGGTACTTTCCACATCAATAGCGTGACTGGTAATATTTAATAGACTTTCCTTCCTTTTCACAGGAATGGAAGGCTGATGCATAAACGTCCATGGTTTATCTGGAAGTGTGTGAGTTAGAATGCCCCCCCCCGCCACCACCACCACCACCACACCCCCAGCAATCAGGGCTCTGTCAAACACCAATCAAGTAGAACCACTCAGTGTGTAATTTCCCCATTTCCTCTTCCAGCACAAAGCAGGCAAGACATGCACTCAGCCACAGATATCCTATTAACTTGCCCAGATGTTCAACTCCCCATCCTCCATATTATATCTTCTGGCTGAAGACAGAATATCGCTAGCTGGCACAGCTCAGCTCAGACGCTTGTGGAACCTCGTGTTCCCACTCGGATTCTGTGAGAATCAGACGTACAGTACGGAGAGACGAAACGAAATACAGGGCTGAATATCTGGCCAGTCTCCGTTGGGTCTTGCTGCATCAGCCAGAAAAATGCAGAGGCCAGGTCCTGACACTGGATGAGTCAACAGCACCATTACTCCGAATTAGTGTATCAGCACTTATAACACATATTTGGCAAATAATAATAATAATAATACATTTATATAATCTGTTCATTTCAAGGAAATGGTGGGTTCAGCTGGGTCCTACTGCAGAAATAATGTTTGCAGCCAAACTTTTTTCTAATGACAGGAAAACGACTGAAAGAAATAAAAATCTAGTCAATAAAAGGCTGATATAAATCTCTTTGTTGAGAGTCCAGCAAAGTAATTTCCCCATTAGACATTTGAACTACAGAGAACTCTGAGAACTCTATCATTCACCAGTAAAATTGCCCCGTTGATTTGAAGCAGTTAGTCTTTTAATCATTACTAAGATAAAAGTTTGCATTTAAAAAAATAATAAAACACTTCCTGTTATTACAACTAAGACCAAAGACGATTTCGTAGTACAAGATTAAATAAAATTCTGGATTAACACTAAATTTGGGTACGCACAGCCAGCTTATCCCTACCCTTACATTGCCGTTATGTTATAGCTCAACCATTGTACGGCAGCTTTCAGTGTTAAAAAAAATATGTATGTTTTTGAAACTGAGATATCGATGTGTAACCTTACGAAGGAGCGCTATCATTTCAGGAGAGAGAGGAAGTCGGGCAGAGAGAAACGTGAGGGGGGCAAAGGGAGAGAAAAAAAGAAACATGTCCAGATAAAAGGCACACCTGTCATCACTACATCATTCCCTGTTCTGTCGTTATTCTTCTCTTCGGCTCTGTGGGCCAGACCTCTGTCTGGCCTCGATCCTGTGTGACAGAAAAGGGAATCTGGAAAGGGAAACAGAGGAGGACAAACAGAAGCCTGCAAAACTAAAGGCCTTCATTGCAAAGCCCCTGTTTTCCATTAATTTATTTAAACTGTGCGTTAAATAAGTTGACGCGGGGTGGAATCTCGACCCGTTGCTCACTCTCCAGGGTACTGAGCCAATCAGAGATGAGCAGAGAGGAGGAGTCACCCAAGCATTGACATTACACACACGCATATCCAAAGCCATATTTCTATTCATTTGCAGTTTTTCCCCAAACTTTGGTGCAAGATCAGTGGCACTGTGGTTGGTTGACAATGTATGGCATTCATTTTTGGGAGCAGGTTATCCACATATATATGACATTTGTTTTCCTAGGTTGTTCAGACAGTGACACCATAAATATATTTGGGTGACCCACTACCTGGGCTGTAATCAAACAAAATGTAAGTCAAGAGGTTCTGTACACATTGAAAAAAATTTCCTTGCCCGGCTAACGTTTGTGTGTGCATGGTATTGAAAGCAACTGAACTCAATGCTTTGGGTCCTTTTGTCTGGGAGATGTCACCCATACTACTGTGATCCTGGACAGAGCACAGCAGCACCAATCAGAGCAGGCGGAGGGGTTGCATAAAAGAAGAGAAAAGCAGTTTGGCCATATTTGGAAATTTGTACTTCATTAAAATGTTCACTCTTGCTGACCCTGTCCCTTTCCCACAGGTCAGTGTAAATCTGGAACAACAGCACTGTTCCACAAGTCATAGTGTTCCACACTGTTTATATTTTCCTTTTGGTAAGTTCATGATTACACAGTCATATTTACAACAGGAAATAATCCATGTGTGCGCGTGTGCATGCATGTGTGTGTGCGTGCGTGCGTGCGTGTGTGTGTGCGCGTGTGTCTGCGTGTGTGTGCGTGTGTGTGCACGTGTGTCTGCGTGTGTGTGCGCGTGTCTGTGTGTGCATGCATGTGTGCGTGTGTGCAGGGGTGCCACCAGGGATTTGAAAAGATATCCCATTGTGTCCCACCACTCCAGAAAATCCTATCTTCTAATGTTATTTGGAGGGCCCCTGTCAGTCAGGGTCTTGGAATCACCCCCTCCCTGGAAGGCACCTTTGCTTTCATATGTGTGTGTGTGTGTGTGTGTGTGTGTGTGCATCTATACAGTATGCAAGTGTCTGTGAGTGTGTGCACATTTGTTTGATTGTGTGAACATGTGTGCACGTACATTTCTGTTTGTGTGTGTGTGTGTATGTGTGTGTGCCCCTGTGTATGTGTGTGCAGATTTGCACTACATTGCTTCTCAGTGAGTATCCTGTTTTTAGTGTATTTATAGTCTCTCACATGGGAAGGGAAGTGGACCTTATTCTGGTAGACACATTGCTCCTCTGCCCTTAATCTTAATTTCTGAGTAACAAGGAAATGCAGCATCTTCCTGGCCTTCAACTCACACACACACACACACACATACACACACATGCACACACACACACACACACGCACACACACACACACACGCATACACACACAGCACCGGCATATGCAAAGACAATGGGAGCTTCATCTCTTTGTGGGGGCTCTGTGGATTAATGTTGATTCATACTGCTGGAATTCATATCTCAGAATGACTTTGTTTTGTACAGCATCTTAGTTGATTGCAGGCCACTCAGTGAAAATATTTACAAAGATATATGTATAAGATAGTATAGGGTTTAAATATAAAATTTAAACTCATGAATGTAGATCCATTGTGAAAAATTAGCCATGTGGCAGGAAGCAGTGTAGCAAGCATATTCACTTTCATTACATTTTCCCATTTCATGTAAGAGGCTGCATGTCTATTTTCTTAATTCCCTTTGTTTCATTTTAAAACCTATGACAAAAAAAAACGTTCAATGCAAAATGTCTGCTATCACTTACTTACGGAGAATGGCAAAACTGTGCACGTAACTCCAAATTATTCAAATTCAGTCGATAAAAGTTGCCAAATAATCGACTTGTGTCTATTCAATGTTATCAGTGCCTTTAAGTTGTGTATAACTGTCACTGATATTTCTCAAATGGGAATCTCTGACACCTGTCTGCTGAGTCATTTGCAAGTGCCCAGGAAAATTCCTGGAACAACACATAAAACAATGGCGGTGTCGCTGAAATAGTACCACAATGTGGTGAAATCATAATGTGTTAGCTAGGTACTTTTGAAAAAATTAATTGTTTCCTTGATTCTTTGTTGATGATTCATCTGTTGTTTGGGCTGGTAAAAAGAGATGGAGTATAATACCTATGGACAGAGCTCTATTGTAACTTGTCAGAAGCGTGGGTAGATTGAGTTCAAGGCTTATGCTTACTCACAGGTGGTTAACTTCATGTTGACAAGCTTCTCCGCTTTTAGACAAACTCTTGTGTCTACCACAAGTTGCTGCTATCCAGTTGCCATGGCCTGAATGAGGGTCAGAGGTCGAGACAAATAGGAAGTGGCCATTTACAGACGTAGGTTGTGAAGACAGGACTGATTCATTATTGGAGGGCATAGGTGGAGGGATATAGGTGAAGGGTGACAAAAAAATAAAAATGTAGATAAAGCAATCAGCATAACTCCACTTGAAAATAAAATAAAGCAAACAAAACTCTTCTGCTCACAATGCCCATTTTCTTTATTCCTGAACAATAATTAACACCGTGTCTTGCTAAACTGTAAAATTCCTGTGGTTGCTAAACGTGTACTGCACCATATATTTCATTTATATTAATTTATATATCATGAGCCAAGAGAAGTTTCCATTTAATAAAAAAGTGGGCAATCATGTTTACTAGTCTAACCCAGTTTTGTCAACAAAATGGTTCTCTTATCCAGAGATATGCCTGAATCGCTCAAAATTGAGCAGTTTAACCGAAGAATGTCGCTTTGATGAATAATAGTTTTAGTGTTTTCATAAGGACAGGTCTTTTCAGGAAAAAGTCCCCTTTTCCCTCTGACAGGATGGGAGAGTCACTTAACCCAGGCTTCCGCTCAGTGTGAAAACAGCCTCAGCAGGAGCTCCACACACACACACACACACACACACACATAGAATAAAACAAAGAAAAGAAAAAAACAGAAGGAAAAACTAAAGTTACCCTCTCCTTTCTTCACTCAATTGGCACTCAAGAAGGCAGTTTTGCAGTGAGTAAAGAATAATAAATGGTCTCATCTAAGAATACTGGGTCAGCTGAAGCTGCTCTTTGACCTTTGGGTTGAGCAAAAAGCAAATTCATCATGCATTCAATTTATCCAAACATTTAAAACCAGTTTTCAGTATTCACAAAGGATTAAGTTGATTCTGAAGATTATTCTATCTTGGGTGTAAGGGGCAGGGGGGTACAGGATAGGATGGGATAGCATGCACAGTATGGGATAGGATGGGATTGCACGGCTGGTGTTGCACATGGTGAGGTTCAGTTGAAAGATTCACCACCCAAAGTGAAATCTGCCATCTATGCCTCTGCTTCTCAATGACAGCCGTGATGCTGAATGATCGAACAACCAACGCTTCTGCATACTGTGACCCTCCCTCAAATGTTTTCCAGCCCCTGTGGTCTTCCTCGCTGGAGGGGCTAACCGTGCAGCTAGAAGTGCCACATCCACTATGCCCCCCTCTCCCAACATTTCCCCCCTCTCCTTGCCCCCCTGACCTCAGCTGCCGTGGGAAAGCCTGTGCATGGGAGCTGGCGTGTCCAGGGGCATTAGTGCAGATTGCTCTACCAGACCTCATCCACACCTGTCCCCTCCCAACCAGACAGCCATGCTCATCTTCTTCCTCTCCTGGCCTCTCACCGGCAAAGCACACCCTGGTTGGGGGTGGGGATGGGGGGTGGAGGCTGTTTGGGGAAAGGGAAGGGGCGATTTGGAGGTTGAGGTGGAGGGAGGGGGTGCGCTCAAGTGTGAGAAATTCATATGCTAGCTATACCTGGCAAAGACTTTTGCAGGTTGAAATGTTTGCGCTAAAATAGGAATTATTTTTAGTTCTTTTTTTCACTTGTTTCACTTTTCATCCGCATGCATAACACATTTAACAACAGTGCAGACTTTGAGCACAATTTTCACTTTAGACTTCAGATTCTGAAGCTTTTTTCCTGACTAAAAGAAAAATTGGTTGCAGTTGTGTTGGTCCATTCACAGCGTATGAAAAAGCTGCTGAACAAAGCTTTTGATTTCGTAATCGGCCTTAAGTCAAACATAAAGGGACACGCCAAGTTGGTCACCTTATTGCAAGTGAAGCAGGAAGCAGACAGTGCAGGAGATCCGGCCATAAGAAGGAGGGATGGGCTTGTGTGAAGGCCAGGTGGAAGTGCAGGACGAGGCCGTCAAAGCAGAGCAAGAGCAAGATAAGAGCAACAATGCCTGATCATGTAATCAACAGTGGACCATTTGTGCAACATACATCAAACGTTGTACATGCGGTTTGATTGGGCATTACGTTTGCATTATGTACTACTGTCCTGGGAAACATGAGACAATTGAACAGGAGACTGCTATTGTAAATAATGCTCTTTCTAAACAATCCCCTCCAACCTGAACAATGTAAAAGACAGCCATCAACCACAAAATTTACAGTTCAGCAGGAGACTGCTATTGTAAATAATGGTCTTTCAAAACAATAACCTCCACCTGAAAAAAAGAAAAAACAGAAAATCATTCAAGCAAATGACTCCCCTTTGCCCAAAGCACTTAGCCCGTAGCTGCTGTGGGGAGTATGTCTTTGGATGAGGGTGTATGGACGTGTGAATGAGTGAGAGGATGAGGGCATATATGCATGGTCAGCTGACTTCAAATAATGGATTTTGTCTTTGTTTTCAGTGGAGGGGGGAGGGTGGGTAAGTAGGAAATTTAGATGTATCTACACAGTTGCTCAACTCATTGACTGTTTGAGGCACAATGAGGTATAAGTGTTGTGAACCAGGCCAGAGATTGGCTGCAAGGTGTTCCGATTCATTCTGGAATGGTCTTTTGGTTCCTGGCGCTTGGAGCAATGTCACGTGCTGTGTAATATCCAGTGACTCATGGTCGCCCACAGACCACAACGGGAAGCTAGCCTAGTGCTAAACCTCCCCTCGCCAGTGTGTATCAGCAGCTAGCCTTCCTGGCTAAAAGGGGAGTAGAGCAGTAGAGGTGGAAAAAAAGGGGGGGGGGTGCTCGATTGCTGATAAAGCGAAACTCTCTCACCCACCAAGCCACTGCAAGCAGGTCCATCACACAATAGCCCCTGAGTGTGGGAATAAAGGAAGAAGGAGGAAGGAAGCTGGGTTTGCTCCATCTCGGGGAGCGATAAAGATCAGCTCTGCGTGGCAGGATGCTTTTCCCAGGTGGCCAAATCGCCCTGGGACACTTCAGCGTGACCTCATAACACAGTTTCAGTATTTATGGGCAGAAGGGGGTTATTCAAGAAAGCCCCTGGACCTTTGGACAGGGCGGTCTTTAGGACCCAGAAGTCCCCTAGCATGAAGAATGACTTCTTCCTGTCATTGACAGATATGGTGCATGACTAGAAGGCTTTGCCAAGGCCCATTTTCACCAATGTCTTTTTTCACCTTTTTTTTGAGTTTTATTTGATAATCTGGAAATTAGAAACAAAATACTCTTGAATTTCCGAAATTTCGACTTTTTTGAGATGTGATGCAAGAAAATCAATTTCCTACAAGTATGGTTTGTGTTGCAATTCTGAGATTACATATAATACTTTTCAAATATTGAAGTACTTTTGAGATTGCTTTTGCTGGAAATTTAGCTGGAAGTTACTGTAAATCACTTGATTTCTCAGTGCTGCAAAAATGAAAGCTTTCAAAGCCCCTGCTGCCATTGTAAAGCCAGTAGGCCATTAGAAAAGGCAAATATTGAAAATATCCTTCAATGCACACAAAGACTGCCTGGGCCAATCAAAAACATACAAATACTCAAATAATATGAAAAACCACATAAAAAAGTAAACTATCTATTTAAAGACGAGACAAGGGCCTGTTTGGCAACCTAGGTTGCCAAAACTAGGTGATACTGGACTGTGTATACTTTATAGCATTTGCTAATTAGTGCAAGCTTGTAAATCAGAGGTCTGGCTGGTATACATATAGTTGGCACACCTCACATGGTTTGTTTGGTCCAAAATCATTGCTGACTTTAAGGTGAAAACTAAAACTAGTGTACCATCTGGCACTACAGTTCTAGGGTTGTAGACCCCTACTGAAGATTGTCCCTGCAGCTTTTCCTGTTCTGCTGTGAGGGAAAGGTCTTAGCCATTTAGAACAACCTTCAGGGACTGCAGATGCAATTGGGGCTGTTCACATGCAAGATTGACACAAGCTTGGTTTAGTCCTGGTACTAAAGCACAGGCTTTGGGATGTTGGAAAAGCCATTAATGTCTGAACAACTGTTCAAACAGGCCTCTCCCTGTGCTGCTAGTCTTTCCTTTCCTATAGTAGAGTGGACAGGCCACCCCCAACTCTCCACACGCCGAGGTGAGAGGTCACTTCCTGTACAAGGCCTGGCTTAATCTGAGATGGCTTTCAGCTGTTCTGGAGCCGGGAGCCAGAGGAGAGGGGGGAGGGGGGTGCACTGGCTTTCAGGCCGTTTCCCTCTCAACACTCTCCCACCCCAAAATATTGTGGAAACTTCTTTTGTAGATTGAGCACTGCTGGATGTATTGAGAAGTTAGTATTTTTCAGTATGCACTGTAAAAGCTGTTATCCAGTGGTTTAGGCTGTTCTTATTTTTAATTTTTTTTGCCACCAGATGAGTTCAGGCTTATTTAAGCTTCTCTTAGAAATCTTTGGGAGTGACCAAACAAGCCAAGTGAATGCATTGCTCCTGTCAAAGGAGATGAATGTTGAAAGCAGTAAGGAGCGTGCCACCATTGCAGCAAATACATTTTTTCTAATTTCAATAATCAGGAAAGCTTGCAGTGATAGCCTATTTCTTACCTTGTGTCTACTGAACTTAGCGGTTGATGGTGTTATCTAATTTGCTTTTTGAATCCTAATATATAAATTATTCTGTTGCTCAGCAGATAAACCTGTATCCCAAGTAACATGCAACTCAGAAGAAATTACTGGGATGGGGACTTGACATGGGTAGGAGATGGGGGTCCTCGCCCTGAACTCCCCACCCCCCAAAAAAAGTTGCAAAGGTCTGGGTCCTCAATTCCACAAATCCCCCCTGAGAAAGGTGTGTGGGAACTGTAGTCCTGATACACTCACCCGGGAGTTCAAAGGGATGGCTCAGGCAAGGTGTGGGTCCCTCCTGCTGGACCCCGCCCTTGTGCGCTGCTCGTTTGGTGGGTCAGTGTGAACATGTGCCAAGCTTTTTCCCAGCCCAAAAAGTGTGCAAAATGCCATTAACAACCGAGATAGAGGCACTTAAAAGCCAGAAGACCGTCATCTGGTTCCTGCCTTTGATTTCAGGGACAAATGTTGCCCACAGAACAGGACCTGAAACTTGTAATTCATTCAAGCTTGTTTACTTCCTCTGTTCTGTGCAGAACTGTACTGCACTGTTCCTGGCAACTTCACTTTTTTCACAATAATTGATGTACTGAGGGGAAGATTACAACTGCAAAGTGGTTATGTACCTCAGATTTGAGTGCAGCGGATGACTACCCCTGAATTTACCCTTCTTTCCCCAGATTTCATTTGTGCTCAGCTTATCAGAAAGCACAATGACCAGGATATGTTTTGCATTTACTTACGAAAAGTCCAGCCTTGCTAACCTGTAATTTGCAGATGTTTTCTGAACTATGTTTCTGGGGAAAGTCTGGATGAGTTGGCCAAGTTTCACAAGGCAATCCCATGCTGTACGTACGAAATTCAGTGGAAGAGGAACTCCAAGGTGACACTGTCAGCAGAGTGATGTACAAAACATGTACAAAAAGTGCACGAGGAAATACTTTGCATATATATGATGCCAGCTTAGTATCCTGTAAGCAGACCTCTGATGATTTGAAGCTCTGACAATATGGAAATAACTCCACACAGACAATGTCTTGGGGTGATTAAAAATGATGGCCATATATTTACAAAAGAGCTGAAAGTCACAAAGTCAGGTGTCTTTTCACTAAAACAAGACAATACAGGACCAGGCTTTCTGAAGAAGTGAAGATAAATATGTAAATTACTGTAGCCCCTCATTAGAAAATAATCTGTCAGACAGTTCTAAAATTGTGTTACCTGTTCAAGTTTGCCCTATTTATCAGGCCAAACATAATATGTTCTCAATGAAATGGTGCACTAAGTATTTGATATCAGGAAGAAATATCTTTCTTTTCCAGGGCATGTTTTGTCTTGTTAATGTTGTGTATTTCCCCCATTGCTTGTCCCACAAACAGACTTGTGAACAGAAGTGTTTTATCTGAAGGGATTTGATCCAGGCATTATAAGAAAAAAAGGTGCATTGTAATGAAAATGAGCATGAACCTTAGGCTGGTGTGATTCAGGGAAAGTTGGATGAATGGAACTTCTCCCCAAGACCAATTCCCATTTATTTCTGCAGTCACTACTGAGGAGACCAGGAAGTGTGAGGTTCCCATCCCACCACCTCCTGCCATGCACTTGTATAGCCGCCGGGGAGGCGAATCCAGAAAAGGAGGGAACAAATGCATACGAAAGCAAAGTGTCACAGGCCTCTTAAAAGGCCTGGGGCTGAGAGTGAGAAGTGTGCCTAGCGGCAGGGCGTGAAACCCAGGTATAGGTGTGATGAAGTGTGCCTGCAAGGGCACACTCCAAAACAAGGCACACAAAGCACTGCCGGCCATCGAGAGGCTGGGTATTTTGGCTTTTCTCCCCCCAGCGTGTCTGAATAGAAGCAGTAGAGGTGGGAAAGGGGGGGGGGGGTAAATTACCTCTCTGTCACATCAAAGGAGGCTGAATAAAGCACCCCAATTTTATCCCAACTCTCTCCCAGGCCATCACCTCATTTTATTGAGGGCTGAGAAGAACAGCCACTTCAAAGGCAGAGTTCCCAACTAAAAAATACAAAGCCTAGTGAATGAGGTGTAATAGCTGCGTCTAATGCAGTCGTTGGGGGCCTTAATGCACGGAAACCAGTTCCCAGTTTGGTGCATTTTTTACTAACAATCCTTTCAGATCTTTGAAGAGCCAACACATGATAAAATATATGATCCAAGTACATACTGATTATATATCAGTTTATATTATATACTATCTACACATTGTATGTAAGTATTTGGAAAGTGACACAATTTTTGTTGTTTTTGGCTCTCTACTCCAGCACATTGGATTTGAAATTGATTTGATATGCATACATAAAGCTAGCTGGATTGGCTGACAGGGCTTCCTGGACTATGAATGGACTATCTTGCTCCACCTGGGCCATCAGCAGGCTCAATACCTCCTGCTGGCCAGGGAACCATTTCCTGTATTTATGGGAGAAGGCGACTTCAAGAATCCAAAAATGGGAGGGGCTAAGATGTCCAATTAATGACTCACTGATTGCAACCAATCCATAATGTCTTGCCAAGTAGTTTGGTTGGTTCACAGGAGTTTCTGATTGATTGATGGCTCCACCCACTATGTGTTCCTGGAAGCCTCACTTTCCCATTTCTAATGTCCTCTGCTGGTCAGGGCTAGGGGGCAGTATTGACTAACCTGTTTGGGGTTTCTCAGTGACCACCTACTTCTCACACACACACACACATATATGCACGCTTCACAAACTCACTCAGGCAAGTAGCAAAAACAAGTGTTGCAGCAGTAACTCCCACCCGTCTCCCCCCACCATGTTCCCACTTCTAGACCTGCTTTACTGCACTAATCCTCTGTTTTAGGGCTCATGTGTACAGGATGGCTAAAGTTACAGGGGGTGAATCCTTTCCCCCTCTCTGCTGAACCCATTAGGAATTACAGCAGGTTGACCCTCTGTGTCACATCCCTCACTATCCTCCATAACCCTAACCCTGTCCACATAACCCTATCTCTCCCTTCCTGTCTGCCTGTTTAGTAAACACCAATGACATCATCCTCACTGGGCAGACTGCTGCACCCGGTACAGACTAGGGGACACATTTGGTTTTACCATTGAGAGGCAACCTTACACCCTCATCAGGCCCCGCTTCCCTCATCGCTGTTGATGCAAGAGTCACTATAATCTTCATGACTTAATGGGGAGGATAGGGGACGGGCTAGAACAAAGCTCAATGTACATCTCTGCATTGGCTTTGTTTCTGCGGGTTCAACTATTTAGTTTTATTCCTTTGTTTAAATATAAAAATAGTCAGTCACCAACAAGTTCATTATGCATTGCTCAGGCCTTCTCAAGTCTACCAAATCAAATATATCAAAATCCAGAAAGAAGCTATCAACTGATCGTTTGGAATATCCGTCTCCATTTGGAATATCACAAACAAAGTTATCACTGCCTTGGAGCTCATCCAGGAGCTAAACGGCCTCCAGACTTCTCACATTCTAACCTTAGTGATTAACGTGGAAAAAGGTGTCATTAGCCCCTACTGTCTCTCCCACGGTTCACTCTGTTTGTTTCTCCCTCCTCTCCTTCTTGGGTTATCGCTTGCCCTGTGTGTGATGTCTGTGGTTATTTCTTCTCTGCCAGTAGTGGTCACCTGTGATGAGTGTACATTAAAGTTGCAAACTTAAGCACCCAGCGCACCACTGACCATCTCATTCACATTTCCAATAGGTTCCCTCCTCTCAGCAACACACCAGCTGAGAAGACTGTTGAAAGCGTTCTGGTAATTAGGGACTCTATTCTAAGAAATATGAAAAAAGAAACTCCAGTGACTAGTTGTCCAGTGCAATCCTCGGTCTACAATGACACAGAGCCAAATTTCAAAGTGCGGGCTAAGACTAAACACTTTTCCAGAACTGTTATTCACATTGGCAGTAACAATCAGAGACCAATAATGCTAATTATAAATTGTACATGAAGTAGCGAAACAGAAGTCTGACCCAGTTATCTGCACTTGCCCCATCCATCTCCTCATTCAATTGTGTTCACCCCATCTCTACACACACACAAACACAACTCTGTTGTGTTTACTCTCTCTCTCTCTCTCTCTCTCAGAGCCTTTCCTCAGGGCCAGAGCACTGCACCAGGGCTTAAATAACAGGAAAGCCCAGGTCGAGCCCGCCTCCACTGGAGGCCGGTTTTGGAAGAGGGCATCCCCTGTTTGACATTCCTGTGAGGGCCTGACAGCTGCTCCTTTAGTCTGTGCAGCGATTCGTCAGGCTGGTGATGACTGAGAGCTCTTTGACCTCTGATCCTTTTGCCGGGGCGCTAAGCTGCCAACTGTCGTCAGGAGTCAGAGGAAACGATTTATTCTCTTGAGGTCACAGACCCTTTACACACTGAAAAAGGCAAAGAAAAAGTCTTGATGGCTCAAAATAAACTTGGACACAAAACCAAATGAAAGAAATAGGGCATGTAGAAGGGAAAATATGAATGCTCTCGGGTGGTCTCTGTGTAGCTTGTGGAGGTCCACACTCACAATCGCAGCACCCATATGAGAACAGGAAGTGATGTCATCCCATTGTCAGTTGTTTTTTTTTTAAATGAATGATGATTCATAACACAACTTAAATGGATTTATTTTGGCCTGTAAATTTAAAAGTGTATTAATGTGACCTTTCAGTGATACGTCAAGAGTTGACTCATCCCAAACAAATTATTTTATTTACTTGTGCTAAAATAAATTAGGCTAATGAAATCTGTTTACCAGCAGTGATTCAAGATACTGGCTACATCCGATGCATAACGTTCTAAAACCAAAAACATGCATAAATCTAAAGTACTTCCAGGAGCAGTGACTGAAATTATCATGAATATAGCGTCAACAGTAGTGTTTTTCTGATCAATGATGATTCATAACACAACTCAGAAGTTCTGCGTCCAGTCTTCTACGGCTGGGACCCCACTAATTTCACCTATCCATTTATTCGCAGCATGCTGTTTCTGATAAAATGTTGCATTGAGAGGGCAAAACATACATTTATTCATTAAAATCAAGAGCAATTACCAGCTTGTTACAATTTAGCAGTTGCATAATGTGGCTGGAACAGAAACCAACATACATAGGGTTTCCCAAGGATCCAGTTGAAGAGCCTGTGAATTAGACTCTTTTGAAGCAAAAAGCGGTGGCAAAATCAACAAGCATACGAGACTCAATAATGAGCCAAATTTCCTTGGGCCTCTTCCTTACCAGCAGTGTATCTGCATGCAATCTATTGAATCATAAACAGGAAAAAGATAATTAATTTGTTGGGAAATTTTCCTGGAGATTTGCTGGTCTGTTAGCACGAACCTCTGATTCATGATAATGGTTTGCGCAGCATCATCCCGAAACCTGCCTGTCTGTGTGTGCCCATGGCTAACTGTACAGGACACTCTGATGGACCAGCAAGGCCCCTCCCCCAAGAGGCAGCGTCAAATTCTTTCACTTCTTGTGGAGCCCCCTCCACCCTCCCCATACCCTAATTTGCTGGTATAGCACAGATCTCAGTATACCGGATGTCTTTGTTTTGATTGAACATGAAAACAGTACAAAAATTTCCTTGGGATATCAGATAAAATTCCACCGACTTCACAATGGATGCAGAGATAAGGATTCCTTTGCAGAGATTTCCCCTGGTTGTTCAGGGCAGCGCAGCCTTTGCCCTCTTCAACAATTTGAAAGAAAACATCTTGTTTATCTGGAACAGCTTTCAAATGCTTTCAGTTCTGTAATATATACGTATGTGTTTGTTCTTAAGGGAGGGTTACACTTGGAAATCGGCAAAGAGCTGAAGTTTGTGGACTTCGAAATACATACGGACAATTTCTTTACAATTTTGTCAAGACCTGGTATACAAATATTTAAAATTTTGAATCGTTGCCTAGGTAGCATGATGATTTTGTCGACTGGACTTAATTAGAATTTTATCTGAAAATAGTTTGGTCATCCATGTTAAAGATCTGTTTGATTAGCAATAAAGCATATTGTGCTAAAGGGGGAAATATGACATGCCTATGTATGTGCGTGTGTGTGCTGCCTGCATGAATGCCCTCAGCCGCCATTTTGGCCCTCAGCCATTCTTCAAAGTGCAACAGAAAACAAAGAAAGACAAACAGCTCTACGAGCCCTTCCAATCTTTCAGGTTCATATGGTTTCCTTCTCCCACGTGGTCACAGGAAAAACAGGATGCATATTAGAAATCAACAACTTACAGGATTGCAGCAGATGAACACTGGCCTGGGCCAGGAGGAGGGTACGTGGCAAAAGTAAGGCATGTCCGAGCCATAGCAGTCTATGAGTCACACATCAAAGTGAAAGCCACTTGACTGTGCGGTCCAATCCTCAGCCATTTGTGAGGAGGATCGTAACTGCACAAATATGACAGGTGCTGGGGTGCTTATGGTTGTCATGGACGTGTAGGTAGGACCCAAACGCAGAGTAAAAAAACACAAACTCAAAAAGGGAAAATGAACAAAGACTTTGCTTACACAACAGGGAACAAAAAAACCAGGAAACCAAAAGGCCACGCAGGGCACTTCCAAAAAACCACAAAACAGAAAACTCAAAATTCAAAACACACACAGAGCAGAAACCAGGCAGGAACGAACAGGCAGAAATACACAGACGGAAACACAGTCAGAAACACACAAGGAACCAGCAGCCGCGTCGGGGGAACAAAGAACTTAAATAGACAAGACACAGGTGAACTCAATACATAATCAAACGAGAGGGAAGGGATAACGAGAGGCAGGTGGGGATGATGATTAAATAACGAGACAATAATGGAAAACAATAATGCAATTAACACAGGGGAAACCAATGAGGGAATGAACAGAAATACAAAAACTGAGAAGTGCCGCCAACTGGCAGCCCAAAAAGGAAAAATAGAAACAAAAAGACAGAACCATGACAGTGGTAGTGATGCAGAATGTGGATATTCGTAGGTTGGTACTATAGAGGCACAGGGGTGCCAAGGCTTGTAACCAGAGGCTGCAGGGTCAAAACCAGACCTGGGTCAAATATGTATTTGTTTTGGATTCAAATCCTTTTCTACGCTTTACAGATCTTGTGTGGTGTGCTGGAACCAATGAAAAATTCTCTCAAAAAGTGCAAACCACACCTTCTGGTCATATTGGCAGGCTCAATTACACCAGGCAAGATCAATAGAGCGCAGTTCACCGAACAGTATTTGAATCCAAAACAAATACGTATTTGACCCAGGTCTGGTCAAACCCCACGTGATGCCCTGCTGTTATACTCTTAAGCAAGGCACTTTGCCTGAATTGCTTCCAGAAAATATCCAGCTGTATAAATGTATGTAAAAAAACAATTATTTGAAATGAAGTATGAGTTATGTAACTTTCAGTAAAATGTATAATCCGGAAATACCAGGTTCTTTGTTATTCTGGATTTTTTTATTGTTGTGGTAAGATCTGTATCCCTGCATCATTAACAAACTTTGAATGTCCTCTATTAGTTAACAACCCAGGTTCCTGTCATGAGCTAGTTATACTACATTTCACCAAGATAGAATCTGTCCTTTCAAGCATAATGCACTTAAAAAGTTACCACTAAAATTTAATGGTGATTTCTTGATTCTGTGCAAATGGTCATTTGAAGCTATAGCAAATGTTATTTCTTTACTGCACAGAAAAACATTTTAACACAAGCATTATATATATGTGTCAATTATATAAAGGTCAGTGCTGAGTGTGGCACACCTTTGGCTATGCTTGTGTATGTGAGGTATGCAGAAACACTTGCTCTGGAGGCTGGCAAACAAAGCTAAAGGTCAACATTTTTTTTTAATTATTATAACCATAGTTTGATGTTTATGTATATATTTCCTAGCAGATTAATTGTGGTAACTCCCTGAACAACAACACACAAGTAGGCAATGTATCTGCCTGCAACCTCACGCCATTACAGATTTAGCACTGTTCTAGAACACACAATCGAAATAAAGTGACAAGGAAAGGTTTGCAGATGTTAGATTTGACAGCAACTGCAGCCTGCTCACTCATTCTATGTTGTTTTTACTGAGGCCTGAAGAGGAAGTGTTGTTCCACAGTGTTTTTACTGAGCGGTCGAACAAACAGCGAAGAGAAGTGGCCATTTTGAAAAGGCCAAAAACAAATACAAGCCACACAGGAAGGCGCAGTGAAGGATTTTTTTTGTGTCCTTGTTGCTTCAATCTTTGCTGAAACAACAAGTGGGGCCTGAGAAAGGAAGTAGGGAAGAAGCACGCCATACGGGCCGACGCCACACTCTGGGTTCGGCCACCAGGAGGGGAAAATGCCCAAGAAAAGGGGGGGGGGGGCATAAAGTGTATTCCGGAGTTTTCCTGTCACTGTAACACTGGAATCCTAAAAAAAGCCTGGAACCTCTGCCTGGGGGTTGGTAGGGGGAAGCGGGGTCTTCCTGTTGACTCGTTTCCTGTTGACTCTTATTCTACTGAATATCCTGTTGTCTGTGCGATGTTTCCATCTGCCCCAGTCTAGACGCACGCTTAATGCGCCAGCATCTCCTGACCGGCCTGCCATTTGATGCAATCACTAATCACCTATTTAAGGAGCCCGTCCACCATTAGCCTAAGGGTCTTTTGGCAGTTCTTCAATCAGCTCCTAATAACTTAATACGTTTGTCCCATGTTGGTGATTTGTGTTTTTTTGTTGCAAATATATCCCTTTGCCCAAAAGATAAAAATCAGCTTAAGTACTTGTGCTTAATTACATTAATTTTGTGGATTACAGAGTGACTTACAGTGAAACTGAATGTGCATTCACAAGAGTTCTGCGGACAACAGTACTGAACCTGGCTACCAACATTCCCAGACTAGCAAGTGTATGTCTTACATAAAAGCAACATATGTAAGCTACACTGTGCCAAGCTAGAACCATAATACAATACATTGGTTCATACAGCTAAAATCCATATAAAGGCATGACGCACCAGTTCTAAAGCAATTAAATAAGACAAGAGCAAGACTGTAATGACTTGACTATAAATAATTGCTGTGTTTGTGTCTGAGAAAAAGTAAATAAATGGTCAACTGGGATGCTTTTTAAATCAATTAGTGGACTGATATGCAGACCATTAATTGAACAATAATGTCACAAGGTTTGCCAGCATAAGTTATTGTTGTTAAGTTACAATAAACAACACTGCAGTTTGAAATTCCCTTTTGAAGTTCATTGCTGTTGGATAGCATGCCTTCAGATAAGAGGTGGAATGACTCACAAGTTAGCAGCTATGTCATATCAGTGTAATTGGTCATAATGGGGCACTGCAGGGGATTTATTTTTGTCAACAACGGTGGCTGGTTTTTCCCGCAATGTCTGACAAGATAGTGAAATGGGCTATGGCACATGTACTGTTACGCCAGGGGCAGGGCATGTAATGCTTTCAATGCAGTTGATCATGATTTTTGTCTGATTGACAGATTTAATGAGAACACATTAATACACCTTCATCTCAGGAACAAGTATGCTAGTGGTCTATTTCAGTGGCTCACAAATTTTTTGTTGTTGTTCTAAAAGTACCAGAAATAACCTGGTTTCAGAGGTTGTGGGAAACAGTGAAGTCGATTTGAATGTTTAGCCTTAAGAATAGACTATTACAACCAATTATGCTGATAGGACAGCATTCCCAGTTCTCATACAGGCTCAAAGCAATCTCTTCTAGTACAACATGCAATCTGTCTGACCATCATAAATGATTTGGTACGTTATAACAGTCATGTTCAGTATTGACAATGAGGGTGGTAATGGGTGTGTCTGTTGAATCTGAAGAAAACAGAAGATACAGAAAAAAATGTTTGAAATTAGTTTGAAGCTAATTTTATGCACTGTCTTTTCTGGAGCCAAATAACAGTCATTCAGAAGGAAAAAGCATGCTGGATTTTTGTTGTGGTTGTTAGTTGACATAATCATTGACACATATTTATGTAGTGTTGCTGAGGGTACTGTATACTGCTTATCTGTTGGAAAGTAGGTGGAACCTTTTTTATTAATCAATTACTGTCCATTATTGCCAGTGCTATAAAATTGCATTCATTTTTGTAGGTATTATGCAACAATTTAGAGCCACTGGAAATATTAGTTATTCCACCTACTTTCCAATATACCCATTATATCTTTTTTCACTTGATCACAGTGATGTCTTTTTGCATTGCAACATGACACAAACAGTTACTGTAAATAGGCATTACAGACTTTATGAATGGGTAATAGTCCTTATAAAGGGTCTATGCACTGCTTATAAGTTATATAGTGAGAAGAACCATTCATTGAATGTACGGTACTGCCAGTTTTTCTGTTAACATTTCTCATTCTCAACTCGGAAATTGTAACCATGCGTGAACAAGCCTCTCCGACTGTATTAGTGTCCAGATGACTTTGCAACATGATATGGTGACTAAGAAACAGGCCTATTGACTATGGCCTCATAGCAGTGAGTGTGGAAGACACATGCTTGCAACACCCTCAGATGGACCCCATGCAGTCCATTCCAGCATGCTGTTTTACTAAGCGATTCTACTAAGCGATAAGCAAAATACAGGCCCTGACAGCCCCCCGGTCATGAAAATGATTGGCCGGAAGCCTGACAGGGACTCCACCTGGAGCTGACACTGTTTCGCAAAGCACGGTGCAAAAAATCTCAGTTCTTCATTTCAATATGTACTCCGTACCATACTCTGTATTGTACTAGTGGTTAAGATCAGGTAACCGTATATTTGATTTAAAAAATACAGGGCAGGGGCGGGCGGGTGTATTACGAACATAATGCTAGGCTATTTGTTTACATACAGTCCAGGGAAAGAACAAAACCTAACCGGGCTATTTAGGAATTAAGACATCCTGAATGGGTGGATATTTTCAGTCAAAAAAAAAAATTAAATGTACTGAAAAATAGAGGATGTCGCATCAGCCTAGTTTAGATAATAAAAATAGTGTAGTTCATCAACTGCCACTCAACACATTCCATATGGCGAGGAGGACCGTGAAAAACAGGGGGGATTGAACTGTTGCACATGCTTCTGATTCCTCTGTGAAGGAGGTCAGGACCTGGCATCACACACTGGGCCTCATGCTGCTAAAATGGCTCAGTCTTTATCTTGTTTGTTTTTTTTGTTTTCTTTTCCTATCTGTAACTTTATGCAAAGCAAAGTTACAAGCTGATCTTTACTATCATGGATGAAGTGCATGGGTAAGAAGAAATGCTCTGGCTGTGACTTCTGCAGATTAGATAGAAAAATTACTCAGATATGTATTGCTTTCTGTTTCATTGAATCAGCACTGACCCTCAGCCAAACTGCTTGGTTTGTAAATAACACCAGACAAACTAAGCCTTAGAGAGTGATACTACTGAGTTTCAAGTTCATAGGAAGACAACAAAGAACCATGAAACAACTTCATGGGGAGCACAGTCAAGAAGGGTGAAAGTATAATGGCTTCCCTCACATCCCCGAATTATCTGCCTGAGATCTTACCATAAGCAGGACAGAGGTCCCTAGCTTTTAAAACAAAGAAAGCATTCAACAGCTCTGTTCCCCTCCTCACCAAAAGAGCATGCCTTCATTTTAATGTTTAATTTAATTATTTGGTTTAGTGTAGTCTGAAATGTATGTTCATGTGTTTTAGTTCTATGTATTTGAAAGTTCTTGCTAGAATTTCCTTAATATAATTTTTCATTTCTATTTTCCAGTGATGATAATATAATTTAGGAATCTCTAAATGCAATTTCGAGATTTCTTAATGTATTTTTGCAAATTGTTATTTAATTTCTTGTGTGCTAGTTATTCTATTCTATTCTATTTTATTCTATTCTAATAACAGATATACACCGATCAGCCACAACATTAAGACCACCTACCTAATATTGTGTAGGTCCCCCTCGTGCCGCCAAAACAGCTCTGACCTGTCGAGGCATGGACTCCACCTCTGAAGGTGTCCTTTGGTATATTTGGATTTCTGTATATATTTGTATCTACTGTTTATTTGTATCTGATATTTTGAATCTATTGTTAATTTGTATCTGATTGTGTTACTTTGTTGTCTTTGTTGCTGCAACAGTGCAAATTACCCCCAGGGATCAATAAAGTACACTACTACTACTACTACTACTGCTTATTACATTATTGGTTTTTATTACATAAAAATTTTGAAATGGATTACATTATTGGGAGTTATTACACTATTGGTAGTTTATTACATTATTAGTTGCTACAGGGCTATAAAAAGCTAAGATATTGTTAGAGGGTGAATTATTTCCACATGATTTTAAAAACTCTTGACGGGTCAGAGCTGTTTTGGCAGCACAAGGGGGACCTACACAATATTAGGCAGGTGGTTTTAATGTTGTGGCTGATCGGTGTATATATAATAATAGATATCACAGTGTGTGTATAAAACCAAAAGCTACAGACTGAATGGAGGTTGAAATAGTTTGCTGGAACATATGGGAAATAATCCTAAAACTAAACAATTTAAACAAAAGTCAACAAAACTGGATTATTGCTCCCAGAGAAAACGTTATTTGCCACACAAATCAAAGTTTTGGCCCACGCTGTTTCTTCCTCGGGAGACAAAGTCCTGACAGAGCAGTGTGCAGGCTGTATTCCTATTGTTCACCTCTGTCGTGCAGCTACATGATTTATTTGGACGTGCGTGTTTTCTTCTTTTTTTGTTATTAATCCTGAAACTTCCTTTCGGTTTTCTGTGTGCAAACAGTTTTTGTGACAGGGTAATTACCTGAACCGTCACAGAATCAAATGACATAAAACAAAGTTTGTCTAAAATCACCAAAAGATGGAACACGAGGTCATTTCTAAACCCTGGGAGCAGTTAAGCAGTCACATGTTTGATTTTGACATTTTATGCTACCATGCTTTAAAAAACACTATACAAGTGCAGACATGCAAGATATTCTCTTACTCAAGTCACGTCCCATTGATACCTATCCATCACAGGGTGATGTGCATCACTGCTGTGATGGGTACACACTAACTACTCCCACCCACTACTGTCACAGACACTACTATACCCCCCATTACTCTCACACACTAACTACTCCCACCCACTACTGTCACAGACACTACTATACCCCCCATTACTCTCACACACTAACTACTCCCACCCACTACTGTCACAGACACTACTACCCCCATTACTCTCACACCTAACTACTCTCTGTCACACACTACACACTCCACCCACTACTGTCACAGACACTACTACACCCCCAACCCACTACTGTACACACACTAACTACTCTCCCCACTACTCTCACACTACACCCCCCCCACTACTCTCTCACACACTAACTACACCTCCCATTACTCTCACATACAAACTACTCTCCCCACTACTCTCACACTACACCCCCCACTACTCTCTCACACACTAACTATACCCCCTCCACTACTCTCACATACACAAACTACTCTCCCCCAGTACTCTGCACACACACTGTACTGAACTCCGACTGAGCTCACTTTTTTTCCTACCCTGACAGGCTATTTTCTTGTAAGTGATAGGAAATAGGAAATGATGAAATTTCCATTGTATTCCCCCCAAATTCTCCCACAATAGATGACATGCCAACACATTGTGAAATCTTTTTTCTTTTGTGTGTTATGTTGCTTCAAACATTGACCAGATTACTTATGACTTGGCCAGATCACAAATCATGTATTGCAATTCAGGGGGAATTTATTTAGTAGGTGTAAACATCCCAGGCAAAGAAACAAAGACAGTTCTCATCTTACGTCCTTAAAATCCTCACAAAGAACAGCTATGTCATCGTACTGCAGGATTTTCTTACAGAACTACAAATATATGTGAGAGCCATGACAGCACTAGCATGGTAATCAATACATTGTTTCAATGCCTGTGTGAATAACTATGGACTCAGCTTGTTCATCTCGCAACAGTTCACTGAAGCTATCCTCCATATTCATATAAGATGAAGCTAGAAGATGTGTAGAACTTTTGACAAACTTACATTTTTCCCCCATTTCTCCAGTTACCAGTTACACCGTAATTCCATTCACACCTGTAGTTATGAGCGAGGCAGCTAAAGCAACTGTCCTTCTCCAACACAATCTCCTGTAGTGAAGATTTTCCACTCCACGCTTTCCTCACTGATGACAACTAATAAACTTTATATAGCTTAGTCAACCTCTAGACTACAGAGATGCATAACAACTGCAACAGCTACTATTAATCTGAGATGAGCAACAGCTGTTCCAGCTGTAACGCATTTCTGGTCTTGTGGTTCTTTAATCAATAAATTAAACGTTTTGGTTCATTTTTTTTATTTTTTTTTACACTGCAATGAACTTGTAACCAAGTAAAAGTGTCATCCAAGATAAACTACCGTACATATAAACAGCAATTGTTTTTGTTGGAATCGCACTAAATATGTCATAGGGCATGGATAATATTAACGGTCAGAACCAGCCAGAACGTTGTGGGTTCAAAGAATGACTCAATGTCTGAGAGCACTCTGCAGATGACCACCTTTAGCACAGAAGTACATTTCGCTCAGTTTGTCACCCATAAAATCACCAGTCCAATTGAGATAAGAGTAGATTGAAAGGCATACCACCATTTCCCATCTGGACTACTGCAGCTTTGTTCTTGGTGACATAATAATAATAATAATAATAATAATAATAATAATAATAATAATATGATGATGATGATGATTATTATTATAAGAAATTGAGGACAATACATACTGCGAAACTTACAGTCTTTTCTCTCATAATGAAAGTTTATGCAAGGTGACTGGTGAATGGAACTGACTCATAGGTACTTATGTCCGTTCCAATAAAAGGGGTGATTGCCTCTGCTTAGGTTTCCTTTTTACATTACATTACATTACAGGCATTTAGCAGACGCTCTTATCCAGAGCGACTTACACAACTTTTTTACATAGCACTTTACATTGTATCCATGTATACAGCTGGATATATACTGAAGCAATGCAGGTTAAGTACCTTGCTCAAGGGTACAACAGCAGTGTCCTTACCCGGGAATCGAACCTGCGACCTTTCGGTTACAAGCCCAGTTCCTTACCCACTGTGCCACACTCCCGTCCTTTTGCTGTTCTCGACTGTTAGCACGCCCTCCCACTTCTGCTGGTTATCTTTATGATTGTTGTTTCTGCAGAGATCAGCTTTTCAGTCTAAGTCAAACATAGACAGAGACACTTCTGAATCATTGCACCTAACATGCAACGTGGTATTCAGGACACTGGACTCTGAATCTACTGGTCATGAGATTGAGTCCTTGAATATACTCTGCATTTGTTACCTTGAGCAAGGTTCATTACTTGAATTACTCTTATAAATGTTCAGCTGTATGAATGAGTTAAATATTTGTACACATTGAAACTACCCCACTGGGTCATCTATTTATGTATCACCATATACATGTATTTGAAGTTTAAATTGTAAAAATTAAAAAAGCAAAAAAAAAAGAAAAGATTTGAGTATTGAGATTGAGTCTGCCTTGTGCGTGCAAAGTCTCTTGTTCACTTGCCAGTTTGGCCTTCTGTTCAGCATTCCTGTAAGCTTACCAGTAAACCCGCCTCTCAACCCCCAGCGAAGCACCTGATCTTATCAACCGGAGTGATGTTGCAGGTCAGCTGCTTTCACTTTCACACTCGTTGTTTTCTTTAGTCCTGTTCAGAAAATGTCCCTTTGCCTTTTTCGGAACAATGGCAGGGAAGTACGACCGGGAAGTCAGAAGCCCAAAGAAGCCTTTTAATCAGAACTGCCCATCCCTGCTGTTCCTGAAGATCTACTATCCTGTAGGTTTTCACTCCAACCCTAGCATTCAACAGCTGCAGACCTCATTGAGCTGCTAACTAGTAGAATCAGGTGTGCCAAATTTGCATTTAAATAAAAACTTACGGGATGGTAGATCTGCAGGAACAGGGTTGGGCAGCCCTGGTTTTGATGAAGTACTAGAATGTTTGTGCAGGAAGGTGAGAAAACTGGGCATTAACTGATTAACTTTATTTAACTCGAGGGGATTTATATCTAAATAGGTGTTCACGCTTTGGGAAATTATGTAAACATTTTAAGGAGGACTGAGCCAGCTGTGAGATAGGTGGAATAAATGACTATACATTTCACGGTCCAGTGGCTGTCGATTCAAGTCTGGGCTATGCCTGTGGCCTGCCCAGGGCTGTGACTGGACGGCTGCTAGGACGTTAGAAGCTCATAGGAAGTGAGATTGTGTGACTGCTGTGGTGGCTTATGGGTATACTAGGCCAAAGGCATCCTGTGGATGCTGGTCCTCTGAATGTCAGGCATTGGCTCATGATCAAAGCTTGTCTCTGACCCCTCTGCATCTCTAGGGTGGGGCTATTTGCCCAGCTGAAACAAAGAGTCATAAAGACCAATGAGTACACCTATGCATTTACACACCCCAAAGCTCCAACACTGATCCTTATTCAATATGTGAAGGGTTGAGCACCCCATGCTAAATGGTTGACTTTCTGTGAACAGAGATCCACTCCTAACAATAGCCACCGCAAGGACACAAAAAGGCTGGATTCACATTGTCACATGATGATCTGAATGACAATGACTGAGACTGTTTTACAAGACAGCAGTGGCTGTTCTTTGAAGAATTGTCTGTAGTAGTTCTCTTTTCGTCACGTAATACATATCTTAAATTTGAGTTTGGATACAAGCATCATGGGAAAAAACTCTTGGAAGAAACCCCAGAATATTTTTTGCATGCACCAAGTCAGTTCCCTTCATGGCATTGAATATCTGTATGTGCTTCATTAATGGTTTAATGACTTAACCTGGTTTTATTTTCACCTAAAATCTCCCTGGGGCCCTTATAATCAAGATTTTGGCTTTAATAGCTTAGTTATGACCACTCCAGTCTGTGAGGTGAAATTACACACCAAATTGACTTAACAAGAGTGAAACATATCCTCTCACTTTGTCAACATTAATGAATGTAAGAGCCCAGTAAACAGTTTTATTCAGAACACACAGAAGGACTAATCCAAGCAGATCACTATTTTCTTGCCAGTGCCAAAATGCCTCCACATCTGCTTTTTATATGTCAACATTCCTAAACCACGTGGAATAAATAAAAATACATTTAAAAAAACAATTTACTGAAGTACTCAAGAACTTGAAGCTGCAATCAATGAGGACCTGAGATTAATGGACTCCATCTGGCCACCGCTGTAGTGACGCACTGGTTGTTATTATGCATGTATTTCTTTAGACATTTGGGAACACGGCACTCAAACATGGTTTGGTTTCCCAGAAGTAGGCGGGGGTGTGTATTTGTGCATTTCATTGTCTGCCCTCTGTCTGTCTCTTATCTGGGTTAATTTATCAGTTGCTGCTGCCAAGGCCCAAGAGGACTGACAGAAGAAAATCACAGTGTCACTGTTTGTATGGGGTTAATAACCACCCCATCCCTCCCCATTGATGTTAAACAATAGTATTTTGTCTTCAATCTTACTAACGTATATTATTTGATCCCCATGAGAAATTATTTATGGGCTAAGCATTAATTCTGTCCATCCTTCTAGCTACAACCCCAGCAGTGCCAAGACGTCTCTGCAGAAGGTCAGGACTAAATACAAGAACATAATTCAAAATGGTGAAGGGTTCAAAAGCATCATTGTCCACTTCACGATAAAATGTGAAACCTTGCCATGACAAACTCCATCAAACTTGATAGACTAAAGTAGCCTGAATCACTTCACAAAAGTCATTTGAGGTTCTGCTGGTTGCACTAAAAGCAGCTATAGTGATATAGAGATAACATCATTTATGCCAGGTTTTCCTTCTCAGGGCGACTTTGACCCTGTGGCCTAAAGGAAGTACGTTCAAAGATTCTGTACAGTGGATGAGTCTTTGAATGTACGACCCAGTGAGGACGATTTAGGTAACTAGTTGTGATGCAACACAAATGCCTTTGCTTTCTGGTTTAACAATAGCTTTTACATGTTTCAACATTATGCACAACATACATTTTAGAACTGATATTGTTTGAAGCCAACAGGAAAAAAGCTGAGGGGAGGACAACCGGAATCTGGAATAAATCACAGAATACACCCTCTCCAGATTAGACCCTCCCCAGTTAGCCTAAGCTGCTTGTCTTTGGACTGCGGGAGGCGACCAGAGTACCCATGCAGGCACAGGGAGAACATACGGACCGCGCACAGGGAGGGCCCGGTCAGGTTTTGAAGCCAGGACCTTTTTTCTGTGAGACGACAGTGCTATCCACGGCATGTCCACTGCATCGCTATGCTGCCCCACACGTAAGTTAGCGCGGCCAAATACAGTGCGCACCTATATAGTTAAATCTGTTTTCCTGCGGTGGAACAGCCACACTCATGATGCAGACGCAGCTGTTGGCTTACTTCATTCGTTTTCCAGATTACTTTACCAAGTTCAATGCTTAAAATGAGGTATTTAAAAAATTAATGCCAAATCATTGTGTGTGTGTGTGTTATTTGTGGGAAGGAAGAAGGCACCAATGTAACAGATCTCAGCCATACCGCATCTTCTTTACTGGGAATTGATTTTGAAATGAAAAATGATTGCAGGGGAGTGTTAGCTTTCTTGTACTTAAATCGACCAATAAAAGCTGAGCGTTTGACATGTCCCGCCCCCAAGCAAACATAAATAAATATCCATATTGGAATTCCTGAACATACCACAAAAACTGGTTCAGTCACAATATTGTTCAACCGTCTGGTTTGCCAGTTACATTTAATAGCATGAGACTGAAAGAGAACTACGGCACAGAGCAACAGGAAACGCCTGCGGGTGTCCTATTTGCATATGTTAGGACATTTGTTTGTTATATTACATACTTCTTGTACACTGTAGGTGCCAATTGAAAAAAAAATAATAATAAATGAAATTGCTGTTATTTTAACGTTGGCTTATTTTTGATTGAATAAATAAGGTAAAATCAGTTACGTGTCATTTGTCACATTATCACATGAGGGTAGATTTATCTGCTGTTAGGACTTGGTGAGGACTAGGTGAGAGTTAGTGAGTGTTAAGCATGTTAAGCACTAATATGATTCTTATATATTTAATTATGTAGCCTCTTGTGACGTACTATAATCAAAGGTTCTTCCACGGACAAGTCACAGACTTTATCTTGCCACAAACAGTGATGACTAATATTAGCCAGATCGTAATTTGGAAATACAAACGGCAAACATTGGCTGTTATTGCACATAATCTAGAAAATGTCTGGATTCTTATCTACTGTAGTGCTATTGTACTGTTAGCCTGCTGTTAAATATTCGGTTGAAATCTGTCTGTGAACTGAGAAATGTATTTTAGGAATCAACCTAGGACAAACTTAAATGTGTTGAGCAAGCTGTTTGAAAACATTGGGGGTGTTGACAGATTTAAGGATATTGATAGAAACCTGGAATCCTGAGGGCCCAAACAGGCTCCTCTGCCAGCCAAAAGTCCCCTTCCCAGCTTGCATTTCACTGAAATCAGATAAAACTGCCAAACTGATAACTCCTCTCAGCTCTCTGAAACTCATCTGAAAAGGCCGCAACAGAATGTGAGCAGGAAGTTTGTGTTTAGTCTTGGATTAGGAAGTGGGCGGCGGGGCGGCATTGTCATTAGTTTGTTGTAAATCACAGATGTTACTGCACGTGAAAAAGAAACCGGGATTATCGACAAGTGTAAACAATTGGAATTTCCCCAGGTCTCAACGGTGGGACTTTTTGAAGAAGTGATGTAGAGTAACTGATATGCAGGTATTTAATGGTGAAACTTTCCAACTAACCCTTTAAACGTAGTTGGTTTCATGAGTGCACAAATACAGTTTGCTGATATGTCACTCGTTTTCACTTTGGCCACAGGTGGCCATTCTTCAGAATGGTGAATAGAATGTGTTACAACATAGGCTACAAATGAAAATGAATTTTTACTAGCTTCACGATGCAAACTTCACCACCCAATCATAGAACATATATGGGCAAATTCTGTTTTTTACAGGCTTTAATGAAAAGACATGCCACTTTCTATTCAAAATGTATGACATTATTAGAAAGGAATGGAGGCATCTGATTGCTTTAGCTTGAACTGATCCAGAATATATACTATGCTATAATTGTGATGGGTTTTCACTCTGAAGTACAGTAAATTACTTCCCTTCTGTACACATCTAAGACCTAAATGTGTATGTGAAATTGCATTTGAAACACTCAATTTTGTTTTAAATAGTGTGGAAATAC
This sequence comes from Anguilla rostrata, assembly GCF_018555375.3. NCBI lineage: Eukaryota > Metazoa > Chordata > Actinopteri > Anguilliformes > Anguillidae > Anguilla > Anguilla rostrata. Next base: position 28,191,720 of record NC_057944.1, read on the forward strand.
AGTTCTCTTTGAGCATAAGTGTATGGCAACTTTTCAGAAATGAACAAATTTTCTTTTTCAAAACTTTTTTTAAATTTCATATAGACTCCTTTCATGATATTAAACTACTGTATTGTTTGCCAAGTCTGTACACAATAATTCTAATAACAAGGGTTTTTTTTGTTTTAACCCTAGTCATTCATCACAAGAACCAAGAATAGCCATTTTTGGGGGGAATAATAACAGTAAATACAACAATAAATCAAAGTTTCAGTTATTTAACATACAGGAATAACTCCTGTGATTTTCTCTGGGTCTGGCAGCTTTCATTCAGACCTGCAGAGCTGCAGTGATGTTTGGGCCCACTCTGTGAGACCACAACCAGAGCCCCTCTGGAGCAGGCCCTTGTGTGGTGAAGTGTTACCGCGGCGATAGAGTTCCAGCAATTTGTGCAATTAAGGTCCTGTGGAAATCTTGTCAGTCTCTAATGAGTCACCCCCTTCCATTCAGAAAGGAGTAATTACGAGCTGGGTGCACTCCAAGAAACTTTCTCTCTACCATCTGTCAGCAGGGCAAGGAGCACATTGTTCACCCCCTCTGACTGTGTTCTCTTCTCGTCACTTTTAACGTCTCCCAAATTCTTGTCTGACACCTCCTCTTGTTTCAGGAGGGGTATCGATCTGCTCCATACCCAGACCCTGTGCCTGAACCACTGGCGGCTGTCCTTTTTTTATCTTCCTCTTTTCTTTTCATTCCTTGTTGCCAGTTGGGGCCAGCCCGGGTTCCTTGAAAGGGAGGAGAAGAATAAAGCACAACCCATTTCCCAAGCTGCTTTGCTGTTTCCCCCTTTCCTCCTCCTCAGTCCCTGGTTCCTTTTCCCCACTGGTGCCTGAAAGACTGACATTGAGTGGGAACTCACAGATCCTGAAAGACTGACGGTGAGCGGGAACTCACAGATCCTGAAAGACTGAAGGTGAGCGGGAACTCACAGGTGAGCATTGCTGCAGGGCGTGTTCTGATCAAAGGGAACAAGCCAGCCAGGGGGAGTGACATCTCCACTTCGGATTCCTGCTGGCCAACCCCCCCGTCCCTCCCCCACCCCTGCACCTCAAGTGGCCCACTTTGTCTAATCTAATCTATATTTAATTTACAGTACATGCATTTACCTGCCGCTCTTATCCAGAGCACCTTGCAATGAGTGCAAACAATGGAAAGGCCTAGCTTCGTCAACCAGCTACATGTCAAAGAGTGATTGATGAGTCGGGATCTCTGGTGCAATCTGTAGGCACTGGCTGTGTGTCGGCTGTGTGGTTTTGGCAGTCGTGCCGCAGTTTTGGCACCCACACTCCATCCAGGGGAGCCCTGGTGAGTTTGGGCAGGAGAGCCGTGGGGCAGGGGCCTGGCTGGTGTCCAGGAGACCCGGGGTGGGGGGGGGGGGGGGCAGGATGCTCCAGGAGCGGCTGCCTGCTCTGCCAGCGCATGCTGTGCTCGCTCTGCATGGCCTCTCTCTAATTATGCCTTTAAAATAGCCCAACGCGTGAATGTACGGGAGTGATGTGCTAAAAGACTTTTCCTCTTCAATGTCCCCAATCCCCTAAGATAGATTTTCTATGTTTGCCTAGAGACTCTTGTTGCACATTAAAGTTTATTTATGTAGTATGATTTTGCTGTAACAGCATAATTAATTCAGGGTTTATAAGACCACTGTTTTGAAAAACCTGCAATAATGTTAATTACAAAACAAACTATAAAACTGTCAAAATTCCTCAAGCCACCTGAACCACACATTAGTACTTTCTCCAAAACAATTCTAAAAGCACTTTCTGAAATATGCTTTAGCCAAGAGCCCTGGGGCCTCATTTATAAAAATGTTCTTAGATTTATACTTGAACTTAGTCTTA